>NC_085973.1:8612882-9242241 GCF_910591565.1 Cydia splendana | reverse complement strand
ATCTACCCAAATGGACGGGTAGATTCATTTCTTGTTGCACATGTCGATTTGTGTTAAAGTGGAGATATAAACCGAGTTAATGGCTGTAATTATTGTGTGTCATTTAAAATGAAATGGTTTAGTTGCAGTTGCAGTTGTAACTAAGGAATTTTTAGTACAATTTTAATAAATATTAAAAAAGGCCGTCATAAGAGTATTTTTATTAGACTTGAGTAAATTATCGTACTTATACGTTGATAATACACATTCCAACTTCGGTCGGCGGGGGGTGTGGTTGGGGGGAGGGGGGAAAAAGTGAACTTTTTCATTTTTCTTGGAATCTGTCATTAATATCGAAAAGTGTTGTATGTACAAACTAAAGTAGACATAATTTTCTACAAAAAAGGTTATATACATTTTTGTCCTAAAACTAACTGTGTTTGACTTATAAGCTTCACAAGTTGGGATACTGCACAATTTTTTTTTATTATCATTCATAAGTATTCTTTATTTTCATTTTTCTAATGTATATTAAAAGCATTTTAAAACATTTCCGGAAGCCAGGGAATGATTATACACGATTTTCATAATTGGACTGATATGTTAAAATCGAACTTCACCTCATAGCAACCTTTTCGTAATTAGTTTGAACATACATTTTATGTAACATTGTAAAAAAATACTTAAATTAATCTTATTTATACTCACATACCATTGAACACATCAAATTTAGAAGAAAAACGAAAATACCCGCGTATTTACCCGCGGGTAGGTAAATATCGGGTATTTACCGGGTAAATACCCGCTCTCGGGTATTTACCCGGGTAGTTACCCATCTCTACCAGCAAGCTATCACCACGATTATAATTGCGTATTTTATGATTTCTCGTATGATGCTGGTGACACGCATAATGGTCATCATTTATGATAAATATGATTTGATTTATCGGGTGTCATTCTGAATCCCTAAGAACGTTTGTCCTAAAGTCACTTGCCCTAACTGGTTTGTCCTAATGGGCACATGCCCTAACGATCAATTGTCATAACGATTATTTTCCATAATGTAAGGTTCTGAAAAATGGTTAGGTTTTAGAACTTGCTGCCACAAAAGTGGGTTAGGTTAGGCTGAACTGCGACCCTCGCAAAAAAGAAAATATGCTTAATAACATTAGGATAGGTTAAGTTAGGTTAGGGAAAACATCATTAGGGTTTTTAGTGTTAGAACAACTGATCATTATGACAAACAATATTAGGGAATGCAAAGATAGGAGAAAAGACTTTAGGGATTCAGATATAGATCCGATTTATCTTAATACTTTATTTGATTTATTTTTATCACATAATATACGATTTCATTTAAAATTACACACGATCAATTCTTAGTAATTTTATGGTGATTATCAGCTTCTTTTACTTAACAATATATTATATTTCAATCAAAATTATAAAAGTCAGGATAAAGCTTCATAATAAGGAACTCAAATTACCAAGTATCATCACTAAGCTAGCAGTAAAGAAAACAAAGTAGACCTTAATATTCCATAAAACGAGACACTTCAAAGACATTCTGTTGAGGGAATCAACCTGCCAGAGACGTTTACTTTCGAAAACGATGACATCTTTATTCTAACATACATTTCTGTTAAACTTCAGTTCAGACATGTAGTAGATGTAGTTCATCATTATTTCGTAACAAATCCTAGGTGAGGCGACAGCGGCTAGGAAAAGTCAATGAAAAATAATAATAAAGTAAAACCTAAATCCCGTAATAGATTTAAGACTTAACTTATAAAGATTTTTTTTGTGTTTTATTTGTATTCCGCTTACAAAGTAAGTAAAAATACTGCCTAAAATGTAGCGTTTTAATGTATGCTTTTTCTTTTCATATTTAAAGATACCGTTGGTAACCGTTAGGTTGGTATTGATAATAAAGGCCGAGCCACACCGGCTGCGTGTGCAGCACGTGTGCGTCGACGTAAGCGTAGACGTGCGCAGCACCCCTGTCACACCGGGTGACGCGCACGTCACGCAGCGCACGCCACGCAGTGTGCTGTACACGTCACGCAAGCGCACGCTGCAGCTCGGTCATGCGTGCAGTAAAATAAAATACACTCCTGCGACAGTACATCATGTTATTATACTGTTACTTAAACTGAAATAAATGGTATTCTATTCTATTATACTCCTGTTGCAAATGGAAGCAGCTCACCGAATGCCGACATTGCAATTAGAGGAAAAAAATGTCTCATATTTGAATCGAGATAATTCAAAGTACATAATATTATTATTGAGTTAACAATACACCACCACCACCATTCAGCCTATATACGTCCCACTGCTGGGCACAGGCCTCCTCTCATGTGCGAGAGGGATTGGGCTATAGTCCCCACGCTAGCCCAATGCGGATCGGGAACTTCACATACACCTTTGAATTTCTTCGCAGATGTATGCAGGTTTCCTCACGATGTTTTCCTTCACCGAAAAGCTAGTGGTAAATATCAAATGATATTTCGTACATGAGTTCCGAAAAACTCATTGGTACGAGCCAGGATTTGAACCCGCGACCTCCGGATTGAAAGTCGGGCGTCATATCCACTCGGCCACCACCGCTTCTACACAACACAACAATACAACAACCTTGTTTTCCAATAGTATTATTAGTACCTAACATCGATTTGTTCCCACAGGCCAAATTTTTATAAGACGTATTTTTTGTGCTATATGTTGTAAATATACATTCGTATTGAAGAATATATTAATTAGTTTTTCTTTTATCACTGAATCCATATTAAAAACCAGCACGCGCATCGGCCGAGTTGTAAATAAATACAAGCGAGCTGCGCGTGTACATGCACAGCACCTATGCAGCACCGAGCTGTGCGTGTCCGAACCTGCTCGGTTCGCCCTCTCATAGGGAACGCAGTTAAACACAACGTCATCACTGCACGCAACGAAGCGACGTTGCCGCTCCGGTGCGTGGACGCGTGCACGCAGCACGCAGCCGGTTTGTCTCGTCGGAGCTGCGTTGCGTGCAAGTCACGCGTACGCGCACGTCACGCACACGTCACGCAAGCGGTGTGTCCTCTCGTATGAGTTTTCGTATTATACAACGCATCGGGACGCGTACGTGCACGTGCACGTCTACGCATACGCATCCGGTGTGGCTTGGCCTTAAATGGTTGCCAAGTGACATTATGGGATATAATTTTCGGCAATAATTTAGAAAACACACATAATATGTTCTGGATAGCCTAGTAAATACTCAGAAAACTTTAATGTAGAGTTTCTACAGCCACGTTCTCATGCAGTATCAAAAATTATGCCACGCCGATTTCACGCCGATCACGCCGCCGCCGCCGATCAAAAAATCATCGGACGCCGCCGCCGATGATTTTGACATCGGCGCACATCTCTACTTTCGACCCGGAGATTGATTACGTAAGGTAAACGTACTAGTGATCGTCACGGTCCCAGTACATGTCATCTTTAAACTTAATTAATTGTCAATAGAGGTGACAGCAGGGTGTCATCTATTGGGAATTAGCATGTCGAGCACTATTAGTACGTTTACCTTATTATAATTCCAAATAGAGTTCCCGAATAGAACAGGCCCACTATTTACTTATATATTCGATATCGATATTGGAAATAAATTTTGACTCGAATGTTAATGCTAGCAGTACAAATGAAGAGTTAATTGCAGTTTCTAGTTCCAGTCTGCATTGGTTACGTTCACTACGTTCAGTTATTATTAAGTTTACCCGTTTCGGGGAATCGATATGGCAGTTGTATTTGTGTGGTTCGACTAGACGGAAAGCCCTGCATATGTGTGGCATAGTAAATTAGTGGAAGACTGAAAACTAAGGAATAAAAAGTCAAAAGGAATGAAAACATATACAGGGTGACCTTAGCCATTGGACAAACCCTGAAATCCCACGTAGGGTTACTTCTAAGAAATGCTCTAACGGTAATATTTTTTTAACTAGAACAAAAGATAAAAAAATAAATTATCAAACAAAAGTTATTTCTAATAATCGACAACAAAAAGAAACATACTGTATTAATCATTGGCAGTGCTTTTGACAATTTGTTTGAAAATGTGCGGGTTTTTTCGCCCCCGATACATACCAAATTTCTATCAAAACTATATAGCAAATTTCATCGAAATCGTTAGAGCCGTTTCCGAGATCCCCGAAATAGGTACTTATATTGCTCGTTTAAAGGTATCAGATTTCTTCGAAAAATCCTTTGAAGTAGTATACGAGCCCTGATGCACATGTTTTCGTCTAGTGAGACCATTTTTTGAGGTTCTCGCGTTTGTTCAAAAATAATGTATTTGTTTAAAAATTACTAATATTTAATGCTTATACTAATGTAATTTAATTTTATATGGTAATACTCTGCAATAACTAAATCCAAATACAAGAAATACCGTTTGTACTGAAAGAAAAACAAAAAAAAAATTAAATTTTTTTATTGACGGGTATGATTACAACATATGTGCAGAAAAGGGCTATTACTAGGGAAAGCAATAGGGCTCTGCCAATTTTGTTTCGAGCCCATGCATGCTGCAGCAGTGCTGTAGGAGAGGACAATATGATTTGGACAACGTTTTTGAAAAGTCATTTTTTTTTCAGCAATAAAAGTCTCATGCAATTTTATTATACGATCAAAATAAACTAGATTAAACATTGCTATTATGGTTCCCATTACTGGGTCATTTTATGTTCATGTGTAAAATTTATTAGAATAAACAAAATTGTTGCGTGGAACTAGACGAAATAATTTGCATCGGGGCTCGTAGATAAAGTGGGTCACAATCATTTTCCGCTAAACAGGTAACGAGCAAGAACGCGATAAAGCTGTTGTGTTTTGCCTGCCATACCTGCTGTGAAACTATTTTTGAAATTCTTTGTTCTTCTCTTTGTAAAATAAAAAATCAGAGGGCCA
Organism: Cydia splendana; assembly: GCF_910591565.1. Lineage (NCBI taxonomy): Eukaryota > Metazoa > Arthropoda > Insecta > Lepidoptera > Tortricidae > Cydia > Cydia splendana. The sequence goes on along the minus strand of NC_085973.1, from coordinate 9,237,312 downwards.
TGAAAATATTATTTAGGTCTCGATTCATTCAAAAGCTTAAATTCAAATAAGAAAGAAAACAACAGCATCAACAAACGTCAATTGATAAGTGCGGAATTCCCAATTTAGAGATCGAAACCCGTATTGTGATGTAGGTACTGCGCCGAGTCCAATGTTTCGCGGCTGCATGAGATCAGAGTGAGTCACCGCTGGCCGTTGCCACATCAGCTGACTCATGGAACGGGCCCCGGCGAATGAGAACGCTAAAGGTTCCGTCAGACAGGCGCGTTTTCCGGGCGGGGCGTGAGCGCGGCGTGAGCATTTTATATGTAAAAGCGGCGCGCCCCGCTCACGCGCCGCCCGCAAAACGCGCCTGTGTGACGGAGCCTTAAATCTATTGTTTCTCAATTTGTCCTTAAATCTTAGATGCGGTGCATCTAACTACCGAGATAAAACACGTGAGAATCTACAGGCTAGCAGCACACAATAGTGGCGAAACGGAAAGTCTAGAAACAAACAGCTGTTTCTCTTCGAGAAAACATGTTATACCGACAAATGTTGTGAGACGTTTTAACTCTTCATATTTTTAATTTGGTATTAACGAGACAGAAGTTTGAAATTATTCTAACTTTTTGTACGGGTTAGAGCATTTCGGTTCATCTTTTTTTATTAGATGAACAGTCTGTGTACGAACTTAGAGGACAACGACTCTCTGACGGGCAACGAACGAACTAACCGCGAGAACGAGAAATTATTGTAAGTTATAGTCCAAATTTTTCTACAGCCAAATTCAATTCAGTATACATAATATGTCTGAATCTTACGGAAATGTTGTAATTAAATCTTGTTAAGAGTCAAATATATATACGGAAACATTATACGGTATGCTCTTTAGCTGTGGTTTAGTCGTTATAATAACTGGGCGGTTTTATCTCCAAGAGGATAATAATTCATATTGCGCGGTGTTTTTACGTCTGGGTAAAACCAGTGTGATGCATATATTTTTCTTGATACATTATCATTTGACTTATGTTAGGGTCAATCTGTTTTGGTTTGACACAAAGGGATATAAAAACGAGGTTAAAGTGTTTTCGTGTATGATCATACACGAAAACACTTTAACCTCGTTTTTATATCCCGATGTACATACCAATGTAAGGTGGGTAATGACAATGGTAGGGAATTGTTTTCTCAATTTACCTGTAAATTAGACGATTGGTGGAACATTTTGCATAGCCGGGCTAGCTACTAGAACTCAATGTTTGCTTTGTATATTTCAGTAAAAAAATCTTAAACTTTGTGAGGTTTTGTTTATACATAATAGATTGACATAAAATTAAAATAATCAAACTAAAAATAATGTTTGATGCAATAAGCTAATCACGCAAAAGAACGTTATTTTGGTATTGCATTGATAAAAAATGAAAAGTTTTTTTGCGTGATTTCTGTATAAAGCAAAGTTTTACTATCAATTTAGCGCACATAAACATTCGAAAGTAGATAGATGCGCACATATTTATGTAGTAATAGTGTGTAATTACTTAATGTAACGCAATTGTTTTTTGTATGGAAAGCGAACCACCTAAGTAAGAATATCTCGACAGAGTTACACGAACCCCAGAAAGCATCAGCTGTTTGGACAGATACCAAGGTGCGGTCGAGTGTGCAGTGAGTCAGCGAGCAGCCATCAGCTGATTCATTCGGCGGCCTTGCATGCACCGCCTGCGATTGAATAACCATCGTCCTTAGCCGTAATTGCGGATACCTAGGAAGGATTACTTTCGTACAAAAACGAAGAAGCAGTCAATTGTGAAGCAATTACACGCGTCTTTGACGTGACGGCTTCGATTGATTTCCGTAAACTGTATTGAGATTTTTTTGTTTCAGGCCTTTTTACCTGAATTTAAGCGTCCTTAAGAGCCAACGGGAGTGGTCATTTCTCAATACAAACGTACTCCTCGTTTTCCTCCGTGGTTTTTGAAGCTAGAGCAATGATTTTTTCAACTCAGATTAATATTGTCAATATCTGTGTCGGACCGTTTTGCTTTTTTTATATTTTTGTTTTTAAGGCGCTAGAGCCCTTCAAAAATGGCCAAAATGGCCTAATTGACTATGGTCCGACACAGATAATTTCATAATCATTTAGATTTCCAAATTTGGTTACGATTGGTTAAGTTTTGGAGGAGGAAACAGAGGAGTACGAAACCTCGATTTTTGAGATTTTTACGCAGGATTTTTCGCCTTGTCCTTATCGCACTACTTTTAGGTGCCGCTTCCGTTAGCGAGACGGGTATAGTTACCTAAAATATTTAAAACTCAGCTCCTGTTTCGTCTTAACAAGAACGTACAATTCCCAGTATCCCACCGAAATTTCGGCAAAAAATATTTCGGTCGAAGGTTCAGTTTCGGTCAAAAAATTGCGGAATATTTTCGGTAGTGTCCAAACGAAGTTTCGGTTTCGGCTGAAAGTTTGGTTTTGGCCGAAAAATTCGGCTACGTCAAAAATCTTATTTCGGTGGGACTCTAATAATTTCGTATAAAACGTACGTAACAATTCCGTTTATTAATATTAATATTTTATATTTATCGTTCGTTTATATTTATTAATAGCATCAAAAACTTATTTTTCTAAAAAAATAATGGAATATATTTTTTTTATGACGATTTGACACATGCTCATGTATTTAGGACGTACTAATAAAGTGATCAAATATTATAGAAAATGAACGTCAGGACACAGTATAAATAAATAAGATGTGGTTCAGTTTTCTACTTGCTGCCGCGATAACTGTCGCCGATCAGGTTTGGAAACAAGGTGACACAGGTGACCTAAAGGTGACCCCGGTTCAAACACCTACACGGTTCGACGAACTCGAGTATATTTTTGTTAATATTTCTACTTATTTCTCACACTACAATGCATGGTGAATAAAAGTTTACATACGCAATTGTGCAAACAAGCTGTCTCGATATATTATCCGTTTACCGCCGACGCCAACCTTGGAAACGGTGAGACGCTGAAATTATTATTATAACAACAGTCTAGACAATACGTAGCACCTGGTACGGAATCAGTTTGACAAAGCCTATTAACTATTTACGCGCCGCACCGAACAAAACCCCTCAAAACACATCAATGACGCGGCCAACACAGAATAAGGTTTGGGTTAAAAGAAATATAGAATAAAAGTAAAAGGATGAAGCGTATTTAGTTTACCCCCACCGCGGCGGGCAATAGAGGCGCCCGCCAACTAATTGCGAAAAACGAGATTAACGCTCACTGTAGAGGCACTAAACGAGGATGGCTCTGTTTACCACCCCAGTTTCATTCCTTTTACAACGCCACTAATAGACTTATTTTATTACAGAGAAACGCCGAGATATTAGCAACTAAGTAATCTTCATAAAATTAACACTATTAGGACTGTCTAGTCTACCGAGGTCCGTCTACTCGCAGATAGTCTTATTTGGTTAATGGATTAATAAGATTTTATAGACCCTTAGACGCTTTACTAGCTTCTTAAGCGTCGGAGCGGTGAATTTCGCGATATGTTCGTGACGCTATCGATTTTTTGCAAAAAATATGCGACGGTTGGACGGTTCACGGCCGTCTGACAAAAAATAAACGCTGCATTCCCACGATAGAGATTTATGCAGCCCGCAATCTAAAAAGCTAGCAATACAATTTTAAAAGGATTATAAGCAGTCAATATGATTTATTTACAGAAATCGATTATAACATTATAATTATTAAATAACAAAAACCTTAAGACTCACAAAAGATGTCCTTGAAAAGCGTAAGAAAAGTTCCAAAGGTGCGCAGTTGGTGTGGGACGAAAAGCGAAGCGTCGACAATTAGTGTACGTAGCCAGTGCTCGACGGGGCGGGCGCGGGCTGGTGGTTAATTGCCGGTAACCATACAAACGAGATTACCACCCGCACGGCCGCTGGTCAGCTCTGTCCAGCCCAATCGCTCCTGACGCAATCCAATTACTAAGCCATTGTTGTTTTAAAAAACTCCGCCATTTTACCCTCCCTACTTGGATTGTGTGGCTTTGCGTTAACTTGAGTATTTGGAATTGAGATCACTTAGCGGTTGAAAATTTTGCTCCACATTATAACATAATATGTAGTAGATTTCTGTTTAAACTGTATCCTAAATATAATAGCTAAGCAGTAAATCATTAATTTCACAAATATTTTATGGTATTTATACCTGCCTTATCGACAACGATCAAGAAAATTAACAGTCAATGTAAATAAGGAGGTATTATTTTTCTGAACACAGCAATTCAGAAAATTAGCCCTCACTCAGCGGTACAATAATATCCAACAAACTTAGAAATTAATTTAGGCCACGACAAATTATTTCTCCCAAATTGAATGAAGACATTATTTTAGGGTGAAATAAAAGCTGCCGGGTCGTTTTGAAATGTTAATTTCTGGAAGTAGAACGTTATAATTATTCCTTTATTCGTAACTTGGTGGGGAAACATCCGATTTATTGCTCCGCAGTGTATAATGCCCTCTAAAAATGCGTTACTGTAAGAAAGTAATAATATATTTTGTAAGCGCAAAACCAATTATACAACATTGTTTCATAAAATATGTCTAGTAACTGTCTAAATAACTTCCACATAAAGGGGGAAAAGATCCACGAACCAAACTGCATTCATAATAAATCTTGAAATATTAAGGTCGGGTGCAGTGAGTAAAACACATGGACTAATCGAACGTTATCAATTATGTATTCGCCTCGCCTAGTAACAGGTGTTTACACGGCTCGTAATATTAAATTGTTTCATTGGGCTACACCAACCATAAATGACCGTTTTATTAAGTGCCCATAATCTCTCCCAAAAGTAGGAATGCCATTGATAACATTAGTATTTTCATATTATCAAAAAATACAACTTTGTATTACCAACTCATTCGTAGTTAAATCCACAATGCCTTTACAATGACAACTACTTTTGAAGGTGAATTAACATAGAATGATGCTACCGCGAGAAACAACAATATAGATAAAAGCAATATACAAAATTGTTAACAAAGATGGCAGTAAATCAGTTACTTAATTATCGCCTTGAAACACATACCTAGTTATCAGACGGGTTATGGGCATGACACACATTTGAAACACCATTAACTGATAGCATAGCTTGATATCTCAGTTTGAAGCCTTTTCGCTCGACACCTACAATTTTAATTAAATATTAACGAAACTAACCTGACTGCACAACGGGACTTAATCGCGTATTTAAGTTAAAACTTAAATACGCGATTAAGTCCCGTTGTGCAGTTTGATAATGTTTAATAATCGTGAAAGTTTAAATCAGTGAAACTAACCTGGTTGTTCCCAGGCAAATTATGAGTTTCAATACTACTTATTACTTTCATTATGGTTAAGTTTAAGTATGACAAGGTTATAGCAGAAGACCACCTAAGTAACAACGTAATCGAAAACGTGAATGTTTCCGAGTAAATCCCCCTATAGGACCAGTGATAGCAGAGCCATGGTGGTTTGTGGCGTGGTGCGGCTAAGGAAGATTAACAGAGGTTCAGGTAGTGTGGTCGAGCACGAAGGCCGCGCGATGTCAAGTAAATTTTAACACGCAATTAGTAAGGCGGCGGACACCTTGGCACCGATAGCCTGCCTGTGCAAGGACGGCCTCTGGTTTCCGCTAGGTTTCAATGTTCAGCCCCATAGCAACGGGCGCCCGGTAACGATATTTAAGGGAGGCCGCGAATAGTTTTATTGTTGGGTGCTTAGCTCGCTTTTTTGGTATTAGGGGCTTTGGCAACAAATGTCGATCATTGTTTTTGTGCACGCAATCTGTCGGTTACGAACCGTATAACAATATAATGAAACCTTTTCGTTGCTGTTCTAATTCGTTTCAATCAAAAAATTGTTTTAACCGTCATAACCATTTATATTCGGTGTTCACAATTTAAATATGTGCAGATTGCGTGACGTCGGGACTGTAAAGTACCGATTAAGCATTTTAAGCGGGAAATATTGTACATGCCTTAAACAGGACTTCATTACCCGCTGAAAATAGTTACAATAAGAAATTCCTTCCACGGAATTTCTGTAAATTGCTTGACGACATTATTCTTTACAAATACGGAGAACATACCCCATGTAATGTGAATTGAAGCATAAATAAGATTCTGCGAAGTTTTATTGATGCTAGAATGGGTCTGAAGTATTTCTCTTGTGAGGTTAAATAAAATGAAGTCGATATCGAAATTCACGAAACTCTTCTGTAGGTACGTTTGTTAGATTACCTCTTCCAAATAAAGTTTCCTTATAAAATTATTGTAAGAGTCGGACGAGTGATCCGGTGCTTGGGCAAATTTTCCTCATTCCAAATACACAAACGCAATACCCGTACGCACACGCTCCTCGTAAAAGGATTCGCTACGCTCGCACAGTTTCGCATAATATAGGTGACGTAACTGTTCTCTTGCACGACATTTTTGGTTCTATACTATACAATGTTAACTGCATTTGTCGCCTAAATAGTAACATAATAGTGATGTACCGACTATTGATTTGGCCGACTAGCCGACTAATCGGCGCTCGAATGGCCGATTAGTCGGCCGACTAGTCGGCAAGTCGGCCAGATCATTAGTTTCGTATAAGTTCAGGTGAAAAACAATTTTTCTCCTTTGGTTGCGCTATTCATCATAATTTAGCTTGGCTAAAAGGTGTTCTCTACAGGTTCAAAGACCTATCACAAGAATCCTCGTTCAATTTCTGTCTTTAGTTCTTTTATTTTGCGGTCCTGAGCAGACCGTCAGTACAGCTTTTAGGAGGTATTTCCAAGGCTCTATTTCCCGTACGTAGTCGCCAGTTAAGAACATATCCCATGTGGTGAGCAACTTTACGAGCAACGCGTGCTCTGACTAAGTCTCTAAATTTTTGCAATAACATTAATAGTTCCTCATGGCATCCGCATGGCATAAAAAAAACAAATCTGAATAATAATAAAAAAATTAACTATCGAACTTGCACATGAAATTACACGAGAATCAGTTGAGATCGACCTGTAGAGGAAAACACCAGCCCACCAACATACGATAACGATCAAACGGTCAATTATATGAACAAAAGTTTTCGTATGCACCCTGAATAGGTATTTTAGCAAAATAAACATATGGTAAATATTGACTGTTGTTTTCTTTTTTCTGTTTTTCTTTCACTAATAAAGTGCCGACTAATCGGCCATTTTTGCCGACTAGTCGCCGACTAATCGCCGACTACAAATGTGGCCGGATAGTCGGCTTTCCCGACTAGTCGGTACATCCCTATAACATAAATATTCTTAATATGTTCATTATAAATTGTGACAAAAGAATAATATTTACTCGTTACCAATAGTTGAGCAATAGCTAAGAATACGAAAATGAAAGTAAAGTAACTTTAAATTTCTAAGAAGAATCGGATGTAAATAAAATAACACTTACTAAACTTCAACAATCATGCCAAGATCACTTTTGATGGAAATCTGGAGGCTCAGCATTAGCGGCAATAACATACGACACCCCAAATGCACCTATGCACATACATGTTAGGTGTATTGTTTAATATGTTAGTATGTATATCCGATTATGTTAGCATTATGAGATGCTACGAGAAAGCTATAAAACACACTCAAACCTAAGGTTTGAAACCTTCCGCATATTATAAGCGCCTCGCAACTAAAATGAGCAGGGAAGTCTGAATGGTCATCTATGTGGGCATTTTCTATTGTCTCCTTTTACCATGGCAATGTTAATTGCCTATATGGATCTAGAACACGAAGACTCAAGAGCAGAAAGCCGGCCAGGCGGCGCCGCTGAACGATATAATCCGGGTGGCAACAGCCATATGACGTCGCGGTCTCACCTTGACTCAGTTTAGTTGGCCCGCTTGCATTACTGTTCTACACTCGTGATTAGACTACTTGTTGTGCTGACGTGTGACTATGGGTGTTGAGTTGTTTAATCATTAGCTGCAGCTAATAGTCATGTGAAGTTTGCCAGAAAAAATCACGTCATTATATCCTTTGTTTCTGGTTCCCCGCGTTAAGCATTTTTTTGCGTAATCAGGGTCTGGTACCGTCCTATGGTTTTTAAAATTACCTACTCATGATTTAAAGATTCGATTTGTTGACAGTGAATAGTACAATTGTCATATGCTTTCTCGAGAACTCTACTGCTAATACTTACATGAAATTTCATAAATATGGGTAGACAACGCGGAAAACTAACGTGCTATTGCATGCGGTGAGGGAGGAACAGCCCAAGCCATGACCCAATCGAATTTTGAATTTTGTTAGACAATGAAACTTGTGCACTAGGCTGTCACAACAATGTTCTCCAGCAAAGGTAATTTTTACAACAGCCATCACAACACTCGAGAATTCCAGATGCGTGTGTCATGAATCAATCTCGAGCAGCGCGTTGTCGGTTTTCACATGAAATGAAGCGTTGCTATGAATGAGCGATATCGTTAATTGGTGGATAACTCGAACAGCTGGTGCTCCGCCAGTCGTGTCGTATAAACACGATCAAATTCAACCGAACAAGAATGCGAGGGAGATGTTTCTTGTATATCTATCTTTGCGGCGGGAAATTATGAGTTCATGGTTATAAACCCTCATGATTAGTGCTCATACTAATTATGACAATGGTTCACAGTTGTTGCCAGAATGTCACCAAATAATGCTTTATTAATGGCTAATACTCTCAAAAGCAACGGACCATATTATTTACAATGAAAACATCGCTGACTAAAGAATGAAACTGGAAACATACGCCCACATCCACAATGATACTTAATAGCGATGCTAGTAAAATCTAACCAAACTAGATTCCATTCACATGAATTTTTTTTTGCTTTAATTATCGGAATACCGTAAAAAACTTAATTCCAAGAATACTTTAGGTTTTATTGCCATATATCCTGTTCAAAGGCATGTTTTTATAGCCTGGTTTCCTAAACATATAGGCCACACCGAAGATATTCTCGCAAGTTAAACTTATGTTACAATGTTGGATTGAGGAGTGAGGACTTTAATCGCAACTAATCCCGAGTGATAGCTATGCAATTTTAATAAGCCCTGGATTGTTTTTATAGTTGTTTCGATTCTGCTATCCTTGGCCCGCAGCGGCATCGGTCGCTTGCGAAATTCGCCCACAAGCCGTACTCAATAGTCATTGTCCCTTGCATTTAATGCAGTTACGGACGTTGCTTCATATCTCATTTGAATGCACTATCGAAATGGTTTATGATAGCATAAGTACCTACCGTGCCATATAGAATGGCTACAAATATAATGACCACCAAAAAATACTTTGGTACCCTAAATAAAAAAATCATGCTTACCAAAAAAAATTACTGAACACCAAAAAAATAAGGCCTAAAAATACAAAAGTACCACCACTTTAATTACGCCTGCACTTCAAATTGTATTCAAATACCAAATATATTGAATGATCACCAAAAATCATTAATGATCACCAAATCTTGAAGACCAAATTAATGCGATATTTTCACCTAAATAAACCACGATTACCAAAAAATTTATACATATTACCAAATAAAGTAAACTGATGCCAAAATTACTAGCCCCTCCCGCTCAACCCCCCGTAGCCCGCACCGCATACCTACCTAACCTAATCTACTTTTCTAGTAGCATTTCGTTATGCTACTAGAAAAGTAAGTTAAACTGCTATCAGTTAAGTGGGTTAGGTTAGGTTAGCACTGCGACCCTTACAGAAACGAAATGGTACTAGAAAAGTAGGTTAGGTTAAGTTTCAACTGCTACCCATACAGATACGAAACGCTACTAGAAAAGTGGGTTAGGTTAGGTTTGAACTGCGACCCTTACAGAAAAGAAATGCTACTAGAAAAGTGGGTTAGGTTAGGTTTGAACTGCGACCCATACAGAAACGAAATGCTACTAGAAAAGTGGGTTAGGTTAGGTTTGAACTGCGACCCTTGCAGAAAAGAAATGCTACTAGAAAAGTGGGTTAGGTTAGGTTTGAACTGCGACCCTTACAGAAACAAAATGCTACTAGAAAAGTAGGTTAGGTTAAGTTTCAACTGCTACCCATACAGATACGAAACGCTACTAGAAAAGTGGGTTAGGTTAGGTTTGAACTGCGACCCTCACAGAAAAGAAATGCTACTAGAAAAGTGGGTTAGGTTAGGTTTGAACTGCGACCCATACAGAAACGAAATGCTACTAGAAAAGTGGGTTAGGTTAGGTTTGAACTGCGACCCTTGCAGAAAAGAAATGCTACTAGAAAAGTGGGTTAGGTTAGGTTTGAACTGCGACCCTTACAGAAACAAAATGCTACTAGAAAAGTGGGTTAGGTTAGGTTAGAACTGCGACTGTTACAGAAATAAAATGCTACTAGAAAAAGGTGACGAAGTGGATTAATTAATTTAATAGGATAACGATATATTAAATGATTGCACATTTTTAATTAAAATGTGGTTACAATTTTGTGATCATTTACTATTTTTGCGTTTACAATGATTATTTTGGAGCCATTTGCTTTAATAGGATAGCAAGATTTAAAAATTTGGTTATCATTTTACATTAAAATGGAGTTCTAATTTTGGTGGTCATTTACTATTTTTGGGTTTACAATGATTATTTTGGTGTCATTTTCTTTAATAGGATAGCAAGATGTAAAAATTTGGTTATCATTTCACATTAAAATGGGGATTGAAATTTGGTAATCATTGACTATTTTTGGGTTAATAATGATTATTTTGGTGTCATTTCCTTTAAAAGGATAGTAAAATGTAAAAAAAATTGGTAATCATTTCACATTCAAATGGTGTTATAATTTTGGTGATCATTCATGATTTTAGGGTGGTAAAATAGATTTTTTTGGTATTAAATTTTACTAAATCTGGTGATCAGTTAAATAGCAGCCATATAGAATACCTTGAATAGTACATGGACGTTAGCAAGGTAACTGGGATGTATATATACCTACATGTAATTGATTAATGATTAGATTGCAGTCGGTTTTTATTCGGAAAACAAATTCCATCGGTTGTTCAAAGGCGGAAGTCTGATTATTTTATCAGTCTCTTTATTAACTCATAATCTTTCTTTTAAAAATAGTCGTCATCAATATAGTAAATAAAGTCATTTGGAGCAATGCTATAACGAGATACGAGGTTAATAAACTGACTAATAGATATGTCGGGTTTCTCTCTCACGGCGCGTAAAATGTGCTACGTGTTACAGAGACTGAGATTTATTGAAAGGAACTCAGCAGTAATTTACAATGACGACTTTAACAAATTAATGCTTTCCCGTTTTGTCACAACGGAAATTATATTGTTTCCCGTGAGCTTTATTCGGGAAATACGACGATTGACAAATTTTCTCATGACTCCTTTCTTTAAACGGTCACATGCATGTTGTAAAGCGTGAGTATATCAATTTGACATAAGTGCTTTCACAATATACACATAAGATATTTACATTGAATCCTGAATCTGTTTGATTGAGGATTTAATGATAACTTTTACCGTCATCACATTCACAATTATTTCGCACTTACTGTTTAAAAGTTGTCTTCCTTTTTTTAGACAACTTTGTTAATTGAATTTAAAGCAAAAGAACGAAAGTGTCAAACAACAATAAAAAGTAACCTTAATTCATTAAAAGTGAGTAAAGCCATTGGGTTAGCAAATCGAGAGTTCTTTATTATGTGACGAACGTCGACAGATTTGCGGTGCGCTCCAGCAAATCAATTGTCAGTCAGCGGAATGTCAAAATGACGCAATTGGGTCATTTGAAACCAGAACTTGGCCGGAGAAACCGCAGTATGGTGTTGGCAAACAGCTACCTAGATAATACCGACACTCAGATAGTGTAACATTATTAATATGTATTGATTACTCGTCTTCGTATACGATTGATTATCCTACAATTAATATTGTAAATGTGAAGGTTTATACGTGTGTTATTCAATCACACACACCACATTGGCTAAACGGCTTTGGATTTGACACACAGATAGTTTAGAACCTGGATTAACATATATGATTTTTTTTTTAACATTAAGATGTGAAAATTGCAAGTGCCATTAAGAAAACCAAGCGGACGAAGTCGGGGGCAGATTTCCTGAAGTCAGTGGAATTTTCCCTTTAAAACAAATAATGATGTAAATACACCTATTTTTTATACAAAAAAAGTTCATACACAAAGGAACAGTGAAACCATAATGGTGTTTGTTGTTGACGACAGTATTCCTAAATGACGCAAAAAACCGCTAAAAACATCATGAATAATGCACGTTATCAATTGTTGTTGTGTGCAAAAATAGCAGTCTGAAGCTAAGTGCAATCAAGATAGCATTTCGGCATATTAAACAAGTGCGAGTCGGGGTCGCGCACGAAGGGTTCCGTACCATTACGCAAAAAACGGCAAAAGTATCACGTTTGTTGTATGGGAGCCCCACTTAAATAATTTCTTTTATTAAATTTTTAGTATTTGTTGTTATAGCGGCAACAGAAATACATCTGTGAAAATTTCAACTGCCTAGCTATCACGGTTCATGAGATACAGCCTGGTGACAGACAGACAAACAGACAATGGAGTCTTAGTAATAGGGTCCCGTTTTTACCCTTTGGGTACGGAACCCTAAAAACTAAAGTACCTACCTACCTAAATAATAAAAAAAAAATATGTACATACAAAACAATACAAAATCGAGAGCAACGTAGTTAAGAAATAAGCCGAGTGTCATACCTAAAAAAATAAGAACCATAAAGCCCTACAAGTGAAAAAGGTCGTAAACGAAGTTGGCATTGTAATGTATATAGGCCATTATACGTTATTAGGGCAGTTAGGTGGTTCAACTGTTTTCCTGCGAAGCGTGCGCCGCCCACGCCGCCGCGTCATCGGCACGGCACAGGTCTTCTGGCGCTATGCCATGTAAACACACGACCAAATAGGGCAACGACCACATCACAAACTCAAATAGACGTCTATTAATACTAGTTTAAAAATAAAGTGAAAGCGGGGAACACGTGTGAGGATCCTGAGATTAATTGCCGATGAGTTTAGGAATGAGCGGGGATATTCTTTTTAAGTTTTGGTGTTTAACATTGATTTATCTTATGTTGACGCAACAGTCAATTCCTTTCTGAGAAACGGTAATGTATATCTTAAGCGGCGAGATAATAAACTAACAATTTAATTTTGAAACATAAATAATTTTGTTAGTATATATATTGATTGTTGAAATATCAATTTAAAAGACTTACTTTATTAACTTACTTATATAAGTTCTTGGAATTGCATCATTTTTCAGAGCCAATCGGATACTTAGAAATGGGTTCAATTTCAAACCACTTTGCATGAAAAATAGTAGCACGAACTACTAGTTACATAGATAATTTTAAGAAGTTTTATTGTTAAACAAATGAATGCTTTACAGCAGCGGTCGGCAACCTTTTAGCAGCCAAGGGCCACATAGTAGTTAACGGAGGTGACGCGGGCCGTACTTTGACTTTATGAGACATTGTTGTTTGTCACTATTACATACAAAATAGCCAAGGCGCCTCTCGGGCCCCAAGTGACAGTTTCGCGAGCCGCATGCGGCCCGCGGGCCGCAGGTTGCCGACCGCAGCTTTACAGCATTAAGTCTGCCATTTCTACTATCATGTGTTGTGCAATAAAGATTAAATAAATAAATAAACAAACCTCTGGAAACTAAAAGAATTACTTCAATTTACATCTTATTCATTAAAGGTTTAAAGCCTTTTGACAAAACTCTTTGTTACGGAACACAAACAAAAATAAACACTTGTTTCTTCACAATGAAGCGCGCGCTCGAGACCGATATTTAGGTACAGCTAGTCACAGCAGCATAATAAAAAACTGAATTTTTCAAATACTTGTAGGTAACGCTTATTTATATATGTCAATAACGGATATTTAAATTAATGCACATGCAATTTCCATCGCGTCATATCAATCGGTCCGAGGAAAGGAAACTGCCTGTGAATTGATCAAACAATTTCATCTCGACTGTGAGCTCGACCCTACTATATCTTGACCGCGAGATTCGTAACAACTATGCGTTATCGGGCATACGTATGCTGGTTCACCGGTAGAGGCATGTTTAGCAAGTTATGATTAATAGCCCCGTGACGCAGTTCGCGACGCAGCGCAGTACAACGCACCGTGTAGTGAAAACCTACCGCCCACGTGACTGTAAAGGTCACAGCATAGACGCAGTAAGCAATACATTGTGAAAGACAGTCAAATGCGTAGTTGTTGCGTTCTCTACTCTATCGGGCCTTTGTTTAGCTAAACTTAGATGCAGGTTGACAATATTTTTGCCTTGTTTATGTACGATGTTTGTTTATATTGGTTGCATAAAATCGATAACCAGCCTTGAAGCTTCTATAAATAACAAATAACTCGAGCTTTAGAAACGAATGGCCGAATGGGTAACCTTAACATGAAAATAAAATCCATAAGATGTTTGAACAGAAAATAACCGAAGCGCTCCTTGTCTCAGCAGCCATTACATGCGGTTTTCAAATACATAACGCAATAAGCACAAAAAAGAAGAAGCAATGTTTTGTTTAGGCTTAGTACTCTTAGTAGGTGTGTTCAGGTAATTTTGGAAATTGGGTAATCCCGAGTCATTTAAAAAGCACTCATATTCCGTTATAATAAGAGTCCCTTTTCTGAATTATCTGTTACTTATTTAGCGTTTTTTCCTATCGGAATTGTCCGAAAAAGTATTACAACGAGACGCTATATCGAACATTCATATGTGAAGTGCATCACACTTAGCGAATTTCATAGCTAGTAACCCGGTCAATGTTTTCATTGAGGAGTTTTTTACGAGCCAATAAATTTGCTCCCACGGGCCACGCCGCCTCCTAGCAACGCGCCCACGGCCGTCCAAAAAGGTCGCGAGTGTGTGGAGGCGAATTAGGTGTTTGCTTAACAACGTTTAAGAGGAAACGGGACGGCCGTTTTTCCATACAAACCTAGTCCCCATTTTCCTCGCTGAATTATGGAAAATCTTTATACATAATTTGATGTATAATGTATATTAACATAGCATAGCTATGCCCCTACGTTTGACTTTCTTCCATTTTTTGATTATTGTACAAATTCGGTGCGCAAAACAGATTTTCATAATCATTTCAGAGAGGAAAATGAAGACTACGTTTGTATGAATTTCGTCTTAATATGTTTTGTAGTACACTGTTTTCAGGAATGGCAAACGTCACATTAGTCATTACATTCTTACTTCTGTTTCCTTGTACAGTCACCTGCAATAATATGTTACACAACGAAGGCCGCAAAAATATCTGACACGATCTTATTAGTAGAGCTATAAGAGCGTGTCACATATTATTACAGGTGACTGTACATTTATTTTGAGGTTGTGAAATAAAGAGGATTTGTATTGTATTGTTAGTTACAAAAATGCCAAACCTACGTTCCATTTCGACTTTAGAGGTTATAAAGGGTGTACAATAGGGTATTTAACTGTATTTAAAATAAATTATTTTACACCATGCATGAAATAAACCACCAGAAGATTAATAGAGAAACGTAGACAGCAGTTATTTTTAGACACAATTTCTATTTTAAAACCCGTATAAAACTGTAAAGAGTAGGTAGTTAGATTGTGACGTCACATGCTAGTGTTTCATATAAATTCCATAGTAGCAAAACCGTTTTGACAGTTCGAAAAAAGAAACTGATCTGACTAGTAGTCAAATACCCTATTGTATATGTCGAGGAGTTTGCTCATAAGACATAAGGGAAGGTCCTTTATTAGTGCTATCATGGACCAAAAGCTCTTCCAGACGTTCTCGATATAAGTCTATCGAATTGCGATGTTAACTTTTAAAAATGCTTACCCATTTTCATTTAATGTTTCTCGTGCTTACAACCCAATTATCACCAAGACTGAAGAAACTAACTTTAAAACTATATAATTTGATTATCAATTATAATTTTATAGTTCATAACGACGTGGCGTAAAAAAAAGGAATGAAAGTAATTTCCGTTTGCACGTAAACTACAATCAGGAGCGCCGGCGCTAACAACGCAATTCTTATGTAATGTATTTTTTTTATTATTTACTCGTATATGCATGTTAATTATAAGATGTAATGTTTTGAAACGATGTGTCCCGCCGAGTTTGTTGCCGGTCCCATATGGGGATACCCTCCTCCAATTGAGAGGGGACTTAAATCTTCTCGATGCAAAGGTGTAGGGTTGGAGCCGGTGTAGCTTTATTTGACGTTCATAAGCGCATTGAAAACTATCTTTATCTTAACACATAGCTATATTTCTCGATGGCTCTATGTAAAGTAAACCTTATAAATCTGACCTCTTATTGTGCAAGTGTTAATTGTTACAAAAGTAACGGTCAAGTTATGCTAGATGCGATCTGACGGACGAGTATAAACCAAGGGCGTCATTTCAATCCCTCGATGGGGACGGGCGAGTGAAACTGACGAAATTAAAAGTCCAGTGCCTCTTATCAACCATTTGCCTGCAGATTCTTAATTACTTTGGATACGTGGGCAGGCAGAAGCCGGATAACTTGGAAAAGCGCATTGTAGTTGGCATGGTGGATGGAGGACGTTGTAGTGGACATCCACTGACGCGCTGGGTAGACATTGTCAAGAAGGCCTGCCAGGGATCTACAAGTATCTACACAGGCGCCATTTATTAGGATGTTTACATTACTTAGTTAGATAGATAGATAGATAATTTCTTTATTCATACCCACAACATACACGGCATTGAAAAAGTACAAGATAAGAACATGCAAAGCAACTTAATTACTAAAAACTATTAACTATTACATTAAAAAATTATGAAGCCATGTGTCGTGGCACAGAAAAGGCGCTGGCTCAGCATTGTGATGCGGCAAGCCACATCGCTGGTATTCTGCCAGTACCTTACATACAAATATGCAACGCTTATTTAAAAATAGTTGGTACGAGTAATATAAGAAAAAACTACTGTGCAATTTGTGTGTGACGTGTACATTATTGTGTGAGTGTATGTGTGTGTGTGTGTGTGTATTTTTGGACATTTAGTAACGTTACAGTATTAAAAATTTCGTAATTATTAGGTACTACCCGAATAGTGCGGTTGGCAAAGTAAAAAGTGGTTTAAGAAGAACAAGAAAAAGAAGGGAGCAAGAGTGAGTTTAAGGCATATGCTTTTGTTGGTTAAGAAGTTGAATACAGATACCGAAGTAATCTAAGTTGTTACAGATACCGAAGTAATATTATAATGGTTCGCCTTACAACTCACATGCCCGTGCAACCAATGAGAATACGCAGCCAGTTTATGAATAAAGGGTAGCAACAGCCGCGCCAGTAAGTAAATTAATAACCGCAGGTGACTCTGGTTAATTCCGGATTAATCGAACAATCGGAAATTGTTCGACGCTATGATCAATTGCAAATTACTCAGCGTACCCGATTGTTCGAGTAATAAATGTGCACTCTCATTTCTCCCGTTTGAAAAGGAGTATGTGTATAGCCGATAACCTCCGCTTAAGCTTTAGCAATACCTTGTGGAGCGCGGGTTGGACGTTGATATTAATACATATTAAGACACCTAGAAAAAATAAGTGGCGAAGAACTTCTGATTCCTGCGCGAATCCCAAACCCACCCGATGCTTTCTAATGCGATAAAACTCATACACGTTCATATATTAGGTACCTCAAGAGTCTCAAGACTTAATCGTCTCCGTACCTAACCGTTCATTATTTTGTTTCTAGCAGTTAGTGCTGGTGCTGAACACACAAACGTTTTGTAGCGGCGGATCCATACCATACAAAAAACGCCGCTATACGATTAGCAACATCGCCTTATTGCATTTTGCCGCCGGAGAGAAACGCCAGTGTGTCAAGGTTCTTAGACATCTATTGATTATATAAAATAGTAGGGTACCTAATACCTATCCTATGACTTACCTCGTTTATATGTTTATAGGTTTTGATGAGATCCACGCTTAGCTTCCGTAACGGTGCTGTTGAGGGGTCCCGAAAGTGGTGTGGTATTCGGGCTTGCATAGCCTGTAGAATGAAATGAATGAATTAGTTTATTGTTATAATTATAACTATTCGAAATAGAAAGTTTAAGCAAAAATAAGAGAAGCAGATAATTGGGATCGAGGCAGTTTGCTCAAACATTTCAACATAAGATATAAACTTGTCTAATATCTAATAAGAAATAGGTCGTGCATTAAATTAGAACGTGCTAAGAGCATGCCATGCGAATGATAGTAAATTAATTACATAACATAATACATCAATAATTCGATAAAAAAATTTGCTTCAAGCAAGGAAGGCATAGGCATAGAACTATTAAACTAGACATTAACTAGAACCGTACTAGTTTTTTGTAATTGCTTTTGGATACCAGTAACTGGCAACAGAGAGTTTCTACGTATAGTTCTATACCAGCGAGACGACGATCAGCGACTGGCATCATCTAACATCTAACTTATGCATTTGTAAGAAAGGGATAAAACATAATTTAACTAAATCAGGCCCGTAAAGTTTTATGAATAAGGGGGTAAATTAGCACAAAGCTTTACAATATTTAAACTACTGTGTATGTTGCGTATGCATAGACCACGCGATTCCCGATCTTGTACTATATGTGGCATCTTACATACATAAATATGGCAACCAATTACAATATACTACCAGAAAAGCTGTCACGCAATATTCACGTAATTTGATCACGGCTCTGATAGTAGCTACTATGTTACACTCTTTCAATAACGCGGAGATAATCTAACAAAGTTTGTATTGAAGCAAGTTAACTCGGACACAACAAGAAAGAAACCCAATCATTTCACACGAGAAACTCTAGTCGAGGTACATTTATTAATTAAGTGTAGCTATGGCCACACAGAACGTGTATTCCCATTACTCACCCGAGCACAGGCGAGTCTGAGGCTAAGATAAACTAGCGTAACTATGATCCGATACAACTACGCGTAATCAAAGCGCATTTATAATGGTTATCCTGAGCTCTTAGACTATTAGCCTGGCAGCTGCAAGCGATTTTAATGTCACCTCAGAGCCTTCGATCGATCGAATATTCAATACTAAACAGTTTCAGTGAAAGCGAAGTTCTTCGTTAATTAGCGTGGTTATGGGGTAATTTATTTAGTTGCGGTAATGTCTGGCGCATTATTAATGTTCCTTTTAATAAGACAAAAGGACGCGCGCTGGTTAGAGTGACGAGGCGCTTCGTGTGAAAGCATGGGCGATCAGTCCGCGAGATCTGATTCGGTTGGAAATGGAAAGTACATTTTAATCCACTAAAACATTATGTCGAAACAAAGAAATGCTGTTTCGGTATTTTTATACTGAAACGGTATTTACAGAAAGTACGAAATACGTACCTAAATTTTAACTAATGACTATAACAGTCTACGGAGCAAACCATTTTCTGCTTGCTCATAATACAGCAGTGACTCCATGTCGCAAAAGAAAGTTACTCTGATTAGTCCTTCGTAGAGTAATAGGTACAGGCATTAAGTACGAAGTATCATAAAAGAATCCCCTAGTGCCCTTATTTATAGGTAAAAAGAGACGTTACAAATATGTATTAATATTACATATTTTAGTTTTTTTCTAAGATTAGAACTTTTACACTGACGTTGCATGAGTGCTACAGGATGCTACATTTCTCGTTTCGACATACCGAGTTAAGGTTTTTCAAAACGAAACTTTCCATTAGCCACCGATTCACGTAGATCTGTCCTAGCGCAGCAAACTGCCTCGTGTATCATTTACCTGGACGGGAATACGGTAGCGGCAGAAAGCCCGGGGGCGCGCGGTGGCGCTCACCTGAATGTCCGAAGGCGCGCTCATGGAGGCGAGCTGCTCCTCTGCCACCAGCCGGCCGTAGAGCGGCCCGTGCCGCCTCTCGCCCGCCTCGGGCATGCCTCCGCCGACAACGCCTACTGCAACAATAACAGATGGTACATCAGTGTGGGCTACCTTTTTGTAGTGGGCGATGTGCTGTATTTATTTGGTCTATGGCGAAATATCTAATAAAATAATAAATAGAAAACAGTCAATTAAGTGGGTAACTTATTCTTATTGATCGGGCATACGGATGCTGACAACATATACTCAAATTTCATAAAAGAAGGTGGGTTAGTGTTGGTTTTATGCCGGGGTGATCAGTTCATGCACCTATACTGAGGAAACTTGAACATCTGTAGAATGTATCAAACGCGAAATGACATCATATAACGCTCGTCTTTTAATAATGCACAGCGTCAGAAAGTGACGTATGCTATACTGTATCATTTCATGCGCGATAAGCGCCACCATAATGCTGTTATAATTTCATTTTCACGGTAGGTAATATACGTTAAGTGGAACAGTTAACTATATTTGACCGTGTAAACCGTCGTTTAAGTAGATAAGGTAACTTATCCATAAATGATCCTTAAAAGCTGTAAAAAAACCTGCGACTGAGAATAAGGCCAATCATGCTGTTTAAAAACTTTCATTATAAATGGTAATTTTTCTTTCCCTTGATGTGAGAATTTTCACATGTAAATCGTGTCACGAAAACAAGTAAAACGTTTAAATGTCGCTTTTAATATATTTAACAGCCCGGGCTTGTTATGATAAAGGTGCGCAACAGCGCTTGTCGCTCAGGCCGTTATAATAAGGCATAATAGCCCAAATTGCCATGTGAATGAGGACTCATTCACCTTGCGTTATTACAATCGCTCGCAAACAACGGCTTGTTCGAACGTTCGAACCTGAATTAAGTTAGTGACTGATTCATAATAATTAATAACATTAATAACTATATCGTTCGAAGCCATCGTCTTACGTTACATTTAATTACGCGCTGAACGCTCGTTTTGAGCACCATGATCAAGAATGATCCATTTCCCACATCAAACGCTCGCTTGTGACTCGTAATGTATCCATCTCTATGTATACGTATGTATGTATCGAAAAAACCGGCATCTTAGTAGAGTACGAGGTGGTCGCCGCGAGCGGCTCGGCCCACTGCACTAACTGTGATGCGGTACAGTATGCCGAAATATTACAAGACAGCAGCTTTAAGGCTTGGCCACATACAGAGCGCGACGCAGCGCCGCGTCCACGCCGCGCGACCGCGGCACATGCTAACAGGTTACCGACGTCAAACAGACTGCGTCCCGCCGGTATCACGCCCCGCTTCTGTCGCGCCCCGCGCCGCGCGGCCCATTGCGTCCGCGCGGCGCGTGCGCAGCGCTGCGCCGAGCGAACGCGGCGGCCCGCCGCGTCGCGCAAGGTCACGTCAGTAGGATCGGACGTAGGCAGCGAGCGGTGCGCCGCGTTCCCGCGCGGCCGCGCCGCGTTCACGCGCGCCTTGAGGGCGTGTTGAGAGCGTGAGGCCGGCGCGATCGGCGCGCGCCCTGTTTGACCAGGCTTCGCGTCGGCATCACGCGGCGCGGACGCGGCGCTGCGTCGCGCTCT
Organism: Cydia splendana; assembly: GCF_910591565.1. Classification (NCBI taxonomy): domain Eukaryota; kingdom Metazoa; phylum Arthropoda; class Insecta; order Lepidoptera; family Tortricidae; genus Cydia; species Cydia splendana. The sequence goes on along the minus strand of NC_085973.1, from coordinate 9,215,798 downwards.
GTGTGTGGCCAAGCCTTTATTTTAAGGCCACTATTTAATTGGTTGCCTGAGCATTGGACTCGACTGCGATCGCTAACAAGCCTGTTCGCCCACCCGCAGGCGCTTCCCAAATCGCCTCACGTGTGAATCACCATGAGTCGCTCCTCTACGTCACCGTTACACGTATATGGTGATATCAGATCGATGACACAATTGTTTAACTTACAATTCTAACTCAATCGAGAAGTGCGAGAAGTATATATGTTATTTAAAGAGGTTGAAAAGCATAATGGAACAACGGTAAGCTAACTAGGCTATGAAGGCCTCAGGGCGTTGACGTTGTGACTTAATGGTATAGTGGCCTGTAATTAACTAAAGTGTTAAGAAAACACAATTTAAGATTAATTTAGTTTTTACGTCACTTTAAAAGCTAATACAACTCAAGCGCAGGCGGCTGCTGTTTTGCTAATAGTTTATTTTTATAGACTAGTTTGCAAGGGATCCCTTTGTTTCCCATAAACTTATTGTTTCGAATTTCGATAGTCAGAAATTGATATCCATATAATTTATGGACATAAACATCAAAAGTCATAATTTTAGTTAAGTATAACGTTTTATAGTTCTAATGTTAGACATCTATAATATTAAACGCTATAATCACAAAAGTTATAAAATTGATGAGTATAACATTCAAAGGTATATCAATAATTATTCAGAAATATTTTAAGGCATATATTTTATCGGACTAATGGTCGTTAATCATATCGTTTTAATGTCATCCCTTTGTTTCCCATAAACTTACTGTTTCGAATTTCGATAGTCAGAAAATGATATCTTCTAATATTCTAATATTTAGGAGCTATAATATTAAACATTATGACTTTCAATAATTATGTCAAACAAAGGGGCCCCCAATTTTAATTACTAAAGTGAATTACGTCTAAGAAACCAAATTAATGACATCCTTCATATAAAGAAAAAATAAATCTGTTTCCTCAGGTAGGTTTGTTAGTTACCTTGTGTCCCTCAGAGCGGAAATAGGAGCCCCGCGAAGCGGGGCTCCGTCGACTCGTTGGAGGGACGAATTGGCTTAATAAGCTACATGAAAAATAAGAAATGGTGGGGAAATCAGTAAGCCAAACAATAAAAAACCTGTTTCCTCAGGTAGGTTCGTTAGTTACCTTGTGTCCCTCAGAGCGGAAATAGGAGCTCCGCGAAGCGGGGCTCCGTCGACTTGTTGGCGGGACGAAAGGGCTTAATAAGCTACATGAAAAATAAGAAATGGCGGGGAAATCAGTAAGCCAAACAATAAAAAATCTGTTTCCACAGGTAGGTTCGTTAGTTACCTTGTGTCCCTCAGAGCAGAAATAGGAGCCCCGCGAAGCGGGGCTCCGTCGACTCGTTGGCGGGACGAAATGGCTTAATAAACTACATGAAAAATAAGAAATGGAGGGGAAATCAGTAAGCCAATTTAAAATAATCCCCAGGTAGGTAGGCAAGCATGCAATTTGTATTGTTTAATTTTATAACTATTAACAATATGACTAATAAAAATTATGATGGAAAACGTTATGGTCTAAAAAAATCGGAACTTGAAATTTAGGGAATGTAATAGAGCCCCTACTTATCATTATAACCTGCGATAAAAGACCTTACAACGATTATTGTAAGCAAGTTTATTGCCTTCAACATTATGTTATTAGTATACCTTCTGGACTTTGAATATTATGAGTAACAGATTTTATGACTAACAATAATAATGACCTGCATAAACCGGAACTGCAATTTATATTGTTAAAATTTATGACTATTGACAATATGACTAATAAAAATTATGATGGAAAACGTTATGGACTGAAAAAATCGGAATAAAAAATTTATGGGAACCAATAGAGACCCAGTTTGCAAACTGCAGAAGTAATTTTGGATCTATATCTGAATCCCTAAAGTCTTTTCTCCTATCTTTGTATTCCCTAATATTGTTTGTCATAATGATCAGTTGTCCTAACACTAAAAACCCTAATTTTGGTTTCCCTATTATTGATTACTTATCCTAATGTTATTAAGCATATTTTCTTTTTTGCGAGGGTCGCAGTTCTAACCCTAACCTAACCCACTTTTGTGGCAGCAAGTTCTAAAACCTAACCATTTTTCAGAACCTTACATTATGGAAAATAATCGTTATGACAAATTGATTGTTAGGGCATGTGCCTGTGCAAACCAGATAGGGCAAGTGACTTTAGAACAAACGTTGTTAGGGATTCAGAATGACACCCAGTAATTTTACGGTAAACAAATTGAGGTTTCTAAATACACTTTGGTGTATTTAAAAATCTTTTTCAAAAGTGGAGTTGCAAAGTTTAAGACTTTTTTATCAAAAATAAAAAAACAGCATGCTTTGGAAATTAATGAATTAGACTAAGAAAACAACTGAATAAATGAAAGTGACCATTTCATTATAATCTATCGACAGATCCAAATAATTTTATTTATCTTTTAGTTAGTAATCCGAGGTGTGAGAGTGAACTTTCCCGCGTTAAATTCAAAGGTCGCAGACAAGTTAATTCAGACTTATTTATGTACCGTCTGGCCCGGGATGACATTTCATAATAAAACACCTCCGTTCGGCGCTCGTTGTTGCCGCGACTTCTGCTAAGCTGAAAGTTTGTTCAACGTCTCGTAAGTTCGTATTACTTCAAATAGTTTTACGTTATTTAATTTACTAAATTTTATCCTATTATTATTTAGTGAATAGAATCAGGCGTTACTTTGCGGAAATCAAAATTAATTAAAACCAAAATATTACTTTGCTAATCCGCGAAAAGATAACGTGCTAGTCAATTAGTGCTAACCCGTTATACTTACTTGCGTATTTTTTTATGTTGTAATGTTCCCACCCTCCCACCGCAAAAATAAATACGCAAATAAATAAAACAAACCACCACCAAGAGAACAATACTCGACACGTGTTTCGCCTCTCTACAAGGCATCTTCAGGAGATGTTGACGGTCTGGGTTATTATTTATTTATTTTAACCTAATTGTTTTACTACTCGGAGGGTTTGCGGATGGGGGCTAGGCGAAAAAAAGTGTAAGATTTTGGCATCACAAGCCCTACTAGTGCGACAGATGTAAAGGCTTGGCCACACACAGAGCGCGACGCAGCGCCGCGTCCGCGCCGCGTGATGCCGACGCGAAGCCTGGTCAAACAGGGCGCGCGCCGATCGCGCCGGCCTCACGCTCTCAACACGCCCTCAAGGCGCGCGTGAACGCGGCGCGGCCGCGCGGGAACGCGGCGCACCGCTCGCTGCCTACGTCCGATCCTACTGACGTGACCTTGCGCGACGCGGCGGGCCGCCGCGTTCGCTCGGCGCAGCGCTGCGCACGCGCCGCGCGGACGCAATGGGCCGCGCGGCGCGGGGCGCGACAGAAGCGGGGCGTGATACCGGCGGGACGCAGTCTGTTTGACGTCGGTAACCTGTTAGCATGTGCCGCGGTCGCGCGGCGTGGACGCGGCGCTGCGTCGCGCTCTGTATGTGGCCAAGCCTTAAGTGTCAAATTTTGGCGTCAAAAGCCATACTACTGCGAAATATGTAATGAGACTAATGAGAACAGAACAAAACAAAACAATGAGAATGAGCATGAACATGTCACTAGCCTTTCTTAACTTCGTTCCAACCGAGTGTTCCACGACACTCACCCCTTTTTTTTAAATAAATAATATTTGCATCTGAAAGGAATGAAAGTACACGTCTAACAACTTTTTTCGGAAAATAGATTATAATCACAAATTGCAGAGCACTTAAAATTTCACTTTAAAAGTAACTATAAGTACATGTTCTATCCGTGTACCCTTGATCTATTAACGTTTAAACGAAAAACATTAATATATGGAGCTATGTTCGCCTTACGGAACTTACTGGATTTCACGTGTAGGCATCCGGCCAAAATCAAAGCGGATTTCAGTATCTCCTCATTCCCAAGTCTCAATTTACGTATTTAAGATATTCCATACCATTATTGTTTTCCTCGTGGGACGCACAAATATCACACACACGTGTATGCATGTACTCTGAGGTGATATTGTGTTCCAACTGTTCCAAGTACCGGGTGACCGCATGAAACTCAACTGCGTAGGCAGTCGTATTTTATGACACACATCAACCTATATTGAATCGATAAAGGTAAGTTAGTCGGTACTATACAATCTTAACACATCTGCTGACAGACTGGTGCAATTCATTTTTAACAAGCTTTTATTAGGTCGACCTGTATGTAACTATGTAATGGAATCTAAGGTAACTAATTTAACCATCTTCCAAGGATCGTAATAGCGTCATGAAAATTGGCAGCTGTATGTAGTTCGGATGACAATACAATAATATGGTACTGTCGAACTGATCTGATGATGGAGACAGGAGGTGGCCATAGGAACTCTCGACCTGTATGTAACTATGCAATGGAATCTAAGGTAACTAATTTCACCATCTTCCAAGGATCGTAGCGTCATGAAAATTGGCAGCTGTATGTAGTTCTGATGACAATACAATAATATGGTACTGTCGAACTGATCTGATGATGGAGACAGGAGGTGGCCATAGGAACTCTCGACCTGTATGTAACTATGCAATGGAATCTAAGGTAACTAATTTCACCATCTTCCAAGGATCGTAGCGTCATGAAAATTGGCAGCTGTAATTATGTAGTTCTGATGACAATACAATAATATGGTACTGTCGAACTGATCTGATGATGGAGACAGGAGGTGGCCATAGGAACTCTCGACCTGTATGTAACTATGCAATGGAATCTAAGGTAACTAATTTAACCATCTTCCAAGGATCGTAGCGTCATGAAAATTGGCAGCTGTATGTAGTTCTGATGACAATACAATAATATGGTACTGTCGAACTGATCTGATGATGGAGACAGGAGGTGGCCATAGGAACTCTCGACCTGTATGTAACTATGCAATGGAATCTAAGGTAACTAATTTAACCATCTTCCAAGGATCGTAGCGTCATGAAAATTGGCAGCTGTATGTAGTTCTGATGACAATACAATAATATGGTACTGTCGAACTGATCTGATGATGGAGACAGGAGGTGGCCATAGGAACTCTGTGGTGAAACAAGGCAACCTAATTGTGTTAGGGGTTTTTAGAATTGTCTCGATGAGTATTAGTTGTGTGTCGTAAGAAAAGTACAGTCAGCGATAAAAGCTTGTACCAAAAATGAAATTTTTGCCAAAAACTTATTTTCTGTCAAAAGGAATTTCTGCTTTTATGTTTGGTATCTGAGTGACTAAACTATCTATGACCTACCTTAATTTGGTGATAAGTATTTTGTGTGTGGGTAATTATGATTAATGGATATTGATATGATTATGATTGTCACATTTTTCTCATTTTATCCAGTGACCACACGAGACGTGAACAAAGGGCTCAAATCGTCGGGATGCCCAAGTCTGTTTAAATTCTTTTATTTCATTAATAACTTCAGTAACTGAAGACAATATGCAGAAAATAAAAAAAAATGATAAAAAATGCACAATAGTAAATTTGGAGAAAGGAAAACGGTGTCGGTGTCGTTCCTAACCTAATCTTGATGATCTTGTTTATTTTTTAGTTATGTTTTTATGTTGTTTTATTTTTAAGTATAAATTGCGAAAAGCGTAAATAAAGATCGTGTCAAAAATGTTTGGTCAAAATACTCCCCGCCCAAGACACACTTAAACATGTTAAAATTATCAACATCCGCTTAGCTCGGCGCGCTCCGAGATGAATGTACAGCGCCGATTGAAAATCAGACCACATCCGCCTATTAGCATTAAAAACGATTTCTTACAATAGATAGACTAGTGCACTTCCGTTCCAGCGCTACGAGTACAATTCACTACGGCGAACACTTACAGAATAGTTCAATGATTCATGCAAAGTAGGCGGACGAGGTGACCAAATTTAAGTGCAAATCAAAATTCGGAGAAAGGTAGTGTCAAGAGAAAGCCCGAGATTGTACTTGACAGTGGGATATTAAGCAAATCTAGTTTGCATTTATGAAGCGCGCAATAAGTAGGGCCTCGTGATAAGGTAGGATTCCCCCTCCGAAGTGTCAGAGGGGCTGCGGGAGGCGAGGAAGGGCTTGTGGGCACTCGGGCCGACGAACGCAGAGACGTGTCGCTACGTCACCAGTGCGAAGCCGTTGAGAACCGGCCGCGGTGCGGCCGACAACCTGTGGTAGCTATGCAAGGAATGCGACTGCCTAGCCGCCGGTCGGACGCTCGTGGGCGGTGCATGATCACGTTCGCACAACACTAACGCAATTTCAGTACATTTTTGCTAAACTTCTTTGACTGATTAATTTCTTACGCAATCGGGTTAGTATTTGCCGTCAGTAACAAACTTGTTCTAAATGACGACTGATAACAAAGTCGTGAGATCCGATCCGTCATGCCGCAATTCACATAGAAATGAACCAAGTGTTATTATCAGTATGTAAATAATGATATAAAATCACGTTACCTACTTAGTAACCGGTGCGACTGCGAAATAGCAATGACCTAATAAAAAGACATTTCCAAAGTCGAAACGATTTGTAAACATGATATATCTACATTGGCTGCACGGAAGGTTTTTATTTTTTCACAATTGAATCGATTATTTGAGGGTCTCTAGGTGAACTTTATGGCAGTAGCATTAAGCACAAGGTCGTATTGGGGCCGTGACATGAAGTTGAAATGTAAGTACTAAAGATATATACTGGGTACTTGGTAGCCGCCCGTTCGGAGTAACTGCGCAATTCTGTGACCGAGACTTCGAAGAATCCATTAAGGCGATCTCCTTGAAGCGAAGCAGCTAGCAATGAGGTTGAAACCCTCTATAGTAAAATGATTTTTACAAACGACCTAATCTATGAACTTACGTTAGGAACATAGAGCTGCAAAAGTGCATGCATACCCACTTTATGAGTGGAATTGTATACTTATGAACTTTTACAACTCGCTGTAAATTATATGTTTTGTTTAGTAGTAAATCACTTACTTTCACAAAATTCACTTCCAAGTTTAACAGACATCACTTAACTAACCAGCGAACTGTCGACGGGCAATGGGTTTCTCACGCATAACACTACACATATGATTGATTTATCACTACACATAACACTGACCGATTATAAAATAAACTGAGACCACACACGTGTAATGTTTGATCAAAACAAAGCACTTCGTTCAACAAGACCGATTACATTTTGGTAGTATAGGTAGGAGTATCGCGGTGGTTTCTATACGGTGCAGCGGCATCGGCGTCCTTGCGCGTCCGTCACTTGTTTTTGTTGCACAACAATGTTTATACACGTGGAGCTCGATGCGCACTAAAGCCGCGTTGATAAGGACGCTGTGCCGGCGCGCGGCGCGACCAGGCCACAACTAACGCGCGACTCCACCGCTGGCTAGTAATAACCGAGCTTGCCCACGTGATTCAGATGACAAACACATCACTAAACTCTGGACTGGACTGACCGATCGAGCCGGTGATTTTATCGGTGCGATACATACTACGACGGCTATGGATCTCTTTTACTATCACTGTAAGGCGCTTGATACATATAACATTTTATTAATAAAAATATCCCTTAATTGCATCGTTAATATTATGAATGAGATATGATTGTTTTGTAACAGACTCATTTTATCATAATATCAATGAAACGAATACATGTAAAGCGCTCACTCAGATGTGTATTCATGAAAATCATACTACATATCAGTTGTATCATAAATACTGTATCGTTAATTATGGGGACAACTTGACTTAGCCGTTTTTTTATGGTATTATATTTTTATTTCAAAATTACACATGTGTTTAATTAGTGCTTTCATAAGGTACACATTTCGTCCTGGGAGCTCGACGTAAAGCATATGGTTTGGACGAAATTTACCCAATCCTCTCGAGTAACAATAACGACTGCTGACAAATACTAGAAGAAAATGTGCGGTTTGCGAACAAGACAATATCACACAAAAAAATCGTACTATGTAAACAGCAATTACACATGATTTGTATAGCGAAACATCTGGACATAGTCTAAGCATTTCTTTTCGTTAAAAAAAAAGTTTAGGGTCTGTGCATGGTGGCCTTTTGGAGAATATGGCATGCTACTTACGACAACTATGACTTTGACATCTAATATAACTATCATGGAACATTTCTATCGACCCGCTCTAGCGATGGATCAACGCCATGAATGTCCGTTAGGCTTTGGTTTTTAGCTTATTCTTCTAGCTGTCTCCGTCATTACGCTTGCATCAGAAATTGAAGGGATTCCAAAACGTGGGGTGAAAAATCTTTATTATGTAAACATAAAAATTCACTACATTTATTCTGCAGCTGCTCAATTGAACAATCATGAAGAGGACACTTAGATAACATGTTTTGGCAGCCTATTAACCTGTTGTTACTTTAAATCGTACCAAAGAGTCGGTGAAATAGTCTCAAATTCAGCTCGATAGGCTTGTCCGGACTGTATTTGCTATACGGTATTAAAAGCATCATAAAGTCCCTAAAATAATAAAAAAATTCAAACCTTCTTAAATCAGATATAGCTTAAAAATACCCTCAGATCAAACTCTTAGAACAAAATAATACACATGTCAACGTTAGACCAGGTTTTATCTGTCCATATACTTAACGATACAGTCTTTACCTTCAATAAGCACGCGCTCTTACTAAAAATTCTATGAAACGTTTGCGAGAAAAGCGAGGGGCTAGCACTTCGAACAGTCATATGCATAAAACTACACGAATTCCTTTTTTCCCCGACTGCTGCCAGCCACGCAATTTCTCCGATTGTATGCAAATCCTCGATGCAAACAAAGAATGAAAAAGCACCGACGCAGACGTTCCATTCCACCTGTCCCAGTGTGCTCCCCCGTCCCGTCTGAGCTCGGGGCGAACTAGAGCCGAACCGTAAACAATCCCACCAGGATATTAGTCCTGAATAGATCTCATCTCTTTACATAATCGACCGCCACCGTCTTGTCGAGCACGCTTTTATTAGGTGTCTTCACTTGTGAATAATTCAGTGAGTTTTCTATTAAGCACTTAGGCAGGAGAATAATGCATCCACTACATTTTCATAGCCAGGGCACCGCAGCCCATGAGCTTCGCCTTGGCCCGATCGGCGGCGCTCGAAGGCTTTAGGAAAATGTGTCGCACGCATCGGAATTTAGAACAGAACTAATGTATAAACCGGATTGCATAATATAACATGGCGCCACGTGTAAGCTTATCGTTATCTGGCTATTATGGCGTGTATTTATGTATATACTTACGTTAGAATTATAGTAATTTAGTAGTAAGACGTCCTGGTTACTATGGGAAGGGAAATTAAATGCAGCCGTCTAACCAATAAAATCGGATAATCGCGCAAAGAGCATTTCCGAATCTCTAGCTTCGTATTTCTCTTATTTGAAACGAACAACACTAATGACCTGTTCATTAGCTTATTTTAGCGAAAATTTATTTAGAAATAGATGGACAAACAATACCTTACCTATCAATTTTAGGAAACTTGTTAATTTACAAACTTTGTGAAATAAAACCTTGAAGCAATTTACTAATGCCTAACAGGCAACGCAACGGTAACAATAATCGACTATGTGTAAAATGGCTGTCTACCATTTTCAGATTAAGAAAAAAAATTCCCGGTACACTTTCTAAAAACAGAATTTCTAATCAACAAAAAACACGTACCTATATAAAAGTGGCGAATATAAAAAAAATATCTAAACTATTTAACCTTATCAAATCATTTCTATGTGATGTGAATATGAAGTCCTTTCAAAAGAATAAACTGAGTATTAGTAAATAAATAATTTAGAAACTATGGTTTAAATATAATACCGACAACTGCCAAATGTATAGGTCCTATGACGTTTAATAAATAGCTATGTAACTATAGAACAATGTAGGTAGGGTGGAAGCTTGTGAAACAACCCTCAATTTGTATAATTACACGCTAAGGTAGTAATTAGTCAAGATTTGGGGTCGTAAATGAAAAATAACATGACTTATTTGGCGATTTTATCACAGTAATAACCACTGGTCTACTGGCGTTCCACCTTTACGCCTTTAATATCGTATAATTAATAATAGCGGCGATAGTTGCTCATTTAACTAACAGTTATCAAAAGTAATCATAAAGTTATAATTTAGCAATGTTTATATAGGTTTTTTAAAACCGCGGAAATATGCTGGCTTAATATTACCTCATTTTGATTTTAAATTTCTTTGTTATGGATTTGAATTGTCAGCTTTCAAAAATATCATTTCTGTAACAGAAATCGGGCTCCTAATATACATATAAAAAAACGGATTTGAAATGATAATATTTGTTTAATTATTTTAATAGAATTTTGTTATAGCAAATATTCAACTATAAAATAACACCTAGTTCAAAACAGATAAGTTCTTAAAAACATTTAAACTCGTATTATTTATTTGGTGAGTAGACAAGTTCATACACCTCCGTAGCGCGAAGGTCACGGTAACGTAAAAATAGCAGTCGCACAATGGCTTTATCAGAACATTGGAATAACTTGAAGTTAACAACAACGGATTTAAAAAAATGGTAAGCGGGACCTATTCAATTTTTATCCAATCCAGAAATATGTAGGGATTGTAAATCTAAGTAGCTGTCATGCAGAAATAAATCTTAGATAAATATAATAAAGCCAAGTTTAAAATTAGCATTAAATATGTAGATAGTAACAACCAAAGCATCTTTAACACACCTTTGTTACCATAGCAATAAGGATATGTTCCGATATATTTGGCCACTAAGGCCCTCACTATCTATTTGATGCTGATTGTACATATTTAGAGACAAAATGTAGTACGTATGAGGCTTCAGTTAGCGTCGGGTCGGAATCGGGTTGACTAGAGGCCCGCGAGGCCGTTTAGCAGGCCGCAGGTTTAACGGCCTGTCTGGCCGTTCACCCGAGGCCCCACGGGGGCGCGCTGGCCGAATTGTGCGCGAAAACGCCGCGCCCGCGCCGCTACGAGCTAGCGCCATTCATTGTTGGCCGCGCAAAACAAAACAAATGGTTCAGCCGATGCGCTCATGTGCAGTCATGTTATGTGATGTGTGATCTAATCAGCTGTATCACTGAACGAGCGCTCATAATTACGTCTTACTGTATTGATTAAAAAATACATAGGTACATAATTTAGCGTGAATCCTTGCACTCATGATTCGGTCAAATTGTGTTTTATGAAAAACTAATTATAGCCAGCCTTTTATGAATGTAGTATGATACCTTAGGGTATGGTGCTTTACGCACACTAGCGTCCCTTCCCCTCCCCCTGACGCAACCCCCCCTTTTTGCATGAAATATGTCCCGGTTCACAGTTTTTTCCATTTATTGAGGAAAGTATACATTTTAGGAAAAAAGTGTCAATGAAAGAAATAATCCCTTATTAAATTCTCAATAAAAAAGGTTATATTCATATTATAACACTTATTAACTTATTACAAGGTGTTCTTAAGATATGCGAAAGATTTTATTTCTGAGGTCAAAAGAAGGAAAAAATGTAATATGAGTTTAGGTCAATTTCGCCAAAAAAAATTTTTTTTGTTTGTTTTTTTTTTTTTAATTTTTTGAATATATTTGTACATAAAAAGTAAATGTTATTGGTAAACTTGTCAGTTAAAATAGATTATTACTTTTTTTTTCGTAAAACTTAGTTTAATGCAAAGTGTTACTTGTCACTTTTTGACATCTATCAATAAGGATGTTTAGTCTACGTCCCATAGTAGCAACATCGCCATCAAAAAGGCGTTTTGCACTATGTAACAATAAAAACTTGTTTTTTTTTTTTAATTGGTATTAACCCTGAAACTGGTGCATCATATAAAAAAAATGAATATGACGTTTTTTATTAAGAATTTATTAAGGATTATTTATATATTCCTCAAAAAATTTAAAAAACTGTGAACCGGGACATATTTCATGCAAAAAGCGGGGGTTGCGTCAGGGGGAGGGGAAGGGACGCTAGTGTGCGTAAAGCACCATACCCTAAGGTATCATACTACATTCATAAAAGGCTGGCTATAATTAGTTTGTCTTCCCCATACATTAGAACACAATTTAACCGAATCATTAGACAAGCACAGGTATTGTGTAAAGTAAGCATTTTTATTAAGTGTGGATAATTGTAGAGTTACAATAATAATAAATAAAATATTTCTAATAATTTTTAAGTATTTAAGTGTGTCGGACCATGTATGGAAAGGTTTGGAGGTACCCAAACACCTAAGGATTTATTCAGAAAACGAATTATCGTTTTCTGCATTAAACACAGCCAGGTCAAACCACAGATTAAACCAGACCAGACAGAAAAGGGACAACCGACCAACTAAAAGCGGTGTGAACCAAAAAAATCAGTTGTATACATTACGGATTCTACAGAACAAAAAATTCTATGAATGATATTATATGATGAATATTAACAAAATCAAATGTCGATTAAAAACAGATAACTTACTAGTTAATCAGGAAAACCTAAAAGCTTTTGAGTAAAACGGTGTCACATAATAAAGCCTAGAGACTGAAACATATTAATCTTGTAGGGTTTTAATTTATGCTACTTTTGAAATCGAACACTCAAGAAGTATTGGGTTAGAGTCCCATCGATATTTGAAGTCGTCAAAAAGTCCTGACAAACTCTTAACATTCCTGACGATACGTCTAGTATGCAGCTTCTCATACAAAGAGAGCATGTGATTGCGCAGGCGACGTCGACCGTTGTGCCGAGATGCGCAAAAACACCGCGGTCAACGACGCTGGGGCCCATCGGGGATAAATTAACACTGGAGCCTTCGCGAATCCTGACCGAATGCTATTTGACTAGGTATTATAAGTCGTGCCGCCTGATATGACCAGGTTTTTCTAAACGCATTAGCGACGTGTTATCTCACGCGGAACGTCATTTTGAAGGAAAGTATGTAAACGAGTGGTCTTTTGAAAAAGTGTGTCATAACTCATAACATACATTGTCAAGAATATTTTTGAAACCATAAAGAATTATAAGTTAATATTTATTATTCGAAAAGCTTGTATAAATTCCAGAATATATTATAAAAACAAACTACTATGTTTAAGATATCAAACTATACTTGTACATATGTATATACAAAAAAAAACATTCTGAGAAATAACTTTCGGAGGGTAAAATTTTCTAAAAAAAGGACATTAAGAAAATTCCATTTCTGTTTAGCGTTTTTAGGGTTACATTCCTCAAATGGATAAAAACCGACCAAGTTCGAGTTGGACTTACGCCCCAAGAATCCTTCCCATTGCCCATTTTTTTACGTTTTAATATTTCCCTTTCAGTCCAACTCGTACTTCGCAAGTTTTTATAATTTTTTACGTAGCATATTTTTGTGTAATATCAATCGAGTTTGAGGTTTGAATATTTTTGATTTAAATAAAATGTGTTTCTTGTATGCGGCTTGAATGAAGTCTTAATTATTTATTCTATTGTCGCTACACTAAAAACACATAAAAACCGACCAAGTGCGAATCGAACTTAAGATTCCTTAGGTTCGTCTTAACTTAAGTAAAGTTAATCGAGCTTGCACCTCAATCCACTTTATATCCTTTCCCCGGTACCGTCATCGTCATAGTTTATGAACTTCCTAGTAATGTTACCCTCGTTATACAGAACCCTCGGTGCGCGAGTCTGTCTCGAACTAGACTGTTTGGTGTTGCAACTTTAAACATAGTGATCCATGAAAGTAAACGATCATATTCAACTTAATTTCGACTAAATATGTTGATAGTGATGCGCAAAAAAGAAAACGAAATTTGGCTCCTCAGGTCATTGTACAGAATAATAAGAGTAAGTCAAGCTCCGCACATAACACAGCTATGATGTTTACCGTTACTATTGGTACTTTCCACAGTCATTCAATTATTAAAATGTAACAGTAATGTTGGACTCGCAAAAACCTTGGCGGGGTCGACGGTCGACGGCACCGGTACGAGGGGCACGTTAGGGAAAACTCGTCACACCTTTGCAACGATGCTTCACAGTAGCTAGGTTTAATATCCACGTGAAGGTACAGGTAATTAATTAGTTAGCTAATTACAAAATCGCTGTTATGATAATAAAAGGTGGTAAAATTAGAATCAACAACAAAATTGTACCTACTTGAATTCAAACTTGTACACTTTGGTGAAAAAGGCTATTTGAATAGAGGAGGAGGCTCGTGGAGGCCGAGCTATAAGTACCTATGAAGGCTTTACTATAAGATAAGATTTGCGGTTAGTAGCCATTCTTCTTAGTCGTTCCTTATAAAAACAGACTCTAAAACTCAACATTTGCTGACAACTTTCAGTCTGTTCGCTTAATTTACTACACGCTTATGTTCTCTCTCTGATTGTGGGGTCTGCTTTTCTGTTTCTTTCTCCCCACTTCGCGCGATCGGCCTTGTCGTCTACTGAAACGTGGCAGGCCCTCATGGCTTACGATATTTATAAATAAAAATGCTTTTTTTTTCAGAAAAAAGATAAGTTCCAGCTCATAAGTGCCTAATTATTTTAATTAACAGATGTCTTTTAGGTAAAAGCGAAGTAATTTTTCACGTTTAAACTACAACGACAATAGTCCAAAATTTCACCAGCACGCGAAACTTAATCGGCTTACATGTCGGACAAAACAATGTCGTCCGAGGTGACAAAGCACGCGTATAATATGTAAGCAAGAACAAAATAATCCAATTAAAATGCAAATAGTTGTCGCGGCGCATTGGAATCGTGACCACTGCTAAGGCAAGTCCAGACTGATGCAGTTAGATTAGAGAGAAATCTACAGTCCCAAACAATAATAGCATTGATATCTGAGATCGTGAAACATCTATAAAGTAACTTTTACATTCAACAGATTAATCGAAAACTTCGAAATTAGAAGATCATAGTCTATATTCATCAAGTGACGGAAAAAAATGCAGTCGATAGATTTTTGAAACTGGCCATCTTCTCGCCTATCAAACATGAGGCCTACATGCTGTAGCTGTAACCACCGATGAAGGAATCAAGTTTTTACAAGGACAAACGCTAACTGAAGTTAACGACTAGTTTCTAAAATATCTAAGAACAAAATGAATACAAAAGATCTGGCAAATCTGAAAGTGAAGAGCATTACTAAAACCCTACAATATGAGTTTTAATTTAACGAAACGAGATTCATCGTGAAATATTTTTAAAAGGGGATTTTAATTTAAGTAAAGTAAAAGAAACGGAAAATGTATGGTCCTGTGATGAGTTTAATTGAATGCAAAATGCATTGAATACAAATGAAGCCAAACTCAAACTATATCAGAGAAATTGCCACAAGCTACAATACTCTGAAGTCTTTAACGGGAAGTCTGTGGAGAAATCGTCGCTACCATTCAGGGCCGATACATTCGCATTCTCAACAGAACAAGGTCACAAGCGACCTTTGCGTCAGTACGCAATTGGCTGTTATGCATCTAAGCGCGGTATTCGCATCGGGGCTTGAATGCCCACACACCGTCCACGTGGTCGAATCATTGTTTCAAGTTTCACTGGAATAAAATTAATGCATCGCCGTATTGAAAGTCTATTTAATTGTTGTCAATTGGGAAATTTTACATTTTATTTAAGCATGTGTGTGTTAATTGTCCTTCATGACACAGTACCAGAGAGTGTGCTCAGCAACAACTTGATGTCGAATAGGACAGTAAGACAGACAAAACGAGTTTCTCAATATCACCTTACTTTTTTGTTTAACACTGGTAATTACGAGTGAGTAACTACATTCGATTTCTACTCCTCGATAAACGTAACTGTAATTTGACGAGCAGAATTTAAGGTGCACACATTTTTCATACAATAGTTTTTTACCACTTTATGGCGTAGGAAGTGTTTTTTCTGTTATTGTTTCAAATGGTTAATCAATTTCTTTTGCGCTAAGTTACTTAGTAGGAATTATACTTTACATACATTTTCGTATTCATGAAAATTATAGGCCAAATTTGACAGTAATGATTTGAAAAACTTCCTAAAATACTCCAAAAAGCTGCAGAAACTACGAATGAAAATGTACCTACACATATCCACACCTATGCTCGTGAAGTTGACCACCCCATATCGTTTGCCCGCAAATGGCATAGCTATATCGTTTGTTCATCGTTAGTTCACGTTTGTTCAGTAGGTAAAATCGTAAGGACCCGATTCTAACATCATATTTTTTAAAAAACAAAAGGGGGTGGCTGTCTTCACGCTAGCCACCCCAAACCACTTTTTGTATTTTTTTTTGGTCTAGATAGCAAGATATTCGTTAGTTCACGTTTGTTCAGGCATTAAAATCGTTAGGACCCGATTCCTTCATTTTTTTTTATTTTTTCAAAGTGGGGTGGCTGTCTTCACGCTAGCCACCCCACCCCGAAATCAGCCAAACTAACCATGTGAAGTCATCGAGCGACGTTAGTTCACGTTTGTTCAGGCATTAAAATCGTTAGGATCTCATTAGATTTGCCATAAAAAAATAAAATCGAAAAATTCATATATATGGGACAGCGGAGCCAAGTAATGTGGTCTAGCAAGCAATCGACGCGGATACTAACGATTCTTTAGCTTGAATAAACTTATATGGACGATATTTAAGCGATAAATTATAGTGCCTTGCGGGCGTTCAAAACATAATAAGAGATATCCGTCGTTTTATATTTTTTTATACTATGGGGGTGGCTGTCTTCACGCTAGCCACCCCAAATCACTTTTTGTAATTTTTTTTGGTCTAGATAGCAAGACATTCGTTAGTTCACGTTTGTTCAGGCATTTAAATCGTTAGGACCCGATTCCTTCATTTTTTTTTATTTTTTCAAAGTGGGGTGGCTGTCTTCACGCTAGCCACCCCACCCCGAAATCAGCCAAATTAACCATGTGAAGTCATAGAGCGACGTAAGTTCACGTTTGTTCAGGCATTAAAATCGTTAGGATCTCATTAGATTTGCCATAAAAAAATAAAATCTAAAAAATCATATATATGGGCCAGCCGAGGCAAGTAATGTGCCTAAGTCGACGGCTGAAAAAAATACTCAGAATCGGGTCCTTACGATGCCACTTGCAGGACAACGTCAGCAGACTATACTGATTCAAGATAGATAGGTTATTTGCGGGCGATCAAAACAGATTTAACGGAAAAAAATAAAACTTGAAAATCTGGATTACTCAACTTACGCTCCTAAGTCGAACGCTGAAAAAAATACTCAGAATCGGGTCCTTACGATGCCACTTGCAGGACAATGTCAGCAGACCATACCAATTCAAGATAGTTAGGTCATTTACGGGCGTTCGAAACAGATTTACCAGAAAAAAATAAAACTTGAAAATCTGAATTACTCAAATTATGCTACTAAGTCGCAGGCTGAAAAAAATATTCAGAATCGGGTCCTTACGATGCCACTTGCAGGACAATGTCAGCAGACCATACTGATTCAAGATAGATAGGTCATTTGCGGGCGTTCGAAACAGATTTGCCGGAAAAAATTAAAACTTGAAAATCGGAATTACTCAAATTATGCTACTAAGTCGCAGGCTGAAAAAAATACTCAGAATCGGGTCCTTACGATGCCACTTGCAGGACAACGTCAGTAGACCAACCTGATTCAAGATAGATAGGTCATTTGCGGGCGACCAAAACAGATTTACCGGAAAAAAATAAAACTTGAAATTCTGAATTACTCAAATTATGCTCCTAGGTCGACGGCTGAACAAAATACTTAGAATGGGGTCCTTACGATGCCACTTGCAGGACAATGTCAGCAGACCATACTGATTCAAGACAGATAGGTCATTTGCGGGCGTTCGAAACAGATTTAACAGAAAAAAATAAAACTTGAAAATATGAATAACTCAACTTACGCTCCTAAGTCGCAGGCTGAAAAAAATACTCAGAATCGGGTCCTTACGATGCCACTTGCAGGACAACGTCAGCAGACTATACTGATTCAAGATAGATAGGTCATTTGCGGGCGATCGAAACAGATTTACCGGAAAAAATTAAAACTTGTAAATCGGAATTACTCAAATTATGCTCCTAAGTTGACGGCCGAAAAAAATACTCAGAATCGGGTCCTTACGATGCCCTTTGCAGGACGACGTCAGATGATTATGCTGATTCAAGATAGATAGGTCATTTGCGGGCGATCAAAACAGATTTACCGGAAAGAAATAAAACTTGTAAATCGGAATTACTCAAATTATGCTCCTAAGTTGACGGCCGACAAAAATACTCAGAATCGGGTCCTTACGATGCCCTTTGCAGGACAACGTCAGCAGACCATACCAATTCAAGATAGTTAGGTCATTTACGGGCGTTCGAAACAGATTTACCAGAAAAAAATAAAACTTGAAAATCTGAATTACTCAAATTATGCTACTAAGTCGCAGGCTGAAAAAAATATTCAGAATCGGGTCCTTACGATGCCACTTGCAGGACAATGTCAGCAGACCATACTGATTCAAGATAGATAGGTCATTTGCGGGCGTTCGAAACAGATTTGCCGGAAAAAATTAAAACTTGAAAATCGGAATTACTCAAATTATGCTACTAAGTCGCAGGCTGAAAAAAATACTCAGAATCGGGTCCTTACGATGCCACTTGCAGGACAACGTCAGTAGACCAACCTGATTCAAGATAGATAGGTCATTTGCGGGCGACCAAAACAGATTTACCGGAAAAAAATAAAACTTGAAATTCTGAATTACTCAAATTATGCTCCTAGGTCGACAGCTGAACAAAATACTTAGAATGGGGTCCTTACGATGCCACTTGCAGGACAATGTCAGCAGACCATACTGATTCAAGACAGATAGGTCATTTGCGGGCGTTCGAAACAGATTTAACAGAAAAAAATAAAACTTGAAAATATGAATAACTCAACTTACGCTCCTAAGTCGCAGGCTGAAAAAAATACTCAGAATCAGGTCCTTACGATGCCACTTGCAGGACAACGTCAGCAGACTATACTGATTCAAGATAGATAGGTCATTTGCGGGCGATCGAAACAGATTTACCGGAAAAAATTAAAACTTGTAAATCGGAATTACTCAAATTATGCTCCTAAGTTGACGGCCGAAAAAAATACTCAGAATCGGGTCCTTACGATGCCCTTTGCAGGACGACGTCAGATGATTATGCTGATTCAAGATAGATAGGTCATTTGCGGGCGATCAAAACAGATTTACCGGAAAGAAATAAAACTTGTAAATCGGAATTACTCAAATTATGCTCCTAAGTCGACGGCTGAAAAAAATATTCAGAATCGGGTCCTTACGATGCCACTTGCAGGACAACGTCAGTGGACCAACCTGATTCAAGATAGATAGGTCGTTTGCGGGCGTTCGAAACAGATTTACCAGAAAAAAATAAAACTAGGAAATCTGAATTACTCAAATTATGCTCCTAAGTCGCACGCTGAAAAAAATATTCAGAATCGGGTCCTTACGATGCCACTTGCAGGACAACGTCAGTGGACCAACCTGATTCAAGATAGATAGGTCGTTTGCGGGCGTTCGAAACAGATTTACCAGAAAAAAATAAAACTAGGAAATCTGAATTACTCAAATTATGCTCCTAAGTCGCACGCTGAAAAAAATACTCAGAATCGGGTCCTTACGATGCCACTTGCAGGACAACTTCAGCAGACCATACTGATTCAAGATAGATAGGACATTTGCGGGCGTTCGAAACAGATTTGCCGGAAAAAATTAAAACTTGAAAACCTGAATAACTCAACTTACGCTCCTAAGTCGACGGCTGAAAAAAATAGTCAGAATCGGGTCCTTACGATGCCACTTGCAGGACAATCTCAGCAGACCATACTGATTCAAGATAGATAGGTCATTTGCGGGCGTTCGAAACAGATTTCCTGGAAAAAAATTAAAACTTGTAAATCGGAATTACTCAAATTATGCTCCTAAGTTGACGGCCGAAAAAAATACTCAGAATCGGGTCCTTACGATGCCCTTTGCAGGACAACGTCAGCAGACTATACTGATTCAAGATAGATAGGTCGTTTGCGGGCGTTCGAAATAGATTTGCCAGAAAAAAATAAAACTTGAAAATCAAAATTACTCAACTTACGCTCCTAAGTCGACGGCTGAAAAAAATATTCAGAATCGGGTCCTTACGATGCCACTTGCAGGACAATCTCAGCAGACCATACTGATTCAAGATAGATAGGTCATTTGCGGGCTTTCGAAACAGATTTACCAGAAAAAAATAAAACTTGAAAATCAAAATTACTCAACTTACGCTCCTAAGTCGACGGCTGAAAAAAATATTCAGAATCGGGTCCTTACGATGCCACTTGCAGGACAACGTCAGTAGACCAACCTGATTCAAGATAGATAGGTCATTTGCGGGCGATCGAAACAGATTTACCGAAAAAAAAATAAAACTTGAAATTCTGAATTACTCAAATTATGCTCCTAGGTCGACAGCTGAAAAAAATACTTAAATTCGGGTCCTTACGATGCCACTTGCAGGACAATGTCAGCAGACCATACTGATTCAAGACAGATAGGTCATTTGCGGGCGTTCGAAACAGATTTTCTGGAAAAAATTAAAACTTGAAAATCTGAATAACTCAACTTACGCTCCTAAGTCGACGGCTGAAAAAAATAGTCAGGATCGGATCCTTACGATGCCACTTGCAGGACAATGTCAGCAGACCATACTGATTCAAAACAGATAGGTCATTTGCGGGCGTTCGAAACAGATTTGCCGAAAAAAGGAAAACTTGAAAATCTGAATAACTCAACTTACGATCCTAGGTCGACGGCTGAAAAAAATATTCACAATCGGGTCCTTACGATGCCACTTGCAGGACAATGTCAGCAGACCATACTGATTCAAGACAGATAGGTCATTTGCGGGCGTTCGAAACAGATTTACCAGAAAAAAATAAAACATGAAAATCAAAATTACTCAACTTACGCTCCTAAGTCGCAGGCTGAAAAAAATACTCAGAATCGGGTCCTTACGATGCCACTTGCAGGACAACGTCAGCAGACCATACTGATTCAAAACAGATAGGTCATTTGCGGGCGTTCGAAACAGATTTCCCGGAAAAAATTCAAACATGAAAATCTGAATAACTCAACTTACGCTCCTAAGTCGACGGCTGAAAAAAATACTCAGAATCGGGTCCTTACGATGCAACTTGCAGAACAATCTCAGCAGACCATACTGATTCAAGATAGATAGGTCATTTGCGGGCGTTCGAAACAGATTTTCTGGAAAAAATTAAAACTTGAAAATCTGAATAACTCAACTTACGCTCCTAAGTCGACGGCTGAAAAAAATAGTCAGAATCGGATCCTTACGATGCCACTTGCAGGACAATGTCAGCAGACCATACTGATTCAAAACAGATAGGTCATTTGCGGGCGTTCGAAACAGGTTTGCCGGAAAAAATTCAAACATGAAAATCTGAATAACTCAACTTACGCTCCTAAGTCGACGGCTGAAAAAAATACTCAGAATCGGGTCCTTACGATGCAACTTGCAGAACAATCTCAGCAGACCATACTGATTCAAGATAGATAGGTCATTTGCGGGCGTTCGAAACAGATTTTCTGGAAAAAATTAAAACTTGAAAATCTGAATAACTCAACTTACGCTCCTAAGTCGACGGCTGAAAAAAATAGTCAGAATCGGATCCTTACGATGCCACTTGCAGGACAATGTCAGCAGACCATACTGATTCAAAACAGATAGGTCATTTGCGGGCGTTCGAAACAGATTTACCAGAAAAAAATAAAACATGAAAATCAAAATTACTCAACTTACGCTCCTAAGTCGCAGGCTGAAAAAAATACTCAGAATCGGGTCCTTACGATGCCACTTGCAGGACAACGTCAGCAGACTATACTGATTCAAGATAGATAGGTCATTTGCGGGCGATCAAAACAGATTTACCGGAAAAAAATTAAACTTGTAAATCGGAATTACTCAAATTATGCTCCTAAGTTGACGGCCGAAAAAAATACTCAGAATCGGGTCCTTACGATGCCCTTTGCAGGACAACGTCAGCAGACTTTACTGATTCAAGATAGATAGGTCGTTTGCGGGCGTTCGAAACAGATTTACCAGAAAAAAATAAAACTAAAAAATCTGAATTACTCAAATTATGCTCCTAAGTCGCACGCTGAAAAAAATACTCAGAATCGGGTCCTTACGATGCCACTTGCAGGACAATCTCAGCAGACCATACTGATTCAAGATAGATAGGTCATTTGCGGGCGTTCGAAACAGATTTGCTGGAAAAAATTAAAACTTGAAAATCTGAATAACTCAACTTACGCTCCTAAGTCGACGGCTGAAAAAAATAGTCAGAATCGGGTCCTTACGATGCCACTTGCAGGACAACGTCAGTAGACCAACCTAATTCAAGATAGATAGGTCATTTGCGGGCGTTCAAAACAGATTTGCCGGAAAAAATTAAAACATGAAAATCTGAATAACTCAACTTACGCTCCTAAGTCGACGGCTGAAAAAAATAGTCAGAATCGGGTCCTTACGATGCCACTTGCAGGACAACGTCAGTAGACCAACCTGATTCAAGATGGATAGGTCATTTGCGGGCGATCAAAACAGATTTGCCGGGAAAAAATAAAACTTGAAATTCTGAATTACTCAAATTATGCTCCTAGGTCGACGGCTGAAAAAAATACTTAGAATCGGGTCCTTACGATGCTACTTGCAGGACAATGTCAGCAGACCATACTGATTCAAGACAGATAGGTCATTTGCGGGCGTTCGAAACAGATTTGCCGGAAAAAAGTAAAACTTGAAAATCGTATAGTCTGCTGACGTTGTCCTGCAAGTGGCATCGTAAGGACCCGATTCTGACTATTTTTTTCAGCCGTCGACTTAGGAGCGTAAGTTGAGTTATTCAGATTTTCATGTTTTAATTTTTTCCGGCAAATCTGTTTTGAACGCCCGCAAATGACCTATCTATCTTGAATCAGGTTGGTCTACTGACGTTGTCCTGCAAGTGGCATCGTAAGGACCCGATTCTGACTATTTTTTTCAGCCGTCGACTTAGGAGCGTAAGTTGAGTTATTCAGATTTTCAAGTTTTAATTTTTTCCAGCAAATCTGTTTCGATCGCCCGCAAATGACCTATCTATCTTGAATCAGGTTGGTCTACTGACGTTGTCCTGCAAGTGGCATCGTAAGGACCCGATTCTGACTATTTTTTTCAGCCGTCGACTTAGGAGCGTAAGTTGAGTTATTCAGATTTTCATGTTTTAATTTTTTCCGGCAAATCTGTTTTGAACGCCCGCAAATGACCTATCTATCTTGAATCAGGTTGGTCTACTGACGTTGTCCTGCAAGTGGCATCGTAAGGACCCGATTCTGACTATTTTTTTCAGCCGTCGACTTAGGAGCGTAAGTTGAGTTATTCAGATTTTCAAGTTTTTATTTTTTCCAGCAAATCTGTTTCGAACGCCCGCAAATGACCTTTCTATCTTGAATCAGTATGGTCTGCTGAGATTGTCCTGCAAGTGGCATCGTAAGGACCCGATTCTGAGTATTTTTTTCAGCGTGCGACTTAGGAGCATAATTTGAGTAATTCAGATTTTTTAGTTTTATTTTTTTCTGGTAAATCTGTTTCGAACGCCGCAAACGACCTATCTATCTTGAATCAGTAAAGTCTGCTGACGTTGTCCTGCAAAGGGCATCGTAAAGACCCGATTTTGAGTATTTTTTTCGGCCGTCAACTTAGGAGCATAATTTGAGTAATTCCGATTTACAAGTTTAATTTTTTTCCGGTAAATCTGTTTTGATCGCCCGCAAATGACCTATCTATCTTGAATCAGGTTGGTCTACTGACGTTATCCTGCAAGTGGCATCGTAAGGACCCGATTCTGACTATTTTTGCAGCCGTCGACTTAGGAGCGTAAGTTGAGTTATACAGATTTCAAGTTTTAATTTTTTCCAGCAAATCTGTTTCAAACGCCCGCAAATGACCTATATATCTTGAATCAGTATGGTCTGCTGAGATTGTCCTGCAAGTGGCATCGTAAGGACCCGATTCTGAGTATTTTTTTCAGCGTGCGACTTAGGAGCATAATTTGAGTAATTCAGATTTTCTAGTTTTATTTTTTTCTGGTAAATCTGTTTCGAACGCCCGCAAACGACCTATCTGTCTTGAATCAGTATAGTCTGCTGACGTTGTCCTGCAAAGGGCATCGTAAGGACCCGATTCTGAGTATTTTTTTCGGCCGTCAACTTAGGAGCATAATTTGAGTAATTCCGATTTACAAGTTTTATTTTTTTCCGGTAAATCTGTTTTGATCGCCCGCAAATGACCTATCTATCTTGAATCAGCATAATCATCTGACGTCGTCCTGCAAAGGGCATCGTAAGGACCCGATTCTGAGTATTTTTTTCGGCCGTCAACTTAGGCGCATAATTTGAGTAATTCCGATTTACAAGTTTTAATTTTTTCCGGTAAATCTGTTTCGATCGCCCGCAAATGACCTATCTGTCTTGAATCAGTATAGTCTGCTGACGTTGTCCTGCAAGTGGCATCGTAAGGACCCGATTCTGAGTATTTTTTTCAGCCTGCGACTTAGGAGCGTAAGTTGAGTTATTCATATTTTCAAGTTTTATTCTTTTCCGTTAAATTTGTTTCGAACGCCCGCAAATGACCTATCTGTCTTGAATCAGTATGGTCTGCTGACATTGTCCTGCAAGTGGCATCGTAAGGACCCGAATTTAAGTCCTTCACCAAGGAGGAGTTTTGGCCGAAAGGTGTCAAGTTTCGGCGGTTCCGCGGCCGGCTCCCTGACACTGCGGGGTTGCGTAATGCATCGCAACCATAATGGATATGTAGTGTTTAGTTTTTTAAAATATATTTTTATATAATATGTATGCTAGTTTTAAGGTATTTATGTATGGGCCATTAGTTGCCTGAAATAAAGATTTTCGTTCGTTTCGTTAAGTATTTTTTTCAGCTGTCGACCTAGGAGCATAATTTGAGTAATTCAGAATTTCAAGTTTTATTTTTTTCCGGTAAATCTGTTTTGATCGCCCGCAAATGACCTATCTATCTTGAATCAGGTTGGTCTACTGACGTTGTCCTGCAAGTGGCATCGTAAGGACCCGATTCTGACTATTTTTTTCAGCCGTGGACTTAGGAGCGTAAGTTGAGTTATTCAGATTTTCATGTTTTAATTTTTTCCGGCAAATCTGTTTTGAACGCCCGCAAATGACCTATCTGTCTTGAATCAGGTTGGTCTACTGACGTTGTCCTGCAAGTGGCATCGTAAGGACCCGATTCTGACTATTTTTTTCAGCCGTCGGCTTAGGAGCGTAAGTTGAGTTATTCAGATTTTCAAGTTTTAATTTTTTCCAGCAAATCTGTTTCGAACGCCCGCAAATGACCTATCTATCTTGAATCAGTATGGTCTGCTGAGATTGTCCTGCAAGTGGCATCGTAAGGACCCGAATTTAAGTATTTTTTTCAGCTGTCGACCTAGGAGCATAATTTGAGTAATTCAGAATTTCAAGTTTTATTTTTTTGCGGTAAATCTGTTTTGATCGCCCGCAAATGACCTATCTATCTTGAATCAGGTTGGTCTACTGACGTTGTCCTGCAAGTGGCATCGTAAGGACCCGATTCTGACTATTTTTGCAGCCGTCGACTTAGGAGCGTAAGTTGAGTTATACAGATTTCAAGTTTTAATTTTTTCCAGCAAATCTGTTTCGAACGCCCGCAAATGACCTATATATCTTGAATCAGTATGGTCTGCTGAGATTGTCCTGCAAGTGGCATCGTAAGGACCCGATTATGAGTATTTTTTTCAGCGTGCGACTTAGGAGCATAATTTGAGTAATTCAGATTTTCTAGTTTTATTTTTTTCTGGTAAATCTGTTTCGAACGCCCGCAAACGACCTATCTGTCTTGAATCAGTATAGTCTGCTGACGTTGTCCTGCAAAGGGCATCGTAAGGACCAGATTCTGAGTATTTTTTTCGGCAGTCAACTTAGGAGCATAATTTGAGTAATTCCGATTTACAAGTTTTATTTTTTTCCGGTAAATCTGTTTTGATCGCCCGCAAATGACCTATCTATCTTGAATCAGCATAATCATCTGACGTCGTCCTGCAAAGGGCATCGTAAGGACCCGATTCTGAGTATTTTTTTCGGCCGTCAACTTAGGCGCATAATTTGAGTAATTCCGATTTACAAGTTTTAATTTTTTCCGGTAAATCTGTTTCGATCGCCCGCAAATGACCTATCTGTCTTGAATCAGTATAGTCTGCTGACGTTGTCCTGCAAGTGGCATCGTAAGGACCCGATTCTGAGTATTTTTTTCAGCCTGCGACTTAGGAGCGTAAGTTGAGTTATTCATATTTTCAAGTTTTATTCTTTTCCGTTAAATTTGTTTCGAACGCCCGCAAATGACCTATCTGTCTTGAATCAGTATGGTCTGCTGACATTGTCCTGCAAGTGGCATCGTAAGGACCCGAATTTAAGTATTTTTTTCAGCTGTCGACCTAGGAGCATAATTTGAGTAATTCAGAATTTCAAGTTTTATTTTTTTCCGGTAAATCTGTTTTGATCGCCCGCAAATGACCTATCTATCTTGAATCAGGTTGGTCTACTGACGTTGTCCTGCAAGTGGCATCGTAAGGCCCCGATTCTGACTATTTTTTTCAGCCGTGGACTTAGGAGCGTAAGTTGAGTTATTCAGATTTTCATGTTTTAATTTTTTCCGGCAAATCTGTTTTGAACGCCCGCAAATGACCTATCTATCTTGAATCAGGTTGGTCTACTGACGTTGTCCTGCAAGTGGCATCGTAAGGACCCGATTCTGACTATTTTTTTCAGCCGTCGGCTTAGGAGCGTAAGTTGAGTTATTCAGATTTTCAAGTTTTAATTTTTTCCAGCAAATCTGTTTCGAACTCCCGCAAATGACCTATCTATCTTGAATCAGTATGGTCTGCTGAGATTGTCCTGCAAGTGGCATCGTAAGGACCCGAATTTAAGTATTTTTTTCAGCTGTCGACCTAGGAGCATAATTTGAGTAATTCAGAATTTCAAGTTTTATTTTTTTGCGGTAAATCTGTTTTGATCGCCCGCAAATGACCTATCTATCTTGAATCAGGTTGGTCTACTGACGTTGTCCTGCAAGTGGCATCGTAAGGACCCGATTCTGACTATTTTTGCAGCCGTCGACTTAGGAGCGTAAGTTGAGTTATACAGATTTCAAGTTTTAATTTTTTCCAGCAAATCTGTTTCGAACGCCCGCAAATGACCTATATATCTTGAATCAGTATGGTCTGCTGAGATTGTCCTGCAAGTGGCATCGTAAGGACCCGATTCTGAGTATTTTTTTCAGCGTGCGACTTAGGAGCATAATTTGAGTAATTCAGATTTTCTAGTTTTATTTTTTTCTGGTAAATCTGTTTCGAACGCCCGCAAACGACCTATCTGTCTTGAATCAGTATAGTCTGCTGACGTTGTCCTGCAAAGGGCATCGTAAGGACCCGATTCTGAGTATTTTTTTCGGCCGTCAACTTAGGAGCATAATTTGAGTAATTCCGATTTACAAGTTTTATTTTTTTCCGGTAAATCTGTTTTGATCGCCCGCAAATGACCTATCTATCTTGAATCAGCATAATCATCTGACGTCGTCCTGCAAAGGGCATCGTAAGGACCCGATTCTGAGTATTTTTTTCGGCCGTCAACTTAGGCGCATAATTTGAGTAATTCCGATTTACAAGTTTTAAATTTTTCCGGTAAATCTGTTTCGATCGCCCGCAAATGACCTATCTGTCTTGAATCAGTATAGTCTGCTGACGTTGTCCTGCAAGTGGCATCGTAAGGACCCGATTCTGAGTATTTTTTTCAGCCTGCGACTTAGGAGCGTAAGTTGAGTTATTCATATTTTCAAGTTTTATTCTTTTCCGTTAAATTTGTTTCGAACGCCCGCAAATGACCTATCTGTCTTGAATCAGTATGGTCTGCTGACATTGTCCTGCAAGTGGCATCGTAAGGACCCGAATTTAAGTATTTTTTTCAGCTGTCGACCTAGGAGCATAATTTGAGTAATTCAGAATTTCAAGTTTTATTTTTTTCCGGTAAATCTGTTTTGATCGCCCGCAAATGACCTATCTATCTTGAATCAGGTTGGTCTACTGACGTTGTCCTGCAAGTGGCATCGTAAGGACCCGATTCTGACTATTTTTTTCAGCCGTGGACTTAGGAGCGTAAGTTGAGTTATTCAGATTTTCATGTTTTAATTTTTTCCGGCAAATCTGTTTTGAACGCCCGCAAATGACCTATCTATCTTGAATCAGGTTGGTCTACTGACGTTGTCCTGCAAGTGGCATCGTAAGGACCCGATTCTGACTATTTTTTTCAGCCGTCGGCTTAGGAGCGTAAGTTGAGTTATTCAGATTTTCAAGTTTTAATTTTTTCCAGCAAATCTGTTTCGAACGCCCGCAAATGACCTATCTATCTTGAATCAGTATGGTCTGCTGAGATTGTCCTGCAAGTGGCATCGTAAGGACCCGAATTTAAGTATTTTTTTCAGCTGTCGACCTAGGAGCATAATTTGAGTAATTCAGAATTTCAAGTTTTATTTTTTTGCGGTAAATCTGTTTTGATCGCCCGCAAATGACCTATCTATCTTGAATCAGGTTGGTCTACTGACGTTGTCCTGCAAGTGGCATCGTAAGGACCCGATTCTGACTATTTTTGCAGCCGTCGACTTAGGAGCGTAAGTTGAGTTATACAGATTTCAAGTTTTAATTTTTTCCAGCAAATCTGTTTCGAACGCCCGCAAATGACCTATATATCTTGAATCAGTATGGTCTGCTGAGATTGTCCTGCAAGTGGCATCGTAAGGACCCGATTCTGAGTATTTTTTTCAGCGTGCGACTTAGGAGCATAATTTGAGTAATTCAGATTTTCTAGTTTTATTTTTTTCTGGTAAATCTGTTTCGAACGCCCGCAAACGACCTATCTGTCTTGAATCAGTATAGTCTGCTGACGTTGTCCTGCAAAGGGCATCGTAAGGACCCGATTCTGAGTATTTTTTTCGGCCGTCAACTTAGGAGCATAATTTGAGTAATTCCGATTTACAAGTTTTATTTTTTTCCGGTAAATCTGTTTTGATCGCCCGCAAATGACCTATCTATCTTGAATCAGCATAATCATCTGACGTCGTCCTGCAAAGGGCATCGTAAGGACCCGATTCTGAGTATTTTTTTCGGCCGTCAACTTAGGCGCATAATTTGAGTAATTCCGATTTACAAGTTTTAAATTTTTCCGGTAAATCTGTTTCGATCGCCCGCAAATGACCTATCTGTCTTGAATCAGTATAGTCTGCTGACGTTGTCCTGCAAGTGGCATCGTAAGGACCCGATTCTGAGTATTTTTTTCAGCCTGCGACTTAGGAGCGTAAGTTGAGTTATTCATATTTTCAAGTTTTATTCTTTTCCGTTAAATTTGTTTCGAACGCCCGCAAATGACCTATCTGTCTTGAATCAGTATGGTCTGCTGACATTGTCCTGCAAGTGGCATCGTAAGGACCCGAATTTAAGTATTTTTTTCAGCTGTCGACCTAGGAGCATAATTTGAGTAATTCAGAATTTCAAGTTTTATTTTTTTCCGGTAAATCTGTTTTGATCGCCCGCAAATGACCTATCTATCTTGAATCAGGTTGGTCTACTGACGTTGTCCTGCAAGTGGCATCGTAAGGACCCGATTCTGACTATTTTTTTCAGCCGTGGACTTAGGAGCGTAAGTTGAGTTATTCAGATTTTCATGTTTTAATTTTTTCCGGCAAATCTGTTTTGAACGCCCGCAAATGACCTATCTATCTTGAATCAGGTTGGTCTACTGACGTTGTCCTGCAAGTGGCATCGTAAGGACCCGATTCTGACTATTTTTTTCAGCCGTCGGCTTAGGAGCGTAAGTTGAGTTATTCAGATTTTCAAGTTTTAATTTTTTCCAGCAAATCTGTTTCGAACGCCCGCAAATGACCTATCTATCTTGAATCAGTATGGTCTGCTGAGATTGTCCTGCAAGTGGCATCGTAAGGACCCGAATTTAAGTATTTTTTTCAGCTGTCGACCTAGGAGCATAATTTGAGTAATTCAGAATTTCAAGTTTTATTTTTTTGCGGTAAATCTGTTTTGATCGCCCGCAAATGACCTATCTATCTTGAATCAGGTTGGTCTACTGACGTTGTCCTGCAAGTGGCATCGTAAGGACCCGATTCTGAATATTTTTATCAGCCGTCGACTTAGGAGCGTAAGTTGAGTTATTTTGATTTTCATGTTTTATTTTTTTCTGGTAAATCTGTTTCGAACGCCCGCAAATGACCTATCTATCTTGAATCAGTATGGTCTGCTGAAATTGTCCTGCAAGTGGCATCGTAAGGACCCGATTCTGACTATTTTTTTCAGCCGTCGACTTCTAGGAGCGTAAGTTGAGTTATTCAGATTTTCAAGTTTTAATTTTTTCCAGCAAATCTGTTTCAAACGCCCGCAAATGGCCTATCTATCTTGAATCAGTATGGTTTGCTGATATTGTCCTGCAAGTGGCATCGTAAGGACCCGATTTTGAGTATTTTTTTCAGCGTGCGACTTAGGAGCATAATTTGAGTAATTCAGATTTTTTAGTTTTATTTTTTTCTGGTAAATCTGTTTCGAACGCCGCAAACGACCTATCTATCTTGAATCAGTAAAGTCTGCTGACGTTGTCCTGCAAGTGGCATCGTAAGGACCCGATTCTGAGTATTTTTTTCAGCCTGCGACTTAGGAGCGTAAGTTGAGTTATTCATATTTTCAAGTTTTATTTTTTTCCGTTAAATCTGTTTCGAACGCCCGCAAATGACCTATCTGTCTTGAATCAGTATGGTCTGCTGACATTGTCCTGCAAGTGGCATCGTAAGGACCCGATTGTGAATATTTTTTTCAGCCGTCGACCTAGGATCGTAAGTTGAGTTATTCAGATTTTCAAGTTTTCCTTTTTTCGGCAAATCTGTTTCGAACGCCCGCAAATGACCTATCTGTTTTGAATCAGTATGGTCTGCTGACATTGTCCTGCAAGTGGCATCGTAAGGACCCGATTCTGACTATTTTTTTCAGCCGTCGACTTAGGAGCGTAAGTTGAGTTATTCAGATTTTCAAGTTTTAATTTTTTCCAGAAAATCTGTTTCGAACGCCCGCAAATGACCTATCTATCTTGAATCAGTATGGTCTGCTGGGATTGTTCTGCAAGTTGCATCGTAAGGACCCGATTCTGAGTATTTTTTTCAGCCGTCGACTTAGGAGCGTAAGTTGAGTTATTCAGATTTTCATGTTTGAATTTTTTCCGGCAAATCTGTTTTGAACGCCCGCAAATGACCTATCTGTCTTGAATCAGGTTGGTCTACTGACGTTGTCCTGCAAGTGGCATCGTAAGGACCCGACTCTGAGTATTTTTTTCAGCCTGCGACTTAGGAGCGTAAGTTGAGTTATTCATATTTTCAAGTTTTATTTTTTTCCGTTAAATCTGTTTCGAACGCCCGCAAATGACCTATCTGTCTTGAATCAGTATGGTCTGCTGACATTGTCCTGCAAGTGGCATCGTAAGGACCCGAATTTAAGTATTTTTTTCAGCTGTCGACCTAGGAGCATAATTTGAGTAATTCAGAATTTCAAGTTTTATTTTTTTTCGGTAAATCTGTTTTGATCGCCCGCAAATGACCTATCTATCTTGAATCAGGTTGGTCTACTGACGTTGTCCTGCAAGTGGCA
Source organism: Cydia splendana (assembly GCF_910591565.1). Taxonomy (NCBI): domain Eukaryota; kingdom Metazoa; phylum Arthropoda; class Insecta; order Lepidoptera; family Tortricidae; genus Cydia; species Cydia splendana. The sequence continues at coordinate 9,183,961 of NC_085973.1, read as the reverse complement.
TCGTAAGGACCCGATTCTGAATATTTTTTTCAGCCGTCGACTTAGGAGCGTAAGTTGAGTAATTTTGATTTTCACGTTTTATTTTTTTCTGGTAAATCTGTTTCGAAAGCCCGCAAATGACCTATCTATCTTGAATCAGTATGGTCTGCTGAGATTGTCCTGCAAGTGGCATCGTAAGGACCCGATTCTGACTATTTTTTTCAGCCGTCGACTTAGGAGCATTATTTGAGTAATTCCGATTTACAAGTTTTAATTTTTTCCGGTAAATCTGTTTCGATCGCCCGCAAATGACCTATCTATCTTGAATCAGTATAGTCTGCTGACGTTGTCCTGCAAGTGGCATCGTAAGGACCCGATTCTGACTATTTTTTTCAGCCGTCGACTTAGGAGCGTAAGTTGAGTTATTCAGATTTTCATGTTTTAATTTTTTCCGGCAAATCTGTTTTGAACGCCCGCAAATGACCTATCTATCTTGAATCAGGTTGGTCTACTGACGTATTCCTGCAAGTGGCATCGTAAGGACCCGATTCTGACTATTTTTTTCAGCCGTCGACTTAGGAGCGTAAGTTGAGTTATTCAGATTTTTAAGTTTTTATTTTTTCCAGCAAATCTGTTTCGAACGCCCGCAAATGACCTTTCTATCTTGAATCAGTATGGTCTGCTGAGATTGTCCTGCAAGTGGCATCGTAAGGACCCGATTCTGAGTATTTTTTTCAGCGTGCGACTTAGGAGCATAATTTGAGTAATTCAGATTTTCTAGTGTTATTTTTTTCTGGCAAATCTGTTTCGAACGCCCGCAAACGACCTATCTATCTTGAATCAGTATAGTCTGCTGACGTTGTCCTGCAAAGGGCATCGTAAGGACCCGATTCTGAGTATTTTTTTCGGCCGTCAACTTAGGAGCATAATTTGAGTAATTCCGATTTACAAGTTTTAATTTTTTTCCAGCAAATCTGTTTCGAACGCCCGCAAATGACCTATCTATCTTGAATCAGTATGGTCTGCTGAGATTGTCCTGCAAGTGGCATCGTAAGGACCCGATTCTGACTATTTTTTTCAGCCGTCGACTTAGGAGCGTAAGTTGAGTTATTCAGGTTTTCAAGTTTTAATTTTTTCCGGCAAATCTGTTTCGAACGCCCGCAAATGACCTATCTATCTTGAATCAGTATGGTCTGCTGAAGTTGTCCTGCAAGTGGCATCGTAAGGACCCGATTCTGAGTATTTTTTTCAGCGTGCGACTTAGGAGCATAATTTGAGTAATTCAGATTTTCTAGTTTTATTTTTTTCTGGTAAATCTGTTTCGAACGCCCGCAAACGACCTATCTATCTTGAATCAGGTTGGTCCACTGACGTTGTCCTGCAAGTGGCATCGTAAGGACCCGATTCTGAATATTTTTTTCAGCCGTCGACTTAGGAGCATAATTTGAGTAATTCCGATTTAAAGGTTTTATTTTTTTTCGGTAAATCTGTTTTGATCGCCCGCAAATGACCTATCTATCTTGAATCAGCATAATCATCTGACGTCGTCCTGCAAAGGGCATCGTAAGGACCCGATTCTGAGTATTTTTTTCGGCCGTCAACTTAGGAGCATAATTTGAGTAATTCCGATTTACAAGTTTTAATTTTTTCCGGTAAATCTGTTTCGATCGCCCGCAAATGACCTATCTATCTTGAATCAGGTTGGTCTACTGACGTTGTCCTGCAAGTGGCATCGTAAGGACCCGATTCTGAATATTTTTTTCAGCCGTCGACTTATGAGCGTAAGTTGAGTAATTTTGATTTTCAAGTTTTATTTTTTTCTGGTAAATCTGTTTCGAACGCCCGCAAATGACCTATCTATCTTGAATCAGTATGGTCTGCTGAGATTGTCCTGCAAGTGGCATCGTAAGGACCCGATTCTGAGTTTTTTTTCAGCCGTCGACTTAGGAGCGTAAGTTGAGTTATTCAGATTTTCATGTTTTAATTTTTTCCGGCAAATCTGATTCGAACGCCCGCAAATGACCTATCTGTCTTGAATCAGTATAGTCTGCTGACATTGTCCTGCAAGTGGCATCGTAAGGACCCCATTCTAAGTATTTTGTTCAGCCGTCGACCTAGGAGCATAATTTGAGTAATTCAGAATTTCAAGTTTTATTTTTTTCCGGTAAATCTGTTTTGATCGCCCGCAAATGACCTATCTATCTTGAATCAGGTTGGTCTACTGACGTTGTCCTGCAAGTGGCATCGTAAGGACCCGATTCTGAGTATTTTTTTCAGCCTGCGACTTAGTAGCATAATTTGAGTAATTCCGATTTTCAAGTTTTAATTTTTTCCGGCAAATCTGTTTCGAACGCCCGCAAATGACCTATCTATCTTGAATCAGTATGGTCTGCTGACATTGTCCTGCAAGTGGCATCGTAAGGACCCGATTCTGAATATTTTTTTCTGCCTGCGACTTAGTAGCATAATTTGAGTAATTCAGATTTTCAAGTTTTATTTTTTTCTGGTAAATCTGTTTCGAACGCCCGTAAATGACCTAACTATCTTGAATTGGTATGGTCTGCTGACATTATCCTGCAAGTGGCATCGTAAGGACCCGATTCTGAATATTTTTTTCGGCCGTCAACTTAGTAGCATAATTTGAGTAATTCAGATTTTCAAGTTTTATTTTTTTCTGGTAAATCTGTTTCGAACGCCCGTAAATGACCTAACTATCTTGAATTGGTATGGTCTGCTGACATTATCCTGCAAGTGGCATCGTAAGGACCCGATTCTGAGTATTTTTTTCAGCGTTCGACTTAGGAGCGTAAGTTGAGTAATCCAGATTTTCAAGTTTTATTTTTTTCCGTTAAATCTGTTTTGATCGCCCGCAAATAACCTATCTATCTTGAATCAGTATAGTCTGCTGACGTTGTCCTGCAAGTGGCATCGTAAGGACCCGATTCTGAGTATTTTTTTCAGCCGTCGACTTAGGCACATTACTTGCCTCGGCTGGCCCATATATATGATTTTTTCGATTTTATTTTTTTATGGCAAATCTAATGAGATCCAAACGATTTTAATGCCTGAACAAACTTGAACTAACGTCGCTCTATGACTTCACATGGTTAGTTTGGCTGATTTCGGGGTGGGGTGGCTAGCGTGAAGACAGCCACCCCACTTTGAAAAAATAAAAAAAATGAAGGAATCGGGTCCTAACGATTTAAATGCCTGAACAAACGTGAACTAACGAATGTCTTGCTATCTAGACCAAAAAAAATTACAAAAAGTGATTTGGGGTGGCTAGCGTGAAGACAGCCACCCCCATAGTATAAAAAAATATAAAACGACGGATATCTCTTATTATGTTTTGAACGCCCGCAAGGCACTATAATTTATCGCTTAAATATCGTCCATATAAGTTTATTCAAGCTAAAGAATCGTTAGTATCCGCGTCGATTGCTTGCTAGACCACATTACTTGGCTCCGCTGTCCCGTATATATGAATTTTTCGATTTTATTTTTTTATGGCAAATCTAATGAGATCCTAACGATTTTAATGCCTGAACAAACGTGAACTAACGTCGCTCGATGACTTCACATGGTTAGTTTGGCTGATTTCGGGGTGGGGTGGCTAGCGTGAAGACAGCCACCCCACTTTGAAAAAATAAAAAAAAATGAAGGAATCGGGTCCTAACGATTTTAATGCCTGAACAAACGTGAACTAACGAATATCTTGCTATCTAGACCAAAAAAAATTACAAAAAGTGGTTTGGGGTGGCTAGCGTGAAGACAGCCACCCCCTTTTGTTTTTTAAAAAAAATGATGTTAGAATCGGGTCCTTACGATTTTACCTACTGAACAAACGTGAACTAACGATGAACAAACGATATAGCTATGCCATTTGCGGGCAAACGATATGGGGTGGTCAACTTCACGAGCATTCCACACCTTATTAGTAAATGAAAAGCACTCTACAAAATCAACTTAAAGTTTAGCAGTAAGTAGTGTTCCCAAACTTTATGTTGACATAAAAAAACTTTCTTATTTTTCTAGCTATAAAAAATACGTTGTCCAATATATTATGACACATGATCTAATATATTTCTCAAGGTTCAAAGTTTAGCAAGGTATGTAATTATGTATTAAGTACCAAAAGCAATGAACAGACATAATAAATGTAAGCCCCAATTCTATAGACTGCTCCTCCGCTTAAATAATTGGTTCCTACAAAATACTAACACCTGGCATTGTAATTACATTTTCAGCTGAATTAAGTAAGCCACGGCTTAGACACACTTAGTTGAAACCGGGTGAAATACGCGGAAAGCCACCAAGTTTCTAATTATTCTCGGCAATTTTAATCGCGCCGAAAATTTTGGCCGTACCTACGATAAATCGTTGTTCCGCATTCCGATGTGAAACTCATTCACTGGTCGCGGTGACGTTTAGTGTCTGGTGTCTAGCTAGACTCCGCGTCGGAGAAAGGTGACCATTCACCGCACGGTCCAGACACGCGGTACCGTTAACGATAACATCGGCGAGCCCGCACATACGTTTCAGTTACGTTAATTTTTAAGCCAAGAGTGAAATGACGTACAAATTGCGCACAGACAGACATGGAATCCGTGAGCTGCCAATTAGATATCAGTGTTACAATTGAAAGTTGAAATCGCGGTGTTTTACAAGTAATTTTGAACATGATTTATAGAAGAAAACACTTTGTTTTCATTGTTTATGTTATCGCCGTTTAATTAGCGACCGCAATATTGCTTGCAGATTACCGGTCTACTTATAAAGCTATCGCACAAAGCGGATACAGAAGATATTCGAAGTACTTTCCAAAGATCACGTTATCATCTACATAACGCTGCACGGCGTTTGGCTTTAATGACAGCGCACCGTGAGCCCAGCATCCGCATAGCAACAGCTTTCAGAGAATGAAAGTTGATCGCAGACAAAAATGCGAGGCGGCCGCCATCGCCGTGCCGACGGTTCCGGTCAGAACGCCCGCAAAATATTTGGCACTCCCGACCCCAAGCATCGTCATATAATTTTCATTGCCTCTTTAGATCCACAGTTTTTTACATAAATAGGGAGGCGGTACATTTTAACGCTTCCTGACTTGCGTAATAATTCTGTCCTTAGTAAAAATTCTTTCCTTCCGCTAATTTATTCAAGTAAATTTTGTTTCCTCAACCATTTCACAGAATTAGCATGTTTTATTTCGCATTCATGAATTTCAAACAGGTTGTTAGCAATATTGTCAGAGATCTGTTATCCTTATCCTTGTAAGTAAGAAAGATTTCCCATTTAGGCCAGCGGCTCGGGGGAAAATCCCTGATGATTATTTGCTTAAAATAACCCGCATCTGAACAGCAATCGTTTCGTTATTTTATTATCGTTCCGCAAATAGGTATAGATCGTAATTGCAATACTCTGAAGTACTAAGTAAACCACAGATTACTCAATGATCAATAACTGTTCATAGTTCATAGCCGTGACAGCTCACCTCCGCTAAATACCTACTTAGCTAATTACGCGAAGGTAAATATAAATCGAGACTGGCCCGCATTTCCCAGAAACTGGGTTTTAAGAGCACAATCTTTTGTGTTTATTTAGATCCGGCGAATGCAACGATTTCTAAGTGGAGTGCCAAAAGCGTGGGAGTCGAGCGACGCAGAGCTAGGTAACACCCGGAGGAAAATAATTAAAAAGCAAAAGAAAAATGATGGGCCCCTACCTTACGTCAGTTTAATAACTGCAACATTACAAGGATGAATAGGATGATTCATTCATCTTTTTTTTCTTTTGACACTGCACGACTAAATTATTAAGTAGGTACCCAAAACAGCATGGAATTATACAAGAAAGTTAAATGCCAGCTTTGTACGTTCACATTAACTTAAAAAAGTTGTTACTAAAAATCAATAAATCCATATTACCCGTCTTTGCGACCCGTATTGTAGAACAGTGATTGAAATGAAGTGATTTGACCAATCAATAAGCTACATTGTATCCCAATTGATTATAGCCATGCTGTTGCGGAGAAAGACATAAAAGTCGTGTTATCTAATAAAGTATGGAACACTGCGAGGGCTACACAGAATTAGGTTAAAGGTAGGGGTCGACGGCGCTCGCGTTAAACAATTTTTGGGGTCGGGTCGGGAGTATATGGACCGATCATAATTCGCCCCAAAATAAACTACAAATTATGTCATAAAGCAATCTTGAACCAGTGCTTATACTGCATGTTTGGCAATTTAAATATTAACATTGTATCAACTCTTTACTTGTTATAGGTCTGGGAAAAATAAAGGTAAGAGGTAACTGCGTTATTACAACACAGTGTTTGTCTAAGGAGGTCAATACGGGGGTAAAATTTAGTTTTGTGAATAAATAATGCCAACCTAAAAGTGGAGTGTTTTTCAGTAGATTTGCATCAAAAAACGATCGACGTCAAATGCCGTCTTTGGCGTCGTTGTCACGATTTTGCGTTGACGTCAATTGATGTCTGTGGCGTTTAAAAGGTTAAGCTAGTAGTATCAATACTATACTAGCACCATCTAAACAGCAAATCCGTGTTTTATTAGAGCACTTTTTTTTAAAGATTAGGTATAGGTTTATATATTAAAAAAAAAACATAGAAAAAAACAATATTCATGGCCTGAAATACTCACTGTTGAAAAGGTGTGACAAAAGTTGGTGTAGGGAGTTATAAATCATTGGACATGAACTTCAAATAACTTGGAACGACAATCAGATAAATATATTTAATTTTACTTCCAACAGGATCTAAAGATAACTATAGTCAGTAAACAATGTTGATCAAGCGTATTAAGGGTTCGTCCCATCTAAACAATTACAGAAGCAGGTCAAAGGGATGTAGGCGTTACATGATGGGTCGCAGGGGGTGTGCATTGTACAGAATGCATGTCTCTATTGGAGGTGGTAGAACGGAAAATCGTATTATGCCCAATGAATCAAGGGGTATATATAACTCGGGGCATGTTGTCCTTTGATTGTTGCTAAGGGGTGGAAATGGGAGCCGTGGAAGTGTATTGTAACTTAAACTGTAGGTATTAGGGGCTAATATGGCAGAGCAGATTGAGGAAGACATGCATTATCTGTTTATTCAGGAACTTCAGAAAATAGGTGACCTCAAATGAAATAAATGAAAAAGGAAGGCTTAAGTAAGTAGTTTATTTGCAAAAACAGTGTTAAATTGGAATCTTATCTTGGTTTAACAAAACAAGTGTCCACCTAACAAAACTGTTTTTAGTAGTAGTTACACAATTTAGTGGCATACTAAAGAAAAGCCGGATTGCCATTGCCAGATATGTCAGATCTCAGTAATTAATGGACTGTGCGGAAAGGGAAGAATCATGGAATATAAGGAAATGAAGGAAACCAATACATCTCTCTCTTGACACTCTCTTTTTCACAGACTCTTTAAAGGTTATAAATACATATTCCATAGCACCACAAAATTTATCAGTTTATGTGGACAGAAAGTATTTTATTTATCCATGTGATGTAGAATACCATTTTACAAGTGTTTAAAATTAAATGTTTTATATGTATAGTTAATAGTCAAGTTTTGATGTTATATAGCAAACAAATACAAATGTACATCTTTTTTGTTAAGTAACCATGCCGCATGGATAGTTATTACATATTGGTCACAACACAATCAACAGATATAAGCAAACAACTAGAAAGAAAAAGATAAGAGTGTAGGAAAAAAAGGTTGCTGATGTTGAGGTTGGTTCAAAATAAAATGTTACATAGGTATTTGATATGTGACACAGTTCAAAAGATTATGTTAAGTAGGCAAAAACGAATTAGCATAATAGGACTATTATTCTGAAAGAAAAATATGATGATGGTTGAATTTTCAATAACCCTTCAAAAATAAAGGATATTTAAGTTATTATTCTGTTTGATTATATTTTTTTCTTTAATTTTTTTTTCCACAAGCAAAACTTAGAACAGTCAGTTTTATGGTCAAAAAATCAATAATTGAGTTTATCCATATTTAAGGGTGGTATTCCACCTGTCCAATTTCTTGGTCCATTGTGTATTTTGTGTCTCACATTTTGCTTAATGAGAGAGTGAGACGCAATGCACATTGGACCAAGAAATTGGACAGGTGGAATACCACCCTAAGTCCCTACTTGTCATTACGATACATAAAAATATTTTGGGCCATACATTTGCAATTTATATAAAAGCAGCAGGAGTAGCTAAACAGGTGGCATGTTCAAAATGACCAGCGCACTCTTGTTTTCTTAACAATATGAGTACAGTTGTGTTAATTTTATTTATACCTACGTCTTTCTACCTGAGGAACTTCTGCAACTTGGATGTACCAAGTCTTTACTGTGGAAATATTTAACATAGCTGAAATATATGACAAAATCAAAACAAAAATAATTATCCCTTTGAATGCCATGACTATTTTTTTTAAGATTTAATTTTAAGAAACAGTCTATAATAAAACTTATTGGAACTCATCAAGGTTAAAATTAAATAGTTACTGTTAAATGTCTTTTGCAGTCACAAGGATTAATGAGTTTGTAAATGTCAATCGCTGAACAGAAACTTTAAGGGTCCGTTGCACCAAACCATCTATCACCGGTAAAGTGTTCGCTAAATATTTATTGTATGGGAAGTTTCATAGATCTCTGCTGCGTGACGTTGATCAGTCTATTAACTATAGTTGATGCAAATTAGACCAACATAATGTGAAGTTTGGATCAACAAATTGGAATGACATGACTCATGCAATTTATATTTTTATGCTATTTAGCATTTACATCATGTTTTGCAACAAGTGACACAAATAACTCTCATTTAATATTCACTTAATAATACATACATACAACAATAACAGGTGAGTCAAGTAATCACCGTAACGCTAGCAAGCAAAAATTGGTCTGACTATGTCAATGAAACATATACATATGAATATGTCAATCTGGTTTTGTAATACATAGATACATAAACATATTTGATTGTCTTTTAGTTGATCATAACTTAAATGAATAGTTATTTAATTGCCCATGTTCTTACTAATTGGAATATTTTTTTCAGTTAATATATATTTCTGGATATCATTTAGTAATATAATTTATGTATTAATCATTTTACCTCAATATAAATTTTTAAGGACTTCATCAATGAGGTGGAGGATATTGAATGTCTTTCAATAAATTACCATATGGATTTTATTTAAGAAAAGCAACAAAAAAGGACTTATCAAGAGTGTTTCATGCATTGGCCAAGTAAACTGTGATGGAAATACTTACATTTCTTGGCGTTCTCGTCCATCAGCATGTTGAAATGGTGGTGGCGGTTCCACGCAGCCATTTTGCCTTCGTGCGGAGCCCCGAGAAGCACTAGGGCCGCCCCGGCGGGCCCAACTCCGGCTAGGGGCTCCAGTGTCCTTACACTACAACTTTGTCACACACTCATAACCCAAACGACATAACTATCACAGCTCACAGCTTAAAGCACCGCGGTCGTCATCGGCGACGTCGCGCGCCGCACATGCCTCACTTCCGCACTAGATGCACTCGCGTAAACAGATCCACAAGACAACTACAGCGGTGATTCACCTCCGGCGCTGCGCGGCCACTGCGGCCGCCCGCGCTCCGTCCCGACTACCACCCAAACACGCGTCACGTGGGCTCGCGCCGAGCGCCCGCTGTCGCTGCACCGACCACGGCTTTATCCTCGCGCTGCACCAATAATGCACAGCGAGAAATCACCGTCTAATAATCCGATACCACAATGAATGAATGCTAGCACGCGACGCGAGCGAGCAAGACGGACTACGCGATTTCCCTTCAACGGTCCGATCCTTCGTCTGCAACCGTGACGGGCTCGGGCTCACAAGCAAAATAATAACAAATGTGCATGAGATACTCGATATATTATGTGCACGTGGGTTGCGCCATAGAATCGACCAAATTCTTAACTAAACTATTACTTTTCATCGATTTTTCCATAAATCGTAATAGAATCTTGCTTTATAGAAATCGCAGCGAGCTTGCAGACGATTCTAAATTTCGGTGAAACACAATATTACACCTTGCACTCACAAATATCAGAAATTACTAATCAAGTTATAATTTCACTACTACAATCAAAGCACTATCTTCTGAACAATTTGTATACAAAACACATGCCGTAATACATTCAGAAAATAACAGTTTGAAACAATAAACGCGTTGTTCAAGCGCGACAAATAGGACAAAACATGGCAGACTCGACCGAAAAGCACACGAACTTTGTCTATGGTCGTTTTGTTTTTAAATGCTAGAGCTCTCTGTTACGATTCTATTTACGCTTCTACATCTTTTTAAGAGAATCGCTCAAAATAATCATTTTAAAACATTGAAACGCAAAACGAGAAAACACTAATACATGGCATATTGCATCATGTTCTAATGTGAATAAAAAAGGTAATTAATGCACCTATCAATCTATCATAATATTTATATATAGAAAAAAAATTGCGTGTAACGCGTTGTACAAAGCGTGACCATAGACAAATTAATAGAAAAAATAGTTTTCAAAAATGTTGCCAGCGCATATTTTTTCTACTAAAGTAGTAGTTTATAGTATATAGGTAGTATGTCACATTCTTTACATTCGCTATTGCCAATGCGAATCCGAATGTCCAGGATGCGAATGACCAATTGTAAATGCGTTAGAGTCTGGCTAGCCCAAGGGCCCAACGTTTTCTGTTCTCTTTCACGTCGCAGCAACTAGTATCATTTCTCTCTCCTCGCTCTTTTAAAAATGCCGTTTGTCAAAAAAGGACAACCATACTGTTGACAAGGTGGACTTCAAATCAAGTGTTGCCTTTCTTGATGCGCCCAGGCTGTGTATGTTTGCGTAAAAGCGTATATGTGTGCTCTTTTAGGGATGTGAAAAGTCGATTTTAATCATGTTATATATCGATAAACGCTACACAGCGGAACAAAATAGCGATTAATTGAAGCTTCAATATCTTCGTTAAACATAAACATAATTGAAATGCTAATGGATAATGAATATATTATAATATAATAATATAATTCAATTATTGCGGAACACCTATTTTAGGACGTATTCATGTATTTTAATTAAATATCTGAACTTTCCCTTGGTTCCCTGCTGGGGCGTGACTATAAAATTGTGATCTGATAACCACAATAAAGAATAAAAGCGTTTTTGTTAATTTTAGGTATCGTTAAGCCTTCGAAGTAAAATTAAAATTGCAAGAAATGTCGATAGTTTATCGATATGACTTTATCGACATGGCTACAGCAACGTGGGCCTCATTGTTAATCGTACACTAAACAAAAGTGGCAACAGTGACAGCTCGCTGAGACACCGTCTCTATATATTATAAGTCTATGGGCTAGCCAAAAATTGTTGACAGATATTTCGTTGTTGTATCACCAATTGTCTAGGATTTAAAAACTAAAGCTAAAAGTCAGTTGTCAATTTATGTCATTCATTCAAATTGTTTGCGGTTTATAAGGGGTTTATTTTAAATAATATTAATAATGTCTATACTGAGTGAGGTTCGCAAACTATTATTTAAGCTCGTGAATAATTACGACAATGTGCGAAGTCGACGTGTAGCGTTGTATAACAAAAAACTGCAATGTTTACAACTCCTAAACAAATGTAAACAAATTAGGAGGTTGGTGCTCTATAAATATTTTGATACTTTGCATTTAGCATATTTGGCGTAGTACTTATGTATTTTTTTGGTGATAGATTAATATTACGGTATTATCGAGCTAGATCTTATAAGAATAAGAATAATAATAAGAAATGTTTATTAGCACAAATAATAATTAATAGCACAAAATAAAATAACACAAAACTAAAATTCAATTACATAAATATTTGTGCCAAAAGGTCCTCATTCAGCTTCTTGTCACGTTGTGTATCCTAGGACACACAACGTGACGCTGATTTTCAGTGAGGCCTGGTAAAAGACTAAAGTTAAACCTAAAACTATATGGTGGCAGAACCAAAACATAAGAATTCAACAATGAATAAATAATAATTATAAGGCTATTGATTTTATATATACCTATGTATCTTCTTTTGTCGGGCGCGTATGTGTATGTGTGTGTGTGTGTGTGTGTGTGTGTGTGTGTATGAGTGTGTGTAATGTTTATTTACACTACATTTAATTTTTCGCCTTGTTACAATGGTATATGGTGAGAAAGTGTTAACATTATGTTTTTATCGTTGACTGTATTTTACATAGTGGTAGAAATTATGTGAACTGACTTTGAGTGCACGTCAACGTATATTTAACTTATATCCTTAGGTACCTTACGTGTGCACAGAAAATCAAAAATATTTTCTAGTTTCAAAACTATAATTCACGTGTGACCAGCCCAAGATTTTTTGAATTTCCCGCCAAACATTTGTGTAATATTTCAGCAGCCAGACTCTATTTTCATTCCAAATTAGAAAATAAACAGTTACTGTACAATATACATTAAACCTATGTTTCTTATCTAAGAACGGGACGTAATAGTCTAAGATCCCAGATATACGGTCGACCTTAACCAATACGTCTGACGGATGAAACTTATATTTTATGAAAGAAAATAGATTCCAGAATAAAAATAAATAGGGTTGCCTAAAGAAATATGGTCAAGGCTATTTTTAATAAACTTATGAAAAAAAATTTTTTTTCATCAAATTTCACCGATTTGTCTGACGAACGAAATAAGTATACAACTTGTACAATATAAATCAAGTAGGTTGCCTATCTTTCAAAAATTTATTAAAAATAGCCTTGACCATATTTCTTTAGGCAACCCTATTTATTTATGTTCTGGAACATATTTTCTTTCATAAAATATACGTTTCATCCGTCAGACGTATTGGTGAAGGTCGACCATATATGCGGGATCTCCTACTATAACATTAGACAGCAATTTTGCCGCCGTTTTGCTTATTAGGCGATTTCGGACAGGTGATTAGCCCAGCTGCACTGAAAAGTTGTCCGCTTGTATAATGTACTTTTATTGTTGTTTAAATTTAATACAGTCACAAAAATTATGAAATAAAGTGCGCACCCATATGACAACTCTATACTTTAATTAACTCCGCGAATGCCCTTATCAAAAATTTGCTACTGAATTAAAGCCTGACCAGTAGAGTATGTGCGGAAAGAGAAGAGTCGTGAAATGTATGGGAACCAATACATTCTACGACTATTCTCTTTCCGCACAGACTTATTATATAAGTGCCTCCGGCGCGCCTCACTCTAAGCTTTATATCTGCATACATCTCGCAACTATATCAAGTTTGGTGTCTTTTTCGTGTAATTCGAAGATGAAGAATTCATTTCTGTGACTAAATTTTCACTAACCCATACAAAAAATTCGAGAAATTCAAAATTCAAAAAAAAATCTTTTAATATTTTTTTTTGTAAATCCTCTATAAAATTTAAACTATGAGGATTTGCTCTAGAAAAAAAATACCTATGAATAGACCAGTTATCCTTCTATACAGAATAGTAAACTTGTCAAACATTTTTTTTCATAACTCTGTTAAAAAAAATGTTTTGTGTCGCGCGGCGTACCTGCATTGTAAGAGCGGTATGCAGCGTTTAGGATTTTTAAGTATGTTTAGATGATTTCTGATAAGTTGTTATTGTTCTGGTTGTAGATTACATTAATAAATTACTTCTGGACGTGATATATATACAAATATAAATTAAATATATAAATAAAGATATTTAATTACACAAACGGGTCTACCGCGATATAATTTCATTGTTTTTACCTTTAATTCCGACGTTTCAGCTGAGTTGCACCAGCTGTGGTCACGGAAAGACTGATACGGATACTGTGAGTGTTGCGTGTCGTGCCGTGGACAATAACGTGGCGGTTCCGCGGCCGGCTCCCTGACACTGCGGGGTTGCGTAATGCATCGCAGCCATAATGTGATATGTAGTGTTTAGTTTTTTAAAGTTTAGTTATAAAATATATTTTTATATAATATGTATGCTAGTTTTAAGGTATTTATGTATGGGCCATTAGTTGCCTGAAATAAAGATTTTCATTCATTCATTCAATAAACATTAAACTTTAACGGGTAGCTGCAATTTCTTTGTCTACCCCGAACATTTTTATAAACTAATTTCGGGTAGTTTAGTGGTGTTTTATTAATATCTCCGTTGACATTTGTTGGGACATCAGTCTTTCCGTGACCACAGCTGGTGCAACTCAGCTGAAACGTCGGAATTAAAGGTAAAAACAATGAAATTATATCGCGGTAGACCCGTTTGTGTAATTAAATATGTGTACAAAACGCGAGAGTTTAAAGTGTTATATAAATAAAGATGCTGGGAAAACTTTCGCCAACAGAGTTAAGTATTATAAATGTGATAAAATTAACATTATTATTTGTATATCTTTTCCATATCTCGGGACCATGGGGTCCCGGACCTTTGGGAGGCGTACGTGGGGCCGAAGCCAACAGCGCAGAGGCCCTTTAAGGCACTTTAATCTAAAAGCAAGGGATACATGTGGTGGATACTATCCCCGAACGCACAATGTGATACATCCGGAGATGGTCCCCGCCAGGTGCAAAGACTATTGCAGTGCAGCACTTTTGTGCTGCGATGGGAACTAAGGTCATGGGCTATAGATTTGAAAGTTGGATGGATTGGATAATAGGCTATGGGAGAGACTAGCGGACACCTGCCGTGACAATCAGTTTCAAAATTGTAAATGACAGGTTGACGCAATGGCCGCACGCACAGTGCGACAACAGGGCAACACTTTGGAGTGGCTGTGAGGTTGTCGAGAGGTGAGTCTGCGGTAGCCAGATCCCGGTAACCCGTTCAGCAGGCCGCCGGCGTTATAACATTTTACACTTCCAACCTGGAGCATAGGTCCCGCTCTTGCGACTCCATTCTGGCCGCCCAATCAAGGCAAGCACAGAGGCGAGGGCCACATGACAGGGCCCTCTGGAATAGGGATCCGCGGTGTCGCCACTCACCGTCAGCTCGCCACAAGCTGCCCCCGTGGGACATTATTATTATTATTGTGGTGTTGTGGGCCCTTGAGTGTCGCATTGATCAGCATTGATCTATTGTGACGGCCCTTTAAGTTCATTACTAATGCCCGTTGCATCCAGAAAGTTCCAGATTCTTTGGGCCGTAATGTTTTGTACCTGATAGGGTTGCACTACGTGACGCCCTAGGTAGGTACTTCTTTTTGACATTAGTGGTCCACAAGAACAGAGAATGTGCATCGCAGTCTCCTCTGACTCTTGACAGAACCTGCATGTCGCATCTTGTTTCTTGCCAATTTGAAACATATGTTGCATATGCGCCCTTTGTAGCAAGTTCGTCCGCTTCATCGTTTCCGTTAATGTCGGAGTGCCCTGGTACCCATCTAAGTGTAACTTTGTTGGAGTAAGCCAGTGCATTTAGGTTTGTTTTACAGTTCTGGACTAGTTTTGAGTTTGATTCAAGGGATTCTAGTGCCAGCGGAGCAGCCTGGCTGTCTGAGTTGATGTAGATATGCTGGTGTCTTACTCTTAGATTTCTATCCAGGTTGATCTCCGCACATTTGTTGATGGCGAAGACTTCTGCCTGGAAGATTGAGGTCACTGTACCCATGCTGACGCTAGCTCTGAGCTTAGATCTCTCACCATAGATCCCACATCCTACATCATTGCCTTTCTTGGAACCATCTGTATATCAGATGTGGCTTCCTTCTTCGACGTACATTTGGTTGTTGATCCATTTGTCTCTAGGAGGTATTTCTACTGTGTACAGTTTGGTGAGATGACATTCGGTGTGCGTGTCATCAGTTGGCATGCTAAGGGTTCTATTCCCAAAAACCCAGGCCTTTAGATTGGTTAATGCCTAAGAGCGCCATTTTGACCTGTTTAGCGTGCATATTCTGTAGACGCACTGCTTGGCCTCCTTTTGCACCTGCAAGTGGAGTGGTATGATGTCCAGCAGTGCATCTAGGGCCGCTCCCGGTGTCGAGGAGTAGGCGCCTGTTAGTGTTCAACAAGCCGTGCGTTGCAGGCTGTTTAGAGTGTCTATTGCTGTCTTTTGGCTGGTTTTGTTACACCAGACTGCGAAGGCGTAGGAGACAATTGGCCTCACTACCGCTGTGTATAACCACATAGCAATTTGGGTCTTAAGCCCCATCTTGCTCCTGCCATTCGATAGCATGACCACATGGCCATTTTCGCTTTTTGTATAATGTTTCTCAGGTGAGGGTTCCATGTTAACTTTTGGTCGAAGGTGACCTCTGCCGAGAACGGTATTATTTGTCCATTAAGTCTTGGTTTTGTGAGTTTATCAAGCTTCCGTTTCCTTGTGAATGGTTAAATGGCTATTACAGTCTTGCTCGGATTAATGGACAAGTCATTTTCTCTACACCATTTGAATATTGTGTTTAGAGCTCCTTGCATTAGGTTGGATATTGTGTTGAGGCAAGGGCCTTTGACGATGACTACAAGGACGTCGGCATATCCTTGTGTATCAAAGTCTTGGCCTGACATGATTGCAAGAAGTTGGTCCACTGCTAGGGTCCATAATAGTGGGGATAAAACGCCTCCTTGTAGGCACCCTTTAGTGGAATAAAATTCATGCTCTATATATAGTATTGATGGTCAGAGCATGCTCTCGAACAGAGTAGCCATACTCTGTTCGAGAGCATGCTATGTACCCATCTGTTGGTTTCGTCTACTCCCTTTGATTTCATACCATTGAGTATGGTCTTTGTGGGCGTATTGTCGAAAGCACCTTCATCATCAAGGAACGCACTTAGAGGGGTTTGCTTTTCCTCTAGGGTTTTCTGCACCTTGTCAACCAGGTTGACAAGGTGCAGAAATTATTTCGGCGACACGGCGGTTTTCAGTTGTGTCGCATGTTCCGGTGTAGGATTTGGTTTATGTTGGGGGACAGATTATAGCCCTTCAGCAACAGCCACCATGCCCTGCTGACTGAGGCTGGTCCAAACAACATGGTTATTGGGAGCCCATATGGACAAGCCTACCTGCGGCGGCTGCTGCTTGTTTAGAGTTTATTCATTGCCGCTGCAAAACAAAATACGTAGGGAGGTGCAACTGCGTTAAAAAAAACCTAATGCACAGTCCCATGGGCATGTAATGGCAATTAGGAACAATCTTATTTTAACCCGCATTTTTTGTCAAACATCTCCTATGTTAATTTTTTCACATTTATAATACTTAACTCTATTAGCGAAAGTTTTCCCAACATCTTTATTTATATATTTAATTTATATTTGTATATATATCACGTCCAGAAGTAATTTATTAATGTAATCTACCACCACAAGAATAACAACTTATCAGAAATCATCTAAACATACTTAAAAATCCTAAACGTTGCATACCGCTCTTACAATGCAGGTACGCCGCGCGACTCAAAACATTTTTTTTAACAGAGTTATGAAAAAAAATGTTTGACAAGTTCACTATTCTGTATAGTAAGATAACTGAGCTATTCACAGGTATTTTTTTTCTAGAGAAAATTTTGTAGATGATTTTCGAAAAAAAAAACGAAAAGATTTTTTTTGAATTTTGAATTTTTCGAATTTTTGTTATGGGTGAATGAAAATTTAGTCACAGAAATGAATTCTTCATCCTCGAATTATACGAAAATGACACCAAACTTGATATAGTTGCGAGATGTATCCAGATATAAAGCTTAGAGTGAGGCGCGCCGGAGGCACCGGAGGCACAGGAACACCTGTTCCAAGCGGTTTGCTTTGTCTCCAAAATGCAAGATCCCCTTAGAAAACGGGACCTTAGATCTCCTGCTAATTGAACTGCTATATAAATGAGAATAACAGCGCTCTCTTGACAATGATCAATTGATCATATATTACTGGGGCCCATTTCTCGAACGGTATTTTAGTCTAATACTATTAGTGTGTTGTCATGGTAACCCATACGATTTGACAGTTCGTGGACTAATGTTATTAGTGTAATACCGTTCTATAAATTGGCCCCTGGTCAGGTTTTAATAATTTTCAAATTTATACATCGTGATTAAATATCAATTACTTAAAAAATATTTACATACAATTATGATCATCATCATCTCAGCCATAAGACGTCCACTGCTGAACATAGACCTCCCCCTTTATGGGGGGGTGAATGCCATAATCGCCACGCTTGGCAGGCGGGTTGGCGATCGCAGTCGAGTACACCGAATTTGAGGGACGCTGCTGACGGTGGTCTTGGACGTAGTTTAAGGACATACCCGGGTCCAATTATGATAATCAGTAAAAAATAAGACCTTCAAATTGTAAATTACAGTCCAAATTGTCTGGAACGTATACGGGACTAGGCATTTGACGGGTTAACTTAACATATTAAAAATACACGTTGTATAAATGGCTGTAGGTAATTATAAAACTTTGATAATTTTAATAAAATGTTAAAGTTGTTTAAAGTTCGTTTTCAAATGTAATTATTTTTAAGATGCCTTTATGGATTTGCATGCTGTTTGTACACAGCTGATAAGGTGAAACCATAGACATAATATACCTAAAGACGGAGTCTGAGCGAGCTGTCACTGTTGGGACTTTGTTTTATGTACGATTAACAATGTGAATCCACCTGACTGTGGCCATGTCGATAAAGTCATATCGATAAACTGTCGACATTTCATGCAATTTTAATTTTACTTGAAAGGTTTAACGATACCTAAAATGAACAATAAACGCTTTTATTCTTTATCGTGGTTATCAGATCACGATTTTATCGTCACGCCCCAGCAGGGAACGAATGGGAAGTTCAGATTTTTAATTACAATACATAAATATTTGCTATTGGCACGTAATTGGGCAAATAATATCACCTGAAGACCAGACAGATAAGGAACTTAAGAAAAGAACTACAAACGCATGGAGAAAGTTTTGGTATTTAAAAGAAGTTTTTAAGGCAAAAGAAATACCAACAAGGCAGAAATTTTAAGTTTTCAATAGTTGTATAATACCAGTATTAACTTACGGTTGCCAAACTTGGGGACTTACAAAAAAGCAGCACCAAAAACTTAATGTGTGTCAGAACCATATGGAAAGAAGCATACTTAATATAAAACTTAGAGGGTCAAATTGTCCATAATCAAGGCAAAATCAAAAACAAAAACAATATCTAAAATAATAAAAGAACAAAAATGGCGCTGAGGGGCTACCGCGAAAACCGAAATTCGCAAATTGCGGGGATCTTTCTCTTTTACTCCAATGAAGGCGTAATTAGAGTGACAGAGAAAAATGCCCGCAATTTGCGAACTTCGATTTTCGCGGTTATAGCCCTGGACAAGCCATATGATGAGAGAAACCCTAGATAAATGGACAAAGGACCTTGTAGAGTGGTGCCCAACATACAATAAAAGAAAGAGTGGTCCACAAAAGTTTAGATGGTCGCATGATCTAAAAAGAATAGGAGGAGGTAAATGGATGCAAACAGCAAAAGAAAGAAACAAATGGAAAGCTCTGGAGGAGGCCTACGTCAAAGGACGAGTTGAAGTTAAAGTTATGAAACCGAATTAATATATACTATGTATCAACTATCCTCCATAATAAAGGCTAATAGGGAATATTAGGCAAAGCTCTGCGTAGGTAGCACCTTTGTGGCACATACAGTAAACAAACCACATTGACACATCACACGTCACGTCAATCACATGGCCTACCGCGAAACAAGAAAATCGAAATTTCGTTATCTAATATCTCTATCACTCTTGCATGTTCGAGCGATAAAGAGGCAGATAACTAAATTTTGATTTTCGCGTTTACCGGTAGGCCCTTGTTAACAAACCGCCTTGATGCATCAATGTCATATTTTATTGTCTGTGAAAATTTGTCAAAAAACAGTTTAAGGCACAGTATGTATAAGTTCATCATCATCATCATCATCTCAGCCATAAGACGTCCACTGCTGAACATAGGCCTCCCCCTTGGACCTCCATACGTGCCGGTTGGAAGCGACCCGCATCCGGCGTCTTCCGGCGACCTTAACAAGATCGTCTGTCCATCTTGTGGGTGGACGTCCTACGCTGCGCTTTCTAGTCCGTGGTCTCCACTCGAGCACTTTTCGACCCCATCGGCCATCTTCTCTGCGTGCAATGTGGCCTGCCCATTGCCACTTCAGCTTGCTAATCCGGTGGGCTATGTCGGTGACTTTAGTTCGTCTACGGATCTCCTCATTTCTGATTCGATCACGTAGAGAAACTCCGAGCATAGCCCTCTCCATAGCTCGTTGAGCGACTTTGAGTTTTGAGATGAGGCCGATAGTGAAAGACCACGTTTCGGAGCCGTAAGTCATCACTGGTAACACACATTGATTAAAGACTTTCGTCTTGAGGCACTGAGGTATGTCGGACGAAAAGACATTACGTAGTTTCCCGAACGCTGCCCAACCGAGTTGGATTCGGCGGTTGACCTCTTTCTCGAAGTTGGACCTACCTAATTGGACTACTTGTCCTAGGTAGATGTACGAGTCAACAACTTCGAGTACCGAGATCCCAACAGAGACTGGGATGGGCACAACATTGGCATTTGACATAAGTTTCGTCTTGTCCATGTTCATTTTCAAGCCCACCCGTTGTGAAACTCGGTTGAGGTCATCGAGCATCATGCTGAGTTCCTCCATCGACTTTGCCATGACTACGATATCGTCGGCAAACCGAAGGTGAGTGATGTATTCGCCGTTGATGTTGATGCCAAGTCCTTCCCATTCCAGGAGCTTGAAGGCGTCTTCCATTACGGCAGTAAACAGTTTCGGAGAGATAACGTCTCCCTGCCTTACGCCTCTTCGCAATGGAATCGCCCTCGTGCTCTACTCCTGTACTCGGACCGACATGGTGGCGTTACTATACAAACACTTCAACACTTCGATGTACCGATAGTCAATATGGCATCGCTGAAGAGACTCAAGCACCGCCCATGTTTCCACCAAATCGAAGGCTTTCTCATAGTCCACAAACGCTAAGCATAATGGCAAGTTATACTCTTCGGTCTTCTGTATAACTTGCCGCAGCTTATGGATGTGGTCTATGGTACTATAGCCTTTTCGGAAACCGGCTTGTTCGGGAGGCTGGATGTATAAGTTAGTCTATGAATTTACTGAGTCGGTAGTGCCAGTGGCGTGCCTAGGGTTTCGGAGTAAGGCAAGCCGAAAGATATGTTTTCGTAATAAATGTCCAATTTCACTCTTTAGACTCAAATGAATTTGCTAGCGTATCGCGGCGAGCGGTAATCATAGCGCACAGGGCATATATACTTTTACATCTTTCTCGGTCACTCTAATTACGTCTTTATTGGAGTAAACCAACAATCCTTGTGTTTTGTAAACGGCTGTACAAAATTTTCTCTTAATGCGACTGACTTATCTGAGAATACACAAGTCGGGTGTTAGTTTTGGCGCGGACATGATATCCCGTTTTTCTACAAAGTTAAACGATTTTACCTTGCCTTCGTTGAGTAATACGTGGACGCATCTCATACCGTCACAAGGAACAACTTCATCAATTGTTAACACTTATAAAAGTCACAACAAACGAATAAATCCACATTCACTACTTAATTCAAATTCACTTAAATAAATTGAGCTTTCGTTACTTTCGACTCGACTAAATAATAATACACCTGAAGTAAACGCGTGCCCGTGCGAACTTATGCAGCTAACTTCACACCAAAAGCCAGGCTTAAATCTCCTTATAAAATTGCTATACATACCAACAAATAGTTACATCGTTCTATGGCGGTTTGTAGGCTAAGAGCGCCTAGAGCGGGACGAAAAAGCAAGCCCGGTTGCAAGCCGACGAGTGGGAGCAGGATAGCTAGAACATCCTACGCCTGATTTCTTTCGCGCGGACGAGGCGCCACCGTGGCAAAAATTTGCAACACGCTGGCGCCGCGGTCCGCGCGCTGTGGCTTGAATTTAATAATACGGGTTCATTTGGCGCGCGGTTTAAAAATAATCTATAACGATTATTGATCTTATTACTACGTAATTTCGGTAAGGCAAGCCCGGCTTTTGGGCTTGTATGGAAGTACCGCCACTGGGTAGTGCTGCACTCTGGCGGCAGAACATTGCATATATAATATCCCCTATTACAATTACAATTACCTACTACAATATGTGTTCCGCAATAATTGAATAATATTATAATATATTCATTATCCATTAGCATTTCAACTATAGTGAATAGAATCAGGCGTTACTTTGCGGAAATCCATACTAATTAAAACCAAAATATTACTTTGCTAATCCGCGAAAAGATAACGTACTAGTCAATCAGTGCTAACCCGTTATACTTACTTGCGTATTTTTACATGCAATTAATATTCCCACCCTCCCACCGCAAAAATAAATACGCAAATAAATATAACGGCAACACCTTGATTGAAGTCATCTTGTTATCAGTATGGTTGTCCTTTTTTGTCAAATAGCATTTTTAAAAGGGCGAGGAGAGAGAAGTGTTACTAGTTGCTGCGCCGTCAAAGAGAACAGACAACGTTGGGGCTTTGGGTGAAACAAAATACTGTTTATAGTTGGTCAAGCAAATCATATCAGTAGAAAAAGGTGGCAAATTTAAAAAATGTAAGCGCGAGGGGTTATCGTCCCATAGAAAATATACTTACATTAGGATCTGTAAATGTTACCCTTTTTTGCAAATAAAAGATTGTTTGTTTGTTTGTTCATGAATCTACCATCTATGGTGTTGGTAGTATATTTCCTTGACGTTGGTAGTTTTTTTAATCTGTGACTGTCGGTCTTTGCTTTTGCATGTTGTGAGCAGCGGTGTGGCGTTTTAATTTTTGTCTGCTTACGTTACATTGTTTCCACATTTAATGATATTGTTGATACGTATAATTATTACGTGAGGATTTATCGAAGTGCATATTTATTAATTTTTGTACAATGCCGAAGCGTGGTGGTGGAAAACCTAGAAATGTGAGAAGTGGTCCTGACCATTATGGTATGGTTTTTCCTGTAATTTTTCCAAGGTTACATATAATAGTGAATACATTTTACGAAATCTAGTGTGATAGTGTTACATAGGTTCTCTTTATACGCAAGTTAAATGAAAATATTTTTTCAGAACATGATGATCGCTCGCACAGTAATCTCACGCGCCGCGTCAGTTTCAAGCCAGGAGCGTTTAAAGGGAAAGGAAAATTCCGAGGTTTTAATGACCCTAAACTATTACTCGATGACGATATTGACATGGGGGCCAATTCCGGGGGTCCCGGACACATGAACAACCGTAAGGGCGGGTTTAGGGGCCGTGGAGGCCGACTGACGCCAACACCACGCCGTCCCGGTGGCCCTAGAAGATTCATACCAGGTCCGCTTCCCTGGTACCAAATTGTCATTCCATATGGAGGCAAGCATCCTAAAGAGGTTATATTAAAAGCTTTGCTAGGCTTCATATCACCAGAAGTGTTCATACCCCACTATTACAAAATCAATGGCAATGCTGCTGTTTTTTATGTGGATGATGTGAAAGTTGCAGAGAAACTATTTCATACAGACAGGAAGATTGTAATGTCTGATGGCTTTAAGCTGGTTGTCATGGTCCGGAATACTGCTCCAAATGTACAAATTGATGCAGAGATGAAGGAAAAGATGAAGCTTGTTATGGCAAAGAGATATAATGCTGCTACTAAAGCATTAGACTTGACTAAGTTCCATGCTGATCCAGGTAATTATTAAAATAGTTCCCAATTATTAGTAATGCATGTCACCATTACCATTTCAGTAAAATCAAGTGTTGGGTGTTATCTAGGGATAACAAGTAGCTTGTATGTAGAGATAAATTAACTCAAGGTTTTCCAACTTTGGTCTGCGGGCCAGACCTAGTCTGCAAACCTGCTTGGCCTGCGAAAATTGCCAATTACCATATAATCAGACCCTGGAAAAAGGAACCATAATCCTGCCCATGGCTCTGAGTTCTAAAAGTTTGGAGACCCATAAATTAACCTTATAACTGCCGTAGACTGATATTTAAGACACAAAATCGGGCTCATTTCACCACGGTCTGATAAACAAGACAAAACTTCATGTAACTTTGTACCGCTGGTGACATGACCATGCTCAATGGAAAATTTTATGGCAGTTAAATGGTTAATGCATATTATTGCCCTTATGCATAATAAATATTCAAAAAACATGCAATGAAATGTTAACTTGCATATTCTTGTCATGGAATTTGCCGTTTATCAAATTTACCTATATTAATATATTTCAACAGACCTAGCAGACATATTTTGTGCACTGTTCCGTCCACAAATAATGCTGGCAGCCATAGACATCATGGCCGAGAACATTCCGGACCTGGAAGCTCTGAATCTTAATGACAACAAAATGCATGGAATTGAACACTTGAAAATCCTAGCAAACAAATTGAAGAGTCTGAAGATTTTGTATTTGGGAGACAACAAGGTATGTAGTTCTGTTTTATATTTTGATATTATTTCTCACACACTGAACTACAAAATTGTTTCTTTATCAAATTATCAGATATCAAACATATGGGATATAAACCTACTGCAAAAGCCTACATTGCATCACATGAATTATTTATGTTGCTTACTTTTATTTAATAAAATATGATTTAAAAAACATATGAAACATATTATGGGGTCCGAGGATGGAGACCAAAGATGGACATGAGATTACATCTGTATTACACCATCATTTGTTTCTGGGATGTTAAGAGTTGTCTCAATGAGTAGTTAAATTTATTTTCTCAGATGAGCATGAGCACTTGTTCTGTATACTTTCTTGTAGTATTGGTGGAAATTATAATATTTAGGTTCATAGTTTGTCAAATGTTTTTCAGAGATTGCAAAGTACAATAGGTAATTTCATTACTAATTTGTTATAATATTACCGCAATATGTGTCCCTTAACTTCAAACTAGGGAAAATCCATTCGAGCCTCTCAGCAAATATCTACCCTATTACCTTTTCTTAATATCAAAATCGCATAATCTGCCAGATGGATTTACCAGAAAGTTATGTTAAGTCACTCATATGTTATTTTACTTATTTTAGATACCTTACATCGGATCACTTGATTGCCTGAAGTCACTGCCGCTTGTGGAGCTGTACCTCAAAGGAAACCCACTGGTCACCAGGTGTAATGACCATGACATATATGTCAGGTAATATTTATCCGAACACTTGCAGGTCTTGAAGGGAATGCTTGTTATGGAGCTTGAATGCTTGGCAAACACATCCTCATAGGGATTTTGGGTTGCATGTAGGGTTGCTACAGAAATGCAACTTGTAGAAAAGTTCTCGGAATTTTTAATTCCCGTACAAAAATATGAGAACATACCAAATTTTTTCCATGTGGAAATTTCGAAACTTTTTGACAACACCTTAGTAATGGCTGCCATCAACTAAAGACAGCCAAAGGCCATATAATCCTGCCCGCATAAGGAAGTGGGAGTGCCGAACACTGGTCCATGACCCTTAGGTCAATGGCAAACCTATAAAAAAAATAGTGGGACTACAAAGACTCAAAAAGTGTCCAGGGGTGTCTCTGGATGTCCAGTTTTCAGTACGGCACCAAACTAGGACAAATCCAAGGAAAGATTAGCTCTTGTTACTGATGTAGTGAAGTCTTATGGAAAACTGTGTTCCATATAAAATATATGTTGTGTACAGACAGACTATAGAGCCAAATTGCGGGTCTACCACTTATCTCAGGCATTTGTTAACCCTTTACCAAGCTGACATTTCAAAAATGACAATCAAATGTCAGTCGTACTCATCGAAAATAGAACACATGTTTGAAGTGCCGTATGTGCGAAATATATATCTCTTAGCCTGGTAAAGGGTTAAAGGAAGCTAGCCGTATTTTAAACTAGTTAATATAATACATTTTTACTTACTTAAGTTTGTATTGTTCAAATCAGTTTCACGCAGCCAAGACTTCAATAAGTCCATAGCAGGCTATAATAACTTCTCACCAACTGCCACAGTTAAATGGTAGACCTACAATTTAATGATACAGTTCTAAAGGCTTTGTCACACAGGCGCGTTATGCGGGCTTGTGTGACGGAACCTTAAACAAAGACCTTTGGGTTGTATTTGTATTCAATTACAATCTGCTCGCCTAGTAGTCTGTGTTACATGACTTATATGTTTGATACTTTACCTAATTATTTAAAACCTATTCCATTTAATTGTTAAACTATATTCTTGACTTGACATAACAAAGACAAGGATATCAGCATTGCTTAAATATCAATGTTTTTTTTTGGAATTAGACTAGGTTAAAAGACATCTCAGAATTGTCTTAATGTACCTACATGAAATATTTAGGAATCCTGTTAAAGTATTGCTACATAAGCACTCAATAAAATAAATTAGAGGGTATGCTGAGCTAGGAACAGGAATGAATGAACATATGAATGCTATGTTCTTAATTTTCTGTACAGGTCTGAAATATAAACAATTTAAAATGTAACATTTATTTGTGTTTGTCACCAGTTTTCGGAAATAGCTCTGGTGGTTTTGCAGAATGTTGTGACCATAAACTTGCAGAAATAAAGTACAAAAATATATTTTTTACACAATGATTTGAAATGTTGGTCATCTGTTGCATAATGCATGATTTCAATGCACAACTTGCACATAGGGGTATGAGGTCACAATCTTAAATGCTAAATTTAAGACTACAAAGTATAGTTACCAGAACTATGTTGCTTTGAATTTACATTGGATTGATTGAAATACATCAATTGTTTTTGGCTGATGAGTGATGACAATTCTTAGACTACATGTTTTTATTTAAATTAACGATATCCAAAAGGGGCCTTACATAGATTACATTTAGAATTATTTTTGTAACTACTTGTCTGCCATCCATTAATTTGACTGACACTACACACTTTTTTAATGAGTTATTTTCTAAATTTTTTTTATATTAAATATTTTCTAATGATTTTGTGTAGTGCCAGAAATTACTTGTTAAACAGGTGTTTCACAAGGTTTCTTTGGTGATTGGTTATGTTTAAATTTTAAGTTTAAGTCACACTTTGATAGTACTGTTTAGGTGACAGGTTTTTCATATACACTCCAGGCGGCGTAGCACGGTCGCGTTTTTATCCCTTGTCGCCATGCCCGTCACGTTCTAACAAGTATGTAAGCGCGAAAGGGACGCGCATAGTGATAGTCGATAAAAATGGAACCGTGCTGCGCCCGCTGGTCACAGATTCATAAAAAATATAGACAAGGACGCCAAGCACATTCGTAATGATCTTTAAACGCCTGCATTGCTTGTAATTTTTATGAAACCATGGCCATGTTTCATTCAACTATGTGCAGTTTTCTATGTGAATGAAAAGTGACTTAATTGCAAAACAGATGGAGTGTCACTATAGACAGTGCGCATGATTTTGCAATTAGGTTGCTTGTCATAATGTCAGGACCCCATACTTCTATCTTACCCTACCTTCTATTACTGGCCCTTTTTGGATTAAAGTCAGATTCACGAGTAAGCTGGCATGAATTGATTCAATGAGTAAAATGAATTTATATTGCGTTATTGCGTTTTATAGGGTTACCAGGTCCTAAACTTCACAAGACAGATTTATTTCCAGCTTTTTTATTTAAAAAGTCCGACCAGACATTTAAAAATGGTTCGGACTGGTCCATAAAAAAACCTGGATGCCCTAGTCAGGATTACACTTTCAGATATTCTTATTCCATTCTTGCCAGCTTGTGTGATATACCTTTGATCCATTGACGTAAATCTAAGGACGGGCTTTACAGGCACTAAGAATGGTGCTAGTTCAGCGGAGTGCCTCACGAATTCGGGCCAATCGTGCAGTCTAACACGACTAGTTGCGACCAATCGCGCGCGTGATGCGAACTCATCAACCAATCGATTTGTAGCGGTGGCACACCGCTGTACTGGCCCCATTCATGCCCCATTCTTATTGCTCGTAAGGCCATCAGCCTTAGATATACGTCAGTGCTTTGATCTGTGTCATTGTCATTCATGCCGACTAATACTTACGTGTGAATGAGAGTTTCAGAGGCTTTCATTGACATGAGTTGCCATCTTATTTGTCTCCAGCGATGTGCGGAAGAAGTTCCCCAAACTCGTCAGATTGGTAAGTTGGAATTGTAACAATGTTTTTAAATTATAATATGGAAGATCTACTTACTTACTGTACATTTCTGTTTTTAATGTTATCGGTATTGTCAAGCATATGTCTGGCATAAAGCATTCGTTTCTGGAACACTGTTAAAAAGATGCGAATGGTTATGTTGACGATTAACTTGACATGTACTCAATGTATATTTCTTTGACTTGGAGTGGATCAACGTTTTCTTACAACTTGTTACCATTGGTTACGTCTCCTGGGTTACTCTTTAGAACCAATTTTTAGGAGTTAAAGTAATACAAATGTTTTGTTTCGGTAATAAACTCGTTCTAATATCGGCCCTCTACTAAGCACGTTAGTAGAATATGTAACAACATTGTTTTCTTATAAACTGTGATCCCTGTTGTCTTCCACCTGGCTGATGGGACAAACAGCAAGAAAAAATTTATCCACCTTACAAGACCATAAATTTGTATTTTTTAAGACTTGTAGTAAGTAGGTGTATGGCGTCCGCTTCAGGATCATGAGGCAACCGTACGTACGTAACTATGACTAACAAATAACAACCAATTGAATAACTGATATTAGCGCACTGTCGTGTCGTGGACGCTATGGCACATTTTTAGTATTTTATGGAATAAATTATAACTTTTTTGAGTGTGTTAGATTTGTCAACTGGGCTATAAATGCATTAAAATTTGTTGTAACGGCTACGCTGCGAACATGCGCTTATATATAATATAAATATTACGTCAACCAAGTAGAAACTTGATCCTGTTATGTTGTCTCAAGGTTTTACCTTGTCAAGTATGCTTTACATCCAAACCTAAGACTAACATTGTACAATACCAGGACGGCGTGGACCTCCCTCCAGTGATCGGCTTCGACGTCGCCGAAGACTCCGCGTTACCACCTCGAAAACAATCCTTCCTCGTTGACGAGGCGGGCAAGGATCTCGTCCGCGATTTCCTGACACAATACTTCGCCATATACGACTCTGACTCGCGGCAGCCGCTGTTGGACGCGTACCACGAACACGCGTCTATGTCGATGGCTGCGAGTTACCTGACCTATGATGGGAGGAGTAATTCCGCGGGGACTAAGTTAGTATTTTCTGCGAGATTTGATCATAGTTTTAATTAAATAAACAATCCTTAGTGGACGAGGCGGGCAAGGACCTAGTCCACGATTTCCTGACACAGTACTTCGCCATATACGACTGACTCGCGGCAGCCGCTGTTGGACGCGTACCACGAACACGCGTCTATGTCGATGGCTGCGAGTTACCTGACCTATGATGGGAGGAGTAATTCCGCGGGAACCAAGTTAGTATTTTCTTCGTTGCGAAGTAGATTTCATCATAGTTTTAACCCTTAAAGCATGTATTTACCACCATGATTTAGATTTTATGAAAAAATGGTATAGTTCAATTTTGCCAAATTTCTGACACTTCGATGTCTTATTAAGCGTTAACCAAACCCCAAATGAATGGGATAAGGGCAAGCGAATGATGATGATGATGATGATGATGACAGTCCCTGTATGAACAAATGTTGCCGGGTTATTAAACACTAATTTTATTAAAACTCGAGGCAAGCAAAGCCCCTTAAATCAAGTACCAGGTCTTCAATTTTAGAGTCTTTAAGACCCTTCTTGCTCCAATTTACCCACATTTTTGTATGCCACATTTTAATTACATACGATATTGTTTCAGACTAACCAGCTTCATAACAAACAGCCGCAACATAATCCGCATCCAAGACAGAGACTCGCGCCGCCGCTACCTGCGCACGGGCAAGCTGCAGGTGGTGTCGTTCCTCTCCGAAATGCCTAAGACCCAGCACGACCTGCTGGGCTTCGCTGTGGACTTACCCGTCTTCACTGTAAGTGCTTACTCTACTATGTTGCCTTAGTAACTCTGACAGGGTCTAATAAACTAACTTACATCCAAGACTCACTCACTCACTATGTTTAGTGTGTGGTTTAGGCCACGGCCACGTCTTAATGACGCGAGGAAATTAGCAGTAGAGTTTGCTATCTTTGAAGCTTCGAGTCTTTTACGTACTGTCTCGTAAGTTGTAACACATAATAGTCGCAATTCTACCAGGGGAATATTGCATAACAAATTGTAACTTGTAAAATGAATACAACTCTTTTTCCAATTCATATTACTATACAAAGAGCTCCGTTAACATAATTAAGTTACAAATTGTTATGCAATAGGCTCCTGATACCCTAGTAGGCCTAGTATGTGTCACTGACCCTACATGCTTGTTTGGGAATATGGCAAATGGCAGCCAAATTAAGATTTTCAGTGCATCCGTAACTAGTTTTTCACTCAGCCTTTACGATATATTTAAATCGTGGCATTAAGGTAGTAAATTAGTAGGACTGTTCTCATGCTGGCACAAAAAACCTCAGTTTGGGATAGTGAGATACACAATTACCTATTATTCGAAAAAGTGCGAGTCTCCGGTGCGAGCATCATGCTCGTTATATTTTAATCTGTCATTTAATAAACCTTATGTTCTCTTTAACTTTTAGCCGACCATGATCGTCTTAGTAATGAACGGCGTGTTCAAGGAGACCAGCGTAGCGGGCACCCCCACCCGTTCCTTCCACCGTACCTTCGTCATCGTGCCCAACTCCAACGGCGGGTTCTGCGTCATGAATGACATGCTGTTCATCACCAACACGACCAAAGATCAGGTAAGACGTAGTAATGTATAGACAAGCGTAGCGAGCACCCCCATCCGTTCCTTCCACCGTACCTTCGTCATCGTGCCCAACTCCAACGGCGGGTTCTGCGTCATGAATGACATGCTGTTCATCACCAACACCACCAAAGATCAGGTAAGACGCAGTAATGTATAGACCAGCGTAGCGAGCACCCCCATCCGTTCCTTCCATTGTACTTTCGTCATCGTGCCCAACACCAACGGCGGGTTCTGCGTCATGAATGACATGCTGTTCATCACCAACACCACCAAAGTTCAGGTTAGACGCAGTAATGTATAGACCAGCGTACAACAAACAAACTTTTATTGTTGCTTCATTTCAATGCGCTTTAAACTCTAGCTGTAGCTGTAGTCCCCGGTTTTATATCTGTATACGAAATTAGGTATATTTTAGGAAGAATTATATATGAATAACCTTCTGCCACAGTATCTTTGAATTGGACGTTTAATTTCCAGGAAGATCAAGCTTTCTCATCCGGCACGCCCGTACCGCCGGCCCCGGCGCCGGCGCAGCCGGTCCCGGCCGCCCCAGCACCGGGCGACGACCGAGCCGCGCTGCTCAATATGCTGAGCCAGCAGACCGGCATGAACCAACACTGGACCATGAAGTAAGACCTGTGTACTATGAACTATTGTAAAAACTGTATTCATATATGTCGGCTGTATGCTGTTGGTACACGGAGCCGCAAATCTGCATGATAACTTTATGAATGGATTTCATTCATAATGTCCGTAATGTACATTATCATGTCACTTCACTATTCTTTTAAGCAGAATTGGCGTAAACTTTTCTCAGACATGGCAAATTTGTCTCCTCAAAATGTTCTCAGCAAATTTATCCAGCTGATTTGTCCTTTGTCTAGTGAATATGCTCTTAGAGCATTTAATAACCGGAGTCGCCTTTAAGAGCTTACCCCTCTGCCAAAATCCTTGCACAATTGTACAAACTTTTGTATGGACTGACGTGTATCTAACATGGCTATTTATACGTTACGTACAAATCATGCACACATAGCCATACATTTGACGTGCCCCTTCCCCGCAAAAATCGGCTGACTGTTTTGTACAGAAAATGACAGCCAAGGCGTCTCCAGTTACTAAAAGCTCTAAGTACATGCTATATAGCAGATTTCAATATCTTAATTTGCTTGCGTTTGATCATACTCATTTCACTTTGAAATGATGTTCACAATCATGTGGGAAATATATTCCCTCTACCTTATAAGGGCAAAATTTTTCACAGTATTTCATAGCCTTGACGCGACAAATATCACCAAAACTTGTACATTCATGCACACGTCCATGGTAAAATATACTTAAGGAGATTTGCTTACAATGTTGTTTTTTTCAGTTGCCTACAAGAAACCGGCTGGGACTACCAAAGAGCCCTGCTGATCTTCAACCAGTTACACGCCGAAGGCAAGATACCGCCTGAAGCCTTCGTCAAGTGAAGTTCCGGAACCCACGTGGAGGCTGTGCCTACTGTACATATAGTTTAAGGAGATTCATATTTTTGTTAGACGAATTTAGATATTGTTAATTAAGATTACGAATTTGAGAGTATTTGTGACTAGTTGTGTTTGAGTTTAGGTATTTGAAGGACTATAACTGGACATACAAAACTAGATAAAATCAGAACATTTAGTACAGTGATGTGCCGTAGTTATAGCTCTTCGAATGAAAATTTAGGCCTGTGCACACAGGATACGTAGACGTGCACGGCTCAAACATTTTAGCGCACGTGCATGTCTAGGTGTGCGTGTGTGTGGGTGTGCTCTAGCCTTTTTAACTATGAATTTGGTGAGAAACTGGTTATGTCATTGTCTTCATAAAGGATGGCATTTCACTTGGCTTTTTTTAAGTTTTCTCTGACATAAATGCAAAATAATTTGCGAATAGATGACCCAAATGAAGTACGATCCTTAGATTTATGGAATATAAAACTAAAACTAACTACAATTAAAATCATTGTACTTAGATTTATGAAAATTAATGTTTTGTGATTTCTGGCATTAACGGCACTTTGTTAAGATTATTTTAAACATATTTTATGATGGTACTTCTAATCAGTTCTATTGAACATGATCATATGATAATAATTACAATAAACATATTTTGTATTTCCATATTTCTAATTAGAAGTACCCGTTTAAAATTGCATATAAAAGATGACCATAATTCTGACAACGTTTGTCGCGGTTTAAAATTATAATTAAAAGTTAATAATTGAAAAGATGAAAGAAACAGCGCCAATCGCATTAAAAAAAAAAAGAAAAAAATGGCTCATTGCAAACTGACTAATAAGGCATTTGTCTTGCAATTAATTCAGTTAATCATTTTATTTTTTGTTTGATACAGATGTTGTTTAGTGTATTAATTCGTACATTGTTGTATGAAATAATAAGTTCTTAGTTTTTTGTAATGGTTAAAGAAATGTCCTAATATCTTTGTAAAAGCACATCGTTTATATGTCATAGTAAGACTGATTTTAAATCATATGTTAATAAATTAATATGTTACAAGACGCAATCAATTTGCAAGGAAATATAATAATCTTTAGTTCCTTCTTCAAATTAGGATTTTTGTTATATTAGGTAGCTAATCAACTTTTGAGATCGTATGTTACAAATGTTACCATGAATCTGATCGAAATTCGTATTATTTATTTTAGAAAAAATGTCTTACGGTTTGAAAATTCAGAAGTTCGAACTTAAATCTAATGTTTACTATTTTTGTTGTATGTGCATTACTAAATGTAATAATTTAATATTCAAACTGCCAAGTGGTTTAGATCTAACACATGTTTGTCATTCTCTGAAGTTAATTCTGTGTATGTAAAATAATATGTGAAAACAATAAAAAATACTTTCTGCCATAGAGTGGTAGAATAAACTTGCATAGTAAAACTAACATTTAGTGCCTTTACAAGTATATTATTGTATAACTTTCTTTCAAAACATTGTGTTTATCAAAATATGACTGAGTCTACGTTACTGTAGCGCTGTAAGAAGCATGATCGAAATTTTATTTCTAGTTGTCTTTAGTTAAAAGAAGTTATCCTAAAAGATTACTAATAAAAAAAAACTTGATAACATTGTACATAAATAGGGTTATCACATTGGGATTTAAGGAGCCACAGGACTGACATTTGGCGCGTGTCTTACAGCTGTCTTGGTGTCCAACAATGCTTGGTCGATGGAACCCCGGATCAGGGGTCCGTACAGGGTTGGAGACCCTGCCCATGCCAAAGCGACGGAACCCCTCCACGTGGGCTAGTCGCTCGTTCAATGCTTGGGAATATCGCCATGAATTTGAACTGACACCATTGTTGCATTGCTGTATTTTTATAGACATTTGCTGATTCTATGAAATTTCTTGGTCTATGGTTCCTTTGGTTGTGGGACAGAGAGGAGACACGTGGGTAACCTAGAGACCGTGTGAGATCTTGTAGAATAGTAATCGCCTTTTCTGCTTGCTGTGGCTTCCTTCGGGCGGGGCTTAGGAGTGATGCTGAGTTTATCTCAATTGTATATAATGATGATGGATTAAATCTAATTTATAAGCACATAATCTTTTATTTATGTATCCTGTACTATCGCCCACACTGTTAACTGTACATCGGTGGACCTTATGCCTGTTGTAATAAGGTCCACCGATGTACAGTTAGGAGTGTTACTGTTTGTAAGTACAAGGGACCTGAACTTCATAGTCAAGATTTTATTTGTATTTGATGATAACTCAAAATGGCTAAATAATTTGTGACTCATGAAAAACAGTGTGATGGTGTGACGGGGTCACCATAATTTTACACTCTTTACAACAATGATAATTAATTATGTTATGAAAACTTGGCCCGGAACAGTACAACTACATGTTCTAAAAGTGATTTATTTTGGATGCACTTCGCACAATAGCCTGAGGTGTCAATTTATAGTAGGCAGGCACAGTATGTACACCAAACTGGAGACTATAGAAGTAAAGAGAGTCATTCTAAACTAACTCTGCACTAACCTGGAGGGAACAAAGTGTGGAAGTGTCTTTTTAGTAATAGCATTTTTATAGAAATATGACATTTTGGGTTTGCTTGGTCAGACTCTAGAATTTCTTATTCACCACCGTCAAAACCAAGACTTTTCGAACGTCACATGTTTGAATTTTATTTCAATAGGTATTCTACTCGTAACTAACTACTTATGTGGGGTATATCAAGGTTCTGATTATACTCATGTTTGTGAACTGTCACGTCTTGAGATGTTTACCATCGTAGATAACAGCTCTTCGGTCAACAGTTCTAAATCTCGTCTGGAGCAACGCAGTTTCTAGGTCGACTGTCAACGACTGGTCTAGGTATGGATTAGAGCAATTCAGACTCAGTTCTGTGAAATTTAAGGCCCAAATTAGAATGCGCAACTAACTAAAGGTCGAAACTAAGATAGATTTTGCTGCACTTGAATGTTGACTAACTATAGTAGATTGTTAACCAAGGGTTGAAAGGAACCCATTTCTGTCGAGGTAGTTTGGCGCTCGAACGCAGTGAGAGCGCCAATAGTCCGAGACGGAAATGGTGCCTTTCACCCGAGTTAAACACTCTACTTTTCATATCGAATGCGAGGAAACCAAACAAGACAAGGCAATTTCGCAAAATCAGTAATTGAAGTACCCAATAGACCTACGGCCATGATATTTTTCCTTAGGACTTACTTGCAATCGGAGACTTTACATGTGTGAAGATTAATAACCCCTAGCGAAAATCATTTAGATTGCAATATTTACAAAAACACACATTTTTTAACAAACTGCAGTAATTTTAAAATGATTTGTTCATTATAGTATGAAAATCAGCGGGATTGCCTCTTACTTTTTAATTTTATACTTTTTCGTTCTAAAAGCCGCAACAGACTACCAGACCGCACCGCGACCTTGGTGCGCCGCACTACGTAATAACATAATAAAAGTATTTTAAATATTAAATAACAATTAAATTAATAATAAAAGATTTTTTTATCTTGTATTTTATTTATTTTCATGAATATAGTGCTAAATAACTTTAAAAACCAATTTAATATCGTACAAACGTTTAACTGTGGCTGTATAAGATTCTGCCTTTGCTCATTTACGCAAGTGTAAGGTTTAAAAAAATATTTTTGGTGTATTCCTTTTGGTTCCCGCCTTATGAAATCGAGTAAATAGAATTCAACGAAAGAAATCAAGAATAATTAGTTTTTAACAATTTACTTACATCATTTTTTATAAAAAAAAAGGATCAACGTGGGATTAGTAAAATTAAACAATTACCAATTGTTCCAGGCGAGGAAATAAAGACACTATTTTTCCATTTTGTTTCCACCCAGTTGTTCGTGGGACGGGGACGCAGAGGAGTACACCACTTTTCTGCGCTAGAGCATAAACGTATCACTTTCTGCGCACCTTTTAGAACAACAACGACCCACTTTCAGAGCATGAGATATGAAAAAGTTGTTACTCTTTTACTTAAAGTCGCGTCTTATAAAAAACTGAAATACTGTTAGTTACAACTGATCTGAATACTATTCCACTTTTCATCAATAGGAAAGCGACATGAGAAAGCAATACAAATCCTCTTTTGTACAACCTCAAAAAAATTACAAGGAAACACACATAGGTAAATAAAGATAGAGGTAAACAACAGGAGCGGCCTTATCGCTCAAGAGCGATCCCTTTCAGACAACCTCTATACGATATGCGATTACTCGTTGACTTCTCTAGGTGATATAAATAATATGAGGCCATTGCAGCCAAGTGCCAAGCACATTTTTTGGCTCTATTATGATAGGCCTTTTGTTCAGTCCCTGGACCGGTGCGGCGTTGATTCGTCCACGCATCCTTAGCAGTCCATCCTCCTCTAGCACCGGGTCCAGGCCGTAGAGTCGGTTTCTCGGCGGTATAGGCTCCCCTCGTGACAGCCTTAGTAGTTCGTCAACGAGAACGAGAAATGACTGAGAAAAAACTTAAAATTCCTAAAAAAGGTAAGGTGGGGAAGACAATCACTTGTAGATAGGTAAGATGATCTACAAGTGCTAGTCCTCATACTGCTCGTCTTGTCCCGAGCAAAATAAACTATGTTAGTCTTACCCCACCTTACTTACCTGGTTTGAGAAAATCTTCCGCGTAATTTGTGACTTATGTGTGTTGACTAAAGATAACAGTTCGCAGTAACTAGTGACATCGTAAACCTCATTTACGTGTATGGAAATTTTCATTAAGATTTCAGATATGTACCTGTACTTATTAGATTACATATTTGTTTGTAACGTTTTGCAAGAATGTTATAAATTTTCCATAAATCTTGATGATCCCTTTATATCCAACGTTCTGAAGACTAATACGTAATTAGGTGCCTATATGCCTAGGCAAGTTATTGTAGGGCGTTTGGCTCTTTCTTAGATAAGGCCCGTGGGTTGCTTTTGGCAAACAATTAATTTTTGGTACAAGCTTTATCGCTGACTTTACTTTTTCCACAAGCAACTAATACTCATCGAGAATTCTAACAACCCCAAACACAATTAGTTTGCGTTGTTTTATCAAAGAGTACCCATGGTCACCTCCTGTCTCCACCATGAGATCAGCTCCATAATATTGCATTAATTGTCATCCGCTTTACCTACATTATGTATGCAAAATTTCAGCTCAATCGGAATATAAGCTCCATTCTTGACGCAGCACTTGGCATGAAAGCATGGCCTGACACTAGGTTATTTTCCTGGCAATATTAACGAGGATTCTAAGTATTCTGCGGAATGTTGTCTTTAACTTATCGACAATCACGTTGGGTTTCACGGCTGTTAATTTATTTGCGTTCACGGAATGTGGAGAAACAATGAAATTGATAGCCAAGATTTACTTGAAGTTGTTAATCTGTTCAAAGATATATTATCGGACTATAAAATGTAAAATATGTATGATGAACATGAACGGTGCAACAGTAAATGATTATATCTGCGATGCTATCTTTGCTGCACATACCAATATGACTTTCACAATGTGGAATTTTCCAGTTCGAATAAGTATACATAATTACTTAAATTAATTGTGCGAGTAAAACAATCTTCATAACGTTTACTGGCATATCCCGTTGAATATGCTATATTTTGGGTCATTTCGTAACAAATCGTCAAAGAAATATACAGTTTTCCATAATTTTAGAAACTTGCGTGTACCTACCTAAGACCTTAGCTAACGGTATATGTACAGTCAACGTCAAAGATAATTATGTTTACATTCTTCGCCTTATAACAATGGAGTAAGGTGAAAAAGTGTAATAGTAGTTTGTGTTACAAGGGATCAAAATGATATATTTCCGTCAAGGGCGTACATTGAATCCTAAGCGTAATGAGGGATTCAAGTGTTAACGCCCAAGACGAAATAATTTTGATACCGTGTGACACATACTGCTTTTCACATCAACTATGAGGAAAATAAAAAAATCTTAGTGTTGACACAAATTATTATGTTTCAAAATTTTATTTACTTAAGCTAAAAAAAGAATGCAAAAATAACAAAAACTGTGTCCTAGAACAGAAAAGTGCCACTTTGATCCCCCCTAGCAGGGAGGAAAAGTGCCACTTTGATCCCTCCTAGCGGGGAAGAAAAAGCCCTTTTCCGAATAGGTGATGTGAAAACATATATTTGACGTCGACTGTACAATGAATCGTAAATATATTATCCATGATTAATGGACATTACAATATCTACTGAAGTATTTTTAAATATACATAACACTAGTAGTTCGCCCCGAACTGAGAACTCGCGGTTAACCAAAAATTATATAGCGATTGACTTTGTTGCACCTACTTAGGTACTCCTATAGTGCGACATAAAATAATAGAAAACAAATGAGGGCGCCACTTTCTACGTAACTGTCACATTTTTGACGTAAAATGCTTACACATGGCAACAATTTAGTATGGTCATTTTTGAGTTCCATTTTATTTAATTTCTACTATTTTATGTCGCTCTATAGGCGGCAATGGATCAAAGATCGCGTGGATTTATTGCAAGGTCTGTGGAGCCCTTAACTAATAGATTTAAGCAAAAAGTAGTATGTATAATATAGTTGGCCAAGCAGATCTTGTCAGTAGAAAAAATGTAGGTGCGAAGGGATATGGTCTCATAGAAAATTTGAGTTTCGCTCCTTTTTCTACTGACAAGATTTGCTTTTTTGCATCAAATTTGAAGCGCCATTTACAAGTTTAGCGTTAAGTAATATAGATGGCGCTATTTTTTCGAAAAAGGGCTTCGTATACGGCAGTCCCTCCCCTGGATTTAAGTCACCACCATAGAGATTAAAATAAACTGTATCTGTGCTAAGCCGAAATATTTCCTGTCAAATGTCAAATACTTATATTATGTTTATTCCATTTTATTTTTATCTTGCTAATTATTTCAAATTGGTAAATTTAAAAACGATATTATAAAAGTGTAAGTCGCACTTTCATTTGATACTAAACTCAACCATGTTTCTTGCAAAAAAATTACCAGAATAGCAAGACCTCTCACAAACAGCTTTTTGGCCTTCTAAGCTCTTCTAGCTCAATAACCCCTTGATCGGGCCTGCTCATAATTTAATGACTAAAATATAACGCCCTCGACTACACGTTTACCCAATTTCATTTAAATTAGAACAAATTTACTTAAGTTATTGAGTATCAAACTATCATCTGATAGTTCAGCTTAAAAACATCGAAATGCCGGGACGTGCTGCTAGCCAGCCGCGTGTTCAAAGTCGAATGTAAGAACTTCGCTTCGCTTCGCTCGCTCGTTCGATAAGTATGCAATTTTAAACATGTCAACACAAGCGTTAAATTGTTCAGGCAGGTCAGTATTATGGGAAAAGCATTTTATTCATATCCAATCCCATAGTATGATTTATTACCTCTACCTAATCAATCTTTCATTTAGTCAGCCCTACCAGACAGAATGTCCTATTTACATAAGTTTCAATATCACGTTTGTATACTTTGTATCGTCCAAGTATCTGCCGCTTTAGTCTTTTATTGACACTCCATAAATTAAATTACCCAAT
The DNA here is from genome assembly GCF_910591565.1 of Cydia splendana. Taxonomy (NCBI): domain Eukaryota; kingdom Metazoa; phylum Arthropoda; class Insecta; order Lepidoptera; family Tortricidae; genus Cydia; species Cydia splendana. Next base: position 9,144,039 of record NC_085973.1, on the reverse strand, counting down.
AGGTCATAAGAATAACAAAATTTCGTTCAAGGTTCGATCATCCATCATCAAAAGGGCCCTTCACCTTCAGTCTGCCAGAACTAAAGGGCAGCTAATGGTTTCTAAATCTACTTAATCTCTGCCCGCCTGTTTGCTGTCATATAGACCGCCATTGACTGTGTTTCTTAGTTACTTTTAGTCATTTGATGTACGACTTTGGCGCTATAGATATAAAGTAGAATTCTCGGTGGACTTGTGCAAAATTTTAGACAGCTCCAGCTACTGAGTATGTCAGGGACGGAAGTATTAGTGAAGACTTCTTACTTATTAGCATCAGAGCGGGTTATTTTGCTGTAGTATTTTAGCCTTGTGTCTGGGGTGCGAAACTACTCGCTTCGGGCAAACTCGGCTCCGTTCGGCTCAGCATTGCTCCGAGCAATTATTAGGGTTGGCACAACTTGACGTCCTTTTGCGTGCACGGCCACAGATAAGATAATGACTTGAATTTTGACAACCCTAAATAACCGAAAGGGATAGTGCCATATATTAGAAAGGTACAGCATGATTCGACCCTGAACCGCTGTCAAACTTCGGTTTTGTAGGAAGTTTCCTTTCTGTACGGTAGTACTATTATTTATTCTGTGACTTTTTACATTTGAGATGATACACTAACCAGGGGTCGGCGAACTTTTACTTTATTTGGAATGTTAACCTTTTATGCATAGGTATCCAGAAAGACACAATGTTGTCAGATTGAGGGGCGAATCTCTACTCAAAACTTGCGCGTGCGCCAGGGTGGAACTATGTACTTCCATAAAGAAAACGGCATATTCCACTGTGCCCTATCTCTTTGTAGCCTCCACATCCTATTAGTTTTTATATACATACAAATTTTTGAAATTCAGTAGGTAAATTATGTTTTCCTCAATCGATCTCCACAGAGGTAAAGAACCTTGTTCCGGTCACCGAGCATGGTAGGCGGGCAAATTATACAATTAAATTATGAAATTACGTAATAAGCAATTTAAAATGTCTGTACCCACTCCCACTGCCGGTTTGTAGGTACTTCTATAAAAAATATTTTTTGGTATTCTATTTTGCGACACAGCAGTGACGTCACAGACATCATTCAGGCATTGGCACGCTTGATACTTATAAATAGAGATGTATTTACGTACCTACTTACGCCGAAACATATCGCACGAGCGATTAAAAAATGTAGGTACGCGAGTTAATCCATTATCTTAAGTTAATAAAAAGACAGACTGTAGATATGTCTATGATTTCTCTCTTCCGGTGTCCGAGGCCAAAAAAATACCCTGCGTCTCAGCAGGCGTGTTTGATATTCATGCAATTCGTTACTTATCCATATAACTAAGCTAATCCATTGCGTTTTTCTAATGAATTTCATATTGGCATTTTTCACGCGCGACGATCATCGACCATGGCCACTATTCTGTGACAAAGAATTCAATTATTTTGCTTAATATTCAATACATTCTATTTTTCGATCCAGTTCGCGGCTGTACCCGAGTGGTTCAGGCATACAAATGTTAAACCAGAGGATTCTAGATTTATTTCGGAACTTATGCACTGAAAAGTTGGAAATAAGTAGGTATTCAATCAGTGTGTAATGCGTTCATCTCGTTCGTTACTCTTATTACACTTGTGGTTTGTTTTAAACTAGTAGGTACACATATGTGGCCGGGTGGTATATTGGTCATGACGTTAGCCGCGCACGTAAGGTAAGCTGAAGACACCGCTTCGTTTCCGGCCTCGGCCACCGGAGGGCTTGGTCAGTTTTTCTTTAGTGTACCTATGACATCTATTTCAGTATCTAATACAGTGTAAGGAGTTTTAGAGGTTCGCACCGACGTTTTAGCGGTACGAGAATAGTGCCCTGGATTACGTTGCGTGATTGTGTGCTCGGTGACGCTACGACACATTTTTAATTACTACGGAGAAATTAAAGAAACTGCAGTGTTTAGTGTAGTGTTCTGTCGTGATTAGTGTCATTACGATCTTTGATCTAGAGCTTAATTACTGCAATCTGCTTATATTTCTTGTTTCAGTAAATTCAATATTAAACGGCCCGGCCGCTGTCGGATATATTTAGCAATAATTTAATTTATTTTCGTCCTGCCTGGCTAGGGTTTAGCGCCTCTGCATTCTGGGCACCCGTTGTATAAGGACCCTCGACACATAAGTCGAAGAGGAAAATTGATGACCCTGTCATAATGCCAGGGAAAATGTCGAATACTTCTATCAAGGGTCTAGCCAATATGACAATGGTTGATAGAAAACGGCAATCGAAACTTAAATGTATAAAAATAGTCACGTGATTTTTCGTTGCGTCTGTCATTCCGATAGATTTTTTCTTTACGTTTGGCGTTTGTCATCTTGGCTAGGGCCCCAGTAAATGATGACGGTTGGTGAACGAATAGTCTCAAATTGTTATTTGGAAGTTCCAAACTCAGTTTTATTTATTTTTATTTGTTGTCGTTGGGTGGACGACATCCGGAAAATTGCGAGTCACGTCTGGATGAGATTAGCTCAGGACCGGAACAAGTGGCGTAGTAGAAGAGAGGCCTATGCTCAGCAGTGGACGATAAATGGCTGACATGATGATGATGATGATGATTGCTCCCAAGCAAAGATGATTGCCTGAATGCTTGTATAAATATTTTTCTCGTAAATTACACCTAGATAGTAAATTACTTACGTACTTATATTTTATATTTAATTAAATAGAGAAGAAAGAAATAAATGTTTGAATGTTTACTTGTATGATAACAAATATGGTGGAACAATACCTATACCTAGTCTTTGCTATCAACAGCTTCCTAAATCCATACAAATGGAATGTGGGGAATCCTCGCGTTAAACAAATTGGCTTATTTCTTAATGGGGAAACCCGAGTGCTACAGCAAACTATTTTTTTTAATTTCCTGGAAATGTTGGCTTTATAATATCTGCTTTGTGTCGAATTCACATGTTCAGCGGGATTTTACGGGGGATATTGCGAATTTGGAGGAAAAAAATGTTACTCTGTGGTTATGTGCAAAATATATGATCAGAGAAGTAAATTGCCCAAACCCGCAACTTTTCTAACCTTGAATACTCGGAGAGGAATTTATATTATGGCTTCTCTTTTGATCATAAACCGTAGGTACATACACAATCGTAATACATACATACAAACATTTCTCTTTTTAGTCGCAGTTCTTAGCTAAAGAAATAATTAAATCGGACATGCTAGTCTCTTAATACAGGTATAAATATTAAATTTTTGTTAATGCCATGTTATTTCCAAGTACTTAATTTGTGTATTTTTTGTGTGTAATTACATAAAAACCTTAAATTACTTACCATATTACACTTACCTAAAATTCGTTAGCGTATGTACCTGCAATTACGTCAATAACTAAATATTGCAAGACTAGATATTGTCGGAATTATAGATTACTTTTATCGTCCATAACCTCAATAATCCGTGCATGAATGTTTTAAAAACCGTAGCAAATGTATAGCAGGCTTGTCTAACAGTAAGTTCGTATGTTTATGTTTACATTGAACTAGTAACATTCAAGTAAAGGTTTGCGGAGTGAGCGGTAAAGGCGTGTCCACAACCAGGTTAGCTATGTTCAAAGTAATAAATATAAATATGTTATGTAGTATAAAGCGCAGTGCACATTAATCTAAAAACAAGCTTTCTTTTTAGTAGGTCTTGTTAGTAATAGGAATTTGTGTATGTTTGCGTGGTGGACTTTAACGTTTAATTCATTTCCGTTTTGACAGTGACATACGTATATTAGTTAATATAATGCCTATATACAGATGTAGTGCATAATTGTTTTCCTTCGTATTTTCTCGGAAACGTTCGTATTTGTCATGCTACTTCAATCAACCTCAGTATTACTTTTTGTACCTACCGAGAGTACCTCAGACTGACTGAAATAGCAAGACACGTTCGTACGTTTCCGTGAAAATACGAAGGAAAATAATTATGCACTACATCCTGTACCTATCTAATATATTAAATCTAATACTAGTAAAACTTTGCTTGTCTGTGTGTTATTTTCTGGTGGCTATGTATGATATTAAGTTCTACGAGTAATTGTCTCCCCTCGGGTAACTATGGATTTGGGATTGTAACCCTTTGGGATTATAAAAATGTATAAAATCTTGGGGATGGACATGCAACTACATACCTATATTTTTAAAATATTTCTTGTAGTATTTAGTAGTGTAACGTGTGTGTGTGTGTGTGTGTGTGTGTGTGTGTACCTACACCAGAAAATGATTGTTGTATACGAAACCGGGGTATTGAAATGGTCCTTTCATTGTCACCAATCTCGATTTGACTCTTTTAAGCACAATACTTCTAACACTTTCACTAAGTGCGAGTCACAATAGAACTGTTATTGATGCGTCCGGTGTCCGAGCTGTGTCAAAAGGTCAGGTCAACATCTAACTGAAATCGTGGCAGTGAAAATTACTAACAGCTGTATTCGAACAATGAGATTTTGTATTCGTTTTTGTTTGAAGAAACGTCACTTTTAACACTTGTTTGACACTGACATATCAGTATCTAGAATTTGACGTATCGTTTCAATATCTAGTATTTGACGTATCTCATTGTAAATACTTTGATTTAAGATTCAGCTGCTAGAGATAAATGGTATATTTTAAAAATAGAACTGAGGGCATAATAATATTCAACTTCAATTAAACGCAGTGTTACACTAATCTGCCAGCTTATCTCTGATGCTGCATGAGAATGACTTTAATCCTAATATACCTAGACTAATATTATAGATGTAGAACTTTGTATGTTTGGATATTTGAATGTTTTCTCCTCAATCATGCTGAATATTGATTAACTCATCCTAGATAATAAAAGTAGTAGATAGTTTAGGATTTGTTATGTAGTGTAACGTAGACATTTTCTTAAATTTTAAATTAATATTTTTGGGTTGAATTCCTTTTCTTATTTCGATGATTTTAACAATATCCCAAACTAACTCGATTGGTTGCACTTATTTGCATAATCTGTTGCATTCAGATGCACCTCTTTATGCTTATCTGTTGTCGGGGTTGTCATACGAGTAAAAATAATTAAAACTTGAGATATTTAGGTTGTCACTCCAGGAAAACTTTGTATGATTTAGATATGTTTTTTAGGTAAGAGAGAATTTAGATGTTAAATAAAACATAGGAATTACAGACTCCAAAAAGGGGGCTCTGAAATGAAACTTTATTAGATTTATTGGTAAAATATGTTTCTTAGGCTCAGGAGTGAATTGTTAAATAAATCAGTCAGAATTTTCGTAGGATTTGTGTCTTCAAGGGATTGGCACCCTACTTTTGTTTTGGCCTTTTGTACTCAACATATGAGGAGGTCATTTTGAGATGACATGCACTTTTGATGTGTGGACCCCTCCGGGGACGCACGCTCGCATGAGTACTATTTGTGGTGAGACCACACATTCGCCATGTTGGTCGAAATGCTGGAAGCAGCTCGAGTCCTTCGGTGTGCTCCACTGAGTAAGTACAAATGGAATTTAGGTGTGATCAACTCCACAATGGCGTGAAACGTTGTGGGTTCGTCCTTAACCAGGTTTTTGGTTCTTTACAGAGTTGACTCCTGCTCGAGGGTTGGGAGTGCTCCGCCAGAAGTCCTAACAGCTTCCAGTGCGGTGAGCTAAATTTCCAATTGTTTCATATTTTCTTTAGCGGCCATTAAGGCGTCGGCTAATGTATCCATTTCTCGGTTTACAGGAGCCGGGAGCTTGTGAACTTTTTTTGAAGAGCTTGTGAATTTTTTTGGAAGAGCTTTCGATTTCTTTTGGAATTCATTTGAAGATGTTTAGAAGTTGTAATATGAGGCTGTGGGATCTGTACCACGCCATCTGCAGCGGCCGGCTCCAACCAGGTTAGCGGCCAGCTTCCCGGGGAAAGGCGAGTACGCCCCCGCTGCTGCAGTTCCAGCAGCAGTTTTTGAGGTCGGTCTGTTGCATAACTTTTGAGTGGCATCCGCCACCAACTACAAATTTAAAATGGTTAATTATGATTTAATTTTATTCAGTTTGAAGTTTTGAAAGTTCTGGTGCATAAAACTTAGGTATTTCGAAATTTAGTTTTTTAGTTTTTAATTAATGGGTGTAATCCCTTATAACTAGAACCTGTGAAGCGACCCAGCTTACCACTGAGCATTTAACAGTAAATGATTAGATTAATAAAGTTTGTTAGATATAAATTTGTTTAATTGTTTCTCCTCCTAGCTTTCCTGCAGCAAGGTTTCCGTTTAGTCAATTTAATTTAATTTTGATTTAATTTTATTTTGTTAACATGGCTGTTTCCATTTTTCACAAGCCGGAGCTTTTCATTTATTATTTTACCCCCTTTCAAAACAGCCGTGTTACAGTAGTTTAATTTAAATTTTAATGCTTAGTGTTTTTTAGGGTTCCGTACCCAAAAGGTAAAACGGGACCCTATTACTAAGACTTCGCTGTCCGTCCGTCCGTCCGTCCGTCTGTCTGTCACCAGGCTGTATCTCACGAACCGTGATAGCTAGACAGTTGAAATTTTCACAGATGATGTATTTCTGTTGCCGCTATAAGAACAAATACTAAAAACAGAATAAAATAAAGATTTAAATGGGGCTCCCATACAACAAACGTGATTTTTGACCAAAGTTAAGTAACGTCGGGCGTGGTCAGTACTTGGATGGGTGACCGTTGATTTTTGCATTTTTTTCCGTTTTGTTTTCATTATGGTACGGAACCCTTCGTGCGCGAGTCCGACTCGCACTTGCCCAGTTTTTTTCTCATTTTGTTCGTTATTAATAAATTACAACTGACGCTCTTTCCTAGACATGACAACATATTTTGACACGTAATTTTTTTTTAAATATATATCTACCTATATTATTTACAGAAGTATCATTTTAAAATTTGAGTTCTTCTAGGTATTTTCTATAGATACTCTAGAGCTCTGTCTGTTTTATCAACACGTTCACTGCGGGATGTCGAAAGACCCCATGCAAAATATTGTTAATTAAAGGCTTCGTCACACAGTCGCGTTTTCCGGGCGGGGCGTGAGCGGGGCGCGCCGCTTTTACATACAAAACGCTCACGCTCCGCTCACGCCCCGCCCGGAAAACGCGCCTGTCTGACGGAACCTTAAGAGTTACACTAATTACCACAGCAAAGGTGTTAAACACATATATATTAATAACCTTATTCCGTGGTGTTAAAGACCTGTTTAGCGTCTCAAAGACCATTGAACCGATCCAAAGCGATTCTTCATCGGCGTTATTAAGTGTACCAACCAACACACAACACACCGAATTTCCATCCAGTGTGCCCGCGGCACTACCCTCTTACTGCACTATCTCGATTCACTTATCTGCGAGTGTAGTCGCTCGAAGCAATCCGCGGTAGTCACTCGCCTCGGTCGGTAGTGAATGAAAGTGCCCTTTGGATTGCGGCAGGTAAGACTGTGATGTGATAACGGTGTTTGAATCGGTGTTCTATGTTTCCGCCCGTTTGTTTTTAACGGACTCCTTTTGTTTGAGTCGTACGGTCTCGTTTGTTTTGGTCGCGCTTTCCCGGTTTCAGATGTTCTGTTGGTTTGTTACTTTTTTACACGATTGCCCAAAAAAAGAGTGTATTGTTTTTGCAATTTATATTTTACTTCAATTGCTGTAAATGTGGTTAGATAAATAATGAAATACCTATTGGTTTGGGAAGGAAGAAAACTATACCTACCCTAAATATTTTAAGTGTTAGTGGGTTAGTCGTAGTTTGGATCAAAAATAATCATATTGGCTATAAATTTATTTAAAATGTGTGATAACACCAATAACGAAATAACTAGGTAGGTAGATTGATAGGTACCTATGTAGCTAAAAAATTAAAATCACATGCTTGGTATATGCATCCAGTTAAATTTATTTCTAATAGTGAAACCTAAATAACCGTCGTAGGTAATATTCAATATAATACCTAGTTAATATTGATTTGCTAAAGCACATTTTTAAATAAGAATTGCAAATTTTCTACGTAGATAATATTAATAAGTAAGTATGTTTGGTAAACACTACTTCTATTTTGATGCAAATCGTCCCCCCTATTCGCACATTTCCACCACAAGAATGCATTCATAGTCCTTGTAGAATCCTGCTTATTGTGACAGTTGTGCTGTGACCTGCATTAGAATTTGACATTTACATGGAGGAAACCAGTGTTGGCCGAAAGTTAATCCAAATTGAAAATGCTGGCCATTAACCATTATAAATTGAACCGTAATCTGTAATCGTCCGTTACGGTTTAAGGTTCAATTTATAATGGTTAATGGCCAACATTTTCAATTCGCATTAACTTTCGGCCAACACTGGAGGAAACGCTGTTTACGCGAATACGATTCCGCGATATGCAAACTACCGTTTTATTTCCATTCTCGCGTCAATACTAAAACGTGAGCACCAGAAAGTCCTGGAATGCCACGTGTCATCCTGATATTATGCTAATTGAACACTTAAGTAGGTACCTACCTACATTAAATATTTTAAGGATCTCACAGATCAATCTAATTCCAAATTAAGCTAGTCTTACACAATGGGTGGGTAGGGTACCTTACACGTGACGGTATTTTTTTATAGCTGAATTAATACTAAAATCTTTAAGCTACACCAGTCGGTCTAGCATGAGTTGCGTTCTCGCGCGCGACTCCATACCTACCTACATCTAGCGCGACTTCAAGTAGGACTCGCGCGCGAGAACGCAACTTATGCTAGACCGCCAGAAGTAGAAATTGAAATGTGTCGAAATCATTTTTCAATCTCACACTAGGTGCATAACAAGTAATTGCGGTACAGTCAGCGTCATATAGTAGGTAGCATCCAAAGTACTTATTCAAATAGTTCAAATAGTAGTAGTAGTTAGTATAGAATACGTAGGTATTTGTGTACCTACTATACGACGCTGACTGTACCTGCTTTATAAAATATTTATAGACTCGAAAATCATAAGTTACTCTGGTTTTGCACCAATAATTTCGTGCCAAAATGTTGAAAGTTATTAGAAAGCCGCGTCGAAGCGACGTTCGAATGTAAATAAAGATTGATTTGTCGCATAAAGTGCATCACAATGATCTGTAATTCAAAACACCGACGTCAATTAGCGCCGGGAAACGTCAGCGAGAACACGCTCCCATAATAAATCCATTGTTAAAAGAAATTCATAACAAAACCTTAGCCAAATGTAAAAATATACTATTACTATATACTGGGTTACACCGGTTGATTATCGGTGGTAGATTTTTTTTGAAAATAGACCAACTTGATAGTATTTTCTATGCGGGAGAACCTACGAAGGCTACGAAGTTGGTTGCTTGTTCTAGGGGTTAATAGGAAACCAAGCAAGCAGGAGGTTCCAAAAGATGTAAAAGGTACCTTTGCTTGTTTAGGGTTAAAATTTTGTCTTACTTTTTCTTTAAGACCTGTGGGATACGGTACTCAAATTAGACAAACCGATGTGAATTGGTTCCATTCGATTCATATAGATTTACCACGGATTCAAACCCCGGCTCGTACCAATGAGTTTTTCGGAACTTATGTACGAAATATCATCTGATATTTACCAGTTGCTTTTCGGTGAAGGAAAACATCGTGAGGAAACCGGACTAATCCCAATAAAGCCTAATAGTTTCCCCTCTGGGTTGGAAGGTCAGATGGCAGTCGCTTTCGTAAGAACTAGTGCCTACGTCAATTCTTGGGGTTAGTTGTCTAGGGGACCCCAGGCTCCCATGAGCCGTGGCAGAATGCCGGGATAACGCGAGGAAGAAGAGGAGGAGATAGATTTACCACGGATTTCTTTCTATTCACGCCACTTAAATGCATTTCCCAGTGTCCAGCTGCCCTTATAAACATGGGTTCAACGACCGCGTTCCGCACCGACCGTTTAATTGCCACCGCCATCTCATTTTCTCAAGATGACGTGCTAAATCAACTGCTCACCTGAGAAACGGTTACTTTTGCCTTTCAACAGTAAAGTAACTTACTTAAATAATATCTAATTAATTGATTGTAAGTTTTTGTAAAACGTACGAATGTTATTTAAATTTCCGACGATTCGTTTTCTGATGCATTTCATCATGCGAGAAGGTATTTTTTTTAAATATATGCCATATATCTGTCCTGTTTGTACCTTTCTAATTTATAAACATTTCAGTTTTCTTCTTTACATTTTAACTAAGACTTAACATTTAAATAATATCAAAATAAATTCCAGTTATACAAATCCATAAACTAAACATGCCATAAAAGATGTATTTTTTAATGAATGTTAATTCTTGAACTTTATGTGATGTACTTGTTGATGTTGAACGAAAAACCTAAACTGTTTCATTAATTAGGCTTAAACTGTCAACTAGATAACAGTGTAGGTACCTAAGTAGAAATTGTTGACACTGTTGTGGCAGGACATTACATTTATTTCTGATTTCCCGAGTGTAAATTTTAAATTTGCGTTTAACAGGGATGGTCGAAGTTCATATATATGCAATATACAATTTGATGGAAATCGATTTCATGATTATACAGAGAAAGCGGATAAACAAACATAAATTAGCATTTAGTGTAAAATGTTATGTAGGAATTAATGTTACATTTGTACACTGGATTTAAAAATACCTAGTTGTGAACACGGTGAGTTCATATTTTGGATAAATTTAGAATTTTTTAAATATACCTAAGTATATTTTAAACTCGATATTTTGTAATCAACTCCACATTTTACAACATTTACATAGTTTTTCGTTTTATCGTCCGTCAACCGTGCGCGTGCGTCACTCGCTATCAAAGTCAACATAATTAATTAATTCGCTTGTTTACAGTGAATTTCAGTACAGACGTGTGAAAGCGGTATCCAGAATTAGACAGAGTAAATTGACATACATTAAAAAAAAGTGAATCAATGATTTTTTGTAAACCAAGTTTAATAACTTAAACAATGTGACATATGACATGTTAAATATGCAATTTTTATGTATGTTTTATCACATATATTTATTTTAACACAAACCTTACAAAAAAAACCCCGCCAAGTGCGAGTCGGACTCGCGTTCCAAGGGTTCCGTATATTACACATTTTTTAACAATCAGTGCCGGATTAAGATATGTTGATGCCCTAAGGATTTCTAGGTGCCCCCTCTCCCTCGAGTCATCAAGATTACATTGATTTTTTGGTAAATTGAGAGAAGTTCATTGCCGCGTTACAGCTGAGAATGGAAATCAGTCACATCATTTTATCACGAAAATTGACAGTGCCGCAGCAGTAATGTTGCAACAGAGTACCTAATGCTGTTGCAGTCGCCACCCGAATGTCACCTTTATCATAGCTTAGAAAGTAATAGAAACGCGAGCGAAGCGAGCGCGGAAATTTTTCGATATAAAAACGCAATATGATAGACAGTTGTAAATTTGTACTTTTAGTATGGAAATCAGTCACATCATTTTATCACGGAAGTTGACAGTACTGCAGCAGTAACGTTGCAACAGAGTAATGTTGCTGCAGTCGCCACCCGAATGTCACCTTTATCATACCTTATAAAGTTATTGAAAACGCGAGCGAAGCGAGCGCGAAAATTTTTCGATATACAAACGCAATTTTACTTTTAGTCCCAACCAGGCGCGAATCCAGGATTTCATACAGAGAAGGGATGGGACAGTTTTCTATCAGCCTAGCTTCGCATAGGGCTCGATATTTCTTAGGCTTCGATATTCGAGGTTGTTTTCATGCATAAAATATGCAAGAAAGCAGAGCTTGGAATTGAATTGGCGAAGTGTGAGAAAGGCAGTAGGCCTAGCTGCGAAAGAGGAAAGCTTGGATTTGGATCCACGCCCAAGTGTAATTAAGGCAGAAGGCCTCGCATAAGACCTAACGCCGAACCGCAAAAGAGTGGGTTGAAATCGAATCTATGCATGTAATCACGACTCTTGTACTGCTACCGATTGTTTCCCAAAGAATTACGCGCCATTATTTTTGCAAATTAGCTTTTGGACAGCTAAAAAAAATCGTGTGGTAAAAACGATGTGTCTGTCCCTAATTTTAAAATTTGTTCACCTTTTTCAACCTGGCATTTTGGTGCCCCTCCTGAACGTGGTGCCCTAAGCACGTGCTTGTTTTGCTTATTGGTTACAAAGTCTTTATTAATTCAACCATTAAAGTCGACGAGTACAAAAAACTTTAAGCTAGCTCTCAATTTAACATTTTTTTTAAACATTATTTTTAATTTGACCTTACAATTACTCGTAAGTAGGTAAGACCGTTAAATATTTAAAATGATTATCTTATCAGAAAATTATCACCAATTACTCTAAGAAAACTACTACTCTAAGTAATCCGGCACTGTTAACAATGTATTTTTTATGTGAAACGTGAGTGAAATCTCTTTAAAAAATCCGTAGGGGTCGGATTAAAAACTGTAATTAAGTCCGACTCACGCTTGACTGTACATTTCTAATAGGTTTTCCTGTCATCTATAGGTATAGACCTATTAAATGTATTTTTTTCAAAATTTTAGACCTAGTAGTTTCGGAGGTAAGGGGGGGGGGGGGGGGAATGGTCATTTTTTGCCTATTTTCTTGAATAACTTCTAAACTGTTGATTCGAAAATTATAAAAAAAATTATTTGAAATCCTTACAATAAGCTCTTTCATTTGATATGTAACATGATATAGTTTGAAAAATTTTTTTTTTCTTTTTTTCATTTACCCCCCAAAAGTGGCCCCCATGTTTAAAATTCATTTGTTTACGTTACATGTCCGTATTCGGGTCACAAACTTACATATGTGTACCAAATTTCAACTTGATTGGTCCAGTAGTTCCGGAGAAAATCGGCTGTGACAGACGGACAGACGGACAGACAGACAGACAGACAGACGCACGAGTGATCCTATAAGGGTTCCGTTTTTTCCTTTTGAGGCACGGAACCCTAAAAATAACTTAAATTAAAACTACCTACAAAACTAAAACTAATTTGTACCTAAAAACTTTAAATTTATATCTAGAGAGGGGCATAGTGCCAAAGATGCTGGCAGCATTTCCTCGCTATGCAATGCAATATATACCTTCTATTTTCCAATATTGTTTGACACATCCTATGTAAGTTATGAGTAAGTTTTTGTAATTTATAGATGTTGGATTTTGTTATAGATATTGATGTTTAGTTCTCTAGATAAGAATAAAACTCTTTAAATTCACTAGCATCAATTTTGATCATAATCTCTATTTAGATAGGAAGGTAATTATTTAACTCACAATCTCACAAAGAAAGCAAAGAACGTCAATCATCGGATTCGATTCTAAACCGACGATGAACGATTGTTTAATTGAGTTTAATAAGGGGAAGATAACCGACACGTACGGAAGCGCCGGGCGGACTCGACTCGACTCGATTATTCCATCGTTTGCGTGTTTCGGCGCGGAAGCTATGGAAAGCCTTCCTTGTTGGAAACGATATAGTTTTTTATGCTTACCGCAAATTGCGGTACACTGCTGGTTATATTATTTGTCGGTAATAAATAGAAATATGTACTTTGTTACTACAGTTTGCGTCGTTGCTCAACTTAAGTATTTAATTAATGGTCATAAATGCAGGTATGTATCGCTTTTGTAGTCGAATTATTAGGATAGCACAAAAATAAGTGTGAGCTGTAGGTAAATTATTCTCGTTACAATTTTGTAGCAGGTAAGCTAATTTGATTTATCGACGGGAAACTCTATTATTTCAAATCTCATCAGGAAACTAACATATACGTAGTTTATTATGGCTGCTATTTAACTGATCACCAGATTTAGTAAAATTTAATACCAAAAAAATCTACTTTACCACCCTAAAATAATGAATGATCACCAAAATTATAACACCATTTTAATGTGAAATGATTACCAATTTTATTACATTTTACTATCCTATTAAAGGAAATGACACCAAACTAATCATTATTAACCCAAAAACTGTAAATGATTACCAAATTTCAAACCCCATTTTAATGTGAAATGATAACCAAATTTTTACATCTTGCTATCCTATTAAATAAAATGACACCAAAATAATCATTGTAAACCCAAAAATAGTAAATGACCACCAAAATTAGAACTCCATTTTAATGTAAAATTAGAACCAAATTCTTAAATCTTGCTATCCTATTAAAGCAAATGACTCCAAAATAATAATTGTAAACCCAAAAATAGTACCTAATGACCATCAAAATTTTAACCACATTTTAATTAAAAATGTGCAAATATTTAATATATCGTTATCCTATTAAATTAATTAATCCACTTCGTCACCTTTTTCTAACCTAACCTAACCCACTTTTCTAGTAGCATTTCGTTTCTGTATGGGTCGCAGTTCAAACCTAACCTAACCCACTTTTCTAGTAGCATTTCTTTTCTGTAAGGGTCGCAGTTCAAACCTAACCTAACCCACTTTTCTAGTAGCATTTCTTTTCTGAAAGGGTCGCAGTTCAAACCTAACCTAACCCACTTTTCTAGGAGCATTTCTTTTCTGTAAGGGTCGCAGTTCAAACCTAACCTAACCCACTTTTCTAGTAGCATTTCGTTTCTGTAAGGGTCGCAGTGCTAACCTCGCCCACTTAACTGATAGGAGTTCAAACCTAGGTTAGGTAGGTATGCGGTGCGGGGTACGGGGGGTTGAGCGGGAGGGGCTAGTAATTTTGGCATCATTTTACTTTATTTGGTGATATGTATAAATTTTTTGGTAATCATAGTGGTTTATTTAGGTGAAAATATCGCATTAATTTGGTCTTCAAGATTTGGTGATCATTAATGATTTTTGGTGATCATTCAATATATTTGGTATTCGAATACAATTTGAAGTGCAGTCGTAATTAAAACGGTGGTACTTTTGTAATTTTAGGCCTTATTTTTTTGGTGTTCAGTAATTTTTTTTGGTTAGCATGATTTTTTTATTTAGGGTACCAAAGTATTTTTTGGTGGTCATTATATTTGTAGCCGTTTATTATTAGTCCAGAGATCGGACAGATTGGCGTCATTGCTCGCAAGAATGTGGACATGACTCCAAATTTGATTAAATAATTAATCATTTAATTATTTTAATTTTTTTTTCCTGAGATTTAATCTTGTTCCCTATAGTCAATAAATAGGACTTAAATATATTTTTGATATAAAAAAATGAGTACCTACAGAAAATTTGGAAAACGTACTGATTATTTTCTTTAATAAATTTACATTATAAGAAATCTTTGTGTTATTTATTGATTAGGAATCAAAATTTGTCCGATCTCTGAATTTATTACAAATCTGTTATTCCAAGCTGCTTTTGTGTTTTATAGGTACTTACTTAACTTATAAGAACAATTCTATAATTAAAAATTCGAGGAAGTTTTCCATACTTATATTTATATCTTTGTGGCCTTAATGTTTTTTGGCAAAGACGTTATTCCGCTCAATCGCCCATACTATTGAATATTGATCCTGTCAGTATTTGTCCAACATGCAGTAATCCCAATCCAGATATTCTTGACAGCTTGGAAGTCGTTACATCCAATTGAGTGATCGCGGCAAGTGGACAATTGCGCAGACGCGACGCTATAATGGTGGCCGGTGACGCCAGCCAGATACCCTGAGGAGTGAGGATGAAGCGAGGAAATCTTAATTAATATCTCATTCACTGATGGATGTATAGCTGGTCAAACAAAATTGTCAGTAAATAAGAACAAAAAATCTATAAGTACTCATCCTTTTCTTTTAGGTGCTAGTACTAGTGTAAAACAAAGATAGTATGATTCTCTCTGTCTATGTTTGAAATGAGACAGTCCTTTGGCAAACTATAACTAGAAATCCAATCCTGTTGAGGATCCGTCAGTTCAGTCAGTTGCTTAAAACCTGGGGTTGAGTTCGATCGGTTAAGGAAGCATGTTTAGAAGTATTAATCAATAAAAAAGCTTAGTACTTCTCACGGATGTTACAGCTGACCATACCTAGAAAGCAGGTAGGCGAAGCAAGGGGACGATTGCGCGGCGAAAATTTGTATAGTGGTGTTCGATCCATAATTTGAGAGTCTTTTCTGAAAAGTATTTAGGTACGCTGTCAGCACCGATTGCCGTGTCAAAGAATTAATGTTTTCCAGCCACACAATTTCAAGGTTTGATTCTCGACTGTTTCTGCCTCGAATTATTAGAGCTTTATAATTATAACCTTTTTTCGTTACTAAGCGACATTACGACGGAAAGAGAATAAACATCAAATTTGTTTTCGTTCAGAATCTTCAGATTAATAAGAATTTGATACTTTATTTTTATTCCTGGATAAAATCACGTACCTATGTTCCTAGAAGAATGCATTCTACCGTGAGCTTAAAATATAAACAAATTACCAACATGCTTACCGTGGAATGCACGACCCGCGGCGTTCGCGGAATACAGAACACGAATAAGTACGGGTGGCATATTATATTGGCTATCGAATGTACCTATTTCTGTGCTAGATGTGTACCAAACTGGATGCTTGCAATGTTGCAATGTATAAAATGATTGCATAGCAGCAATTTTCTTCCGGTTGCCCATGGCATGTCTATTTTGAAATGTCATTTTATGTACTTTATTATTTCAAAGACAGTCTTAGCTAATATATAATTGTATGTATTCTAAATGAGCACTATTGTGTAAGTACTTAAAAAAGGTAACTGTATTACTTCTTCTTCAGCGCGTATGCGCCCACTGTTGGGCATACGCGTCTCCAATTTTCCTCCACGCAGCCCGGTTTGTTGCTTCTTCTTCTTCTTCAGCGCGTATGCGCCCACTGTTGGGCATACGCCTCTCCAATTTTCCTCCGCGCAGCCCGGTTTGTTGCTTCTCTTCTGCAGAGTGGGCCTGCAATCTTTTTAATATCGTCCTCCCATCTGGTTGGAGGTCTGTGATCCGGCCTTTCAGAACGAGACTTCCTCGCTAGGACACGCTTGCTCCTAACTGTATATTACTATCATCATTTATAGGTCAGGAAATAATGCTCAAAAAACGTTGTAGAGGGAAATGCCAGGAACACAATTTTTGACTCCGTAACTTTGTTTGGACTAGTTAGGAGGTGAACATATCAAAAGTTCCCGGCTGTAGCCCCGGATACCAAAAATGAATTCAGCACCCCCGTTTTATACGAAAATGATACCAAACTCGGCCTAGCAGCTTCACTAATGTAGATATCAAGTTAAAATTGAAAGCCCTAAATTAAACTTTCAAGAGCGGATATCTCAAAAACTATTCAAGATATCGAAAAACTTGACTGAATAAAACTTGTAATAAATTTTATCAGCTTTGGTGTGTCATAGTAGTCATGTCGCTAAGACGCAAAGTTTCCAAGATATAAGTGAAAAACCGAAAAATGTGACCTTTTTCCCCCCTCTACCCCTCAGCACCGGGGCTACGGCCGGGGACTTTTGATATGTTCACCTCCTAGCTAGTCCAAACAAAGTTACGGAGTCAAAAATTGTGTTCCTAGCTTTTCCCTCTATAACTTCTTATTGCTTGGCCTATTAACTAAATACTGTGAAGTACCCATTTACGTTCTCGTTGGTTTCGATGTATCTTGTCTTGTCAACTTATGCAATTATCATTTTTTGTTGAAATTAGATGTTTCGTAATTGTATTTGTTTTCTCACACACCGCAACAAATTGATAACAATAAACAAAGGAAGATCTTTTAGTTCCCGTTAAAACCCGTAATCAAATGACTGCTGTTACTAATCGACAAATAATTTTGGTAATCTCGTATCTTACTAATAACACTGTTGTAAATACGACACTATTGCTAATGGACTAAAGTCTTGATTTAAAAACAGTCACACTGGCTTACCTATTCAAGCATGAAGAAGAGCAGTGAGATTTTTTCCAAGAACCGTGAAAGAACTAGATCTTTTAGAATTCGCATCAGTTTTTTTGCCATCAAAACTATCTGCACTGCAGCGAAACATATTTATAGCCCGACAAGACGTTTATAGACGTCCGGTTTTCTTAGATTGATTTGAAAGGGACGACACTACGATGTTACCACTTTTTAATTTCTACAATTTCTTGTCAGTCTATACTATACTATACAAACCCCGATAGTCAAAACTGTAGAAAACTAATTCTTATTCACAATAAGTGATTTTATTATAATTTAATAAGTATGTAATTTTAACAACTGGCCGGAGGAAACGCTAAATCGGGAGCCATGGAGAACCAGGGGAGAGGCCTTTGCCCAACGTGGCACATACAAATAGGCTAAGAAAAAAATAATAATTTTGGTCATACGCGTAACTAAAAACTTTTTCATTTTATTCATGTTCGGTTTAATTAGCTCTCAAGACTCAAAAGTGTTTTTTTTCATTTTAATAAATAATGTAATATGTTATCCATCGCTGCCGGAAACATGTCGTGGGTCTGATATACGCTGATATCAAAATTGCATGCGGATTAAATGTAATTTAAAAACGTGACATTGATTACTTTTTGCAACAAAAAAATATACTAGCTACTTTATCTGCAATGTCGCAAAATTCAACTTGCTAACCTTTTTTTGTAACAAAAATTAAATTATTCGTCAGCTCTGTCCGCAACAAAAACTTCTAGCTGGTTAAATGCTAGAAAAAATGCTGTAACCAATAGTATTGCTGTCTCTGTGATACAAGTTTTTCTAATAATTATATTTATTAAGTACATAATTATGCTAAACCAAATAAACCAAAACGAGATACTTTCAGTCAAAGCTTAGAAAAGTTCTTCAAATGCTCCTAAGTTTAGAGTAGGTACCTTTGGCAACTTTTTCTAGCTGCATTAAATGATTAGGTATATGTCAGATCTTTTCTAGTGCTATATGATGTTAAACATTAGTAAATCTGATAGCCATTAGATGATAGTAACTTAGCCGAGAATTTCGGCAGCAAAATTTAAATTGAAATCACACGGACTGTACCT
Source organism: Cydia splendana (assembly GCF_910591565.1). Classification (NCBI taxonomy): domain Eukaryota; kingdom Metazoa; phylum Arthropoda; class Insecta; order Lepidoptera; family Tortricidae; genus Cydia; species Cydia splendana. The sequence continues at coordinate 9,125,057 of NC_085973.1, read as the reverse complement.
ATACATTTTTATCAACCCTTCTATAACTACATTAATAGATAAATTGCATGCTAAATTTAAGGCTTTTGTTAGGTAGTTAAATATAATATTTAATTATCCCTAAGCCTTTACCAGTAAATAAATACTGTGCAAAATTTTTACGCGACAATTCCAGTCTCGTTCAGTCAACGTTTATATCTTATGGCGTATTCAGTTTTTAGAAATATGATATTGAGTTAATATTAATCCCAGTGCCTTTCATTTGCATTCATAAATAGGTGCGAAAGGGACAAAGATTAGTTTAAAACTAATATCATTTTAAAATCGCAATACGCCGCCTGGAGTTTTATAGCCGCTCCTAACGGTCTTGTCCTAGACTCGTACTATACAAACACACGTCACACACGTGTATATCGTATGTGTACAATGAAGTAATATCCCAACAGCCTATGCGCCGACCGTATGGAGGTCAGTACTACTAGTTAACAGAAGATAAAGGTCTAAACTTTGCAAGAGTTTGATACCAAGTAGAACCTTTAAGAAGGCTGCGTTTGCGCACCATTTTTTATGACAGCAGGACACGCGACAGGTGACGTCATAGGTCATAAATATCTAGAGCAAGTTACGGATATTGAATGTGTGCGATATGGTTATTTAAATTGAAATGTGAGGTGCATGGCGTAATATTAGCACCTAATAGGACGGATTTGACTGTAGTTCGATGCATTTCCTGGTTCTTTATTTTTATTTTATTGCGGCATGTTCACGCTTACATATTTAATAACTGCATGGGTACTCTCTTCTTCTTTCCATCCTGTTACCCCCTGCTGGGGTGTAGGGCTCGAATCGTTTTCTTCCACTGTCTCCGGTCCTGGGCAGCTTGGGTAGCCTCCTCCCACCCCATCCCCAATACACCCAGCTCTTGCTCCACAGAACGACGCCAAGTAGATTTAGGGCGACCATGTTTCCGTTTGCCGGGCATCTTCCAGACCAGGGCCACTTTGGATAGGTGGGTGTCAGGTTTCCTGAGGATATGCCCAACCCAATGCCATACTACACACACATACCTACTACATACTACATGCACTACTGGGCACTATTATTACTTAATTAACTAGGACAAAATTTATAAATATTTAACATACACGACATTTACGGGTACGTGTCATATCAAATTGCATTTGGTTATTTTTAGGGACCGCTTTCGGTAGGTACTGGATTTGGATTCTAAGAACCGGGAGTTTCTTGTTCCGGGACTGCTTTTGTACCGAAAACCATTAGTTAGGGAGCACAGCTTAGTTATTTAGCATTCAGACACGGAATTTGACGGCAGCCGACTGTATTTATCCGTTTAACGATGAAAGGCAGGAAATTATTTTTTTAGGTAAGCCCAAAAATTGTTCACATGACTTTACATGATTTTAATGTGTGGAAGTGTGGAGTGGTAAAATGATCGATTACTCAATTTTAACCCAATTACGGGACCCTATTACTAAGACTCCACTGTCCGTCTGTCTGTCACCAGAACCATGAACCGTGATAGCTAGACCGTTTTCACAGTGAGGCATCTATGTTGCCGCTATAACAAAAAATACTTACTAAAAACAGAATAATGCGCAATGGTACGGAACTCTTCGTGAGTGAGTCCGACTCGCACTTGGCCGGTTTTTTAAATTGATGTAAGTCGCTTATTAACCGATTTTCTTTCGTCACGAAATACACATACCTCCACGACATCACTTTAGTTCTGTTTACATTGTACCTACAGATAATCTAAACTATCCTATTATCCATCCAATGCGTGAAGCATAAATCTCAATTAGATCAGTGTCTCCAACACGAGATCGCAGCGATCTCACTTTCTACGAACGATACCATCTTCCTATTGTGGTTTTTGTATGGGAAACTGGTCCATTCGCGCTTCCGAACATTAGTGAAGGAAAAACAATGCTTTAGTGTCGCAACTGTTACGCAAAGAAAGTGCTTTTAAGATTAGTTTTAAAGGTGTTGGAGTTTATGAACTTTCCTTTTACGAGTATATATTAGCTACCTACTGATGGAACCTCAGATCCGGCTAAACTAAAATTTATGTAAAATGATATGTAGACACGGAACAAGTTCTTAAGGGTCTGCGGTGTTGCTTATGTCCATGGGCGATGATGTCCGCTTCCCATCCGGTCTGCTCGTTTGCTGACTAAAATATAAAAAAAAATCGAGCTTATTTATTTATATTTATTTATTTACTTATACTTAACATAATATGAAGCTATAAAAAATACGTAAAATAAGAGTAAAGTTTAATAGAAAAACCTGCCTGGTATATTTTTATATACATACTACAAATTTGTAGTATATATATTATATGTTTCTCACATAAATAATTCATACTTACCTTGTGAATACATACATACAAAAAGGAACTGACACACCAACACAAAACATTTGTAGTGTTTAATAATATCAAAGGCAAAAAATTATATCATGAATCTTTGTGACATTGATATAAGAGTTATTTTTGTCTGACCTTAATGAAAAGAGTTCAGTAGGCCGCTTTTGTTCTTAACAACGCTGACGATGATTTATTGGAAGATGACAAGCAAGTTGTTACGTCTGTAATCTGTCATCAATTGAGTCATCATTTTGACAGCCGAACTAAGGGATGTCTACAGCATCTTCATATCTTCATCTTCTTTTAGTTTTTCAATTATCTAATGAGTTGACAACCCAGAGAAAGTCATGAAAGTCAATCGTTGTGACACTTTTGTGACACTACACTATTATTTACTTACATATTAGCTTCACATACAGTTTTGAATTTGTTCATTTTGATGAATAGGGTTTTTATGATGATTTATTTAATCGAAGAGCAACTATTAGTAAATATATAATGATATTTATTTTATAAGTTTCTCTAAAGCTCATTCGTACTTAACTTTTAGTTCTAGGTTCTAGTAAACATTTGGGGTCAACCTAAATATAAATAATCATTGTTTCACGTTTGCGCATATTTCACTCGTAAAATTCAGTCGCATATTTCTCTGGTATTCTAATGAGCGCGGTTGCGCAATCTAAGACGCTTATCACCATCAAGTTCGCGAGCAATTGCCTCAAGAACCAGCATAAGTGTGAAACCGAGATCAGAAGTACTTTAACGGTATAAGTAAACCGTGTTTGCTCTGTATTATTTGCCAGTGCTCTGCTTGCGAAGGGATTGTTGTCTGACGTCAATGGCATAACTAAGATAAGGGCTTCGTCAATTGGAAAAGGTTTTACACATATAAAGTATTCAAGTAAATTTAGGTCTTGTGTAGTTGGGTGAGGAATGCTATTAGTACTGGAACTAGAGAAAAGAGAAGTGTTACAGCCTGGTTTACATAAAAGCCTTATTATAGTGTAAATGAATGGATATAGCTCGACAGTTACAGGTTTGAATGGGAAAGGCATCATTAAATTTCAATGTTAATGAAAGTGCCTGATTTCCTACATAATAATGATTAAAAAAAATGCCATCATTTTATGATCTTCATTTCATTGGCAGTTTTACATCATCAAATGGTGTTTTGTGAGAAAAAGATCAAGTAAAATATTTTAAACCAAAACAAAAATTCCATATCGATCCAACCGCATATACCTCGATTATGCTTAAAAAAAAGAAATAAACATTAAGATCCTGTTGAATCCTCCTTCTATTTGAAGATAAAAAGTGTTAGAAGTAGTTTTGTCCTGTAATGTTTTGTTTGCGTAGCTACATATGTTTGTCTGGTCCCCTAATGCTTCGCTATAAATAAGCCAAAATGCCTTACGTCGTGTCAAGATAACGAATCGCATAGATAAGGATTATGATACAACACATTAACAAAGCATCAGACAAGGATTTTTAATGCTTGTATACGAAATAATTAAACTACACGTTTTTAAGAATTCATTTGCTTCTACTTATGTCTGCTATTCCGAATTTATATGCCTACTTCTGAAAGTATTTATTTAATTGCAACGGTTAGCCCTTATATTTAACTTCTATTTTATCTTTTCTTAAATAATTTAGACCAGGTGTAATACCCCGCAAATCTTTGGTATGTCCCAATTTATCCCAGAAAGAACAGTAACTGGCGTAATAAAAAAAAGACATATTAATAAAGGAACATCTAATTAGCATTTAATTTTCTATTGCTGTAAACTATATGGAACTACGGGTTAGCAGTGGAGAAGGAATTTGCGATGACGACTTTATTTTATGAACAGTCTTATATATCGTATGAAATAATTCTTGCTCCCTCTAACGCAAAACCGCATCCCGTTGGCCAACATTGCTTCAATCGGGCTGTATATCTCTTATTCCAGCAGCATCCATAAAGCATCTCACGCACCGTAGCGAGGCAAACATAACGAGTACAGTTACGAGAGACAAAGAGGAAATCGACCCGGTTTTCATACGGATCCATCACTTACTACCATTGAGTGGGATGCTTAAGCCAGTATAACCGATCTTTCCATTTGTGTACAGTTGCTACAGAACTTGAGGTCATTGTTACGCTGGTTTTCTATGCGTGTAATGGCAATACAGCCAACCCCGTTAGCTACGTGAGAACGTGATCTATGATTACTTTCTGTAATGACTGGATAAGTAGGGAGGATAGGGCATCGGCGTTTACCTGGTGTACTTGTTCTCATTTTACCCGCATTATGCTACTTTATGTGTTTATATATTCAGGTACGGAAATGATATAATATAATTTTCTCAAAAATGGACGGCAAAGTCGACTTTGCCGTTTAAAAAATAGGTCGCGAAGCGCGTAGTTTATGGTCAGTCAAAAATTAAAAAGTTAAAAACATTGCAGTCTCGATTTTGGGACTGCAATGTTGCATACAAATTCCATTATTTGTCGAGTTCCAAACTTTTTAAAAGTTGAAATGGCCATATCAAACGAAGGCACAGGCCCATTAAACAGCCAAACAGATGATTAGTACCGCGACTATTTAGCTGTCTCAAATAGGTTGGCGTATTTTCGGCAGAAAAATACACTTCTATTTTTTTATTAAAAAAATAAAAAGGCGTCAAAGCTAATTTTTTCAATTGTTTCTACTTTTTTCTGTGAAAATATATACGTAAGAACGTTGCTTTTGTAAAATATTCCTATTATATTTATATTTCTTGCACCATTTTTGAGAAAAGCACTATATATGACTCGGCTGGAAGGCTACTTGCTGGCTTCGGATTCAATTAAACGGACTCCCAAGGTCGTCCGTTTAAAACGAATCCTCAGCCTGCAAGTAGCTACTTCCGAGCCTCGACAATAATGTACTATTATATAATTAACATTTGAATGTGATCCCTTATTACTTACGTGTCTATCTATTTGTTTATATTTTTTCCTACAGACAGTCGTTACTTCTAATACACAGCGCAAGTGTACTTCTTTATTTCTGCGATAATATTACTTATATACTTTAAAAAGGGTTTACTATAAAATATGATTTGCGACGAAATGATTTAAGAGCGAGTAAAAATACGGCTAGTCTTCTGGACACCTTGCGCGTTGACGGCGATCTGGGCAATTGTTTTTTTCTATGGGTTTTTGTACTTAGTATATTTAATTATCTAAATTTTTTCGCAGTATTTAAGGGCTGTTTTATGGTATAGGTTTATGTAACACTGTGAATACTTGGCGTATTTATTCATTGGCACCGCAACCATCTTCAGGAAACTGTCTTGAAAAAAACAGTCCTGAAGGATTGGCAGTTCTTCCGGTTGATGGTACAATTCTCACGAAGCACAGTATGCAATAATTGAGACACTGATAATTCTTCTAGTACTATTATCATGCGGATGTCTATTGAGGAACGTGGGAACCTCGACGAAAGTGACCTTCATAGTAGAGTAAACTACGTTGAGTAGGTGCATGTTTTGATCTGATAGTAGATTTAGCGAAAAATGGATTCAATATTCAGAGATTCTCTATCGTACCCTTCCATAGTCATTTGTGTTATATGTATGTACATACTTAAGTAGATGACTTGGGGAACCCAGAAAATAATTATAAGTCAGTAGAAGAAGGCTTTCAAATTTGTCTTAAGATGCGTGTCGATTGGTTTTTAATGTAGTTATGTAATGGCTCCTCTTCCGACCGACCCTTCTTTACGGATGCCAAACATGGGCAATAAACAAAGAAATTATCGACAAAATTCAGAAATTTCAAAGAGCCATAGAACGAAGCCTACTCGGTATAAAAATAAAAGACAGAGTAAGAAACACCGATATTCGTAAGAAGACAAATATAATGGACGCAGCGGAAATGGCATGCCGCCTCAAGTGGCGATGGGCCGGACACACAGCGAGAACGAAAGACGACCGGTGGAGCAAAAGAGTTTTACACTGGTACCCACCGGATGGCGGGCGAGGGCAAGGTCATCCGCTCCGCCGCTGGCGAGACGACATAACCGAGCAGGCAGGCATAGCCTGGGCCAGTCTGGCCGCCGACAGAAAACTATGGTGTGACATGGAGGAGGCCTACGTCCAAAAATGGACAAACCCACATGAAAATACTTAGTAATACTTAGTAGTTTTTTAATTCTTTTCTTTGTAACTTTATTTCAAATTAATACTCAAACTCTAAATTTAATTGTAACATTTATATTTGGGAAATAAAAGGCTTTTATTATTTATTATTATTATTATTAATGGCTCCTCTACACGATGGGCCGCCATATTAGCCCACTAAGCTGGGCCAGCGTGTAGAGAGGTAGTGGTGTCGGATGGCTTATGGCGCGGCGTGATGGCGTGGCGATGGGATGGCTGCTGTCGGTTTTTCGTCCGCACATCAAAGGTAGTGGACCAGCGATGGCGCGTATGCAGCTACACAAGGCCCAATCCGTAGTGCGTGTTCTCAACCATCGCATGGCTATCTAGCTGGTCCAGCGCTGGGCCATCGTATAGAGGAACCATAACCATCGCATGGTCATCTCGCTGGTCCAGCGCTGGGCCATCATGTAGAGGAGCCATAATGCTAGGCTCGGCATTCATTACCGCAAAGATGAGAAGAAAAGAAAAGTTAGTAGAGCGGAGCTTGCTTGCTTTTTATATCCTCGCCTCAAAAAGAATAAGGTCTCAAGCCCAGTCAGGGCAATTGCAACTATGGGATAAAAACAACTACTCTGAAAATACAAGAAGTCTAGAGCTAGAGCCACTATTCATGACACACTTTTGCCAGTCATAAGTCATAAAACAGAGTTCACCAATGGTATAATAAGGCTCTAGCTCTAGACTCCTTGTATTTTATATGCCAGACTTGCTAGAGTATAATTTGTAGTAGTATAGTTTTATGTGGGCATTTGGCCCATAATTGCAATTGTCCTGGCTGACTTTATTATCTTATTGTCATGGTTGTTGCACTCATTAGTCCTTTATCGTCTTTCGAAGGAACGTCAGGGGAACGACTCTAAATTGAAATTGAAAAAGTAATCCCACTAGCTGCGCCCATCATTAAAACCATGAGGTCATAATCCTTGAAACGTAGCCGAGGCCCATATATCCCCCCGCAATTTCACATGGTATCGTTGCCCAACGGTGATTGACCCAGTATTGCAGCATAATAGATCGCCTCTGCATCGCGATGAGCGTTGCTAACGACTCTAATGAGCTAGCGGGCAAGATCGGCTTCCTTTGCTGAGTGTAATTAAATAATGAATTATGACCACATCGTCTATGCATTCCGGGTAATCACGGTACCGATCTGTGAAGCATGCTTTGTTATAAAGAAATTGACATTATAGGTGTTGCTTATATTTAATTACATATGTACCAATGTTAAGTTAAACTTTAAAAGTTTTATTTGTCTGATGCAATTTATAGTTGACTAATACCCTATTTTCTCGTCGAAATTAATACCATGACCAAACAAGAGCGCAATGCCCTAAATTAGCTTGCCTTAATATCATAATCATAAATAAATATGTCGTACGCTTGAAGCAAGACTAAATTAAAAGTTAAGTAAAGAATGTACAATATTCGTATGTACATATTTGTATGTACAAGGGTGCGCAGCTAATAGTTTTGCGAACGTAAATAAACTAATATATACTTAGGAATTACTCCTGTCCGTCGCACCTTTCCCTTATCATAATAACAATGTTGTACCTCGTGCGAGTTAACAATTACTTAACATGTGAATAAAAAAGTTACGTACAGTAGGTGTAGGTACGTTATTAAAAATATTTTTGCAACACAAACGTTTCAATGCCTTCTAAGTTACACCAGCGCTGTTGTAACCGGCGTTTTATTAAATTAGCTCCTTATCAGCGATGTTGCGTATCAGGACGAGTGGAGCCGTAGTGTTTAATGAGCGAGATAAGAACAATGCCAACGTACGGAGGCTTTACGAACTGTTATTGCCATCACTTGGAAGGCTTGTCTCGGGAAAACCAATGTAAGTGGGACGTATATATCCCTAGCGATTATGTTCTAGCTATTTATGCCCATAATTATTATTTGGCAAAACTAAAGGTGTGCGCAAATAAATATTTCTCTTCTAATAACTGTACATGTAGAAAACATACAAATGTAAAACATTTATTAATAATAATTATTAAAAGACAAACAAGAATATAAAACTAAAACTAACTACAATTAAAATAACTAAAACTAAAAACTAAAATACCTATCAAAATTTGGTCGGGAGGGTGCTCAACACGCAGGCAGCGTTCCCGCGCTGGATTGCGATTGAAATTCTCTGCGCGAGAAAGCTGCCCGCGCGGGGGTCGCCCGTTGCCGGCGTTGCCTCCCTCAGCCGTTTGCCGAGCGCCTTGTGGAGCAAAGTTAAAGTTACAAATGTTATACCTATTTAAGAAATAAAGCTCATAATAATGGGCGTTAAAATACCAGCAATTTTATTTTTCTTGAAATAAACTTTCCGGTACCTAGCTTCAAAGTGGAAAAAACCAAGGTAATCAGGTGAATAGTATTTTCATATTTCTGTAAAATCCTTAAAAGTAACTATGAAATAATTCTACAATTTTATACGAGACCTGAGATACTCATGATGCAGAGTAACCATTAATTAAACGACCAGCAAAAAATACTAACTTAATTAACCTAAAAACGAATTACACAGCAAAACAGCATTCAGCTGTAAAAATTAGAATTTTTTGAAGGACGTGTTTTTTTTAGGGATGAGTATAAATATTTCCAATTAAACTGGTTCAGATAGCACTAAACTGGTTCAGCGGACGATGAGTTTAATAACCGTTGGGAACTGCCTTGAAGTTTCGCAACGCAAACCGTGCCCGGCCCGACATGACGAATTGCGGCGGTTTCGTCACGGTTCGTGTCATCTTTAGGCTGACGAATTACACTTACTGGCCTAAAAGACGTAGGGCATTGACGTATTATATCTATGGACTGGCCTTACGGGCACTAAAAATCAGGGATGTAACGGATGTGGTTTTATCGGAACCGAAAACGGAAACAGATGTTTTCAATTTAGTTTAACGGAACCGAAAACGGAAACGGAACCGAAAACGGAAACGGAATCGAAAACGGAACCGGAACCAGAATCGGAGCCTGACTTTTTAACGATGTAGTCGTTTTCCCCTTTCTAGAATAAACCTTCAGACAAAGTTTACACTTAGCCGTGTCCCCACTAACTTCATCAAAATAGTTCCAAATCAAACTTGATTTCGGCTTCATTGTGCGTTTTTAGGGTTCCGTACCCAAAGGGTAAAACGGGACCCTATTACTAAGACTTCGCTGTCCGTCCGTCCGTCCGTCCGTCCGTCCGTCCGTCCGTCCGTCCGTCCGTCTGTCACCAGGCTGTATCTCACGAACCGTGATAGCTAGACAGTTGAAATTTTCACAGATGATGTATTTCTGTTGCCGCTATAACAACAAATACTAAAAACAGAATAAAATAAAGATTTAAATGGGGCTCCCATACAACAAACGTGATTTTTAGGGTTCCGTACCCAAAAGGTAAAACGGGACCCTATTACTAAGACTTCGCTGTCCGTCCGTCCGTCCGTCCGTCCGTCCGTCCGTCTGTCACCAGGCTGTATCTCACGAACCGTGATAGCTAGACAGTTGTAATTTTCACAGATGATGTATTTCTGTTGCCGCTATAACAACAAATACTAAAAACAGAGTAAAATAAAGATTTAAATGGGGCTCCCATACAACAAACGTGATTTTTGACCAAAGTTAAGCAACGTCGGGCGTGGTCAGTACTTGGATGGGTGACCGTTTTTTTTTCGCATTTTTTCCGTTTTTTTTTTCATTATGGTACGGAGCCCTTCGTGCGCGAGTCCGACTCGCACTTGCCCGGTTTTTTTACACACTAACATTCACCACACACACTACACACAGTCAGTAGTCAGTACACAACAGAACACATACGATTTTAATTTTAATAACACGAATAAAACAAAGTATACAGACAAACAACAAATTAGCGTAGCACGTGGCAAGCGGGGCGATGAGCGAATGACTGGTATGAACCTGTTTGTTTTATGATGTACGCCGCCGCCGCCGCGCGAAGCATTGACATCCGTTATAACTTCCGTTTCAAACATAACGGAACCGGAACAGAAACGGATGTGTAATACCAAACGGAAGTTCCGCCTTAACGGAAACGGAACCGGAGCTCCGTAACATCCCTGCTAAAAATGGTACTAGTTCAGCGGTGTGACTCACCAATTCGAGCCAATCGCGCAGCCTAACGCAGCTAGTTGCGACCAATCGCGCGCGTGATGCGAACTCATCAACCAATCGCGTGCGTGATGCGAACTCATCAACCAATCGCGTTGTAGCGGTGTCATACCGCTGTACTGGCCCCATTCTTATTGCCCGTAAGGCCAGTCCTGAGATTTTATACGTCAATGACGTAGGGCATGAGTTGCAAACTGTGGTTTTCCTTGGGACGTCAGTGTTACTCAAACCTAAAGTTATATCTAATTTCTTGATGGCTGGAAAAGCTCAGTTCTCGTTTGTGGTCATATTAATAATCAGTATACCACGGCGTATTAATTAGCCATGACTGTCCCTACATCTTAAATTAAAGTACCTAATTTTAAAACCTTACATTTAACTCTACCTATTATTTATTAGCCTCTAAAGCGTCCACTTCGTATACCACTCCTTTTCTACGCGCATGTCCATTGATTGGCCTCTGCCTCTCATGGGTGGTTTGCCACGACCGCGGATGTTGGTCGGTATCCAGTGTTTCCACTAGAGAGTTTGTCGCCCGAGAGATAGACTATCTTTCTTTTTTAACTGTATTAATTAAAGTGGGACAGGTAGTCTATTACGCGGGCGGGCGCGGCGCGGGCTAAACCTACAGTGACGGTTTGTGCAAATACTAAAGAAACCTATCTATTATCAACCATATATCTCTTTACACAAGCTAAAAAGTTTCATTTTTTTATTTACCAACTCGTAAAATCAGTAAAAATTGCATACTGAGAAATGCAAGTAGACCGTAACCGATGCGTATCTGTTGGTAGGTAAATAGTTACATTTTCTTAAGGCCTTCCAGAAGGCTACAGGATACATTACAATGAAGTAACACATAATTAGTAAGTAATATTGGTTTTACGCCTCGTAAGGATGTTAATTAGCAGTTAAAATATAAAATTGTTACTGGTCTTGTGTATGTTTTTGTATCTTATCTTCTTCAATTAGGTATGTGGTGTCTTCGAAGTTAGCAAGGAAGTATATTCTTAAATAGTATTTCAGGTAGAACTGTTTGAATACGAATTTAACTTGATTGTAGTGTAGTACCTTATAATGTTCGACAAATCTATGTATGTCGATGAATTTAGCCCGAGATATTAGTTCAGGTATATAGTCTGTATCTTTAGGTATTTAAATAAAAGTAAACAAATAATTTGTACACTTTCGGGTAGTTCTAACATTTATTGGTTAATTAACCAAATACAAAACCGCCTGGATCAGTCACTGACCGACCTGACTTGAACCTACATTATTTGGTCCTGTAATGTTTTTATCTACCCTCTTACTTTTATTTAAATACCTAAAGATTCAGACTATAGTTTAGGGGTTAGTTAGTAGATACGTACTCGTTATAGCTTCTATCGGCTTTGTCAATAAAAATTACATAGCAACATATACAGTAAAAATGCCAATGAATATTATTATGCTTAGAAATAATAGATTTAAACGGGCGGGTAGAACGGGTTAAGTAATTACGGCAGAAATCTTTTTCAGTTTCTCGAACAAGACTAATACAACCAAGCGCAAGATGAACTCTCAATTATATTTAATTCATGCCGACCGTGGTCAAATATTAAAATTAGTGATATGTATTTAGTTCTTAAATAATTGTATTGCGATATGCCTATTATGGTAATTATTTCAATTTGACATTTTATATTTATGATGATGAATTTGCACGCTTGACGGGCGTGGCGCGTTGCATGCGATCCAAAGCCGGGCGCCTTCGGCACCCTCATACTAAAAGCGTAACACTATACATATATTGTAACATCCCCATACTGTATCAATCCAAATAAATAAGTTCTGATTTTCAAAGGAGTCAAAGAGCACGAAGGAATATAATCATTATGCAGATCGGACGTAGGTATATCAGTAAAGGTGAAATACTGTAAATATATCATACTTACATACTCACAATTATATTATCTAGGAATATAAGGACCTAGTGAAAATACTGAAATATTTTAACTGTTGATGTAGGAAAGCTAGGCGCTTTCAAGCACCTCGTAAAGTATTAGATGCTTCTGTTATCAGAAAGTGTGTTTTATAGCACTTAGTGACTTTTTCTTACGTTTCATATGCTTTGTTTCCCATTGTTTGTAAATGGTAAAATCACGTGACCGCGCGGAACACACTGACGCAGGTCCGTCCTCTACAAGCGCTGCCGCGCGACTGAAGAGGGCGTAAGTGCGTTCGCGAGTGATGGCGCTTGCGGATTTAGTAGGTATTGAAACATAGAAATTATTTTAATGATGTTACCGAGACAAAGTGATCCAAATCATCTAGATTATCTTATTACCTATACATTTATGTAAAAAACAAGTCAAAAAAGTTTGTATTGTAGCTCTGAGATTGATTTATTGTTAAAAAAAGGCGTAACTTTGGATTTTTTTTCTATCGAGCAAAGTTTATCTAATTATGTTTTTGAGATCCAAAACATATCTGCCAGATCCTTAAGAATAAGATATATTTTTTTCACAATTTTAAAACATTGTTTCTTATATTTCCGATGGATTCAAAAAACTGGTTCGCTTAGCTCCTACGGGAAAAGCACGCCTTAATCACTGACTCCAGTTTCTTATCCAGTAATAAAATCATAATTACATTGTTTTAACTTTCCTCCATAACAGATTACGAGAGAAATGGCGTCAATACATCAGTTAAGAATACATTAGTCTGATTAGAAACCGTGACGGCAGCTGTTTTGACCGTGGTACGCCAGTGTGTGTTACTTTTCTTTACTTGTTATAGAAATTTCTATTTCGCAGGAAAATATACGTTTGCTTCTTTTAACCAAGTACCTAAATTATATGCTTTTTTAGTACATGTGTTTTATAAACAGTAATCACTTGTTACTTGTTACTATACAAGATTAGTTTGTTATCTTTGACCATACTTTGAAGCTTTAAGTTTTATTTACTAAGAACAGTCACTGAACGAGTTCAATAACGAAGCTGACGGTCCTGGTCCTGGTCTTAAATTTCAGTAGGAATTTTAATGCTTAAGGAACTTTATTTTCTTTAAAGAAATTGTGTATACATATAACTGTCACATCGTGAGAACATATGTATACTAAAACAAAAATAAATCAGTGAGCATCACAAGGTGCACGAAACAAACAAAAGTCAAAAACAATAACAAACAAACAGGAAATGATTCAATTGATGAATTGTGTATATCAGTATGTTGTATATATTTGTGATTAAAGATGACTGTACGAGTAGATTATTATATGATTTATTACGACAGTGGTAATCTAATGCTTCAGTCGTGGTTCCGTTTACCACAAGATGGTGTAATTACAGCCAGTAGGTTGAGTAGGTGCATACTTGAGCATATTTTGAACACAAACTTTAAGGACCAAGGCCATGCAATTTGTGTCAATTTAAAAGGTTGTTTTGATATTTAAATTTTATTATTCATTCTGTTAATTTGAAGGCAACTTTCCTTACGGTACGTTACGTTAAATTTCGTTCATTTTGAGCGACACATCAAACAGTTAAGGGCAAAACAAATAAAATCAAAAATCATGGATTGCTAACGGTTTTAAATATGACTCACGCTAGACCGGGCCGAAAACGGAACGGGAAAACGAAGCGCCGGAAGCCCCGGCCCGGCCACTGCCCGGTCTAGCGTGAGTCATCCTTTATATTGATTTACATTTCGTTACTCACGGAAGCAAAATGCAGTGAGTAAATACTCACGGGTAAATACCGAGTAAATACTCAGTATTTACTCAATTTACCCGTATTTACTCGTTTATACCCAAATTGGTGGGTATAAACTATTTAGAGTGCTGAAAGGGCCATACAAATTTGAAATATAGGTGTATTTTGTAAGCCGCTACTGGATTAAGTACTCAAAATTCTATGAAATGTATTTTTAAAAGGGGCACTCCATACATGTAACTAATTGTCACAAATAAAAATTCAGAAACCACCAACGTGTTGCACATCATTAAATGGGTCTTTAAAAATAACGGGAATGTTTCTAAGAACATTTTTGGATAAATTGAATATTTTTGGAAAAAAACCGTTTCGAAAGGCCAAAATAATGTTTATCTCTCTATAACTTTAGAACCAAAGTTCAGAAAAATTATGAAACCATATCGAGTGATAAGCCGTATAATAGAGTACAAAAAACAATATTTGGAACATCATCGGTTGAGCCATTTTTGAGTTATCTTTAAAAAAACCCTTAATAAAAGGTCGTAAGTGCCGCGTAAATACGCACTTTTGCGCGACATGCAGTTATCCATAACATCGATAGAATTTAAGTACCGTATTTTTAAAGTAAGTACCTTCTTAATTAAAACAAAATTGTTAACTATGCATTATCACAATTTGCCTCTCACTGATAATTACCTTTTTTTCCAAAATTAAGCGTCCTCAATGTTTTTTTATTTTATAGATATTGTTAATATACGTTAGCACTCTTCCATAAAAGACAATTTTGTTCTTAAATCTCACTTTTTGAATATTTTATAAGCATTCGTTTTTACCCACCTAAATGAGTAAATACGGGTATTTATCGGGTACATTGAGTAAATACCGAGTAAATACTCAGTATTTACTCACCCCTACCCATCTCCACTCGATCAAATTTATTTTTTGCCAAGTCTGACTAACTGTTTGGAAGGAAATATTTGTATATATTTTATACCACTTTCAGCGCTACATAGACTGCATCTGTTAACGCATTCCTTTGTGTGATTTAGTAAAATGAAAACAGAAAGACCTAATGGCCACGACGTATGTCACTTCAAACAATCTTAGAATACTGGCAGAAATAATACGATTGTGGTCATTGCATTCAATCTTGTCGGCATTTTAACTTACAAATCTGTAATGTTGTGTAACAAAATGTTTTTATGCAGTTTGCTCTTATTTTTAGGTGTAACCTTCAGATTATTTAAATTTTGTTCCGGTATTTATGTCAAAATGTAAGTGCGTATTCCATTTGTTTTCCTTCTCGGACGTACATTTACCTGATGAATTACACATTAATACTAAAAATGTATTGAGACACTACTAAACAAGAAACAGCTACCTACTGTTGTAGGTTTTAACATTAGCAACACTAACGCTTCTACAGTTTTCGAAATCCAACTGGTTCTGGAGTAACCCCTAAAACATACAATGAAATTGTATAGAAATGGCAAATCATGATAAATAATTAACAGGTTTGAGAAGAGCTTTTTTTAAAAGACTACGTTCGTTTTGTAAATGTGTGTGATTACAGTAATAAAGGTAAACGCGGTAGTTCATCCTACGTTTTTTGTAATATCTATCAAATACTAATTAACAGGTGTGCACCGTGACGTTTTTCTCTGAAAATCAAATTGCCAACCGTTTGACCTAGATGCGCTGACAAGGATTGATAACTCTGACGGTTGCAGGGCAAAAGGCTTATGTTTATTCTATGTTAATTAGTATGGTAGCCTGGTACCGTATGGTACAGTCACATGCAATAATATGATGATGATCCTTCCGGCCGGTTTCGACCAAGGCGACCACTTCGACTCCTAGTTAGCTCGGCGCTCGTGCGCCCGAATATGGCTGACGTAGCCGATCTTTGAGGTGAATCCCCGCGCACATTAAGAGCACGTGAGAACACCAGCCACATAGTGGTAGTGAATGGAAGCAGGCTGGCGTGCTTTCAGCTCATCGCAATAATATATTACACAACGAAGGCAGCAAAAATATCTGACACGATCTTATTATTCTTATTTGTAGAGCCATATAAGAGCGTGTCATATGTATTTTTGCGGTATTCGAAGAGTAACATATTTGACTGTGCTTATGATGATAGATATTTTGCCGCTACTGTACGCGGCAAACCTAATAAATACAGTATAGGGAAGTATAAAGGCGAAATTTAAGCTACTTATTGGTATATTTTAAGTTTTTAATTTAAACCCTATCGTTGGGCGGGCATCCAACAATAGGTAGGTAAGGGCCAGATGATCATTGGTCCTGTGTTCTATGATGATGATGTCCATGAAAGCGGACGCTAATAGAATAGTTAAACACATCGAACAATTAAAGGGCCCACGATGACGAAAGATGCCATTTTGGATGGCCTCGGTGCACTGTTATGATATTAATCATGTCATAACAATACGTGGGTACCTATATTTAAAGACAATTAAATTATAAAGATTAGCAATCTTCATAAAAGTTGCCTATCTAATAGTTCGATTCGATTCGATTAGTCCAGACGGGTCGTCAAAATTAAGGATTTTAGAAAAGTTTTTTAGAAAGTGAATATGTATTTTGTTGTTGTTTTGGATTGTTGACAGCACAATAATGCCCTTCATGTTGCTATAATGCTAAAAAATTGTTTCATTACTATTTGTCTTAAATTGCAATAGCATAAAATTTTTAAATGACATTATCTTCGTAGCGTTGCTTCGGGTTTTTGCAACTGCAATTGAAGGGATTCTCAATCGCAATTTTAGATTTTTGGAGAATGACTAACTTATAAGGGTTTCAGTTTAAGGGCATTTTCACTTAACTGTGTACCATTAACGACTGGTTAGCAATCGTCACAAAACTGACGGTCAATGTAAAATCCCATACATTTTGTCAGGAATGTGACGGTTAGACGTTACTGAAACACGACTTAAGTCGCGCTTTAACTTACTAAATAAATAACACCTATCGTCATCAGTACCTATTTATTAAATTAACTAATTTATTTTGAATTGGAGAATTATTTAAAGGATAAAATCGTAATTTACAACTTTGAACTTTGAGCTAAGAGAGAGCTTTAGTTTCAATAATATTCAGCATTAGTTAAGTGTAATTTGTTTTAACCAATAAAACATTTCATCAAGAAAGGTGATGTCGCCGCACAAATCGAAGGCCGTTACTGAAATAGAAAAGTAAGTACCTGAACGCGAAGCGATTTCCTAGATACTAGACTGCAATTAATCTTTCGAAACTAAATTGAAGTCTAGATTAATAACACGCAATGGTTAGAGTTAGATATCCGGATTTTATGGGCTTACATCACTTTCGGTGCAAGTGTGAGAAATAATAAGTATAAATAAAAAATATGACCTAATTTCATAGCAATCTTTTGGCGAAAATCTATGGTCGGGAATAACTATTGAATTAAGAAAAAAACCCCAAAATTGACGATTGGATAAAACCTTAGCTTATAAAATTATTTTTATTAGTAATTTCCTTTTTAAACTAGATTTATGGAAGTTCTATACATATTAATCTGTCAAAGAACCTTCAACAGATAGCCTAATTTGTACTTGACCGATTTTTAGCGGAAGCGCGTTATAAATAACTGTCAGTAATCGCGCCCGTTTGTCCTGGAATTGTCTAAATTAAGCGGTTTAGCCGAGAAGGGCACTCGTGCGCAAGGCTGCGTATGACGTCAGCGGCGGTGTGATCCTCTTGCAACATTTTAAACTGTTTATGTATATTAATCGAAGCTCTACAAAAAAAAACCTTTATTGACAAGATAAATACGAACAGCGATACATAATAAATAATAATCAAAAATTTACTTATCTACTTATCGTAGTTATCATTTTTTTGATGTAGGTAAGGTACCTACTCTAATAAAGTTCAACCCTTCCTATAAAATGTAACCTCGGTTGTGCTGAATAAATGTAGTAGTAATGCAAAAAGGTTATTAGTATATTCAAAGGTATATTTAATTATACGAACGGGTCTACCGCGATATAATTTCGCGATATTATTCAAACGTACCTTATTAGGTAGTTTATTAACTCATCTTATTTCTAACGATGTAATAAAGACGTTACATAGACGTAGACTTGTATGCTAAAAAAGTAGTAAAGTATGATTAGTAAAAATGTAAAGCACGTACACACGTGCATCGGTTATGAGATACGTGAGTGACATGCGAATATCGTGCTGTGAGCTCCTGGCGCTTTTAGTAGTTCTCAAACTTTTAGGCGATTAGAGCCAATCATGAAAAGCTAGAAATATTGTCTCCTTCTTCTTTGTAGGTATGTAACATTGGTACGTACATGTGCGGTCTTTTTTTCCACTTACATATGTATGGGCAAGTTGCGGAAAGATTCGGTAAAGTTGGAAAAGTTTTCGGAAATTTCAGGAAAATTTCACTGGAACAAAGGAAACTTTCATTTTGGAAATGACAAAATTTCGATTTCCATACAAAAATATATCAGAATTAGAAGAATCAGATTTTTTTCCATGTGAAAATTTCGCAATTTTTGAAATCCTTCCGACGGCAGGGCTCACCAGTACTTCTTACGTTTCTTTTTCTTGTTTCATGAGCTCCCTCGATTATGCTCGCCTTCACGTCGTCCAGACCTTACTTTAACTACTTTAGGCATCAAGTGGTCGGTAGAGTTAGACCGTAAAAAGTCTGCAGCGATTTTGATAGCCCACGCAGTGCAAGTGTCATTTTAAACGTCAAAATTCTATGAAATTATGACGTATAAATAACACTTACACTGCGTGGGCTATCAAATCCGCTGCAGACTTTTATTGGTGCGACTATACCAGCCAATAGTGCCCTATTTGGTTTGCCTTTCTTGTTTGAGGACGTAGAAATTTATGTACAGCTAACTTGCAAGTTGTTAAATATGCAAATAGGACTATTAGCCATCGCGTAATGATTGGGTGGTAAGGCTGGTTAAGCCTCGGTTAAGGGTATTTGTTCCTGATGTATGACATCAAAATCAATAAAATTGTAATATATTAGGATGCCGCTTTTTCCTAATTATTTGGCTCACTGCCTCGGATGAGAAAAGCCACGTTTTTATTACTTAGTTGCACGCTTGACGTAATAAGAAAAATAGTTGATATCGGTTAATATTTCTATTAGTACAAAGCTAGAACAAACGAGGGAATGTTTGCCGACCTTATCGATGCACTTGCTTTTGTATACTTTGTATATATTCCTGTCATTCTGTATTAATATTACTTAGTTACACAAACACTGACAAGCGTTGGATGATAATAATATGATGGCGGCCCTGCCAGCGCGGTTGTATTTTAAAATTTATTTACAGAAAATCCGTAGCTGTAATGACTTCTTAAATATAAACAAAAAATATACATGTTGAAAAATGTTGAGAACCATTAAACAAATATTATTCGGTAAAAAGACTTGCAGATCCGTGTTACAACTTATTTATTAGTTTCGCATAAGCTACGCTTAATGAATTAATCACCCTTTAACCATTAATCAAGTCAACAATATTTATGAGAGTTCTCATTTTAAAAGTTAGCATGAGTTCCGTGACAGCAAAAACAGTCATTGATGACTCTTAAATAATCTGAAACACAAATGAATGACGTCTTTTGGTTTTTACTACTACAATAAAATGTAATTACAAGTCATCAGTATTCCATCGATCTGGCTCATAAGGAATTCCGAGAGCGAATCAAAATATTGTAAGTGATACAAATGTTTATAGGAGTCCAGATATATCTTTACATAAAGTTAGAAATAGTACTTTATGTGACTGCTATATAATTAAAGGCTTCAAAATAGGAGCGTGGTTCGCTCGTTTCATAATAAAATCGAAATCGGTGTTCGAACGCGTCATTTACGATCGGTATGTGTGTAAATAAAATATTTTAGGGCTTATATTCCAGTACTGAGTGTAGCTTATAAAACGTTACTATTTTAGCCTGAAGTCCGTCATACTTTTCATACATCTAGTATGATTTGATGGAGTTTAAATGCAGGCTCAAATCTGGAGAATGACCCTCCCAGCATCTTTTTTACTAAGATTACTTAGGTACTCGTAGTAGTATCAGGCGTGGCTCACTCCGCGATTTCGTCGCTTTGCTACAGGTAGCTAAAAGTACATCCGTTCCACACCAATTTTGGTGGCTAGCCATAACCGCGCGTGGCGCTGTCGCCACCTAGCGGCCATATCTGTCCTGATCGTAATAGACGCGTTTTGTTAGAGAGTGAGTTTTCTGTACGTATACTGCAAAACGTAATTCAAGACCAAAAAAAGTAAGAAAATGTTGCCACTTTTTACTAGCGCATCTTGGATTTATGTAAAAATAAGTAAATAAATGTACTTTTTTAAATCGTAGGAGTAAAATTACTAGTAAATAAATTATCTTATTATTGATTAGCGTGATTATTGATTACTATTTTACTATTTTACAAACAAATTATTGCAGTGGCAACATTGTGTTACTTTTTTTGGTCTTGAATTACGTTTTGCAGTTTAGTACTATTATTTATTCTGTGGTAGTACATACATACTTTATTCCCAGCAATCGTTTAAAACGGGAACCGCGAAGCAAAAACCACAATTACAGGCAGGTATTAGTCTACTTTAATGACGTTTTTATTCCAAATAGCAGCAGTAATTGTAGCTCGTTTGGCGATTAACGTGGCTGTATACAATTATGGGATACAATAGCAATGAGAAGTATTCGATAGTAACGGATATGGTGTAGGTTACTTCTGGGGTAATTACAGGTTTTTATGTTAAGTACTTATGTGTTTTGCGAGGTTAATAGTGTTCCTTAGAATGTGTTCCTTAGCCAAAAAAAATAGCTCTATTATTATCGGCACATAAATATGTTTTAGCCACTTATAAAAAAAAATATGTTGTTTTTTTCAGTTAAGGTAATTAGATGAATATGTATGTATGTATGTAGTTATTGGAAGTGAAAAAATATAGGGAAAGTTAATTTTATTGTTTATTATATTGACATCATTTTTTTTGAAATGACAGACAGGAAAAATAATCTGTCATTTTGATGTGTACCAAATTATAGCTTTACAGATGAAGTGCTAAGGTATATTTTTAGGTTATTTATTTATTTTATTTATTTAGAAATTTAATTCAGGCAACAAGGCCCATATTACAAATACCCCAACTAGCAAAATCACGCTAACAACAGTCTCTAGACTACAATTTTGTCGCTCTTATATTGATTTTATATCATCGTATAAGCCCGGGTTTGGGCACAAAGCATAAGCGTATTTATTTTAATATCGTTCTAATATCAGTCTAATTGAATGTTGTTTGCATTCACAGTAATCTTTTTCGAAACTATATTAAGCTGCTTTAGGCTAATATCGCTTTTACGTAAGTATCTTGTAAGCCTACATAGGCTTATATTGGTCGAACGTAAGTATCTTGTAAGCCTACATAGGCTTATATTGGTCGAACGTAAGTATCTTGTAAGCCTACATAGGCTTATATTGGTCGAACGTTAGAATCTTGTAAGCCTAAATAGGCTTATTTTGGTTTGAAACATTCTATTTGTGAAGTATAAATATACGGGTGAAATTAACTGTAACGTGACAAAAACATATTAGTGTAAGTGTTTATCAAACTTTTTTTGAATTATGTTTAAATATAATAACGTGCTGTTTATCATCGTCTGTTTATGTTTCAGGGTAAGTATTCACATGGGAAAATATTATTTATTGTAAAGTAGACCCTGTTTTACACTTCAAACTTCATGCGCCTACTCAAATATGGTGTTTGAATATTTTTATAATAATTTTATTTCTTTATTTTGTATTGATAGTCAGCCATTGATGTAGGTGTATTTTTCAAGCGCACTATTAGAGTATTTTAAGCATTCTGAATACAAATGATGTGGCCATGTTGAATAAATAACGGTTCCTTGCTTTACTTATACTAACAATAGTGTTCCCAAAAACGATTTAAGATCAAACCATCTTATATTGATCTTCTCTTTTGTGATATAAGTGTCTTGATCTTATATCACTCTAATATCTTACTAAAGTGCTGCTGTTGATCTTATTATAGCTTTAGTAAGATCAGAAAAGTACGTACTTACAGTGTTCTTATGCTATGTTGATATTAGTCTTACATTCTTACAATAGCATTTAGAAATCTAATATTAAATCAAATGAACTAAGAGAATGAGGATATAAGACCAGGTACTCTCAAGTTCAATGAGACTTCGTAAATGTTGTTGTAAGAGCAAGAGGCTTATAATAGTATTATGCTATGTTGATATTAGTCTTACATTCTTATAATAGCATTTAGAAAGTCTAATATAAGATCAAATGAACTAAGAGAATGTGGATATAAGACCAGGTACTCTCAAGTTCAATGAGACTTCGTAAATGTTGTTGTAAGAGCAAGAGGCTTATAATAGTATTATGCTATGTTGATATTAGTCTTACATTCTTATAATAGCATTTATAAAGTCTAATATAAGATCAAATGAACTTAGAGAATGTGGATATAAGACCACGTACTCTCAAGTTCAATGAGACTTCGTAAATGTTATTGTAAGAGCAAGAGGCTTATAATAGTATTATGCTATGTTGATATTAGCCTTACATTCTTATAATAGCATTTAGAAAGTCTAATATAAGATCAAATGAACTTAGAGAATGTGGATATAAGACCACGTACTCTCAAGTTCAATGAGACTTCGTAAATGTTATTGTAAGAGCGAGAGGCTCATAATAGTATTATGCCATGTTGATATTAGTCTTACATTCTTATAATAGCATTTAGAAAGTCTATTATAAGATCAAATGAACTTAGAGAATGTGGATATAAGCCTAAGCGCGCACCACGATTTTAGTTTTTGCGACACGATTTTAGAATCGCGCTGTAATATATCGCAGAAAATTCACTGCGCGCACTGCGATGAAAAAGTCGCGGTTTGTTCATTCTCAACATGGATTTCGTACGAGTCGTTTGTCATGAAACGTTGTCTTTAATATGTGATCGCTGTATGACTTTGAGTATTTATACCACAAAGGTGATCTCCTTCTATTTCCATAATTAAATGGTCAACATCTAGCATCTTCAGCAGCAGGTTCCGACATGTTGACGCTTGGAGAGCGATATGCCGACTGAGGTCCGGGTGCGATTTTATTATCGCAGTGCGCGCGGGGCCATACAACTCCGTATGCTGCAATTCACTTTGCGACAATCGCGTCGCGAGCAGTCGCGGAAAAATGTGACAAATCACAATTTTAAAATCGCTGCGATTTTTTTGTCGCATATGCGCGCACTGCCATATAAACTCATACGTTACATTTCTGCGACTAAATTATCGCGCGACAAAAAGTCGTGGTGCGCGCTTAGCCTAAGACCAGGTACTCTCAAGTTCGATGAGACTTAGTAAATGTTATTGTAAGAGCGAGAGGCTTATAATGGTATTATAAAATGCTCTTATATACATATATAATACTAGGCAATAAGACTAAACTTACTAAAGTGCGTATTAGCTTGTCTAAGACTAATATAAGAGCGATGATAAGTTCAAAACAAAAATAAGAGCGCTATAAGCTCACTACTCTTATAAAGTGCGCAATCTGAGACTTTTTTGCTAGTTGGGACCTTACATCCACACATAGGTACATGTGTATTTTATAAACTTAAAACTAAACACTATTAAGTCGACAAAACGTACCTACCTATGTACCTACCTGTTGTTATGTATCTACCTAGTATTAAAGATGATATTCGTATCACTGATGTCACCGAGTCGGTCGTAAAGTGCTGTTTAACGGTTTACTGAAAATAAATCATTAAGTGGAGTTATGACATGACGCAGTTTACAAGATATACGAGTAGGCTTAACTTTAACTGCCAAGGTGATCTGTATCATAAAGGCCGCATTATTTTAAACGTCGGCAATACGGCTCATCATTAGGACTGTTCTCTGAAAACATATGGGTATTTTCCGCCATTCCCATGCCGGCCATGCCTCTTAAATAAAATTTGCGAATTATCAAAAATATTAAATATGTATATTAAAAACTGGTCACTCACGTATTTTAAGTCGAAAAACGCTCGACATGTTTCACTCCGTACCGAGGTGACCCGTATGTCTGTGTCTCACGGAAGTTTTGTTATTAAAATTATCAAAAATATCTATAAATTCATAAAAAATATTGTAGCTAAAATCTAGTTAAACTGACAACTATTATGGTATTTTTTTGAATTGTTGCAGACCCATAGTATAATGTTATTCCTGTTTGTTTCAGATCGTATGGCGATGTTAAAATCCCCGTAAATTTCCAAACGAGTTACTGAAAGGTAAGTTTTTAAATGTTATTCTACCATATTTATCATAATTACAGTTATACAATAATGTGCATGAGACTTTGGGGCCTTGGTCGTCAGACACCAAAACCCTAATAAAGAATATTTCCCGAAAACTTGTTGGGGTGTCTGGCGACCTACGAGCAGGGTCATATTTTGCCCAAAGAATTATCTTAACCATACAACGGGGAAATGCGGCCAGAGTCCCGGGGACTATGCCCCAGGTGACATTAGGGGTTGTCGAAAATTGATTAAGTACCTATGTAAATACCTGTTGTAAATATATATTGTAATTAATTAAATAATTTGCAAAAGGTGGATCTTTCAGTTCCGCTTACAAATGATATCGAAGGCTTACAAACATCCGCCAGTCACTTAAGGCTAATTTACTCGTGCGTGCAATATTAATTTTTTATAATTGAAGGCTCTTATTGACATATATTAACTAAAAATTCCATAATTTAATAATTGGCCAAGCACGAAGTCAAGACTACGGTGTTCAGAGCACCGTTTCTTTCTCTATACGCCTTACTAACTCTATGTGCTCTATAGTGAAAAAAAAAAAAAACCACAACGACAGTGAAGAACGGAATTCTTAATTTGAATTTTTTCAGATAAACTGCAATAATAAATATGATTCTTACTGAGCACATTGAGATAGTCAATTGGTTGGAAAGCCCGTTCGAAATTTAAACTTATTTGCAATATAATAAGGTTGTATTTTGTAGATCTCTCTCATACTTATAGTAGGTTATTCAGAAAAAAAATAATATCCCACAAAAATAAGCAAGCAGAATTAAACTTTGTATCAAAGACATAAGTCATAAATTTCAATGCCAAAGTTTTAACTAAGGATCTTTCTCGCTAAAACTACTTCCTAATATGAAACGACCAGTGTAAGCATCAGTTAGCTAGCCCTAAGCAACCAAAGATCAGGCTGCTGTTGAAAAACTAATAAAGATAAAGTTAAGCTGATAATTTTCCCGCCGTCTCCATGCTTCTTTTAGTTGGGTATTGACTGGTCAGCTGCCTGTTAGCTATAGTTTTCGCGAAAATTGCCAGGACAGAGGTGAAAATTTTTGTATGAAAACTTGCAACTTTAAATGCATTTTTTATCGAAACTATTGCACTCTAAAATGAAGTCAAAATCAGTCCATCGACTCAATTTTTTACAAGCTTTCTAATGGCACCCCACACGATTCTTACAAATAAAAAAAAATTCAGGCTACCCCTCTCAACCCCCTAAATTTCCCCCTAAAATCAGAAATAAGCAGTTTTGACTTATTCACAGTGTTAGTGATGGTACTTGCCATAACTATTCCAAATTTTAGGTACCTACATCAAACGGTCTTTGAGAAAAACGCATTTAACCGATTTGCAAGACCGAAGTGATCCCATAAGAGCACCGTGAACAAAGTTTTGTACGGTGCTCTAAAAATAGACACCTATGATAATTTGCCTGTTTTTTTTAATACTATGTCAGAATAATATCCTAACTGCTATATTTAGCATTAAAATCCCTTAGATTCTTAATCTAATCCGTCTGTTAAAAAATAAGTAGGTACTTCGTGTTCATGAAAAATATTGAAATGTTTTTCGCACGCCGGTAGAGATGGGTAGTGAGTAAATACTCATGGGTAAATACCGAGTAAATACTCAGTATTTACTCAATATACCCGTATTTACTCGTTTATAACCAAATTGGTGGGTATAAACTATTTAGAGTGCTGAAAGGGGCATGTAAATTTGAAATATAGGTGTATTTTGTAAACCGCTACTGGATTAAGTACTCAAAATTGTAAGAAATGTATTTTTAAGAGGGGCACTCCATACATGTAGTAATATTTTTTTGTTGCAATTAGTTAATTGCAACAAAAAAATATTTCAGAAACCATCAACGTGTTGCACATAATTAAATGGGTCTTTAAAAATAACTGGAATGTTTCTAAGAACTTTTTTGGATAAATCGAATATTTTTGGAAAAAACTGTTTCGAAAGGCCAAAATAATCTTTACCTCTTTATAACTTTCGAACCAACGTTCAGAAAAAATATGAAAACATATCGGTAGATTAGCCGTATAATAGAGTATAAAAAACAATATTTTGAACATCATCGGTTGAGCCATTTTTGAGTTTTCTTCAAAAAACCCTTAATAAAAGGTCATAAGTGCCGTGTAAACACGCACTTTTGCGCGACATGCAGTTATCTAGAACATCGATAGAATTTAAGTACCATATTTTTAAAGTAAATACCTTCTTATTTAAAACAAAATGGTTAACTATGAATTATCACAATTTGCCTCTCACTGATAATTACCTTTTTTTTCCAAAATTAAGCGTCCTATATGCTTTTTATTTTATAGATATTGTTAATACACGTTAGCACTCTTTAATAATAGACAATTTTGTCCTTAAATCTCACTTTTTGAATATTTTATAAGCAATCGTTTTTACCCACCTAAATGAGTAAATACGGGTGTTTATCGGGTGCTTTGAGTAAATACCGAGTAAATACTCAGTATTTACTCACCCCTACCCATCTCTAGACGCCGGTCTTTGGTGTATTGTCGAGGTCTTTGGGATTATCAGTCGCTTTAAGTATTATGACGCAAAAGCATTATCACTTTCAAAAATCAGCACATCCTTATTGTATATCCTGTTTAAAACATCTAATTAAACTAATATGTAGATATGTATTTGTTTAGCGTGTTATCCATTTTAATACAGAAGATAGTCATTTTGTAGGTATAGTACAGGTATTCAGATGAAATAAAATATATAAGTAGCTATATCTTTTAGCCAGCCATCAGATGCCTATAAAAATGTTTCATATCATATTTTGAATCTTTTTAGTTTTAATGTGTGGCCGGCCAGATAGAAAAGTTAATAAGATTCAGTTATGTGTAAGATAAAGAACGAAACCTTTGCGCTTTTATTATACCAAATACAAAGTTCTTAATTATACTTGCACGAATTATCTCAAAGATTCATGATCGAAATATCAATATAAATAATGAAAAATATATGCCTAAAGACTAATGACGGATAAATTAACTCTTATAATTACATGTTTTTAGCACGCACTAATTATTCCTCACAATCTAAATCATAACAGCGCTAATGATTACAAATATTTAAAATAATGATTGTTTTCCTCGTTACTGGTTCGATAATTATAAAGTGTAAAAAACGATTTGATGACGTATGAGACTAATGGGCGTATTCAGAACAAATAGTTTCATACCAAATCCATGTACCTACCTAAAGCAAGTTTCACGCTTGACAAAACATGAAATTGGTATCATTTTGTACGTTTAATACTTCCTGAAGTAATGCTGAAAATTATTGCAGTTATTGTTATTAGGTACCTACTACATCATTAGAAAAATACCAGAAGATGATAAAAATTCCGAACCAGCCATAGTACCTTCTATATTTATAATTAATTAATTAACCGATGTAGCCCTCCGAATCTCTAAACTTAAGTGGCAGTGGGCGGGGCACATTGCCCGTAGAACCGATGGCCATTGGGGCGGAAAGGTTCTCGAGTGGCTACCACGTACCGGAAGGCGCAGCGTGGGTAGACCCCCCACAAGGCGGACTGACGACCTGGCAGGTGGCGCAAGACCGGTCATTGTGGCACTCTTTGGGGGAGGTCTATGTCCAGCAGTGGACATCCTCTGGCTGATATGATGATGATGATGATGGTGATGATGATAATGATGAATTATTCGCTTCGGTACAACTTGAACAAAAAGGTCTAGTTCTCCTCAGGTCCAATCTATGCTATATTTCTTCCAGCTCTTAGCAACTAGGGCAAGTTTAAGACATTTCTGTTGCCGTGCCCTGAAGAGTTAGCTTCGAGAATGTGGTACCTAACCGAACAAAATCTACCCAATAATATAAGTGCCACAAAAGCGAAAGTAACTCTATCTGTTCCCTTTTTACGCTTGAACCGCTGACTTTTGAACAATCATCACCGTCATTCCATGCAAACGAAGTCGCAGGAGCTAGTGTATAATAAAATTGTAATTAATATCGGTTCGATGACGTACGCGACCAAGGACGACTGACTGTTACCGCAGTTATGCAACCGTTAAGTTATTCGATCCAGTGCATAGTTTGTATTTAAATGATCGACGTCATGTTGGACATCGTTGCAGGCGCGTTGCATTGTGCACGTTACTGCGAGTTGCGCGTGAGTGGATTTAGCTAAGTTAGACCTTAATACTGTGAATACAAGGGCGATAATATGCGTTATTAAATTAGACTAGTAAAAGTTATAGAGAATAAGTTGAACATCACTTTTTATTTTATGGAATTTTTCATTCGTTTCAATGACCCCGGACAGGCCTATGATTGTAGTGACAGGTTATGAATTTGATCTGGACTTCTTATGGATACGATCTGTCAGTGTCCAAAAAGGCGTGTCTGTTTGAATAAATGTCACTTTTGACATTGTCAGATCATATCCATAAGTTCCATAACAATCCAGATCAAAATCATAGCTTAATACTACAGTCAGAATTTGTCTCCTTTTCCTATTGCTTTTGACCCTTTTTTCTTTTTAAATATTATAATTGCCAACCACCCTATGGTGCTTACTCAATTCAGTTGCTGTTTCTATGTCTAACTATTAAAAAAAAAGTTTGCTAAACCAAGTAACCTATAAAATGGCAAATATAATTGTAGCCGGTTCTTTAGAGTGCGTGTTCAGATATTTTTGAGCACATCGGCCGCTGCGATATATCTGATGGCAACTTTAGGTGTTTATTACACATTTTACTGAAGCTAATTTTTTTTTCAGTTACTACAATGCCGCGCCTAGAGCAGCACCCGCCGGAGGACTTCCGCCGCGTTTTGCGGGAAAAAGCATTGAACCACAGCTTGTTCTACTTGAAGCTGGGTGCAGGCGCGCAGCCGCGTCGCGAGTCGCCGGCGCAGCGGCCCAGTGCCGCAGCGCGCGCGCCGCCGACCGCGCGTATACAACGGCATGCGCAGCCTCGCGTCTCCGAATTGCTGCGTCGATTCGAACCCGCCCCGATGCAGTATCTCCGCCCACCGCGAGCGCAGTCCCCTCCCGAAGACATCACCAGCTCCGACGACGACGATCGAGCCGCGGTCCGCCGAAGGAGTCGCGATCTCAGCGACGACTCCGCGGTGGAGCTGGAACCGCGGCCGCGGCGCCACTCGCACCCTCGCGACGTCACCCCTCCTCCGGAGACTATGTCCCCGCGGCGGGAAAGGACGCTGATCGAAGCTCATGTTGTGGAGTTGGGGAGGAGGGGAAGCGAAGGGTGCGAGAGCAGGGGCAGATTGTTGAGGACTCCGAGCGTGGTCGTGAGTGACTACTCCGATGGTGTGGCTGTCGGAGCGACTGAAGAAGAAGTGGACTGGCTGCGCGCGCGCTCGCTGTCTGCTGACTCCGCCTGCTCCTCCTGCTCAACCCTGTCCAGTCGCGATGACGACGAGCTCGAAGCGCCAACGTTGACCAAAAAGGTAAGTGCACTTTTGTTTGTTTTGTTTGTGTTGGCGTTACTATTGTTTTGAATGTCCTTAATTGCGACAATTTACTGTACACATAATAATTGCCCGGTTATTTAGGTATAATTGATGTGACGAGTTTGTCGGCCTTATAATTTTTCACGTTTCTTTACTTATGGTAATAATTTATTTCTGAAAGGAGTGAAATGAATACATTACGCGAAGTAACCACGTGAAACGTAAATTGTTACACTTGTAACAAGTGTTCTAATTACGCAGAGATGGACAAAATCGCAAAATTTTAATATCTATTAAAAATACCAATAGGTACAATGTAGGCGTAATAAAATGTAGAGCCTGTGTAAGTCAGTTTTGATTTTAATGTCTAAAATGGCTTACCTATACCGAAATCTATTTATGTATAATGTTATTCGAACGCGTAACGATTTCCCCCATATATATGAGTAATACAAATAATTAGGTTCCCGGTCATAGCAAAGGTTTTTATACATATACAGCGTTTCCTTTTACTTAATATTGACAGTTTTATCTATTCATAGAGTTATAATCTATTAAGTCCACATTAATATATACAATCTCTGTTAATTAATCGTAGGTATACCATAAACAAAATTAACTAGCTTGTGAATTTGTCTTGCAAAAATTACTTCGAAGATTAAAACGAAATAACAGTAGTACCTATGGGTATATTGTTAGTAAGTAGTTAAGTCAAAAGTCTACCTTCTTTATTTATTGGCGAATGATTGAGCTTACTTAATATCATAGATCAAAATTGAGTCCCTTAACTTCAAACTCGGGTAAATCCATCTACCAGAGTATGCCATTTTCGTGTTAAGAAAAGGTAATAGGGTAGATATTTGCTGAGAAGGTCGAATGGATTTACCCGAGTTTGAAATTAAACGACACAATTATTCAATCTGTTTACAGTAATTTATGTAATTTAAAAGCAAATTATTCTGCGTAACAACAAATAATAAAGAAATTAGTTAGACCATTTAGTATAAGTGAATACTTAACTAAATGATTTTAAAAGTCAAACGATTAGTTCCTGTCACTATTAATTAAACAATTCGGTAGCGTTCGAAAATGACCAAAAACAATAATTTTTAAAGTTAATAAATATGTATATGCTTCATAATCTTCATATGCATAAATACATTAGCAATATATTTGTTTGTGTGCATGTTAATTCTATGCATCGTAAAAATAGCTTGAAACTTTATTAAGGTGACCCGGGGTTATTGCAGCCAGGGAAAAAAATATTCTGTTGCCATGACACTCTGTCGTGTGCTTAAAACCCTTCTGTATTCATATAAACACATTACATTACTAAGTATGCGATTGCTCTTAAATTGACACTACGCTTTATTGCTTCCTAGATTTACGTTGAGTATCATACAAGCCTGGACCACTGTTCGACAAGCGACGTTTGACGTATCGTGTTGACCTCCCGTTGATGTGGGAAAAATCATAAGTTCTCGAATACGTACAATGTCAAAATTTGACATTACCAATCCACAGTTAGGTGACAACTAAACCAAACCGAACTACCCCGAGTTTAGAGTTGAGTTTTGGTTGTAGGTACCAAATGATATTATCCACAGTGGGTCGAATCAACATTTGATAGAATCAACATGCAATAAAATCAACTGTTGATTTGACGTGGAAGCGAAATCTGACAGTTGTACATGTCGAATTTGGCCCCTAGCTCTTTGATAGCTTTTTCAACCACCATCACCACTGACTGCCACTAAAATTTATTGAATATTTTATGGAAAGTTGTCAAAGTAACCCTGCAATGAATGCAATGAAATAATACAACGACGTTGAGTTGGCTTCGTTAGAAATCATGTTCATAATGCATAATTTGATCACAAACTTATTTTTGAATAGGTAGCACAGATTCTTTAGGTATTCCAATTCAAGGATGACTCACGTTAGACCGGGCCGTGTCCGGGCCGGAGCTTCCGGGGCTTACTTTTCTATGACATGACAGGTGATCACGTGATGCTTTGCATAGAAAACTATGCGCCGGAAGCTCCGGCCCGGCCACGGCCCGGTCTAACGTGAGTCATCCTTTATCCTTTAATTAAGGTATTCTACAATGAAATTATTGCTTACGATATCGAGGAAGTTCAGTCAATTTTCCTTAGCCTATTTTACCATTCTCATCGGAAAAGCCCTGAGTTAGTTTTATTGTCCTTGTTTTTCTAATTAATCGGATTCCTAACAATTTTTACCGCTATCTGCCTTAGTTAACAGTTATTGAGGCAGCCAATGAGACTATAGAGTTGTTTTTCGGAAAAGTGGCAGTTTTAGCTGTTCTGTTCTAAAAATAAACGAAACACAAATATGTGTGTATGTATGCTCCTCTTTGCGTAAAGCTTACATGTACATTCTTGCATATGGATGCATATATTTGCGTTCGATCACAATAAAATCAGTTGATCACCTTAGTGACGTCAATGACTGGCCCAGCTAGTCTCAGACCTATAATGATACACAATATTCATGATCTAGTCTATATCAGTATTCATCTAAAGTCGAAAATAGAAGTCGTATTGTCTTTTTTTCTGCCATTCCATTATTGTTGTTGGCTCTGTTACAGTAAAGAGTACGTATAGGAACGCAATAGTGTTTTGATATTTTTATTTGCTAAACATGCACTCCACAAATCACGTCACGTATGTCACGAATGAATTAAAAATAAAATACCTACTAAAGCTTACGATTTATAATTTTAGGTAATACTAGTTTAACATCAAACGTGTAACCAAAACATCAAATATGTATGATGATACTACAAGGAATATTGAAGTAGACAGTAATTGGTAAATTAGTCAGTCCGCATGTGGTATCGTCATTTTTCAAAGTGGAGTGGTGACTTGTTCGGTGTGAGCATGCTTGGAACGGTCTTTGTAGTCAGGAGGTTTCAAATAATTTGTTCCTTTGTAGGGCAAAGGTCTAAAAACCCTGTAACATCGTCTTTTTGTATTTCTTTCTAGTACAACATTTTTAGAGCTTCAGTCTTGCCCGTTAATACTCTCTCATCAGCGAGTAGAAGTTGTAAAAAAAACTCACGGCTTTTATGCGGCGGGTTCGTGTGGCCTTTAAGACCCAAAAATTAATTGTCAGCTTACTTAGTGGACTTTAATTTATTCTTATTTTATACTTTACTGTTATACTTAAGCTACACTTATCTATAAGCTTATAAATCACCCAATCAATTAACTAAATGTTTTACATCCGTACTTGACATAAATATAGCATACAAAATAATTATAAGTTTTAATTTCTGCGTCTAAGTGTTAACATAGTTTCATCGTGTTATATTGTCATGAAATGAGTAGGTTTTTATATAGGATAACACAATTTACATTTTTAATTATTTATCATTGGTTTTATGTGGGCATTATCATTATCCATGCCAGGAGACACAGGAAGCGATGTGGAGTAATATTCCGTTTAGTGTTGAATTGTATTATCCTTATCATTTTACAGGCAGTGTTGTTAAGCACATTTATCAGCGCGATATGTGTTGTTTTTTTATTTTGTGTCGTTTTGTAAAGTTATGAAGGCTACCCCATCCTACATATTTGATGAAAAGCTTTTCATCTAAATTCATATTCTATAAAATATATTAACCTTAACTACCTACGACATATGTACCAATATATTGAGACCGCGATAAGTGGTGTACTTCGAAGAGAGGCCTATGCTCAGCAGTGGGTGATAAAAGGCTGACATGATGATGATGAAGATGGTATTGATTATAGACATGATTGAATGTTGCACCAGTCACAAATTCGTCTGCTTTGTCCGAAAATTCACTTCATAGGTAACTCTTGTATGTTTTTTTAAACTTTTAAAACGACTTTGAATAATTACCGAAATTAAACTCAATCTACCCATAGCAGGTTAGAGAGATAGATTCGGTCCAGGCTAAGTTTTCGTATGCATTCTTACTTGTTTGCTTGCTAAGTTTGTGCAAAGTTAGCATGGCCAGAGTCTAACTCGCCGTACGCCTAATACCTATCTACTAACGTTATTATTTGTCTGTTTGTCGGTAATATAATTGTACATGCCCGACGGATGCCCACTTCCGTCATCCACCTGCCATGTTATTGTGGACTGGTAACTGGAGTGAGACCGGCTGGGGCATTCAAATAAAAATTGTATTAATATATAATGTACTACCTATTGATTTTGACAACCATGGAGGCCGAAAAGCTTTGACTCGCCGTTTTGTTGAGACCGTGAGACAATGGGGCTTTGTAAACGTTCTTTCCTTCTTGTATGGCGCTGATTTACAAAAGTAATGTATCCTGAGTTCATACCCAGTGCTTAAGTTATCTAAGTATGTACCTACATGTAAATTTATTTCAAAATCTGTTTAGTATTATTTGTAGCTTTGAAGTTTTGGATTTATAATTATTAATTACGTAGTTTGAATCCCCCCGCCGGGTTGAAAGATCAGATGGCAGTGGCTTTCGTAAAAACTAGTGCCTACGTAAAATCATGGGATTAGTTGTCAAGCGGACCCCAGGCTCCCATCAGCCATGGCAAAAATGCCGGGACAACGCGAGGAAGAAGAAGAATTACTTAGTTTGAATATATGTATTTCACTCGAATCATGTAAAGTAAGGTAAGTATATAAATATTGCCTAAGACTCGTAAGGCTTAGATGTTGAGCTAAGTAATGAAGTTTTCCGTTTAATTTATCAACCACTGTCAGCTTGTCATATCCTGCCTGTATAATTACAAAAGTTTAATGTGAAATTAAACGGTGTAATTTATAATTTATATGACGTGAAATAAGATCGTAAATCGAAATAATCTAGACACGCGGCAGCGTGTCAAGCCAAGTTCAAGCAAAGGAACTGGCTAGCCAGCGCCGAGTGTATTATTACACGAACCACTTGGTGCCACTTTTGACTCTTCTATAACTCA
Source organism: Cydia splendana (assembly GCF_910591565.1). NCBI lineage: Eukaryota > Metazoa > Arthropoda > Insecta > Lepidoptera > Tortricidae > Cydia > Cydia splendana. The sequence goes on along the minus strand of NC_085973.1, from coordinate 9,089,865 downwards.
AAACCTCTTTAAGGTAAACACATAAAACTACGTGTGTTTAATTATATCCATAAGAACATCCAGAAGTCCAAATTTCATGAAGCTAGCTCAAACGGTTATAAAGATATGAAGGTCAAAAAGTCGTAAATTTTAAGACTGACTGACTGACTTATAGTACCTAAACCTAACCTACTTCCAGATGACCTAGAAGGATGAAATTTGGAATCCAGCTCAGTTATTGTGTGAAAGCGTAGGAAAAAATCTAAAAATAAAAAAAAGTTAAAAAATAGGGGGGGTCCCCATACAAAAAAAACATTTTTTATTGTGACTGACATATAAGTACCTAAACCTAACCTACTTCCAGATGACCTAGAAGGATGAAATTTGGAATCCAGCTCAGTTAAATAAATAAAAAAAGTCAATATAAAAAAAAGTTAAAAAATAGGGGGGGTCCCCATACAAAAAAATATTTTTTAATTGTAGCGTTGGAACCGTTACAAGCAGATATTTGAAACTATCCCAATATATGTATTATTATATTTGCTATATAAAAGAAATATAAAAATAAAGTTAAGTCAAAAAATAAGTGGTGTCCCCATACAAAAAACTTGTAATACGCGCTAAACAACCGGCCAACGGTGTGTCGTTGGCGGCGCGCCGCACCACATAATTAATACAAAGAACAGAAGTAAAAAACATGCAGCGGAAACACAAGAAAAAACATTAAATCTCAATACCTGCCTAGTTTTCTTTACAAAAAGTATTGATATCCCATCAAAAACATACATGTAAAAAAGGAGAGCCAAGTTCAATACAAAAATTATGCTTGGCTGTGGGGTTCGCCGCAAAAAGAATGGAGATCTAAATGAGTGCCAAGTTCTATGCAAAATCCAAATATGTATTTATAAGAACAAAATAACATTATAAACAAGTATTAAACTCTATTTCTTTGCTTTATTGGATACCTATAACAATTGCTGTTATTTAAAAAAAATGTGAGATCTTAAAGTAGGTTAGATTTGGCTTGGCCAGTTTTTATCAGAATTACAATATATATATATATATATATATATATGTTGAATAACTTTATAAAATGATTGATGTAATGAAAACTGGCCAAGTCAAATCTAACCTGCTTTAAGATCTCACATTTTTTTTAAATAACAGCAATTGTTATAAGTATCCAATAAAGCAAAGAAATAGAGTTTAATACTTGTTTATAATGTTATTTTGTTCTTATAAATACATATTTGGATTTTGCATAGAACTTGGCACTCATTTAGATCTCCGTTCTTTTTGCGGCGAACCCCACAGCCAAGCATAATTTTTGTATTGAACTTGGCTCTCCTTTTTTACATTTATGTTTTTGATGGGATTTTAATTAATCGGCTACTTTTGAGCGGACAAACTTTTAGTTGCATAATAAAAAACTTGTAGGATGTAGGATTTGACAAAGTGCGTGATTTTATAGGACTGCGAACGGGGCACGAAGATAATTTCTGGCGCAAATGGTCGATTTGTGATTCGCAGTCATTAAGTAGCCAAAAGAGCTTGTTGCGTGAGCTTGTGTTTATTTAAGGTAAAAACAATAATTTCATTGTTTTTACCTTAAATAAAATGTATCGCGGTAGACCCGTTTGTGTAATTAAATAAGCTTGTTGCGTCATAAGAACATTGATATTAGGTTTTAAAATACTTCACCCGTAGGTTTGACAAATTCAATTGATTTCGAGATAGCATTCGAAAAGTAAATTAGGTACCTACTTATTAGGTAAATTTTTTTTGGAAGAGTTGTAGTTAAGGAGGAACATACTTATTTTCAGGAACGTAAACCTAATATGAGTGCGTTGCACTTGTACTCACATCAGGGTTCAATACATGACTCGATTATTTAATTGCCTCATTAGAAAATAAAAACACAAAATTTCGCCATAATATGTTTCATTTTAGGCATAGGTACATAACATTTTTTCGTGATCAAAGTAGGTAAGTATTAACTATTTTGTCACAAAAAAATTAGAAGACTAAAAACACATTTAAAATTCATAATATCGGAAAATATATAAATTATTTACATTCCGTACAAACTTGTAAATGTATATTATTATTTATAACTTTAAACCTATTTATACTGCAGTATGCATAATACCATCACCTGCCCGTTTATTATGTCAACCAGCAATACGACAATAGTATTATATTCTAATGTAAATTTGCTCATATCTGACACAATATGTGACACAGCCGAGCGGCCATCTCACGGACGCCATTGACGTCACATCACTCATTTCAATTTGGGGTCAACTGTGATCTTGGCTCAAATATTTGATGTTTCAAATTACTTTGCTGTTTGCGTGTGGATTAGACTACATACATACATGTAACAAGAGACTAGTACCATCCAATAATATACCAAGTTCAGACTTTATAAAAAAAAAATTTACTCGAAAGGTCTGGCCGTAAGTTGCGTTCGGGTAAAGTTGAAGTAAATTCATAAAAGTCGGTGGGAGATTTGTACTGAACTGTAAACATTTTCATAGAAATTCCGCGCCAGCTTCCGTTTAACGACCTACTTATACCATTATTAAATAAATAAATAAATAAAATAAATAAATATTAGGGAACATCTTACACAGATCAAACCTAGCCCCAAACTAAGCAAAGCTTGTACTATGGGTACTAGGCGACGATATACATACTTGTATAGATAAATACATACTTATATACATAGAAAACAACCATGACTCAGGAACAAATATTAGTGTTCATCACACAAATAAATGCCCTTACTGGGATTCGAACCCAGGACCATCGGCTTAGCAGACAGGGTCACTATCCACTAGACCAGACCGGTCGTCATACCACCCGACCCGGAAATGTCAAATAATATTCAAGATAATTAGACGTTTATGGTGACATGCTTACACTCTGTCACTCAAAGTCTGTGCAGAGTTATCTTGGTCCAATTGATTTTTCTTTAGGTACTTAAAGATTTTTTTTAATATTTTACAACACTTATCAGGATTCTACGTTAAGAATTTCAGAGGCATAATCGTACTTACGTAAGACGGACTCGTCAAATTCGGATTGGCTACGATTACTTACCGTCACAAACGAGGTTTAAATAGACCATGGTAGTACCTAAGTACCTACCATATTTCCGTGTTGGTCTAGTTAGGTTAGGATGGTTAGGAATTTGACAAATATCTTTTTTATTTTTTTCGTTTAGTAAATTTGAAAAAACATCTTAGGCGTATCAGAAAATCAAAAACACAAGAGTTCTGTGAGTTAAGTACTGTTTTACTCACTTTTTCTACCAAAAAGTAGCCTAGCAAGTTACTGAGATATAATTAAATTAACACGTAAATGTACTTACGTACCTAATAGAGTCGAAGACAAAAAGTGTATTTTTTCAAGTTTGCAGCTTATTCTATTCTAATTAGACGAGAATAAAATTTTCTAGTTATATCTAGCACTGACGGTATGTATATGTAGGTACCATTTGGACATAAATATACATCGCCAAAAGAAACACATTGTGCGTTTCGTCTTTACATATATCTTTTGAAGTCGTTAATTCCATATGACGTCATTGACATAGGCGCGGTTTAGTACTATACTAAAAATACTACGTGATCAACTGATCAATATTATCATACAATATTTGTTTTAATTTAAACAAATAATAATGAGTGTAACAAAGCATCTTTTTTAAAACGATCTTTAAAAAAACTTTTCCTACAGACCACTTAAACTGGACAACCTGACGATATATGAACTTGTATGAGATGATTTGTATATCTAATTACCTATACCTACAAAAAATAATTGAAATCGATTGAGTAATAACAGAGCTTTAAAAAAAAACAGATGAATTAAGATACATGTTATCCTTTATTTTGAAAGTTTGATAAAGTGGCAGTAAGTTTCAAATTCAGGAACATGACAATTTATGTCATCACAGTAGGTAATTAATTTATATTTAGTATAATTTTCCCATATTCAAATGAGGCAGACTGCGCTATAGTTTTGAAAGTAGGAAATACGGTTCATTTACGCCGTGAATGTATAAGTATATCATGGATAACAAAAACGGAGGAAAAAACAACAACATATAAAAATCTATTTAGGCGACAAAACGTCTACCCTCCTAAGTCCTGAGTTCCTAAAAAAAGAACAAATTAAAATCGAATTTTGAACTATAATGGAATAAAAGAGGGTTCCAATTCAAAACTGCAAAAATGACTCTGGGTCTTAGGAGTCTATAACTACGCACGCGTCGAACCGCATATCATCCAATTACCAACTGCAAAAAGCATTGTCGCGAATAATTATCGTAAAGGAAACAATGCTATGGTTCTCGTTTCTCGTAGTAAACTGATAGTTTTTTTACATCGCGGCCCGCCCACCATTGACGTCAATGGACCGGTCGCGCGCGCGAGTGTGCGTGCCAGGGCCATCGCAGGGCTAAGGACTTGCATATAAAGGTCTTAATGTGTGTATTATTAATTATTATACGAATCATTTTGAAGGGTTCTTAAGTTCAAGCCTATTAATAAGTAGATAATCATTTTTACGTTCAGTTCACTTTAGTACTTACCACAGTCTTAACGTTATTTTGCAGTTCTTTGCTTTGACTGTTCTCAAAATTTTATTAAGTTAATTGTAACGTTTTTTTTTATTTTAATTTCAATCAAATAACATAGTAGTAGTAGTCTTAACGTTATTTTGCAGTTCTTTGCTTTGACTGTTCCCAAAATGTTATTAAGTTAATTGTAACGTTTTTTTTATTTTCATTTCAATCCAATAACATAGAAGTTTGCGGTTACAATTTGCTACGTAGGCATACATGATTAGTTTTATGCGACGGCTGCTAAAAAGTGTGAACTTAACTAATAATTATGTAATATTTTGATTCAGTTAAACATATTTTATTTTGTTCATTTAAATTTAGTTTAGTGCGTTGGATTGCAAGAGATTTATCAGGAAAAATTCTATAGAATTTAATCACAATAGCGGATAAACAATACCCATTGTTTAAATTAGCAAACTAGATGACGTAATGGTAATTTTCACTGTCATCAATAGAAATTATATCGACATTCCTTCGCCAAATGATGCATGCGACATCTAAACGACTTCAGTCACGCAAGTGCATTTAATTTTTTAATTGATGGCTAAAAACTAGGATTGCAGTTTTAAAAACAGCCATTATCTGGATTTATGAATATTATAACTCAAATGCTGTTGCGAATTCGTCCCTGCAGTGCAGAAGCTTTTTATTGCACTCACATTTCCAAAACCCGACTCGACCCAAATCAAAGTTTAATTTTAAATTTACTTATTTCAAATTAAAAATTAGATCTTAATCTGGTGAAGTCTACAATGCAATAATTCTTAACAATGATCTTTTCCCATTTTCACATTTATATATTTATTCTGATCGAATAATAATATTACTATGATTGCTTAAGTGACAACCCTACACTGCCCGTATAAGTGTCAAATCGCTTGTACTAGTACGAAACACAAGCGCGCTGCCGGTTCCTACTTAGGTAGTTATAATTTAGCGTGTGTGCGTTGCACGCCGTGCATGCGAGCGTTCAATGTGCGTCTCGGATCATTATTTTATAGCGGCCACTAGGGTTGTCACTGCTTCCTGGGTGAACGTTTCGATTTAAAATACCTACATACTTATAATAATTAAAGTAAAGTTTTGACATTATTTCTATATCTCTAATCTCCTTATAATTAAATGTCAAGGGATCTATAAGTGTCGTGCCGTCTCTGAGCATAATTATTATATTGAAAAATTTGATGATATTCTGTAATTGCGATTTTGACAACCCTGGTTTTTGTGGTTTTATACGAAACCACGAAGCTTTAACATTAGCATAGTTATTATGTAATCAGTTTTCAAAGTTATGGTAATTTAATATTTTTTTGTATGTAATCTGAGTCACGTTTTTGTCATGTTTATGTTTTAATTCGAATGACACGATTAGGATGAGATGGTTACTATTACTAACGTACTTATAGCGGAATAGTTAACTTTTTTCTATAACATATGTGCCGTTCGCAAGGGGGCCCATAGATTACCAGTTTAGGCCCCTTAAAAGTGTAGGTATTTCTGGTTTGCGGCTAATAACGCGAGACTGCCATACAGAATATATTCAAAACATCATTTGTCTTGAGGCGTCACTTAATTTAAAAACTAGTATAATATAAACGAAACGTAATTTAGGACCATACATAGATTAAAAAGAAATCCTTTCTAATAGTTAAAGTTATATGGACCATGAAGCCATGTGTGGGTATGCACCCATAGCACTCCCGATTTACATTTGTTCTACGTATGGGGTTTTAATATGCATATGCATATTTATGCAACTAACAATAACAAGAAATCGAATTTAAATTGTCGTGAGACATACTAACATTAAACTAAGTTTACGGTTTAAACTCACGTGTCAACAAACAGTCACTCGCGCGACATAACACGGACGCGAAGCACGGCGTCGTGAACGCTGCTCGCACTGTTAATGCTTGAAAAGGAGACCTATGCTCTCCGAATTATGTCGCACGAGTGACTAAAAACACGTGAGTTTAAACCGTAAAATTAGTTTAACAGCAAGAAAGATATATCTAAGTATGTATAAAAGATAAAGATCTTCTCCAACTAACACTCCTTTGCAGTAACCCCTAGTTGCGACGTCCTCAGTTTGAACCGAAGACAAAGAAGAGAGAAGACTCCGTTTTTGTTTTCGGTTTAAAAAGGTCGCTCAGGACTCGTAAAAGTAGACTTTGTTCCGTGAAATTAAAGAGTAAAATTGCTTGTTCCAGATAATTAACGCTGATTGAGGGCACGGTTGACTCCTGAGCGACCTTCGGACGACCTTCGGGACCTGGGACCCTGGGGACTCACTCAACTTCTCGGCCAAGCTGTTCTGCTGAGGTTGGAGACTGCAGACCGAGAACACCGACTGCTATCTGACTTGAGACATTGTAAAATGATTAGCTTTTGCATCAAAAATAATTGAATTTTAAAAGCAACTATGTTAAATTTTGTCTTAATTATTCTATTACATATTTATTACAATATAAACCCGGTAGGATCTCAAGCGAGTGGCCGTATTTCATAGCACTTAGTCAGACCAAATTCGAAATCAAAATCTGGTTTTTATATTGTTTTGTTATAGTCCTCTATTTTATTTTAACATAAAATTTAAAAGTTTAAACACTCCAAGTATATTAACTGTTTACACACAACGATTGGTAATTTACTTATTTTTGTTAAGCTGTGTTCTCAAACCTCAGCAGAACAATATTTCGGCAGCTATGAATAGTCAATTAATATACGTTTAGCTTAAGTTTATCTCATAGAAGTATTTGTCTAATTATAATCTGTTTTATTTAGTATATTGGCATATAAAGTGGCGGGTCCAAAAAATTCAAAGTATAATGTTTAGAATATAAATTAATTTTGGAAAATAAAATTGGATTTTTTAAAGGTTTTTCGTCGGCAAAAGATAATGAAACTCACCTAAGTATAACAGTCATTATTTATTATATTGAATATGGAATTGTATATTTTTAATGATAAGCATACATAGATTTAGACAATTGGAGATTATTGAAGCAAATTTTATATCTAAATTTAGAATGTAAATTTCTTATGTCAATTTACTTACATAATTTTTTTTAATAATCATAATTTGTTAAATACAAACGTAAAAATCGAACACCTATTCTATAATATATTTATAATCATATTTTAATTTTATATTGCATGTCACGCGTATGTATTGCATGATTTTTGTTTAATATTTATATTTTTCGTGCATCATATTTATAAGTCACAGTCACAGTGATAAAAATCCTTTTTCTATTTAACTTGTAATCAGAAATCATTACGTTGTTAATTATATTGTGCTTATTTGAAGTTATTGAATATTTACCAATGGTGTTAAATAATAATTTAGTAATTTATTTACCGTTAAAGTATTATACGTTAGAGTAGTCCTTTTTACGTAGAATAGATATCGCCCAAACCCGATGAGAATAATAACATATCATTATAGAACATATTTTTTATTTTAAAAAGCGTTCAGGTATTTTCTAAATGTTGATAGGAAAATGAGAACCTTCAATTAACGGTACAATCAACAATACAACCGGAATCGTCCATGTCTCTTATTTTGTATGGGTCATATAAGTGCATAGAGGTAACTTCGAAAGCGAGGTAATTTTGAAAATACAAATACTCCACAGGTACTTTAGCAACATTTAATATTACTGCTGAATTTTAAGTTAGTTGATATTTGCAATTCTCAAAATTGCCCTGCTTTTGAAGTTGGATGATGAACCCCAACGTACCCTTACAGTAATGGGATAGGTTCACGTCTCTCCGGTGGACTTAAAACTTTTGTTTTAAAATCTATGTATAACCAATACAGGCAAGAGATGGGAACAAATTAGTAACTGTCATTGTCATGGCTAGTATTAGGTATATTATCACTACCAAAAATGACTCTTGCCTTACTTAGTATTACTATGAGTTGTGAAAATATGATATTTAATTAAGTTTTAAGTAGTTGATGTTCTCGTAATATGTACTGGCGTAATATACTTATGGTTAGTTGGGACAAATGCGTCTATAGGTATTGCCTAATGCAATGAGTGAATAAAGTGGCATCCTCAACGAGTAAGGTAAGGTGTAACACGGTGGAACTATTTGTTCCAGCTGAACTAACTATTATAGCCATTACTTTATTTACTGATTGTCTTTATTTAATGTCACTAAATAAGTTTACTAAGCTCATTTACAATCAAATGTCTAATTTATCAATTATCAGCTAAGATTTAAATCAATGTTAATGGCACTTATTAGTCTTATTACTACACATCGGTAACTCGTGGCATTTAGGTAGCACTTAAAAGATTAGTGATGAGCACACATCGGTAACTCGTGGCACTTGACAGTTTCTAACAGACTAGTGATGTGACAATGTTCTTCCTATACGAGTCGAGAAAAAGAAACCACTAAAAAAATGAATTAATTAAACTAATCTTTTAAGTGCTACCTAAATGCCACGAGTTACCAATGTACCTATACTTATTACAGTTTATAAATGCACCTGTACCAGACTCATAACAGCTATTCACTTCATAACTGTCAAGTTGTCAACACACACTATAATAAGTTTATAAATTAAAATATAATAATTCCGTACTCATTTAAATAATTAAAATAACATTCCACTATCGTACAGTTATAAATTGATTTAGAATAGGTAGTTTTAATTATATATTATTAAGTTTAATGAATGACGTCAATAGTTAGATAAAGTTAACGATATTAGGACCATTTTTTAATATAATGACGAATAAATTTTAATGACTGTTCGTTATGTTTATTTTGTTTCCCACCCAAAATGCACTGTTACGATGTTTTACGTTGTGTCCACAAGAATTAGTTGAGAAATACGATTTGTAGAGGAGAACAGTCGATCAGCCGGACATATAAAAGCATAGTATACTCGTATTTTTATAAAATTAATGAATGAAATGTAATAAAAAAGTAATAAGTCCGACTCACGTTTGACTGCACATTTCTAATAGGTTTTCCTGTCACCTATAGGAAAATAACTATTTGTGTATTTTTTGCAGACTCAGTAGTTTCGGAGATAAGGGGGGGATGGTCCGACAGACAGACAGAGGGTTCCGTTTTTTCCTTTTAGGTACGGAACCCTAAAAATAAGTAAAACACCTAACCTAGGTCGCCATCAGCAGCGGGCCAGGACCCAAGCTGGAAGTAGAGAGAGGAACCAACGACCTATCCGCTCCGTGGATTCCTTGGGTACTTATATGTACCTAGTTTGCATATGTGGTCTTTCTCCGTCAGTACAGTCCAATAGTTACTAACTCATTGTTGGCAAAGTTACCTATTGCGCACGTTGCGGTTTGTGACGTATTTACATGCGGTTTAAAAGCGGATAACTTCACTATGTTCAGTTTAGTATGTTCAAACATCATGTGTAAATGTCAATTTCAATTGCTGAGGGAATTATCTATTATCTGCAATAGTCATTGTATTTTTTTTAGTAAACCGTATAAAAAATAATTATAATATAGTATAATTAAGTATTAATCTTGTGATCTTCTCAATAATATAGCGAAAATAAAAACTTACTTTACCAAAAATCTATAAAAAAAATCCATATACATAACCCGATATGTAACCTGTTGCCCGTTGCCTATTCGCAAAATTATAGCAAAATGTACGCCTGGAAAATTGTTAGTTTTACCAGCGAGTGATCGAAACGTTGCTAATGAATTTTCACAGGCACTCAATATTGGATGGATTCATTGAGTTTAACGCATGAAGTCAATCTAATATTCAAATATTGTTAAAACTCTAGCCAAATAAAATTATTTCATTTTATTTAAAGAAATATGAGGCATATTAACCACTTTCAAAATCATTTTCTAAAAACCCCTTGACTTTCCCTGTAATAAAAAAACAAGTAAGAACATATAAAACTGAAAACAATAGAGCAGACCCTACTTATTGTGTTAAATGTTAAATAATAAAACCCGTACATACCTTTATGTATTTATTTAGGTAATAAAAATCTGTTGCAAGATTTAGCAATCAAAACCTATAAACTTACTCAAATACTCTTTTTCCCAAGAACTAGTATCTTCGCCATATTAGCTAACAAACCTTATACCGACAGCCAATTTTTAATTCATAAAACAGCACTGTATGATATCTGAACTCGACATCATTCATTTACACTTCGTTTTACTTTCATAAATTTACTATAGTGTAGGGTAGAGCTTTACTTATTAGGTACTTCGGACAAGATTTAAACCTGCAACCGGTCCATAAATAAAAGGTCATTGATCCGGTCGGATCAATTAATAAATAATAATTAAAAAAAAATATCTTTAATAAAAAATCGTTTACAAAAACAGATTACTATTTAAGCCTTGTTCATAAAAAATTAAAAAAAGTCTGAATGCTTTTTGCATGATTAGCATTTTTAACATCTGTTATTGATTTGATTTTTAATAAGATATAAATATGTGCAAACGAGATGCATTGAGAGGCAAATCATATCATTTAAACAACAGGTTATAATTTTATTAACTTAAATGTCGCTCCTGGCCTGTGGGATATTCGTACAGATGAAAATTGTCACAATCACAAATCATAACCTTCCTAATAGGTCCCTATTACTACAAAAAAGGGTGTGGTTGTTTAAAAACCGGCTAAGTGCGAGTCGGACTCGCGCACGAAAGGTTCCGTACCATTACGCAAAAAAAAATCACGTTTATTGTATCGGAGCCCCACTTAAATATTTATTATATACTGTTCTTAGTATTTGTTGTTATAGCGGCAACAAAAATACATCATCTGTGAAAATTTCAACTATCACGGTTGATGAGATATAGCCTGGTGATAGACAGACAGACGGACAAACAGAAAGACAGACAGACGGACAAACAAACAGACATAAAGACGGACAGCGGAGTCTTAGTAATAGGGTCCCGTTTGTACCCTTTGGGTACGGAACCCTAAAAAGCGTTATCTTATTTGTCGATAAAATTACTATTAGAGTCAGACCAAGCTAACTAACTTTATGGCATGAACGTAAATATGACATTTATACTGACACTCTCACACTTTGTTATGTTATGTCAAGTTCGGTACAGAGTTAGCTCTATCATAGAGCTGGCATATGGCAATAATATGTCAATTCATTTCATAGAGCCTCTATGAAATGAATTGAGATATTATTGTCATATAAAGAATAAAAAACCGGGCAAGTGCGAGTCGGACTCGCGCACGAAGGGTTCCGTACCATAATGCAAAAAAAAAAAACAAAAAAAAAAGCAAAAAAAAAACGGTCACCCATCCAAATACTGACCACTCCCGACGTTGCTTAACTTTGGTCAAAAATCACGTTTGTTGTATGGGAGCCCCATTTAAATCCTTATTTTATTCTGTTTTTAGTATTTGTTGTTATAGCGGCAACAGAAATACATCATCTGTGAAAATTTCAACTGTCTAGCTATCACGGTTCGTGAGATACAGCCTGGTGACAGACGGACGGACGGACGGACGGACGGACGGACGGACGGACGGACGGACGGACGGACGGACGGACAGCGAAGTCTTAGTAATAGGGTCCCGTTTTACCCTTTGGGTACGGAACCCTAAAAAATGCTCGTTCAACTTGCTGGCCAAGCTCTTAGTTTGCTTTTTTAGCATTAGAAAAAGTCTGCGCGATCTTGACGTGCCTTTTAATTGAAAAACGCTATTTAAAAATAGGTAACTAGCAAAAGAATGTAAATAATCGTATAATTGATTCATAATTGTTACATATTTGCCGTGACTTATTTTTCAAGTGTTTTTCAATAAAAAGACGCGTCAAGATTGCTTACCTTTTTTCTAATGCTTACAAAACGAACTATAGACTACCAGTGTTGGGCAGTGCGATGATCGATATGGATGCGAGCAATGGGAAGCGTATCGATATGAAATAGCATCGAGCAAGATATATGAGGTGTCGGCGGGTGATTTATTGACATGCGTGAGCGCTGTGGCGCTGTGGAGGAGGACTATTTAATAATTCGCGATCTAGTTTGATTCTAGATGTAGGTACTTAAAACCACCCCTATCATTGTACGTGTTATCAAATGAACTAACTCAGGTAAATAGCTAATATATTGACAGTACCGTCCTTAATTACATTATCGTGTTCACTTACAGTACGTCGACAGGCGGCTATTTGTGGGCTTAACAACGTTTAACTGTAGTATTAGAGTCTGTGCGGAAAGAGAAGAGTCGTGAAATGTATGGGATCCAATACAATCTACGATTCTTCTCTTTCCGCACAGACTCTATCAGTGTTAATGTCCGTAAAATCATTATAAATATCTATAAGATAACCGTAACAATACATAATTATTTTTCTACTCCTTGATATGTTCGAAAAAGGTTAGTTTTTGTTTTCAAAATAAATAGTATATTCGGATACATACATCTACTAATTTAGTCAAAATTAAAAAAAAATCCTTTACGTAAGCAATGAATCTCTTGAAAAACAACTCTACATGTTTCAGTTTTTCGACGGAAAAAAAAACCTAAGCAAACTCGTCAGTCACATAGTAAACAATAATAACATTAACGTATCTAAAACCAGTCATTTACCAGTTGAACTGTCAAATCCAGTTATGTCACGTGACCTTTGATCCGCTCATTTTTGAAAACAATAGACAATAATTAAATTAAGTTGTCATTCTGGTGTCGTTAAACTTAACGATACATTAAACTTAACGTTAATGATACCTACATGATGATACTTAATATAATATTTCAAAAAATTGATATATGTTTACATATTAATGTAAGCAACCCGTTCTTATAAACACAAAAAACGCGTAATTAATCTTTTTATTGGCGTAATTTAAATGATTCTTGTGCTTTGATTGTTTAATTATTGTAAAAACGTGTGTAAATGATCAAAACTTGAACCGGTTTGCAGTAGATGGCAGTAGATTGAACTAGTTCTCGTATGATGCCGAATTGTTGACTTTTATTTATAAAAAAATGTTTAAATTACACCTGACTTCGTAAAGGAATTTATTAAAATTCAGCAAAAATGATAGAGAAATATGACCCAATATCATACAAATTTGTATGACAGTTGCAAACCATATTTTTTACATTTCTTAAACAAATCCTTATTAACATTAATAAAACTTAGTACTTATTTAAAATAAAAACAAATAAACCTATTACTTATCGAACGAGCGAGCGAAGCGAACGAAGTTCTTACATTCGACTTGGGACACGCGGCTAGCTAGGGGCACGTCCCGGCATTTCGATTTTTTGAAGCTGAACTATCAGAGGATAGTTTGATACTCAAGAACTTAAGTAAATTTGTTCTAATTTAAATGAAATTGGGTAAACGTGTAGTTGAGGGCATTATATTTTAGTCATTAAATTATGAGTAGGCTCGATCAATGAGTTATTGAGCTAGAAGAGCTTAGAAGGCTAAAAAGCTATTTTTGAGGGGTCTTGCTATTCTGGTCATCTTTTTGCAAGAAAGTATGGTCGAGTTTGGTATCAAATGAAAGTGCTCGGCTTGCACTTTTATAATATCGTTTTTAAATATACCATTTTGAAATAATTTGCAAGATAAAAATAAACATAATATCTAATAGGCATTTGACATTTGACAGGAAATATTTCGGCTTACCACAGATACAGTATCAGTTAAGAGCTCCACAGACCTTGTAATATTTATATCCACGCGATTTTTGATCCATTGCCGCCTATAGTGGGACATAAAATAGTAGGAATTAAATAAAATGGAACTTTAAAATTTCCATACTATAGTCGGTTAAACAAGTTTGTCTGTAGAAAAAGGCGCGATATTCAAATTTTCTATGGGAGGATAACCCTTCGCGCCTACATTTTTTAGCCTTTTTTTCTACTATCGGAAATGGCTTGACAGACTATAAATTGTTGCCATGTGTAAGCATTTTACGTCAAAAATGTGACAGCTACGTAGAAAGTGGCGCCCTCATTTATTAACCGACTTCCAAATCTCAAGAAGAGGAGATTCGATTGTGATTTTTTAAATGTTTGTTACTCTTACTCCATATCTCCGTCATTACTGGACCGATTTTGAAAATTATTTTTTTGATTATATGTATATGCATACAGATTGGTCCCGTTTTTGTCAAAACCCAGTTCTGATGATGGGATCCATGAGGAATCAAGGGAACTCCTCAAATCTTAAAGGCATACATATAGTGATTTATGTGTTTTATCAACAAATCAAGCATATACATTCAAAAAAGTGGAACTGCTGATGATGATCAGAACGGAACTCTTCAATGAAACATAGTTCACGTTTGGCGATTTGTCCTCTTCGTTACAACAGAACTCTTCAATGACTACACGTTTGGCGATTTCGAATTTCGATTTTGACGGAGCTGGCCCTGGAGCCAGACCTGACCCGGATCCAAGCCACTGATACCTAAGCTAAATAAACCACTATGATTAACCTACCATAAAATGTAGGTATAAAGTATAATGATGCCAAACTTACTAGCCCCTCCCGCTCAAACCCCCGTACATCGCACCGCACGCGCCGTTAAGTGGGTTAGGTTAGGTTTGAACTGCGATCCTCACAGAACCGAAAAAAAGTGGGTTAGGTTAGGTTAGAACTACGAGCCTTACAGAAACGAAATGCTACTAGAAAAGTGGTTTTGGTTAGGTTCGTACTGCAATCCTCACAGAACCGAACTGCTATCAGAGAAGTGGGTTCGTGAGGCTAAAACTGCGACCCTTACAGAAACGAAATGCTACCTACTAGAAAAGTGGGTGGTTTTACCTCCTTTTCTACATAGTGCACCATCTATGTACAATAAACTTTCACCGGCCCCCATAGATAAGTCGGTTTTTTTTTCTTGGAAATTATTCTCTACTAGAGTCGGACCAAGAAAAGTCTGCAGCGGATTTGATAGCCCACGCAGTGCAAGTGTAATTTATACGTCATAATTTCATAGAAGTTTGACGTTTAAAATAACACGTGCACTGCGTGCACGCTCCGCAAATCCGCTACAGACTTTTCTTGGACTGACTCTATTTTATGTCGAACTATACGAGTAAGTAGGTGCAACAAAGTCAGTCGCTCTATATAATTTATTATAATTTTGGCAAACCGCGAGTTCTCAGTTCGGGGCGAACTACTAGTTTAATTAAGTCATATGAATACGATTGTCAGAGGGCGGAATTGCTCATGGCAAAAATCAAACGTCAATGGAGTTGGAACATTGAATTTTATCGACTTTTTTAGCTATCGATAAGTTCAGTCACCTTTTACATTTTATACGATGAAAATTAGTTCACAGGTGATTTGAATCCTTAGGTTGTATTATTGAAACTTAGGTAGTTTTAATAATGCAATACTAAGTTAAGTAGTTGTTAACATTATATATAGTTTTATATTGTCTTTTATTTAAATGTTATTCCGTAATGTTCATATGAAGTCTATTATTGTTTGCTTATGGATTTGAGGTTACTAATTTTCATCGTATAAAATGTAAAAGGTGACTGAACTTATCGATAGCTGAAAAAGTCGATAAAATTTAACGTTCCAACTCTATTGACGTTTGATTTTTGCCATGAGCAATTCCGCCCTCTGACGATTATACATATCCATGTATTTAGGTAGGTGGGCATTTTCACTTAATTGAACACCTTTAACGGCCGGTTATCAATCGTTACAAAACTGACGGTCAATTGTCAAATCCCATACATTTTGTCGGGAATGTAACGGTTAGACGTTACTGAAACACGACTTAAGTCGCGCTTTAAAGTACAAGTTAAATGAAATTGCCCAGGTACATACCCAATGACACTAGCGCAATAAAGACATCTTGATATAATTGATCATTCGTCAAAATCACCTTAGTGTTGCCACTGGTCCATATAAATTACCTACCAATAATTCAATAACATACGTGAGTTGTATGACGACTACTCTCTCACGAAATGTCAGCTTCCTATTAGATCAAATCCTTCAACCGTCCCGATAGTTAATCAGATACGTAATTCGCAGATCGCGAACGAAGCGCGTCGCCTCGAGTAAACTAGACCAGTGTAATAGGTGCTAACACAATTGAAAAATGAATTCCTTGTGGAAATACTCGACACACTAGCGATTTCATAAACCTACTCCGTAGGATGCGTCTTCGCGTCACTACATATACTTTGAACTATCTGTCATGTACTGATAGGGTGGAGTATGCTCGTATTTCGACCTAGGAGGGCCATAATAATGTTGATGAACATAAAAATAATATGATTAAAGCCTAACCAGTAACATATGATCATTGTCAAGAGGGCGCTGTTATTCTCATTGTATATGGTGACAGTTGAGTATAGTATGAAAAAAATAGTTCCAGTGAAATTCCGCAACATGGCGCGTGATCATATATACGTATATATTACTGGTGAGGCTTTAGATTAGACTAAAGCATCACGAGGCGTTTTAAGTCTACTTGTTTGTTACGTTTGCAGTGGCGTTTGTTTCAATAAAAAGTCCACGTTAATCGACGCTATATTTTTCGCAGTGGCAGTAACAACATCGCAAACATTACGCTGCAAATCCGAAATGTCGCTTGCATCTACGAACGATATTGCTTATGTTATGTTTATGGGTTCGGCCCTAGAACTGGTTAGGCGGGTGAGGTGTCGCTGTCCTAGGAAGCGATGAAAATTGTGAAAGGATTGCTAAGGCTCGGTTACACGGTGCCGTGAGGCTGGCCCCGATGACGAATATCGTATTCGTGTATTGCAATGTTTAATGCACGTGTTCCATCAATTTTAGCTTCAGGAAGATAAATAGCCGACCCTTGATAGAAGTAAAGGATGACTCACGCTAGACCGGGCCGGGGCCGGGCCGGAGCTTCCGGCGCTTCGTTTTCTATGGAATAACCAAAAGCTGTCATAGAAAATGACATTTTGGACTCCTTGGCCCGGGCACGGTCCGGCCTAGCGTGAGTCATCCTTTAAGCGTTAGATAATATTTTCAATTGTAAATGTAGACATGCAAAACGAAATTATGAAATCATCCATAGTTTTAATACATTCTGAAACTACAAATAATATTTCCATCACACCCGCTCGGGGAGGTTTTCTTTATTATTTGGAAGTAGTGAGCAAAGTTGCATTTTATCCTCTAAAATGCAAAATAATTTGTATTGTAATAACTGATGTGTCAAACTCGTCCTGCAGTGCCTCATAAAAGTTTACGGGCCTGTTTTAATTAAATTGTGTGTTATCCCTTTCTTACAAATACAAAACCAAAATGGGAGATAAAGACAAACGATTATTCGCTAATTGAGGCTTGTAGCGCGATTATGAATAAAGGGGTTAGTCTTTTGCCTGTGTAACTAGAGCTTAAATGAATAAGACAATAACATTGCTAGTTTACTTACATATTACTCGTGGTGGGTCAAACAGATCACTGTGTTATGTCTTTCCTGTAGACATACACAAGAGTTAAGGGCTATAAAGGTTAATTTTCTTATTTAACCCTTATCCACGTGAAAAGGTCCTCCTTTTATTTAGAGAACTATGATAAAATCATTGCTTACATGCCCACAAGCTGTTAACTATTGCCCACAGGAGAGAAAAATGTACTGTTCGCGATAACACACTAGTTTTCTCTCCTGTGGGCAATAGTTAACAGCTTGTGGGCATGTAAGCAATGATTTTATCATAGTTCTCTAAATAAAAGGAGGACCTTTTCACGTGGATAAGGGTTAAATAAGAAAATTAACCTTTATAGCCCTTAACTCTTGTGTATGTCTACAGGAAAGACATAACACAGTGATCTGTTTGACCCTACTAGTATGATATTAACTCTATTGTAAGATTACGAATACCTTGCATAAACACATGTAAAGCTCTAGAGCTTTGGATTTAGATTAAATTTATTACAATGTGGATGTGGCGCAGGCAGACCGAAAAGGAGATGGCGGGACGACTTAGACGCATTTTATGCGGATTGGCGGGAAACTTAAGACAGGGTTGAGTGGAGGAAGCGAGGGGAGGCCTTTGCCCAGCAGTCGGACACTAAACTAGGCTAATAAAAAAAAAACAATGTGGATATTTACGAAGGCGAAAATCGACCGTGCTAAATATATCCCAAGTAGCATTGCAAGCTGTATATAAGCTGTATTAAAGTTTATTTGTATACTATAAGCTGTACAAAGGCTGTATAAGCGCTTATACAGCCCTTATAAGTAAAAAAGGGCCCAAATTATACAGCCTTTGGCGTTATTAGAGCTGTAGAGTAGCTGTATAAGCAATACATAAGCTGCATAATAGCTGCATTACAGCTATATTTCGGTGTAACAGGAAACCTTAACACTACAGATAATCTCTTATAAGTACGATATAAGAATATAAGTTTTAAATGAATTATAAGAAAGAATTACAAGAGAATAATAATCATTTAAGAAACTAAAATGTCTTAATCTTGTTCATTCGTAATATAGTAATGGCGACAATAAAGTGTTATAGTGGATGGTAAAAGTAAAAGTAAATATTATACAGGACTTGAATGGAATATTACATTATTGGTAAGTGCGGATTATTATTTATTGTGAACCTGTGTATCTTTTCTGGCAAAATATTTACTCGCCTGCAAAATAACAAAGAGAAACCATAAGGAAAATATCAAAAATCGGTAAAGTTACTGTTTGTTTTTAAGGTTAGAGTATCAAAAATATTTATAAATATTAATTCTAAGGCTTATTTTAGCTGGTAATCATAACACGGCGCTAGTCTGCTAAATATTTGCAAGTATTTCTTTAATTATATTTACAAATACGTTTTTTTTTTATTGTAAAATGGCGACAATTTTTAAACAGCCTACAGGATAGTTGGAGAGCATTATAATCTTAGTAGCTGTGCTGTGTAATAAATGGAGTGTCTTTTACAGCTTTTGTAATTAAAACAGCTTTATAAAAGAATATTTGTATTCGTTTGGCTGTATTTCGGTTCTCCGTACATAAGTTATAATTCTCTTTAGAGATCCGTATAACAAATAAAAAACCTGTACTGTAACTGTCATATATTTCTTTAGTTTTATAATACACTTATTTTCAGAAATCATTACACTACTATACATATACGAGTGTAAAATTACGCCAAAAGATTGTTATAAGCGACTCTATCAGTAATACAGAAAAAAGCTGTACTATAGCTGCCATTTATTGATTTGGTTTTATAATACCCTTACAGACAGAAGTTATACAACTACTATTCTTATAGGAGAGTAAGATTACGCCATAAGAAATAGATTTAAAACGGGGTTGACAGATACATTTGTACAGCTACAAGTGCCAAGTGATACTACAATACAGCCTGTATACAGCTTTTACGATAAAATTAGCTTGTAGTGTTTCACAACACTTAATGTTTTAAAACGGAGTTGACAGATACTTTTGTACAGCTAAAAGTGCCAAGTGTTACTACAATACAGCCTGTATACAGCTTTTACGATAGAATTAGCTTGTAGTCGCTCACAACACTTTTAGTTTTATAGTAGATTTTTTATATTCTGATAAAGCACCCCATGCTTCCGCAGAATCCTTTATAATGATTTTATACAGCTTGAGCTGTATAATGTCTGTAAAGTACCTTTTATATAGCTTAAATCTTTTCTGACACTCTTATACGTCCCTTAAATCACTCTAAGTTCTTAATTGGCTGCTATATTGATGTTGCCGACACTTCCATGCTACTTGGGATATCAAACAACATAATCCTTTATTTTTGTGGTTACCTATAGATATTATGTATTATCTACCTACCTATCTATTATGTTTACCTTTAAACGAGCAATTCTTGTTTAGAATCTTTCGGGGATCTCGGAAACGGCTCTAACGATTTCGATGAAATTTGCTATAAGGGGGTTTTCGGGGGTGATAAATCGATCTAGCTAGGTCGCATTTTTTGAGTTTATATGTTTTCCGAGCAAAGCTCGGTCTCCCAGATATTTTCATAAGCAATAACGTTTTAAAGTTATTGGACTATCTGAAAATATATGAAAACTCGAACTTTGACCGTTTACTAACTTACTTGCATAAATCCTTGATAAATAAATAAATAAATAAATAAATAAATAAATATTATAGGGACATTCTTACACAAATTGACTAAGCCCCACGGTAAGCTCAAGAAGGCTTGTGTTGTGGGTACTCAGACAACGATAAATATAATATATAAATACTTAAATACATAGAAAACAACCATGACTCAGGAACAAATATCTGTATCATCATACAAATAAATGCCCTTACCAGGATTCGAACCCGGGACCATCGGCTTCATAGGCAGGGTCACTACCCACTAGGCCAGACCGGTCGTCAAAATTGTAAATCTACTAACATAAATAACACAAATATAAATGGGGATCTTTATCAAAACAACAGTAGGTATTATCGTGCTACGCGCGTACATCTAAAATCCATTAATAATGTATTCAATATGTGTAAAAATATGGGTTTTTAACCTTCGTAAAACGTATGCATAATATCGATGAATTTTACGCATATTGCGGTTTAGGTCGCGATGTTTTTTTATGTTATATATGTTCTTCTTTTGAATATTTTTGATTACATCGTATCAATGTTTTGACAATAAAAGTAAATTATTCATAATATAGACAAAAAAGAAAAGCAAAGTGGAGAAGACTGAGCAGGAAAGCGGACCCTGGCGCTAGGCCGGGAAAACGCTAAGTTGAAGAGATAGACAAAAAGACTCTCTTCGCAAAGAGAAAACTAACACGACATCTATCAAAAAATAATATATCAAAGATGATGTAAGAGATACTGGAGTTTGTTGTCCGTAAATGGTGTAAAAAAAACTAGTTTCAAGTATAATAGCGTTGAAGCCAAATACAGCCTATAATATGTTGCATTAAATAAATATAAAATAAATGTTTGTATTATTTATTATTAATTAAAATCAAATTACTGACCAAAAATAAAAAGGACTTATAACAAGTAAAGCGGTAGAGCTTTTACAGAAATCAGTGAGTCTTATAATATTAATGCAAGAACTTTGGGAACAAATCAAATTATTTTATATAAAAAAGGCTAGGTTCAATTACCATAGGTAGTTAGAGTAACCATGAGGTTAGCGAAACTCAGCAAATTTACTTTGCTTGAAAATTGTTGAATATCGATGTAACTGTTTAAGGACATTGTTGACACACTTGTTTTTACAAATAAGTGAAATTCTTAAATGGTAATCATTTAAGGAGTCTTCCTTGGCGTATACTTATGTTTTTTCCCAGAACAGAAGCTTGTCGCTCCCAAGTCTGCCTCGATATAGAATCGGGACTTAACTCAAATCGTGAATTAATACCGGCGACCGGCCAACTCACTTCACGTAACTTGTACTTAACCAGTAGTTGAGCGACTCTTGGGCTGTCTGCACGCACCCAAACCCAACGAACAATTTAAAAAAATGTAGTGATGTGACCCCGATCGTAATGAAAAATCGTTTCAGGGTAACAGTGTTGTGAATGTGATAGTGCTGTGAAAAACAAATGAACGTTCGCGGTATGAAACTGTTTTGTTGTGACAGCTTGATAAGCATTTTATCTTTTTTTTAATTAATAAATACGCAATATCTAAAGCAAATAGGTATGAGTAAAAAAAATATAAAAAGGCTTTTTTAAAATGCCACCGTGTTTGGAGAATGATTTGGCTTGATGTTAGTTATCTGAGAGGCGATCTTTGTCTGTCCGTCACGCTAATTGCTTCTATATAAGCTTATCGATGTTATAATTATCGAATCATAATCAGAACCCATTAGCTTTTGTCGCTTATAAAGCATGATGAACTGAAAGTATGATGATTTCGATAAAATTATACTTTTTATCTCCTACGTAGTATATATTAAATGTATAGTTTCATGATATCATAATATGATTGTTCCAAATAGTATGCGAAATAGGTATTGATATACTTAATCCACATTCCTATTACAAATTTTGGTTTTTCTAATACCGTTTGCAAAACTTATTTGTACTTACTTAAACCTATGTATAAAACTTTTACACATTCAAAACTTATTAGATTAATTTTATATCAGCTCTATAAAGAATCAAGGAAAAATTATACAGAGGCTTTGGACATGTACCTACAATATAAATTTGAAAAATAAGGAAATATAAAAGATCAAGCGTACTAGTAATATGAAAGCTTAAATTGTTTACAATCCCGTTATAATAATTACTTAATTAAAACCAAAATCATGACAATCATTCTTATAAATTCGAAATAAAATAATTCAACAAAAAAACTTATCTTACAGATACAAATATTATACATTTTCCTCTAACCGTCACATAAATTATCTTTATTTTTTGCACTTCTATGCTAAAGCATATAAAAAATATATAAAAATAGTAATTACTTTAAAATATATATATTTTAAATTAATTACTGGACAGCAATGCTTAGTTTTTCTGAAACAAAATATTTAACTCGTCTAATCTATATAGAGTAGGTACTTCTTAGTAGTGACGTCACATATAAACATGTAAAGCATAAATTTTGTTAATGTAAATTTTAGTTTACATAAAAAATCATGAGGCGTACGGGTCTGGTGACCGCATGTTACAATATTTATTTACATATTAGCATCTCGTTCATAACAATTATTTGTAGATTTTTTAGTAGGTATCGTAAACGTTATCAATATAACGTTTTCAATATATCGCCTAAAAGAGCAGAAAATTTTTCACAATGAAAATATATGAAACTAAAGTACCCGAAGGGATAACATTACTCATCCATAGAAACTTATTTTCTTAAATTTTTACAAACGACATGATTGAATAATCCACTTTGGTGTAATCTTTGGGTGTTATTTAATAAAATGGGTGGGTAATGTAATCCGAGTCTACGGTACCATATCATCAAGTGCGGATTGTCCTAAACAAATTATACAGGTATTTTAAGGGGCCCACTAATTAACAGTCCGCCGGATGGTATCGGCCTGTCAGGTAGAACAAAATTTTGACAGTTCCGAACAACTGACAGGCCGATACCGTCCGGCGGACTGTTAATCAGTGGGCCCCGTTAAAGACCTCAAGACCGACGCTGATGACTAAGTCCTTACAAAATTTTAAATTTAAGTTGCGATGATTGCACTTAAAAATCTAAACAGTGAATGAACTTGCTATATATATATATAGTTAAGTTATATAAAAATATTTATTATTATTGGGAGCCTACAATGTCCCACTACTGGGCAAGTGAGGCCGTCAGGCCCAACTTTTTACAGTTTTAACGATCCTGTGCATTCTTCGGCCATTCCATTAAAAAGGAGTCTAACTCGTGTCGCCATCGCCGACGTGGTCTGCCATATCCTCTTTTTCGGCTGACATGACCAGCTCAGTCCCACTTTAGCTTGGCCGCTTTCCGAGCTACTGTTGTTCTGGAGCACAGTATGGTGTTCCGGATATTACGCTATAATTTTTTTTTAATTGATATATCATTAAATCAATCTTTCGAATGGGTAACATAACGCAATTTAATAGTTATTACCTATGCTGAATTATTATTTGAATTGAACCCGGAATGCCACTCACTAATAAAACTAAACAATGCCAAGAAAAAAATCATAACAACACAAATATGCTAACGCTACTTTAATTTAACGGTTAATAATCGCACTTAGCGTAAGTACCTAGTGATATAAATGTCTCGTTATATGCTAAAACATACTTGATTATCGTCTGCTAGATTTGAATGTTTTTTGCTATGGGCCAAAGTGCGTGATACTTCAAATTCAATTCGTAATAAGCAAAAAAGATTACAATACTACGATTTGGTGTCGGTCCGGTATGGTTGGCGCGCGATTTGACATTATATTATATGACGTATGACTTAGGTACTGCACACGTAATTTTTTTGTACATAACTATGAATTTCTCTATCGCGCATTTTTTTCGGAGAGAACTCACAGAATTTCGATGTTATTAGCGAATTTATATTAGTGACTAAGGCATTTATTTCAGTTTCATATTTATGATATAGCTTGATTACAATCTCGTTATTAATTTACAGAACTTTGTTTTCAGAATTAATAAAGAAAGGGTTTTTGGTTGATAACAAATTTAACGTTGATTTATATATTATCCTAAAAGTAATTCAGTTTCCCATGCGTAGTACCTAGACATAAGATATCTTTATGATAAAAAATGCGAAATAGAATTGCTTACATATCTCAGAATTCTTAGCTAGTATATTTATAAAATATCATAGATATGACACAACATTTATAGCATTCTAGATGCTTATTTCATAATCAATGTAGTATTTACAGTGTCTTTAAATGTATGACTATTAAAATAAATTAGTACTAAAAATATTAAAATTAGCTTAGTAGAAGTTATTGGCCTGACTCAAACCTCGTGGCTACACAAAAAGCTACAGTCTAAACGAGAACCTCCTTAAAATAAACTTGTTTAAAAATAAAATCTAAAAATGTTGCAAGTATGTGACATTATTCTTAAAATTAAATACGCGAAACACGTCGCGGAACGGAAGTTTTTGTCATGTTATTATAATGATGCCATTAAGCTATGTGTTGCAAAAAAATGTGACTTAAGAGCACAGAACATAAAATAATTTCAGAGTGGCATATTTTCAAAAAACGTTAGTGGATTTTTTTTACCGTAGTGGTGTTTTCGGGTTTCAAATCAATATTTGATATATTATAAAATGGTTGTGTTGAGATAGGTCGCCATGATACACCGAGTCAGACCAAACCAAAAACAGTTTTTTGGTTCCGATTTATCTTTCTAACTTAAGCAGAATATTTATTCGCCGCATGCAAGAAAGGGGCCTTGGCCCGCGCTCCGGGTTTATCCTGGTGCAAAGGCTGTCCATCGCAATTCAACGCGGGAACGCAGCGAGTGTGATGGGCACCTTTGCGCCGGGGGTAGCGCGGGGAGGCCTCTTTGAGTAGTTTTTATATTCCTTGTTTTATTTTAGATATATTTAGGGTTGTTAGTTTTAATTTAGTATTATTTATAGATGTATTTAGTTCATAAGTTATTTATTTGTCTTTCTACTGTCTGTTTACAATTATATTTTTAGGGCCGTCTGCGATTTTTTAAATACTTACCTACGATATAATTTATTATTTTTATAGAGTCAGACCAAGAATAGTCTGCAGCGGATTTGATAGCCCACGCAGGGCAAGTGTTATTTTAAACGTCAAACATCTATGTAATTATGGCGTATAAATGACACTTGCACTGCGTGGGCTATCAAATCCGCTGCAGACTTTTTTAGTCCGACTCTAAACCACTGGCTACTTTTTCGATTTTTCTATTTAATATTTTTTATATTTTAAAATCTTACATTAAATCAAACAGAAAAGAGCCGTGAAACCCTACCGGGTTTGTATCGACACATCATTAGTGAATACATTTTACATTAAAATTGTTGTGATAAATTATATAAAATTACAAATGAAATTACTTAAGTACAAGAAATAGTTTATATTTATATAGCCAAAGTTTGCCTTTTAGTAACTATCGTACTGCCGCTTATGAATGAGTATAATAATATTAAGTTATTTAAATGACGAATCGTAATGATGTCATAACGAGATTATCAATAAAGCTTTCAAGAAGAATGCCAATATATTTTTTGCCAACGCGACCTTAAGATGTATTAAGCAATCACAATATAGCTGGGATTAATATTAAAATTAATATAATCCATTTGAAGTTATTATTATTGCGTTGATAAAAACATACAGGAAAAGTACGAGTCGACACAGGCAGGTGACATATTTAGATTTGTAAAATATGATACGATTTTAATTGCAAATTCAGTGCCTAAGTAAGTTACATACATCACTCTCGCCTTGTTTTGCTGTGTGACGCTCTGCTATTGAAATCAAATCGGTGTCATATTAAACAATCTGAATAGGTAAGTATGTACTCAGTCTAATCAGTTACGCAAACATGAATTTCTGAATGAGGTAAAGTGGAAAAACTACTAGACAGGTATTTTATCACGGCAAATATTAGCGTTTTGTAGAATGGAAATTATACCCAAGTTCATATGCTCCGTTTTTTTAAATTTTCACACGTTCTTTACGATTTAATAGACGGTATTATTTAATTATGTGGTCAAAATTAATGATTAACCAATTGTTTTCGAAAAATTGTTATCGAGCGATATGAATGTTAGTTTAAGATAGGTACTCATCCTAGTAATAATCACTATTAACTAGGCAAAAAAGACACAGGATTATCAAATATTTTACATAGTGTTCAGTTTTACCTGGATCGACTTTAGATTTGAAATAACCGTCCCTTAACTTATTTAACTTTAACCTATGCATATAGACTTGAAACCATAAAAAAAACTGTGTTTAAAGACTGTGTTCGAAAGTATCGACAACTAGCTTTGCCCGCGACTTCGTCTTCGTGGAATTAGTAACAGTAGCTAAAGTAGGTATAGCATGGATACTGCTAATAGCAATCATTCAATTCGCGCATTGCTTCAATTCCACCCCCCTTTGCACTCTCTTCAGGGATGACTTCCGAGATAAAAACTATCGTATGTCCTTCCCTGGGACTCAAATTATCTCTATACCAAATTTTAACTAAATCGGTTCAGCGGCTTAAGTGTGAAGAGGTAACAGACAGACAGACAGACAGACATACACACTTTCGCCATTATAATATTAGTATGGATTGAGCGCCATAGTACGAGTGACGCCGACAATATGTCTCGTCCGACCAAGTCGGCACTTTGAGACTGCGACAAAGCAGATCTCATTATATCGAACAAGCGCGTTGCATTGAGAAGGCGTGTATGCGTTTATCCATTCATTGTGTTACCGTTCCGCTTGTTTATGTACATAGTTGGAGAGCCGACGCATATTTTAAGATTACAGTTTGCTATTTAAATCGTAAAATGTATGATATTACGAATGTTTTAATGAATTCCCCATTTCATAAGAGGGTAGTGTAATGTGCGCAAAAAACTAAATGAGAAAAACGAATTTCATATTTTAATTAACTATAAATACAAAGAAAATGCTGTATGTCTTCTGAACACCCCAACGGTCGGAACGTACTCGAACCCATTTCTTCTTCTTTTTCTTCATCCAGTGTTTTAAATTTAATATACCTTCTAAGTATTTAAACATCGTCGGATCCTGAACTCTACGAAGATAAAAAGGCTCGTTGCAGCGTAGGCTACGATGACAGCGCCAATTACCCTCGGGATTTAGCTCTCTTGTCTACTTCTCTGAGACAATCGAGCCCATTGGGATTACACTTAGAGAATTACATTTCTTGTTACAAGCATTATTGACGGAGCGAGCGGGCGCAGTGAAGAGTCTCTGTTTCATTTAGGCAAAAATGTTTTCGTATGTCTGGCCCTCTATAGGTAAGCATTACTCAGCCGATTATTTTGAAATTTGATGAGTAGGTTCGATAATAATTTTTGGGGACTCAATTTTTTTTTTCAAAACATGGAGGTGCGCGTCTTTCGCTTCTTCTTTCGCTTTCAGCTCACAGTATATGCGTTCCCTGTGCTGACGTGTTGTGCTCGCGTATAATATGCTTTAAAATCATATGAGTTAGCAGATAAGGTGCGAGATTAATTAATGTGGCAAGGTACTGAGGTACCTAGTAACTACAGATGTATAATCATTTTCCATCGTATTTTCACGGAAACTTACGAACGTGTTTTCATTTCTATTTCAGTGAGTCTCGATACAAAAAGCACTGACATTCACTGAACTAGCATGACAAATACGAACGTTTCCGAGAAAATACGATGGTAAACAATTAGGCACTACATCTTGTAGCTAGACTCTGCTAGTAATCTTTTTGTCCTCATCTAATGACAAAGTTAAACTAACCATAAACCTGATTACAATCAATAAAGTGCGCTTACTTCGACTAAAATGTTTCTTTGTTTGTAAATGCCATGTTACAAAAAGGTGTTATTAAAAAAGTCAGACTGGATCATAAAGTAGACAGTCGATGGGATCCGTCAAGACAGATGGAGCGGCGCAAAAAGCGATTGCGTATACGGAACGAACTTGTTCGCGAAAGTGTTGCCAGCGTTTTGCGGCACGAACAGTGGACATAATCGTAGATCACACTTGACTTTACTATTTCACTTGAGGCGAAAGCTCTATGCGATGAGAATAGTGCCAGTGTAAATAAATTAGGGGCATTATTACACAAGTTGACTAAGTCCCACGGTAAGCTCAAGAAGCCTTGTGTTGTGGGTACTCGGACAACGACATATATAAGTATAATATACAAATATTACAAATACTTAAATACATAGGAAACATCCATGACTCATAAATATCCGTTCGGCAATGCAGTGCTCGCCGCGTAGCACAGACCTTAGATTTCTAGCAATTATACATCATCGGAGGCCAGGGTATACTAGTCTGCTAGTGCTGTATCAGTTCTGGATATCGCTGACGGAAAGCCGGTGTATAAGTATTCGCATTTATTCCACAAACAGCGACTTTGGTCTTTTTGCACTTTGCGTTGAGCCTGTTTTTGTTGCTCCTATTGAATCACCGGAAAAAGGGTGGTTTTTGTGACACATTGGCTGTTGCCCATCTTGATGATGATGGGAAATAATTGTAAATGTTGTGTGGGTTTCAAGAAAAGTAAAACTTGAGTTAAATTTTTCTTGAAACCTATACATTTTTCAAGAAGTATTATTTTTAAAGTTTAGTTTTTATCATCAAGAAGCAACGGTCAATGTGTCACAAAAACCATTAGTTTTTCGGCCATTCAATAGGAGCAGCAAAAATGGGCTCAACGCAAAGTGCAAAAAGAATACATCGTTAAAATTATACTTACAAGTATGTATTTATTGCCTTATTGACAGATTAGTATTATAAAATAAACATCAAACTATTCGTATCAAAGTAAATGTATATAAGTGTCTGTAGAAAACACTATTTAAAGAAGAAGTTTAATATAACTAAGTAACACGACCTAAGTCTATTCAATTGATAACCCGTAGGACACGGAGGTATTATTACATTAGGTATTAGATAGGTTAAAGTTAACACAGGTAATTTCCTTGATAAAATGAGTGACTGAATGAACGTCATGATTGCTGCAGTAATGCGGCAGCGAATGTCACTCATTATCAAGGAAATAGTCAGATACAGCGGCGGCAACCACGACGCCAGTAATGCAACCACACTTGACACGAACATCACCTTTAATGACGTAAAACAACATCAGAAAAAGACCATTAACATTTAAACTGTCAATCTTTACCCAAATATTTCGTACACAAATTCATTATCTCGCGAGTGAGCAGAACCTTTAAAACGCCGCAATTGGTTTTTGTAACGGCCCCTTTACATTCCAAGTGTTCATTTGCCGGGATCATTTTAATTGGGTGTCTTTAATTTTGGTATTCGATTTTTAAACGCGTTTTTGGGCATTTAAACGGGCCAGAATTGGCCCTTAATGTCACTATAATTTCTTCGAATATAACTTAAAAGCGTACAAAGAACATTTTACGTTGTGTAAATAGGTTTAAGGCGTTATGTTTGTATTTTTTTTTAATTTTGATAAGGACGTTTGTGATTTCGCTCGATAATAAATCCCCTTATTAATAAAACTTAGCAACCTCTTACAAAACTGTTAAATTAAGACTCTTTCAAAACAGAAATGTCAAAGTGACGGATAGGGACAGACGATAATTAACGATTTAGATTTAGATTTATTTATTTCATAATATGAAATTACAATATAAAGTATTTTACACTAATCTATACGAATATATATTATGATCGTCAAGTAGGAAAGTAACAATTGATTATAATTATTTATTACAAATGTCAAGAAATACACAATTTAAAAACCATTATAAGCAATCGATTAATTAACTAAATTATTAGCAATGTCAAATAATATAACATAAAAAACAATTGACATTGTCATGTCATGTCAATGTGGCTAAGCTAAGCACGGATATCTCATAATGATCGTCAAATTAAAATAAAATAAAATGAAAAACAGGTCAATAGAAAAATGAATTACATTCAATTTGGATTATTACATGTCATTTCCATATATTCATTTATATAATATAATGGATTATCCAATAAAAAGAGTCTCAATTGGCGTTTAAATATTTCGTCAGATACGCAATTTTGATACGCAGGTTCGCAATTTTGTGGGTAGACGCTCATAATACGTTGGCCCTATCACCCTCGGTTTGTGAGATTTGACTAACGTTTATGAATAATACCAAATATACAATATTAATATATGATATGGTGAATATGTTTTAGTAGCGCTGAACCCTCGATGCGCGAGTATGACTCGCATTTGACTGGTTTAAAATATCTAAATAGGCGTGCCTCAAGTAACTGTAGTTAGTAAGTTACTCACGTAATAATATGTGTATTATTCATAAGTAGGAATATTTCAAACCTAGTTTACTCACCGCCAAATTTATCACCCAAGATTAATTCAAACCACTTAAATGAATACCAAAAAAACTTGTGAATCATCGAGGAAGTACATTAATACCTAGTAACCAAATGTGTGAAATTCTTGATAACGAGTCCCCCTGTTTTGTGCCATTTGTCAGTTGAGCAACAAATAAAGTCATTGGCAAGGAAATAATAAAGACTATCAATCTCTTTACAGAGTCGCGTGCTATGATTGTTGTAGATATCGCTATAAATACACTGAAAGAACTGTTTGCATAACAATAAGAAAATATTTTTTTACTACTTACACAAAAATTGGGACTTGTGAACTATATGTTATGTTATGGTGGTCCCACACTCTTCACTAGTAATTTTTCCACTTTTAAATGTATTCTAAGCTTAATAGCATCGTTTGCAGACGTTTCGTCCTTAAATTTTTATAACGTTATATAACAGCTAGTGTGGAACCACCATTACACCGGCAAACAGGTCGGTTTTTGTATTGTAACAACAAAATCGGTTTTAGGATATTGGTCAAACTTTTCTTCAAATACTACTTTAAATAGTTCAGTATTTTTTTATTTATTAAATAAAGAGAAATCATTAATGACTCACGAACAAATATATTATTAGTGATAAACCCACCAATAATTGCCCTTACCATCAGGAATCCGGGACCATGCGACATAGGTCACTTCCGACTCTAGGCTAAGAGGTCGTCTCTAATGAAGACTCATTAAATTTATCTCGACTTAAGTCGAAAGCTCGCGATTTTGAATAAAATTGTCAGTCTTTACAATACATTTGTCTTAGAACGTAACGGACAATCCGCCATAAATTTTCCGCTCGGAAATATAGTCCTTTGCCGGCGTATACAAAGAGTGGCATGGGATGCCAATGCCGTCCTGTGGCAGCCATGTGAAGGTAGATCTCTACTTATATGCAAAACGAGGTAAATCTGTGACAGCCTGTTTGGATTTGGATAAGGCGACTTGAAGCTGGGAAACTCACTTGTTTGTAACACAAATATTCAAGTTACATTATTGAAAAAAAAAAACCGTTCAAGCGGTACTCATATTTTTGCAAATGTGTTGCCTGCATTAGTTTGCCTTCGGAGTTGATAAACCGAGTCTGGTGAATTGTAAAAAATATTTTTTATGGATATCACTGTTTTAAAATTCCTTAAAATCAGCTAACTCCTGGACTACCCAAGAACCCACTACCAATAAAATACATCTATTTTCGTTGAAGTGACATGGAGCAGCATTCACATTTTAAAATCTCAACTTTACATTAAGGTTTTTAAAAATTTCGAAGAAGCTTCAAGCTATATGGTGCGATTTGGTTTGAAGCAGGAACAAATACCTACAAAATAACAGGTACATATTTATATTGGTCTCTAAAAATGTAACATTTATTTTATAACATAACAATGTACATCAGACATTTTAAAATTAAAAATACTATGTATACACTAGTAGTGCGCCATTATTAGCAACTAAGGATAAACCCAGACATCCTTTTTCCTATTTTGTTGCACTCCACTTAAAATGCCTGACATTTGTAATAGCAATTACCGGAGAGGAAAAAAAGATTTCCCCCAAGGTTTCCAAGTAACCGACTTAATACTAAACGTCAAGCATTCTGTCTTTTAGCGGATTCCTCGATCTCCCACAGAGTTAGTCGGTTTAATAAAGTCAAAAGGGGCAGCGAAAAAGTAAACTAACCCATAATAAAAGTAAGATAAGCATCGATCAAGATAGAGGTGGATATAGAGATAAATTCTTCGGTATATATTAAGGTGTAAATGTAAAATGGGCCAAGGAACGCAGCGGTAATACGGTTGATTGCATTCCCTGCGCTGACGACTGAGTATGATGTTGTTTATGTCACATACATTAACTGAGTTAGGAAGTGGATATATATTTATGGATGAGAAGTCAATTTTACGGCAACGATCAAATCTGTCACAAGGTTTTTAACAAGTGGCGTATACTGGATTAAACATTTGATATGGATTTGGTATGGATACGATCACTACGATCAGGGTAAAAAGTTAACATTTCTCACAACCGGAAACGTCACTTTTGACACTGACGTATCCATAACAGATCCAGATTGCCAAAACCCACAAGTGGGGAAAAGTCATTAAAAAAAACAGATCCAGATCAAATTCATAATCTGTTATTACAATCAGGATAGGCTTCCTGGTCTATGTTAAGGAATAATCGGATTTTACGATGGTCAGGTAGTACTAGCGTTGAAAATTTCCGGAAAAAATCCCGTTTCTTTCCAAACGGCTCGTTTTTTTCGGATTTTTACGGAAGACATTTACCGCTTCAATTTTTCCGAAAAAAACAAATAAAACGATTTAAACAGGTTTCAATCGGTTATTTTTCTTAAAACTGGTGAAATTTGTCATCGGATCGGTGTCAGTGTCAGTTCAGTTCAGTTGTCACAGTTGTGTCATTAGGCTTATAAGTCGGTTGGTTTTTTTCTTTAAAAATCCGAAAAAAAACGGAAAAATACGAAAATTTCATAAATTCTCGAAAAAATCATTTGATTTTTTCCGACATTTTCAACGCTAGGTAGTACGCATGAATTGTGTTCTACATATGAGCGACATATTGCTACTTATGTCGGTAAAGATTCCACTTCCTATTAATTTATTTATTTAGTCGGTGTTTAATTTCCCATATGATCGACGTTAAAAATATTGTTTGATTTCCACACATAGCGTTTATACCTAATACTAAAAAAAACTGTAATCCATGAACCAAGTTTAAATGATCATAAAACAGTGATACAACAAACTTTTTATGAAAATGTTTGTGTACAATTATTTTTGTCGATAAGATCTAATAAAAAAATCTCGTTTTGACACATTTTTTTAACCTACAAAGTACTTATAAAGAGGTCGTAAAAGTAATTTCGTCCATATTTGCAAAAGTTTGTACATTCTCATCTTGATAACGCTAAAATATGATACACAGAACAATTCACAGAACCCAAACACGTTAAAAGTAAGGCGGAAAAAGTCGCCATGAGTTGCAACATGTACCATAGCATAGCAAGTTTTATAAAGTTTATTAATTTGATAGTTACAGTGCAGATTAATTAGAACTATTGTCTGTTCTATTTTTCAAACAGCCCGGGTTCAAATAGCCCTACGCAATGTTACTTAAATACCAACAAAAATAAGATCACTGTTATCTTCATTAAATAAATAAATTGAAATAGAAATTAAATAGGGTTCCCTAGTATTTCTGACAAACCTACTTCATGGAACCCTGACTTTGTATCTGTAACTACAAAAATATAATTTAATGCACATGCCCAAATGCATTATAAAAACAAATAGCCCAATTAATGTGACCATTTATAAACTATTAAATACTCGACTTAAATCAATCCAAGTATTTCAAATAAAGCAATCACTAGTTGTCTAATATGGCAACAATAAAATGAAAAATTAGTCAAACATGTACACCATTACCTCGGAAAAGGGACAAGACAAATTGTAAGAATTAATGGAGTTAAACGAATAGTAAGTGGTCAAAGGCGGGTCTAACTATCGGCCAATAAGTTTATTAATTTAAGCGATTACTTGAAGGCGAACACAGTTTGGTAACCTAAATTGTAATTTAGGTTCGGCTGAATACGAAATATTGGCTAGTAAGAAGACAAATGGTATCTATTATCAATAAACTGAGATTTTAACATGGATAATGTGAAGTAGAATGTCTCTGCTTGGCTATAATACTACATTTACTTCTAACTAATACTTATTGTGATTACTGAAATAGCTATGAACGCAGAATTAGACCGAACGCATAAGCAACATCCATGAATAAGGATGAAAACTAAGTAAAGTAAGTAAGTAAGTAAGAGACCGAAATCTAATAGGTCAAAAACTTCAGATTAGAAAGTATTTACTAATACATAATAAATACAAACATGCTCAAAACCAGAGTTCATAGATTTAAGAAAGGAGGAAGGAGGATATACGGAACACCTACGTAATCTTTTGTATATCAATATAATCACTATTTTATACTTTACAACAAATTATAACGAGTTGTATTATAACTCAACCAGTTCTTATTACATGTAGAACTATATTATATCTTACCAGCTATAAAACTTTCGTGAAAATTGCGTACCTACCTACCTACTACCTACAGTCATGTGCCCGCGCACCGACCGCCATATTAAATCATAACCGCGAGCCTGCGCTTGCGATGATTATCTACAATATGAAGCCATAAATCCATACTGATAGTTATCTCTGTCAATCTTGAATAGCACACTATGAGAAATGTTTCTTAGATGACCATTTATACTCTGGCAAACCAACTTAGTCAGTAAGAAAAGGCGCGATATTCAAAATTTATATGAGAGATTCATACTTTTCGCCTAAAATTTTGAAACTTGTCGCCTTTTGCTACTATTTATCTTTTATTTATATACATATATTGTGCAAATTAATCTTTAATTGCAATATATTGCTGGCGGTAGCGCTACTTTACTAAAAAAAATAGAATATGCTTTTATTGCGCCACAGTCTAGTTAAAAAGGTAACCCAGTATAAGTGATAAGTACACGCATTACGCATGAAAGACTGATTTAACAGTTGTGCTTATCTGGGTGCATCTGATCTTTAAACACATCGCTCACGGTTGGCGAACGAGATCCGAATGCCACTGATAACGTCGTATCTGACATTTTACACCACGGCTCCAGTTCAATTATTTGCTCGCATAGTTTGTTTTTCTGCCCATGTACTTGTGGCACGTCTGAATATAAATAAGAACAAAAAATCGGCTTAAAGTATATCGGGTCGTGCTAAGTGTAGGGTTACGTTGCCTTTATTCACATATCACCTCAACCG
This sequence comes from Cydia splendana, assembly GCF_910591565.1. Lineage (NCBI taxonomy): Eukaryota > Metazoa > Arthropoda > Insecta > Lepidoptera > Tortricidae > Cydia > Cydia splendana. The sequence continues at coordinate 9,053,914 of NC_085973.1, read as the reverse complement.
CTACTGGAAAAATAAAACTCCGTAACATAGCAGACACGTTTAGAGATGTGCCGGTGAGAATGTTCTCGCTCTCGGAAATTCCTTCTCGTGAGAATTTCCACACTTTCTCGAGAACATTCTCTTAAACGGAAATTTCTGAGAAAGTGTATTAAATAAAAGCAAAGTTTGGGTTTTTATTGTATTTAAATCTTCCTTTAAGTGGCTACTAGGGGTCGGCAAGACCGTTAAACAAGAAAATATTTCAAAGGCTACTTTCTCTACATTCTCAAGAAAGTCCCGAGAACATTCTCGAGAATGTTCTTGGGACTTTCTTGATGAGAACGTTCTGGCGAAATTTTCGAATAAAATAGTTAGGAGATAATGTTTGAAATTATCAATTTGCATTTATTTGACATCAGTACATACGTACACTTTTAGAAATGAATTGTTTTTTTTTTCTAAGCATGTTTTTTTGTATCTATTTCCTTTTTAAGGACATACTCGAGAAATAAAAGGTCTTATATTTAATATTACTGTTCATTTTACATACGTGGAACCAGTATGTATTATTTACAAGAAATTAAACTAGCTACTTAATATGATAAATATAATTAAATTATTATAAATTGTATTAATTGATGCTGCTTGCAATCTTTTATAAATGTATAATGTATATTGTATAAATAATATTTTGTTATTTAAGTATCAATCATCAATTTGCTTTTACCTGCTACGATAACCATTTTGTTTTTAGTACAAATATTTTTTACTTAAAACTTTATTTTAGCACATACAGAAGAGTTTACTTTAGAACTAAATAGTTTTTATCATTCTAGCTTTTAAGTCTAAGTAGGGATTAACCTTTACGCCAGGTAAGAAGAGATAAGAGAACTACTGTTCGTTAATTACCATGACATATTTTCAACAATGCTTAAGACTCTCGAATTACTTCTTCGCCATCGGGGTAACTCAGGTAATTTTTAAACAAAGAAATCCTTAAACCACACGTGGGTTTTGCGGTATAGATAAAGATAATCGACCACTTCAGCGATGACCCCACTCTATTCGCGTCATTTGTTCCCTTAGGATATAGTTTAGCCACATTTTACTTAGTGTCATCAAAGCTCATACGCCGAACGGTTGTAATTCTACGTAAAATGGTACTCGTGTTTGTTACTAAAAATGAAGAAAAGTAAAGTTTTTGAATATTTTAGAACGTTAACAGACAATAACCGTGTTAAATATGTGTGTTTGTTTTGTGATGTAATTTATATGAACAAAAATGCAACAAGATTCGCGCGGCACATTGTTTTGAACTGTAAAAATAGCCCCACTGAAGTAAAACGGGATTTGGAACCAAAAACACATAAAGAAACTGTCCACAATCATTCGGCAGCTTCCGAAGAGCCCATTGACGAAAACTATGTAGATAAGGAAGGCGATACATTTAATGAGGTAAGCTGTTTTTAATTATTTATATTGTGTTTGTTTAAATCTTAACTAGATCGTTATCCACATTGTTAAGTCTGTCAAATAAATCCAAAGATAATAAATAAGTAATGAAAATATTTCAGAAATCAATGTATGTTGCAAGGTTGTCGAAAAAGGCGTATTAAAGCTTTACATATGAAATGAATCTTATGAAATATAACAATTGAAGCGGATTATATCGCGTATATTGAATTCATAATACATCCCGACGTTTCGAACCCTTTACAGCGTTCGTGGTTAAATGAATCTTATCTTAATTTTATCTTGTTTCAGAAACAAGTTCACAAAGCTTTAGCTAGAGCAGTTTATGTGACTGGCCAACCGCTGTCCATATTTGAACATCCTTTGTGGAAACAAGCGCTTCAACTTCTAAGGCCAAATTTTAACCCGCCTTCCCGCAAGATGCTTTCGACAGTACTCCTTGAGGAAGAATACGAAGACGTCAAACAAAAAGTCACAGAAAAAATTGAAGACGCCAATGTTTTGCATATAGCAGCCGATGGCTGGACGAATATAAGGAAAGATTCAATCCTCAACATTATTATTTACACACCGAAGCCATATTTTCACTCATCGATTGATACCCAGAATAATCGACACACGGCAGAGTATTTGTCTGAAAAGATAAGCCAAACCATGAACGAAATCGGTTCTGAAAAGTTTCTTGGTATCGTCACTGACAATGCTGCCAACATGAAGAAATGCGGAAAGCTGTTGACTGACCAGTATGAACACACCACTTGGGTTGGATGTCTGGCCCATACTCTAAACTTGTTGATAGGCGATGTGCTGAAAATCGATTCAATTCAAGAAAGCTTCAAATCAGTTATCGAAATTGTAAAATCAGTTTTACAATCAAATATCTACAGCGCAGAATTTAAAAAGATAGCTCTCGAAAAATCATTGAATGTCACGCTGTTGTTCCCCGTCAAAACGAGATGGGGTAGTTATCTACATTGTTTAGAAAACTTTCTAAAATCAAAAAGCATACTTCAGACGATGGTTGTCAATGAAGACATCAGAGACCTACAAAAACATAAATTAAAATTATTAAGCGAGACTACTTGGCAAGATGTCGCAAACCAAATAACTTTTTTGAAACCGATTGTCAAATGGATCACAATCTTAGAAGGAGATAGCTGCTCAATCCATCTGGTGCATCGAGCTCTTAAAGAAATAGAAGAAGAACTGGAAAGCGATAATTCAAAAAGTATTTTTGAAGAATTTCCTTTAAGAGATTTGAAACTTAAATTAAAAACCAGAAAAGAAAACTGCGTGAAACCTATTCACCTTGCTGCAGTTATTTTGGACCCAAAAAACCAGGGTACTACTCTCAACGACGATGAATATCTAGATGGATGTTCAACAATAATGACTATAGCGCAATGTGACGCAACGCTTATTCAGGAATTATCGGACTATAAGTGCCGAAAAGGTCTTTGGGAAAGGCCTTTGATATGGCAAACGACAGCAAATGTCGATCCAATATCGTGGTGGCTAACCTTCTTTCCCAAAACAGTGTTAGCAAAAACAGCTCAAAAAGTCTTATCGGTACCCTCTACTTCAGCCTCAGTTGAAAGATCCTTTTCTACTCATGGACACATCCACACAAAAAAAAGGAATAAACTCAAAACTGAAAGAGCAGCAAAAATCTGCTACATATCCCATAATTGGAAACTTATGAACAAAGCGCTGAGGCCTGAGGAACCAGCAAGATCGCCAAGATCTGATTCAAATACTGAAAACACTGAGAACTACGGTCAAAATGTCGACGACGAAGTTTCCTGGGACTTATCGTTCGATTTCGAGAACATTGATTTTCGATCTGTCACAGATCTAGATGAAGACACAGACTTGTTAGAATAGATATTTTTAACATTTCATTGTTTATTTATATGTTTTGTCTTTTCCATTGATGATTGATGTCTTAACTATGTGATTATTATAATAAGTAAACTAGATTATGTATTAGTTATGTTTTAAGTTTTTGTTACAATTTGTTGCTGATTGTTGTATAATAGTCATGGTAACTGATTAAATTATTAAGGAGTTTATTTACTAGCATATTAATTACATTTTCTAGTAAACTATTTAGTAGATTTTATATTAATAATAATTGATAACAATAATAATTATTTACCTGAATTAGTACAATTTTAGTTTATATTTCTAATTGTTGATTTTTAAAATAATAATCATTGAAAATGATGCAAATATTTAATAGTCTATGTAACATTTATATTTTACAGCAATACAAAAATCATTAAAATACTTTTTTCCTATCGCACTATCTTTTATTAACATAAAAACTCCTTTAACATGACCCAGATAGTTGCAAAGAAAGTTCCCCGGAGAACATTCCCGAGAACATTCTGGGGAAATTCTCGAGAGCATTGAGAATTTCCTCCTAGAATATTCCGCCGTGATTAAATGTTTCACATAAAGCCATAAATAATAACCATAACTAAAGCTCTATGGAATATAATCAAATATTTTAAACATTTCGGACACTTTCTCGGAAATTTCCGTCCGAGAGAATGTTCTCGAGAACATGCCCGCAACATTCTCATGTTCCCGCACTTTCTCGAGAACGGCACATCACTAGACACGTTAGACAGATAGAGCCCGTCTAATCTAACTTTGCACTTGAACAAAAAAGTGACGGAGTGCTTATTTTCATTGAAAATTGACATTAATTATGACAATTTGTCGTTGCAAATTCCATGCATCGATTAAAGCTAAGAATTTTCAGGGGGTAGGTAGGTAATAAGTACCTGTTTTGAAACCATTATACAGTAATGAAGCCTGTTTTTAATTCAAATTATTAATGGTGATAGCTTTTTTTCAGTTATCGATCAATTCTTTGCAAATACGAAAGAATTTTTTTAGAAAGTAATTATGTACTTCGAATATTTTAGTCAATTTCAGGCAACGGAGCAACACATTTGTAGGTAAATGTCGATGTCGGTACAAAAGCGTTTCTGGTCTTTAAAGATGCAATTTACTTTTTATTTTTGGGTACCGTTGTACATGAGAACTTACTTAACAGTAACAAAATGTTTAAGAAAGGTGCGAATTAAATTGAACGACTTACTAAATATGGAGGCGTTTATGTGGGTGTAAGTATTTTAAACAAACAAAATTGCCTTTCAACTATACGCGATTGATTAATATGCTTGTTTTACGCTTTTTAATTATTGAATTGGTGTGCAATGTTTGAAGCGACATTAATTAAGTAAATAAATAATAAATTGTGAAAAGACGCCACATGGTTTATTTTGTAGGTATTTATTATGTATTGTATTATTATTAATACTCTCCTTTCTCCTCCTTAATATAACTAGACCTTGGTTCGATAAGATTTGTGTTTAATTCGGTGTTATTACAGCGAGAATTTTCAAAAAATTTTCGCTTCTCTCCCTTGTGTGTATTTCTTGACATTTGTGGTGGACCGTTAGCTCCCCCAGCCCCCATTTAAAAGCCCTTTAAAATACATAAATGTATAGAGAAAAAAAAAATAACGGGTTACACTCCGGGAGTGCCGACAGAAGTGAAAACTCAATGACTAGTCCAAAATGTATGCAGCGCTATGTATAATTGACCCAACCTCCTTTCTATTGAAAAAAACTTTAGTTCCGAAATTACTGGCCAGTGAGCCTTAATTTGTAGCGTTCATTGTTTAAAATTCGAATAGAAATTGTAAAGTTACCTTGCAGACCTCGCATCTAAATATATTTGGTCATGATATTTTGAGTTTTATTCACCAGTACTAGAGTTCACTTTTATTAGCGATTTCATCAAGATGTAGCTTTATTGGATTCTATTGGAGTGATATAAAGTTAGAATGTACTGTGAGATCCTCGTATTTCAGCCCGTACAAGATTAGAACATTGAGCTTTATTGCTTAATAGAAAAGTCCAGTTTTAAATAATTGACCTGATTATGATACGTTATGACTAAAGTTCTTTGGTGAATAAAAACGAAACAGCAGGGGTTACGCCTTACGCGTTACGCCTTAGGTACGCTGTCTCTAGTTTAACATTTTTTCCCCACCTCAAAAAGTTCACAGCGCCGCTAAAGAAGTTTTCACTTCAAAAAACATGATCTAAAATTGTACGGCACCCGATTTTACATTTTCACCAGTGCCACCAATATTTTATCTTTCAAAATATGATGAATGCCGACCACATTCGATATTAATTGGCTTGCTTTTGTGGCCCGAATACCCGACGCTGGTAAAGCCCTGGGGCCGCGTATCACCTGTTTCGTTATGGTAATATTTTCATCAATATTCGGACATTATCTTTGACGTGAGAAGTGAGAGAGTCCTTCACAACATTGATGAAATTAGGAATTAATCGTGTGGCCCTAGCTTGTCTTAATTTAATTAACATGTATTGCAAATGAGCGAAGAATGACTAATTTAAATACATTATTAGGAACAATGTTATCGCGTAGAAAATGTATTTACATTTGAATACTCGAAGTCTAATTGTACTAGCGGTTGACCAAAATCAGCTGCAAATGGTGTTAAAGGTATTAAAATCGGCACGATTAATCTTTAGGCCATTTGAATCAATTTGACCCGTAGCACCAAAAAGAAAAAAACAAACGGAAAGGAGTTATGACTTCATCTTTTTTTAGTATGGAAAAAAAATATGTTCAGAAACCTATCGTGTGTGGTATTAAATGAAAGGGCATTTTAAGCCGGTTCTAAAAAAATATCACATTATTATATTTCTGTCACTTGCATTCAATTAAAATAAAAATAATTTTCAAAACATACCAAGTTTGGGCTCCTCCAGATACGAAACCGTTAAATATTTTTTTGTAAAATACACCTCAAGTAATACCCAATATCCTCATATCTAACCCTTACCAGGGCTTGTATATATGTGTATATGGGCATTTATTTGTGTGATGATGATGAAGAATACACAAATAGATTCCCTTACCAGGATTCGAACCTGGGACCTCCTGCTTCATAGGCAGGGTCACTATCGACCAGTGTTGGCCGAAAGTTAATGCGAATTGAAAATGTTGGCCATTAACCATTATAAATTGAACCTTAAACCGTAACGGACGATTACAGTTTACGATTCAATTTATAATGGTTAATGGCCAGCATTTTCAATTTGCATTAACGTTCGGCCAACACTGCTATCGACTAGGCTAGGAGGCCGTTTCATTGATAGATTGACAGATCACAATTTATAATAATAAACAATAAAAAAAAAAAACTAAAACTAAACATTTTCGAAATTAATTTCTTGGGGTTAGATATCAAATGTCAAATTAATTAGAATGACCTAATGATTAATCGTGCAGATTTTCATACCTTTAACACCATTTGCAGCTGATTCCCGAATTTCAGGCTGTACCGCTATCACTATAACAAATTTCAGTGTTTTTCCTACGAGTATAGTATAATAATCTCTCTATGCTCTATGGGTCTTATCTTATTTTTTATTAGACTCTAGATAACTTTTATTATTCTGTAACGTTTACAATTACTTTCATTGGTTACATTGATAGTGTTGTTTTTATGTTATACTCGTTGGAATAAGACTAGCCCAACGTAGTAGTTTAATTAAAGTACTACTCACAGACGTAAGTGGTATATGTAGGTATAATTGATTGTACTTTAATTAAATTAAAAAAAATATTGTATCAAATTTGCGTAATAAAATGTCGTAAATATAGGTACCTAATCTTTATTATAATTCATAAAATGGCATAACCTAACTAAAAACATACAAAAAGAAAACTATAGAATCCCATACCCCGTTTGTTCAGGAAATAGACTAATTTATTATTTTTTGATTTTGAGTACCTACGCTTAGATAGAGGAGTCGGCCTCGGTAGGTATACAATAATTAGTAATTACTGATATAATCTTCTTATTCAAGTAGACTTTCAGAAATAAGACTTTAAATTTTGGGTAAACTACCTATCTGGCACTGTAACGTTTTGCAGCTGACCATTTATTTTGTTTATGACCGTTTTGCGGAAATACGAGTATCTGTCAATTTTGTTAAAAAGATTTGTATCTTTACCAGTTGTAAATAAGGAGCTTTTGGCCTAATAATACAGTTGGAAATATTCCTTATCGGTGTCCAACAAAGTTGCCTTTTCTTTGAAGGCGTCGATAAAATAACTAGTAATATTATTGTCGTAATCCAGTTGTTAATGCGACTTAAATGTCAATATCGTTGTTTAACTTTACGATTGAATTGAACTTTAACTTCTTTAAGGTTTCGTCTTGCACAAGCAATTTCAAAATTAAATTTTATGTGATAATTACCCATACAACCATTTCCAGTCGCCGTTACGACGCGGTGTTGACACATCTTGTGTCGACACCGTCTGTTTCGGTCACAATTCCAGTCGCAGAGTCGTCGCCGTGTCGACACAGTTACCAGAAATGGGGAAGGGTCGACACATGACACAAAGTGACATAAAGTGTGGTCGCCGTGTGCACACATTGTTTCGGGTTTGCGACTACTTTATGCCAAAATCATTCGTTCATTCGTTCATTTTGTTCCTGTCAAATGGAAACTGTCAGATGGAAAAATACTTAAATAAAAATAAGTGACATTAATACGCCATCTCTAAAACGGATTACAAGACGTAATTATATATTGTTTGCATTTATATTACAATATGACTTAAATTATTATGGGGAATTAAACTGCTCGAGTGATTTGATAAACTAAGTGTAATATAATCAACGCGCCACCACATTGTTTTAGTTTAGCCGGAAATAAAATTGTTTACTTCTCAGTGCCTGTGTTCATAACTATATTATTTGAAGCATTTTTAGTACTTCGATGCGTATACTATACTTAAATAACAGAAATAACGCTTTACATACTACGAAACTTGTTAATTATGATGTATAAATATGGTTTAAGGCTGAGAAATATTGCAGTCACAAAGTAGTTGCAATGTTTCGACTTTGTGTCGACTCTGTGTTGACACATGACACGCGCTGTCAAAAGTAATAACAAAGTTACTGGTATGTTACTGGATTTGCAAAATGGCTCCTTGTGTTGATTTGTTTTCAGATATTCTCAAAGTGTAAAAATGCCGTGGTCAGAGATGGGCATTAATCGATTAACTGTTTATTCGACTAATTAATGGAATAAAAAAAGGTAATTCTCAAATTTTAATCGCGATTAGTTTAGTCGACCTAACATAGATTGAAATTGAATTAATCTGAATATTAATCGAATAAATTATCGATTAAATCTCGATCGAAAGTTGACAGGGGGCCATTTTTGTACGTAAAAATAATAGAAATGTCTTGCATGCAGATGGTAGCAAAACACTTTGTCATAAAAGTCGAGATGGGTGTCGATATATAGGTTTTAGGGAGTGCCGATTTCGAAAATAATGACCATTTTGGAATCCGAAATGGCGGCCATGCACTGTGTCATAAAAGTCGTCATGGATGTCGTTTTATACGTTTTAGGGGGCCTCATTTTGAAAATGATGACCATTTTGGAATCCAAAATGGCGGCCATGCACTATGCCATAGAAGTCGTCATGGGTGTCGTTTTATAGGTTTTAGGGGGCCCCGATTTAGAAAATGATAACCATTTTGGATTCCAAGATGGCGGCCATGCACTATGTCATAAAAGTCGTCATGGATGTCGTTTTATAGGTTTTAGGGGGCCCCGATTTAGAAAATGATGACCATTTTGAAATCCAAAATGGCGGCCATGCACTATGTCATAAAAGTCGTCATGGGTGTCGTTTTATAGGTTTTGCGGGGCGCAGATTTAGAAAATGATAACCATTTTGGATTCCAAAATGGCGGCCATGCACTATGTCATAAAAGTCGTCATGGGTGTCGTTTTATAGGTTTTAGGGGGCGCAGATTTCGAAAATGATGACCATTTTGGATTCCAAGATGGCGGCCATGCACTATGTCATAAAAGTCGTCATGTATGTCGTTTTATAGGTTTTAGGGGGCCCCGCTTTCGAAAATGATGACCATTTTGGAATCCAAAATGGCGGCCATGCACTATGTCATAAAAGTCGTCATGGGTGTCGTTTTATAGGTTTTGGGGGGCGCAGATTTCGAAAATGATAACATTTTCAATTTAAAAATGGCGGCAATGCACTATGTCATAAAAGTCGTCATGGATATCGTTTTATAGGTTTTAGGGGGCGCAGATTTCGAAAATGATGACTATTTTGGATTCCACTTTTATGACAAAATACGTAGCCGCCATCTTGGATTATAAAATGATCATCGTTTTCGAATTCTGCACTCCCTAAACCTATAAATCGACATCCGTGACGACGCAAGTTATCTTTATTTTCAGATCTAACAAATTGCTACAGAATACAAAGGACAAAAAAGAAGCGAGGAGGTAATGAAACAAGCAAAAATACAGATGATTCCTCGACGCAATTGGGTGATTCTTAAATTGTGTCCAGATTTTTTTTGTCATAAAAGTTTATATTTTTCACATATTACTCTCACAAGTTCCGTGACATTTCGACCTTGTAATTTTTTAAGTAAATGTTTTTGTTTATCTATGAGGATCTCACTAGAATAGTATAATCAAGGTATGTTTATATTTGATGAATGAAATAGTAACGCAAAAAAAAAATATATATTTGTGTCTTATATTCCTGCCGAAGACTTTTATTTTACCTTTTCCTTCTACACAAGTTTGGCCAAGTAATAAGAATTTAGGGCTCTCAATTTTATTTTGACTTCTACAACAGTAAAGCTACGAGGCCATGTTTGGTATCGTTTTCGTATAAATTCGCAGTACCAAATTTAGTTAAGGTATCACATTGACACCATTCCGAAGTAAAAACATATAAACTTATTAAAATACTTTCTTTTAAACTCCTCTTCACGCTTAAACTGCTGAACAGTTTTAATTTAAATTTGGTACACATATATTTTGAGTCCCGAGACAGGATATAATAAGTTATCTCAAAAATCATCCTTTAAAGGTGTGAAATGAGGTGTAGGGGGGAATTCAGAATTGACTTCTTGAAGTTAATACTGTTTAAGTTTAGGTTTGAAGTCATGTTTTTTCATCATTTTTAACTAAATCAAAGATGTAGACCATCCCAAATTTCATATAAATCGGTTCAGCGGTTATTGATTTCCCGTACAAATTTCCACGCCACTTTTCACACCTTCAAAAGATGATTTTGGTTATAAGATCTATCCTATGTCCTGTTCCGGGACGCAAACTATTTCTATACCAAATTTCAACGAAATCGGTTCAGCGGTTAAGCGTCAAGAAGAGTTTCAAAAAAACCGGCCAAGTGCGAGTCGGACTCGCGTATTAAGGGTTCCGTACATTAAGTCCGACTCGCGCTTGACTGCACATTTCTAATAGGTTTTCCTGTCATCTATAGGTAAAGAACTATTTTGTGTATTCAGACGGACATACATACAGACGCACGAGTGATCCTATAAGGGTTCCGTTTTTTCCTTTTGAGGTACGGAACCCTAAAAAGATTTATTTTTATTTTGTGGAATGGTGTCAATGTGATATCTTAAATGGATTCAGCACCCCAGATTTATACGAAAACGATACCAAACACGGCCTAGCACCTTCACTGATATAGATATATCAAGATAAAATTGAGAGCCCTAAATAAACTTTCAAGAGCGGATATCTCAAAAACTATTCAACATATCGAAAAAATTGACGGAATAAACTTGTAACAAATTAAATTAACTTTCATTTTGTATAAGTGGCCATGTCGCTGAGATGCATAGTTTCCGAGATATAATCGAAAAACGGGAAAATGGGACCTTCAAAGCCCCCTCTCTCCCCCCCTCTCAAGGGCTACGGCCGGGGACTTTTGATATGTTCACCTCCTAACTTGTCAAACCGAGTTACGGAGTCAAAAATTGTGTTCCGAGCATTTCCCTCTACAACTTTTGGAGCATTCGTTGCCTGACCTAAGTAGCTTATTGAATTTCTTTAAAAACTTTTCTGTAAAAGGTTGACGGGTGCTGGGTGTTTATATGGTTTCGGTCGATTATTATCATTTGCATTGCCCATGATGACTTACTAGAATTACGAGCACACGAGACACTAATAGTAGTTTGACAAACCTTGGTTTTCAAGAGGTATTTTATATTGACATTTGCTGTCACAAATTTGCTGTCAGATTTAGTCGCAAACCGCACGCAAAGTGCACACAAATGTTACGGAAAAGTGTAGACACGGCGACGACACTTTGTTTCGAAACAATTCTAGACACATTGTGTGGACTCTGTTACGACACATCTGACATTTAGTTACCACTTTGTGATTCTGCGACTGGAATGGTTATATGGGTACTTTCAGATATAAAGGTTTTTATGCATTTTTAAACTGCGGAGTCATGGTAGGTCAATATGTCAGAGCCTTTGAGGCTTAAAAAAATTTTATAGCTCTTGATATTTTAATCGGAAATGTTCGTATTTGTAGTAGGTAATCTATAACAGGGTTGAAAATATTTAAACCTTTATACTTAAAAACATACAAAAGTAGGCTAAACAACAATGAGAACGTTACAGATGATTTAATATAAAATTGAGGTTGTGCAACCTTATAAACAAAAATTTCACCTGACCCTTGTCCGAATTTTGGCACCTCAATGGGAAAAACGCCATATTGATAATGCCACCAATTTACCTAAAGTACTTATACTTCTTCTAAAGATCTTTTCCCTGCGCTCATAACTTGGGCTACCAATGGTTTGAGCTTTCACTGGATAAACACTTTTTCAGATTTATTGCACTATATTATAAAACATACCTAAATAAATACCAATATTATTTCGACCAAGGCGTGGGGCGTGGGTGGGCTTATCCTAACGAACTATTGTTTTTCTTACATTTCAGCAGTAATTTAACAATGGCGTATGTTATTTAAATACTTACTAAAATAGGTACCAGAACCACTTTATTATTAGTCTGTTAAAAGTTATATTTGAAAATCATATTTTGCGATATGGGAGATTGACAAAGCTATATATGTGACATTTCTATCGATCGTCTTAGTTATAATCCGCATGCCTTTTTTGTCTGGCTATTTAGCAAGTTAATTACAAAAAAAGTCACTTAGTAGTTAAATATTTATTTACGGTACCGCAATAAGTAGATACCTCTAGATCCTCTTAATCATGTTGTGTGATTGACTAGACTTTGTGACAAGTGACAGCGTGTCTAGTTGTCTACTAGGGCAATATTTCACGCGTTATAATGACAGTTCGAGACATGGCGATCACAATCAAAATTTTATGGCCACAGTAGAGAATGTGATGATGACTTCGCGAAAGTTTCGCTACTTCTAACGCATTTAAGCTTGAGGTGTTAACTCCGTTCTTCTTGTACTGATCAATAAACAAGGTTGTTTGAGACCTTCCTTTATCCACTTTCCATCCATTCCTATCTTGTATCTAATAATTATTATGTATACGACGAGTCAAATGAATTTGATACCTACTCTGAGAATTTCTTCTGAAAAGACATTTAGCAATAACCGCATTATAAAACCAGTGTGTAATTAAGCCTTTAAGAATCCGTTACGGTAAACATAAAAGGGATTAATGGAACCGATACAATCTTCACCATATTAGTCGGCAGCTTTGCTTAATTAATTTGCACGCATCCCTTCCGGAGCGTTTCAAATAAAAAAAATACCTTTAAGTCCTTATTAAATAAGTGTGTGCTTGAAATTTCAACCTTAACGCATACATAACAAAGGTGATTTTTGAAACATAAGATTTAGTTTTTCGGGAGTTTGTGAGCAGTTGTTATAAGAAATCCAGTCGCAATACTTTAAGCAAACTTTAAATTTGATTCTCGTTTTGTTTATTTAAGGAAAGTTCGATTAAAATATACGATCATGGCATTTTACCAATTCAAAAGGTAGCTACTTACACGAACGGACAGCGGACGGATTTTACCTGCATTTGGAGTCATTTTCCTTTTTTATAAAAAATCATACAGTGCTCATTTTCATGATTATTTCGTGCAGTTTTTACTTTTTTAGTTTGCCAAGTAAAAAATAATATTGTATGATGTAGATAGGCGTTGGTAACAATGCTTGTTAGTCCTGATAGTTGCCCTTTCAGCACATTTTGTGTCGGTTTTTCGATACTGATATTGTGTCCTATGGCATGAAGCTTGCATTCTGGAGCTCGTAATTGGTATTCTTAGCTCGTAATCTGCAAAAAAGCCCCGCCAAAGAAATGGTAATTCGTTGAAAGCCCGTCCATCGCTCACGGCCGCGGGCAATCATTTCCGGAGATTTATGCATTCCATACGACATTCTCTTAAATCGAGTACCTATCTCGTAACTCAACGAAGCTTTTTGTAACATTTTACATATTTCGGTTTCGGAAGTTAAAACCCCAGCCAGTTCTGGTTCAAGTCGTGGTTGAAAAACCTTGTTGAATGTATAGTTATATATGCATAGATATTTACTTACTTACTTGGTTGGCGCGCTGACCCAAAATGAGTCTTGGCCTCCAACACAAGAGCACGCCACTTTGATCGGTCCAGAGCGGTTTCCCGCCAGCTTTCGCCGACGCCGAGCTCACGGAGATCTGCCTCCACTCTATCTGCCCAATGGTATTTAGGATGACCAACAGGGCGGCGTCCAGTTGCATACATAGATACCGTATTGCAAACTGTGATCAGACGCACAAAGTCATGTATTTAAAAGTCAAAATATTATAGGTGTAATGGTAAATAGTTATTGGGTCATTATTTTTATGTTTATTGAGCTTTTAACTTTATGTTGTGGATGCAACAATATAATTAATTACTACGCGTTTTCCTTATGGCAGTTTCGGTCTCGGACAAAAAGCTCATTAAGAAACATATTTTAAATTTATGTGTGTTTGGTTGGCACGTACGTGCTCAGAGATACCTCATGTTTTTAAATATAAATAAAACAGAGCCGAGACAATAGTTATTTGTTTTACAAGGAGGCAAAATTGTTGTTTAACCGCTCGTGCTAATATTGATGCCCGAGCAAGCGAAAGATTCCAAAATTGAACCACGAGCGTAGCAAGTGGTTCGAAAAATGGAATCTTGAGCGTTGCGAGGGTTTCAAAGCACGAGGGTGAAACAAAATTTGCCTCCGAGTGAAACACAAAATTTTTCACCACACCAACCCGAAGCAACTATTAAATGTAAAATATCAAACAAAATCAAACCAAATCAAATCCAAATGACAGTTATTAAATATTTATCATCCAAAATCATCATTTAAAAGTAAATTCTACTCAGCAAACATAGGAAAACAACTCAAAATTTGCATTTGATTACTTTGCCTCACATGTAAATAAAATGCAACTTTGCTATCAGTTTTTGAAGTGCAAAGTAAGCTTTTCCGAGCTGGTGTGGTGAAAATATAATTTCCTTACGCTACAATTAAGCCTATATTTTAACCATATAAAGGATGACTCATGTTAGACCGGGCCGTGTCCGAACCGGAGCTCGGAGCTTCCGGCGCTTACTTTTCTATGACATGACAGGCGATCACGTGATGCTTTCCATAGAAAACGATGCGCCGGAAGCTCCGGGTCGGACACGGCCCGGTCTAACGTGAGTCATGCTTAAGTCATCTTGTTATGTCAACAACATATGGTATAGTTCGTTTTTTTAGCTTCAGAATAAAGATAAACAATCTTGACGTGTCTTTTTATAAAAAACACTTTTGAAAAATAAGTCACGACAAATATGTAACAATTATGAATCATATACGATTATTTACATGCTTTCGCAATAGTTACTGATTTTTAAAAAGCGTTTTTCAATTAAAATACACGTCTAGATCGCGTAGTCTTTTTCTAATGGTAAAAAAAACGAACTATAGGTTCTGTATAATTTTAATATGTATATCTGTATAGCACAGTTATACTAGGGAGGCACCTACGTCAACTGCTACTGTAATCACCAACCCCCTTATTCATAAACCTTAATTAGCTAATAATCGTTTGTCCGTATCTGTCGTTTTGACTTATGTATGTGTAAGAAAGGGATATAACATAATTTAACTAAATCAGGCCCGTAAAGTTTTATGAATAAGGGGGTTAATCATTAAATACAACCATAAATCAACGAACAAAACGGTAGTTACCTACAACCGTTTTATAATTTGTTAACATGCTAAAAGGACCACATTCAGTATGCCTCAAAAACTATAGTGGCTTGTTTATATTCAAATTGATAGGTTTATAATTAAGTAGTTCCTCCAATTTAGGGGTTAAATGAAATTAATTAGTAAGGTGGTTTATTTGTTTAACTATTAGTTAATAAACTGGTTAATCGAGTCAGAGGCTATTAAGTAAAAGATTTTTTATACTGACTTACCTATCAAATATTTTGCATATTACGTGTACTTATAGCTGCGGCTCTGTAATAACCAATACTGTGAATTCGCTATTAAATATATACAATTGAATACCGACTACTGGTTCTGTTTATAAAATTGTTTGGTCATTATATTTTAAGTTTACTTAAATGTTTATTTAAAAAATTTGACGAAGTTTGAAGCCTTAAAGGTAAATATCATAATTATATGAATAAACGAAACAGCATTCCGACACGACAACATTAGTATATTATTATTATGAAGCAACAAAAAAAACCGGCCAAGTGGAGTCGAACTCGCGCACGAAGGGTTCCGTATCATTACCCAAAAAACGGCATAAAATCGCGTTTATTGTATGGGAGCCCCACTTAAATGTTTATTTTATTATATTTTAGTATTTGTGGTTATAGCCGTAACAGAAATACATCATCTGTGAAAATTTCAACTGTCTAGCTATCACGGTTCATGAGGTACAGCCTGGTGATAGACAGACAGACGGACAGCGGAGTCTTAGTAATAGGGTCCCGTTTTTACCCTTTGGGTACGGAACCCTAAAAAGGTGGGTGCTTATGTTATGATTAATTACTTATGTCCTCCATTATGGCATAACCCGTGCATTTTTGAAGAATAATTGATTAAGTAATTTAAAAAGTTACGTGTCCAATCCGTCTTAACGTCTCGAGATTGCAATTTGCGCCCGGACACTGCCAATCGTTGCGATTATTTCTCGATATCATAATTTAATTTTAAAATTAAGCGTGAGACGTGTGATTGGATTTTAATGGTTGGTTTAAATGGTGTGGCTTGATTGCGGTTGCAGTATTTACTTAACGCATTCACTGCCAGGGGGCGTGGCCTAGGAACAAACTTGTATGACGGTGGACGCACATGTACGTCGGGGGCAGTGAATGTGTTAAGTAAGGGTAAAGGGGGTAAAGATTAAGAAAAGTCCGTTTAAAATAAATATAATACCTATCCACAGAGGAAAAAAAAGCTTTCCTCTTAAGCAGTTACGAGAAGCTTTATCAAATCACATAGTTTAACGTAGGAGAAAGTCTTATCTAGGGCTAGAATGTAGACCATTTATAGATATATAACTTTATGGTACTTTTACAGTGATTTTTTGACAGTCATGCTACTAAATACTCGGAGTAATTAACAATGGAGCCGCCATTAACAGGCGTTCCCCTCTGTCGAAAATAGGCGGCCAATGGTCAACCACATGTCAACCATATGTATGGACTGACGTTTATCTGACATGACGTACCTATACATTTGATGTGTCCCTCCCCCGCAAAAAAAGCAGACTATTTTGTACCGAAAATTTTAGACATGGCGTCTCCGTTGGTTATATCCTCTAAGACTAAATATATACAATATACATAGTTGTCAACTTCAAATTTGTCTTTTAGTACGAATCCGTCATTAAAAACTTCGGAGTGAAAAGTTAGATGAAAAGATAGAAAACTGGTATAGATGGGGGATTATATAAGTGTACCTAATCGTCGTGTTGGGAGGTCCCGATGGCGGGCTTGATAATGCTTGACACATTGTCCACCATGATGGATTTCAGTGTTTATGTGAAACGCCTTTTTAGGGCTGCTTCTGTTTTACTTCATTTCAGTAATAAGTAATTTGGTTTTTGGCGGCGGAGGCCCCAGCATAGGCCAGCATAGTCATTGTAACTATGTCGGTATGTATTTTACTGATACACTTGAGAGTTACTACTTAGTTTGGCGAACATTCCGACATGCCTATAAAAATATTGTGACTATTTTCAGTAAGTACGAGTACATACATTATTGATTTGTATTTAAACAAATCACCTCAATAAGTATATATTCCTTTGGTGCTATTTAATACTCTTGTGGTTAACCGGAGATGTAACCTATGTAATCATTTTACATCCGTTATCAAATTTCAAACCTGCGCGCTGGCTATTATAGTAATAATTATATTCCTTGTGATTTTTCAGATATGTATTATTCGCTTTACAAAAAAAACTTTGATTGTCTCTTCTATAATATTATTTTTGTACTAGGTACGTACTAAATTATCTAATGCTTGATGTTGACTATAGTTTCATCCGAAATAAAGAGGCCAGCCCTATTTATAATTATTTATCTACATTGAGGTAGTTTTGTAAAATTCTATGAATGTGTACCTAGTGCATGGGCTCTTCTTCGCGTCATGCTGCTAATTAATTAAATAAATGGCTACATACCCAACTACATACCCAAAACAGTCATTTGTCAAATTGTACTTGGGAAATGGTTCGTGAAAATGGCTCTAATGATTTAGATGTCCTTAACATGGGATTTACAAGTGAAAATTTGTCTTAGCTGGGATTCATTCTTGAAATAATATAAACAGAATATCTATAAATGTATCAAATTGTATTTTGCAATGATGTTATTTACAAATTTGGTCGGCTAAATAACTGTGAGTCTCAGTCCTATAGAACGCTTCATTAATGCGTGCTCCTAAAATGGTTTAAGGAAGACTTATCATTAGCAAGTCCTATTTCCCACACTGCTTTATAAACTAGAGATACACCATAACCATAACTCTGCCGGGACATGTGCCGATGCAGT
The DNA here is from genome assembly GCF_910591565.1 of Cydia splendana. Lineage (NCBI taxonomy): Eukaryota > Metazoa > Arthropoda > Insecta > Lepidoptera > Tortricidae > Cydia > Cydia splendana. Next base: position 9,035,490 of record NC_085973.1, on the reverse strand, counting down.
CGGTACAACTGGTACATTGTACCGGCCGTCATTAAATCATACCGGTACATGTTTATAGCTTCAGTCCGTATAATGGGACGGGAATAATTTAATAGGTAACGTTGCAATATTATTGCTGGAACGGTTTAACCATTTTGTAAGCTCGTCGGTACTTTGCTCTTTCAGTTGGTACACATCGATCTTATGTGCCACGACCGCCAAAGGTTTACTGTTATGATTATTATTATGTTTCATTTTTGATGAAGTTCCATCAAAAATGTTATTACCTATATTTTAAAAACAATGGTATACTAAATAATTTCGTGAAATAGTTGCGTACCTAAATGCGAAGTGCACACAGGCATCCCATAGTGAAAAGACACAGGCGCGCTTTTAAAAAAATTTAATATATTACTTTTCTGATATATAGGTAAGGTTAACGTACTGGTGCTCGACGCGGTCCCAGTACATGTCATCTTGAAACTTAAGTCATTGTCAATAGAGGTGACAGCAAGGTGTCATATATTGGGTTGGGCATTAGCATGTCGAGCACTAGTACGTTTACCTTATCTAATTATCGAAGTAAACAAACACACGCAATATGGCAGTGAGAAATTATTGCCTTTTTACAAACAAAACCTAAAGCGGGCACCGCCTTTGGCAGTAGCCGCCAAGTTTACTGGAAAAGCCAGCAATAAACAACACTAGCCAATGCGTACACACTCTATGTATTAATTACTACAGCATTTTCCACTTCGTGGCCAAAAAGACATAAGCGACAAGGTTTCTTTACAACAATTCGACGTTTCATAATTAGGCTGCCGCAAGCTGCTCTCAGCATTTCCTGCCACGCATTTCACAAAATGATCTTACTGGACAGTGGAAAATACCAATATAGCAGCGGTCGTTGATTACTTACAGTTGTCAGGAATCTAGGGATCCAGATATACTGGACAGACATCACACCAGCTATTATCAAGTTTATGAATATTAGTGCTATTAGATGTTTTTGCATGTGAAATTCTATGTGCTTTTAGGGTTGATTAATGGTTAGAAGGTGATTTGTTTGTGTGATTCTACTTAGTAGTTGTCGTTAAGCTCTTGGCCCTGTACTTAGGCACTTAATCATTCAAGTAGAAGAGATACTAAGAGATACTCGGACACTGTATAGTACATAAATACCATTAGGTAATTACTAATTTATCCAGACTACATAGCCGGGAGTGTTGTAAGAAAATTATTTTTATTTTTGTTAAATTTTTAAAAGACACAAATCGTTACCTAGTTTGTACCTACATGGCACTAAACATCTCAAAACAATATTTTTTTTAAAGAAACAGTAGTATTCATTAGAGGAAACAGTTGAAAATGAAAACTCTAAATCAAAGTTTATGACAAACTCATTCTTTAGTGCCGTGAAAAAAATGTCCGTATCATTTTTGTTTTTTAGCTTTTTTTTTAAAGGTAAGGTGGGGATAGACTTATCACCAAGTCTTTCCCCACCTTACCCTAGTATAAAAGGTACGGAACCCTCCATTACTCCGCACGTATTTGGCCTGTTTTGTGTACCATAATTAACAATGTAGTTTTATGACAGACACAAGAGCTTGTAATTGGTGGTTCGAAGGCGTGGCGAAGGTCAGGAAAGTTGATTAGAAGCAGCTATTAGCGGCTGATTAATTAAACTAATTTATTGGGCGTTAATGCATACAAATTAATTACATTGACATTTAATAGTTTGGTAAGTAGTAGGTATAGTATTTCACGAAGGTAGTATCTCAACTTTTTCGTTGTAACTTTTATACAATTTTAATTGTAACGAACAATTCTTTTTTTATTATTTTCCATTTTTGTTATTGATAGAGGTACTTAATTTCTAATAAATGTATGAAAAATAGGTATAAGACATTTTTATACAGTAAGTATAAAAATGTCAATAAATTGAATCTACATATTCAAAGTTTTTAAGTTGTAAGTTTTTTTTAAACTGTATACTTTTTACCTCCAAAAGTTCGCATGCAATACTATCCGCATCAACAATTAAGCCAAAATCTGATTCATTAATAGCAAACATTCCATAAATATTCTAATGAACAAAAAATTTATACAAGGAAATCACGAGGCAATGTAACTATTAAAATCTCCTATTTCTATTATACATTCATTCTAAAAACGACCTTTTGCTATATGACACTAGGGTTCATTAAGTTCAGACTCATTGGTAGTAAATGTGATTTGTGTAGGTGTTTTTTGTTAATCAAGTAATGAACCGATCAAACGTCTGTGCTATGGCCACCCGGGGAGATGTCTATGTCTCTATGGTAAGAGTAGTGGGGGCACCATGTCATTAGTCTGCAATAAGAAACAAATATCATCTAAATGTATAAAATAGTCGGCAACAACCTAAACAACTACACTAACACTACACTACACTAGACACACACTTACACTATTGGGTAATAATTGAACCATAAGTTACTTCTCTGTACATGCGTTCGTTTGTCTGTCATTTTCATTTGTCTACTCTCAATTGCTCAAAGATTGACTGGAAGAGATCCCTTATAGGGATAAGTTCGCCTTTGTACATTGTATACTTTCTTTTAATTGTATCTTAACCTGTCTTATGTACAATAAAGTGTTTACATTATACATACATACAACTTAAAATTTGATACTAAGAAAGGATTTTTGGTAATTCGACCCCTAGGGATGAAATAGAGGTTGAAAGTAAGCGCGGTAGGAAACTAGTTGTAATAAATAAATAAGTATTTATGAGTTTGTTTTCTACAAAGATGTTAATGTTAACTTAATAAAATCGTGTTGTGCACTTGAAACAGTTTTCTTCGTCTCCGTTTAACTCTCACAAGCTACACAATAAGCGCGTAGGTGGCTATTTGTATCTGATTTGAAACAGTATTTTATGTTATTCTTAATTTTATTCTCTGCTGATATTTCCAGCGAGGTCTCAGAATTGTGCGCACGTGTGGTCACATTAATAAAATTAGTATGTTTGGGAGTGCGCATGCGATTTGTATGCCAATCTGGAATTGTTGTTATTTTCTTCAGGTTTTATTTATTGGTTTGATAGTATGTGACTTGGTTGTAAGATCAATTTGTAGAATTGTCGTGAGTAGAATTTTGCACGAAAAATATTTTAAGTAATTGTGACCAAATAAGTGATATTTGTGTACATAAAAATGTCACAGAGGCATAAAAGTCAACAAGCTTACTTTTGATTTTTGCAGGTATGCGCAATAAATAACAATGAAATAAGGTACAGTAGTAAAAATATAGTATTGACGTCGACTGTACGGTTTGATATAATTTTCTCTAACTCTCGTAAGGGAAGCTATGAGCTTGTGCAATAATTCTAAAAAAATATTTTACTTAAGCCGACCACTGACTAACAGGCCGCCGGACGATATCGGCCTGTCAGTTAGAACAAAAATTGGACAGTTCCGAACAACTGACCGGCCGATATCGTCCGGCGGACTGTTAGTCAGTGGTCGGCTTTAGGTACTCATAAATTTGATTTTATATTCGAATCTTTAGGCAAATGGTTTATTTATGTACCTACATTTGCATTTGTCTCTTGAAGCCTACCTAAGACACAGATTTATCCCAGGGCTGTCTATAATTCATCGGTTTTACGATTCGATCGCACGCAACGTCCTTTAATTTAATTTTAATTTTTAAATTCAACCCTATAGTACAATATTTAAGGCACAAATTTGTGTAGATTGACAGTATTCATGTAATAAATTAAGGGGTAATAAAACATGCACTTTATATGCAGTACGTGATAGCTATTAGCCTTTTGGCAGATGGTATTTTTAAACTCTGGGTTGGAATGCGAGGACTAATTGATGCGACGTCATGGACACCCTATCCCATCGCATATTTATTATGACTAGCTTACCTCGATTTTTTTCTCCTTTTATAGCTCCAGCGTTCCAATCTTTACCTAGTGGGTACCTTTTTGACGAAGTGGCTGAATTTGACTTCCGTAGGTACGAGTATATTTCGTACAGTATTTGTACCAACGTAAGCACGTAACTAGAAAAAAAGAAAAATATTACAAATTCCACAAACTTCCCATTAAAATAAAATACCCTAAATAAATAATGACCCGTATCGATTACGAGTCGTAGTAGTATTAGATTCTTCGTGTATTCTTCAAAATAGTTTCTTACCCCCTTATTCATAAAACTTTACGGGCCTGATTTAGTTCAATTATGTTTTCTCCCTTTCTAACAAATACATAAGTAAAAATGACAGATACAGACAAACGATTATTAGCTAATTAAGGTTTGTAGCGCGTTTATGAATAAGGGGGTTTGTCCGTACTAAGATTCAGTTTTTATCCCTCTCTCGTGATTAAATAGAGAGCCTTAAAGGTGGGATTAGTTCATCTGTGCCCAAGCCTACTTATAATAAACTAATAGCGATTATTTCAACACACAGTTTATTAAAACATAACTTAGAAGCACATTGACTTCTTATTGTTTATAAAAGCCACACAATGAAATCTCAGTAACCTGATTATAATCATCAGCTATTCGTTACCAAATAAGTCTCTATTAGCATAGCTACCGTTGACAAACCTTTAGCCACCATTATTAGATTTATTAGGCCTTATGCCGTTGATATTAAGGGTGATTATTAGGTGTTTTTGTTTTGGTTTCGATGTCGTAACGCTCATTATCAGGTGATACTAAACGCTCCATTACTGGTGACAAATCGGTGGGTTTGATATACGGCCGCTGCTCCGTATACAGTAAGCTTTATGGGGCTTGCGTAAGAAAGTTTAGTTGTGTTTATATTTGTTTATGCAGTGTCCAATACCCAATACCTATACCACATACCATATAAATGCAATGTTTCACGGAAAATATCACACGACGTAGACTTGAATTTCAGCACATTTTTCTACAAATTATGTCGCGCAGCTTTTTGTGATAGACGGTTCTGCGGGCTCAGCATGTGGTTCCATTTTTATCGACTATCACTATGCCCGTCACTTTCGTACTTACATACTTGTTAGAACGTGACAGGCATGGTGACAAATGATAAAAATGCGACCGTGCTACTAGGGCTGGTCTCATTCACTTGGCTTTGATTTTCCTGATGTTCAAAACCTGGTTGTATATCTTAATCATGATAAAATAGTTCATTATGCAGTTTGTATACTCTACGTACTCATTTTGAATTGGTAGTTTAATGGTATCGTTAGTTAAAACAAAACAAATCTGTGGGGTGAGAAAATATCAATTAGTTATCATTATCACAGAAAGAGAAACTAGAAATAAAGTTGGGACTGTTTCCAAATGAAAAAGTTGTCAGTCATCTCTCATCTCGTAACCCATGTCATAGGATCTAGAATGCTCGCTGAATCTCACAATTACATACAGACATCTCGAGAACGTCGATAATTGGGTGCTCGTTAGTCTGAGACCCCGGAAAACCTGGACGAAAGATTTAGTGGAACTAGAAGCCCTTGAGGAAAATTAATTATATCGTTGTTCGTATCATCATCATGTTTACATCCATATCATCTTTAAATATAAAAGAAAAATGTATGAGAGCGCTATTCCATCCCCCGCCAGCAGTCGCAGTCGTGGAATATAAGGGAACCAAAACAAGACTCTTCTTTTTCCGCACAGTCGCTACCGTTCTATAACCCACGTAGCTACAAAACAAAATATATTTAGAACCAGAATGTACCTAGTGTTGTTTAGACGTAAGTTCTAGTCTCTGGTATTTAGAAATCTGGCCATTCAGCCTAGCACGGTGATATTAGACAATTCAACAAGGAAGCGAGTCAAGCGTGCACAGGCACGCTGCTCGTAGATTATTATCGGATTATACAACGCTCGTACCAGACACCAGTCCGGGCTCTACGGGGATATAGTTGCAAGAAAAGCGAAATTAAGAGGGGGCTAATGATAAATTGTAGTTTTTATGTTGAATTTTTACACATTTTAATTAAGGGCAAATGACAGATTTGACTAGCAAAATTTTAAACAGGAGTAGGTATACTTTCAGAGTTATTGAGGATTGAAACCCGCGCGATCACCAAATCTTATGTCGAAAAATTTTGTTCCTTTCAAATTTCCTGGCTTTACGTCTTCTAAACATTTAGGTACGACATACATAATATATGATTACAAAAAACAAAGTGGTTTTGAAAAAACCCCCACACAATTTGGCTGTATTTTGGATGATGGTCGCGTTAATTGATTGTTTACTAATGACAGTATTTGGTTTACCACATCGGCCAATCATTTGCCCGTGGGAATGAAAAATTTGAACCTGAATACAGATTTCATTCATATTATCCTCATTTTGCCTTGCACCTCAGTTAAATTTTGGAAAAGGAAACAGTCTAAGTCTAGAACGGATCTCTGAAATGGAAGTTTTACAAAATAGAACCGAAACGAACTCATTTTTTTTAATATTTTCTGGGCGTAGGTATTGCATCACAACACTGACCAAGGCAATTTAACAAGTGTTCAATATCTTATTTATTTTACCAAAACCTGCTAAATTTTATGCATAGGCAATACAGTCATTCAATGCTTACGAATGATTTGACTTTTAGTCAGTAATAATGACATTATCCGGCGAGCTATTTGGTATATGTCATTCAATTCTAATCTTTCTGACGAGTATGTTAAAGTCTCTTTTGTGTATCTTAAGCTAGCTAATATATTCCATGTAATTTTACGGTTGTCAAGTTGTCACTTCTAGTGATCATTTTATGCTCAAGGTAGTGACGCAGATGTCTAAGGCTACATTTTCGTACGTGGATAGCATAACTAATGACCTGTATTGGTTCGGAGCCAGATGTAAACAAACAAACATACAAGGAAATAAATACTTGCTATGAACGCACCCGTTCATTAGCAAGTATTTATTTCGGTTCGGTTCGGGTTCGGTTTGATACATGACTTACATGAGTAGATCATTAATCTTTTCAAAATAAGGAGATAACCGCGTTCTATTTTAAAACTACCTGGCTCCTGTTTTTCTTTAAGTATATTTAAACACCTTTACTTGCTAATCTCTCACGTATTTTACCTATTAATAATCCTAAACCAATTAGTCTAATCATTGCTCAAAAGTTTTGAATTTGTATTTAGAAAAACCATTCGTGGAAAAATTAAATTTTTACATAGATATATTAGTAGTTTACCCGTTTATAGTTTCACATTTCAGCGTTTTCGTTTTTCCGGACTGGCAAACAACGTTTTCAATTACATTATTTTGGTATAATAAAATATTATACATATTAACTAATAAATAGGGACCATCTTCAGAGCGCTTCAGCATTACCTAGAGCAATTATCAGTAAGATTAATATTGTGAATTAAATACTCGCTGTAATATCTGGTATATAAAAACACTTAAATAAAATATTCAAACGTCATAAAATGTTCCAAAAACTTTATCATAATTACACGACTACCGCAAAGATTGGAATGAAAACGCCGTGTCCAGTAATTTCAGCAAAATATCACCGCTCACACGAAAGTTAATCGCCAGCTATTTACATCTTTTTAAGTGCTTGTAATAAAATTGCAAATTCGCAACGTATAAGGAAATCTTGTTATTGAGTGTCAAATCGGAACTTGGTTAAAATGGTTAATGTAGAGACATTCATTTGTACATGAAAGAGTTAGAAACAAAAGTTGTGTACTTAACTTAAAAAATAACCTTAAATCTTTAAAATATAGAAACCTTCTTAACGGCTTCCTACACTTAAAACATCAGGCCCCAGCTGTCGTCGATTTAACAGAGATAAATGAAAACATTTAAAACGTATCAAGTTTTCTGTGTAAATTCGTTCAATCAAATGAATAAAATTGTTAATTCGTTTTTTAAAGTAGACCATTTAATTTTGTTATTAAAATGCTTATCAAGTATGCTGTTTACACTCAACAAAATAAAAGTATTCAGTTTAATAATAAATAAACCCCTGCCTATGAAGTAGGTCAGTATAGTGATACAATGTATATTCAATATTGAATATTAATAAAAAAAACACCAATGCATGTTAAATGCATTGTTTGGATTGAACTCATCAGAACACTGGGATTTACATACCTAACCGTTTAAGAGCCATTAATGCGTGCTTCAAAGATGACATCGTCACATTGCCGGAGCGTTACGCCTCCGCTCTCACGCGCATCCTCGTCAGACCTAGTCGCGCCTGAGTTGACGCGCCGCGCGATGTCTCCCGACTTGTCTCTAGATCTGCGACGCCCGTTGTCACCTGACGTGCTCGAACGCTACCGTCCTCTGTCACCTGACGTTTTAAGATACAGATCGCAGAGTCCTGACTTTGCTCGTCGCTCGCGCTCCCCCGGCAGGCCTAGAAGCCTCATGGAATCTCTGCTAGTAGCGAAGATGGAGGCTCTGAGCACAGGGAAGCTAGTGAGAACGGATTCCATGGATAGTTGCAGCAGCTTCGGGTCTATGTCTTCGCTACCGAGTGATGTGTGTCGCTGTGATGATTGTCTGCTTGGCATTGTGGATTTCTACATGCCGAACTCTACGGATGCAAACAAGGCGTTAAAACGGGTACGTAATGTTACTTTTTTAATTTTTGTATAGGTACTTAGGTACCTATAGCATGTGAAATTGGGGTGATTGATATCAAAAAAAAAAAATACTTATACTCACCTATTTCAGCTAACTAATCTTGTTTTTTTTTTATGTATTTATATGGATAAAATCTTTCCCTTCTCTTCTTAGACTAGCATACTAAAAATAATTTCCGGAGCGTAATTCTACATTATTTTCGCAAGCCTTGTGATATGGCTGCTATTGCAATGTCTTCTTTTTTTACCGACCACTCCTATGCATCTGCATGATGAGATTATCAGATTTAAAAAACCCGGACAAGTGCGAGTCGGACTCGCCCACCGAGAGTTCCGTACTTTTTAGTATTTGTTGTTATAGCGGCAACAGAAATACATAATCTGTGAAAATTTCACGATTCATGATAATATACAGCCTGGTGACAGACAAACAGACGGACAGTGGAGCCTAAGTAGTAGGGTCCCGTTTTTACCCTTTGGGTACGGAACCCTAAAAAGGGCTACCAAGCTATGTCACGAGCTGACATTTAAAGTCATCGTATTTTGCTTCTGATGTTTGTCTGCTGCCCACGGGTCTGTTTATCTCATTATAACCCACCAAGCATTACTAAAGCACTCGGGTTTCTTCGGCCTATCGATCGAGGCGAGGTGACAATGGATCGATAACATCTGTCAATACTAGTTTATAATGGATGATCCGATCCAATGGAATTGGGACACATTTCGGTTAATAGCGACAATATTTTATCCTACTAATATTGTAAGTGAAATATTGTGTTTAGATCTCTTAATGTTTGGTTATTCGAATGACTGAATGTAGGGTAATTCGTCAATAACTGGCCACCTTATACTAAAAATGAATTCTATTCACCTATAAACAGAATTCATTTTAGTATAAGGTTAGTTTTTGAATGGTGGCCAGTTATTAAAACCTTATACTAAAATGAATTCTGTTTATAGGTGAATGGAATTCATTTTTAGTATAAGGTGGACAGTTATTTATTAACCAGTGGCCAGTTATTGACGATTTACCCTATGTTCCTCCTTGATGCACAAAATCTTTCATCACCTTCGCCACAACTGGACTATTTAAACGGATTTCGATCTCTCTCTGATGAAATCTGGCACACAGGTAGATTATAACCTGGCAAGTGACAGGAATAAATTATCGTTCCAAAATTTACTCCCTAATTGGGTGAAATAAGGTTAGTACTAAGCAGGAGGGGTACGCTGGTAGGGATATTTGGGAATTCAACGGCTTCTAGATTGACAAAGTCGTGGGAGGAAGCTAATTAAAAATAAAAACAACAAGATAATGTTATGCCTCGCAACGACGGACGTCACCGTCTTCAGTAGCAAGCATGACAGTGACAAATTAAACTGAATTCAGTTAGAAATAGACCAAGCTAAGTTGGCAGCGGATTTGATAGCCCAAACTGTGCAAGTGTTATTTAAACATCATAATTTCATAGAAGTCTGGCGTCTAAAATAACGGTTGCACAGTCTGGGCTATCAAATTCGCTGCCAACTTAGTATGGTCTAACTCTATCAAAGTTGTTTTCCTCTTTGTGATCTCTTAAGACTGCTAGCGCCATCTGTACAGAGTTTTCGTTAAACAAGTAACCGCGCAATGCGAGTACGCAGGTCAATTACAGTCACTTGTTGTATCACTTTGTACAAGTTCTTACTCTTGACAATAGATGGCGCGAATTTCAAAATACCACGACAACTAATTTTTAGACGTTTAAATAATGTTGATCAGTCAATGATATCAAATAAAACAAAATTTTCATTTTGATCGATAATTGTGCTTTTCTATAGAATAAGAAACACTGACCATTAATAAACCGATTGCTTCTACTATAAGTACTGGGTTTTTAGCGTTTTTATTGTTGCCCACATATTTAACAATATTCAAATAATAGCAATCCACCCACATTTTCGACAAACGATTTGTTCGATAATTCATGTTTTCTACAGTTTCAATGGACGCAACGCTAGGTAGGCACATAGACAATAGGGTGGGTCGATTATGTATGACAAATTTTTTTTTAACTTAAATTGTAGCTGGCTGGGTTTAAAAAAGTGCGTTTTTATTAATACTTTTATGAAATGAAAAAAAAATTGATTTTGTTATATGTTTTAGCCCTCTACAGGTATTCAAAGTTTCATAATTTTAAATTTATTGTAATTTTTATCATTTATCAAAATTAAATTATATTTCATTACAATGTCATCAAAGCCCATTTACAAAACTTAAAATAATACAATATTTCATAAGGATGGGGTTTTTTACAATTTATGTTGAGAAAATAAAAAAATAATTCGACTGTTTCCAACATGCATTTTAATTACATTAACAGTTGTATTGCGCCTTGTAATCAAATGATGGCATTATTGATCTAGATTCTAGTTTGGTCCGAATGATTCCATCGCGAGCATTTTTTGATGCCACCGTGATTGATGCTTCTGTCACAAGTTTTATGCAACGTTCTACAGCCTGTGTGTGACAGGGAAATTTTGGGAATATTATATCTTCTGATGGTAAGTCTTTCGCTATCATCTCGTCCAAATTCTCCTCGGATATATGGCTCATTATTGGCGGAGGTGTTACTTGGCACTCAGCCCAGATTATCATATCTATATAATCAGTTGCATTAAAGTTGAGCTTGGGTAATTTAAACACTCTAACAGAACTACTGTTTTTCTGACGTCTTGCCTGTAAAATTTTTCGAAGAGCAAGTTCCCTTACTGACCTCCTCTCATCCGATATCATAGCCATTAGTATATTTTCAGGATGAGCGAAAAAAGCATTTCTTTGAATAACAGGGTCAATTATGGATCTTACATTTTCATTGAAGGATCTATTTAAACGTATTAAATTGAATACATGTTGTGGGCCATAAATACAAGACTGTTTTTGTTTGATTTCAAACCAGACTGGAGCGTACACTTTAATTATATATTCAACGAGTATCTTCAAATTATTTGACGGTTTCTCACATCCAATATAGTAGCGTAATATACGATTAGCTGTGGTAAGCCAACGAGAATGAGCCATTTTTCCAGGTTGTCTATTTGCGAGTTCTGCACTGCAAGTCCCCGTCGACACGGCACAACACATTTCGTACAAATACTTTTGATCTGTGCTTAAAGATTTTAAAACATTTTGGTCTAGAATAGCCATATCACTACAAATAGCTACGTACTTTTTTACGGACAATTTTTCGCAACTTTCAAGGGCCTTGCCTATGGGACCAGAGTATTCTCGAGGGCCACTTGTGCCTCCATCTAAGTGACAAAATAAATGACGCAAAGGCAATTCATTTGCATGGAGTTGGCAAATAAACCACTGTAATGGTCTTTGTAATTCCAATTCAGTCAATCTAATAACTCCTGCTTTGCATCCTGTATTTGTGGCAGTTCCATCACAACCTATACATTTAATTGCTTTCAAATCGATTTGGTTGCTTTGGCAAAATTCAATAATTGATTTGCTAATTTCTTTGCCAGTTCCAGCTCTTGGTGTCGTGTGTCCTAAATATACGGAACCTGGTTCACTTATAAGTGATATATGTTCTTCTACAATGAGTCTACGATAAGAACGATCATCAGAATGTTCAATAAGCAAGGTTTTATCCTTCCTGCCGTCAAAATAAATCGCTTCTACTTGATTATAAGTAACATGCTGTTGCAAGTTAAGTCGTTCCTTATTGCGAGCCCGCCGCACTTTGCTTTTATCAACTACCAAGTTAGTAGAAACTATTCCCCGATTCTGGCCCCACCTCTCAGTGGTCACCGATCCTGACCCCAGGGCCGATCCACCGCCCCCGGTGAAACTAAAAAAAAAAAAAAAAAAAAAAAAAAAAAAAAAAAAAAAAAAAAAAAAAAAAATAGCCCCCCATTTGAATTGATTGCGCTAGGTCTCAGCAGTGCCCGGCGCCTCCTTCAGGTACTTACGAAATACGCTAATTAAACAATACACCTTGCTCACCACGGTAACAATAGGCTTATCGACCCTTTTCTATTGTTCGATCTCGACTCGGGCGCGTTATTGTGTTACCGAGAATACTACCTGGACCCTTCACCCACCGACGTCTTCATTCATGCCTTCTTTATGTGTGTATTATACTGTAGGTGTTTGTGATAGGTATTAGCGATAGGTATTTGCAATAGGTATTAGCGATAGGTATTTGCAAAAGGTACTTATTTGCGATGCATTATCTTATTATCTTACAACCTCTTGGAGCTATTTCGATTTATAAGGAATACAGTTCTAACCTAACCTAACCTAATTAGATTTTACACAAGTAATCCGTCGGTAGCCTAAACTAACCTAAACCTTCTTTTACCAAACCTAACTTGACCAAACCTAACTAAAATCAACCTAACTTCTCATTTCAAACTAACCTGATTTCACCTAGTCTTCGTTCAAGTTATGTTTTAACCTAAATACCTAAACTTACCTATCCAAACTAAAGCATCCTACATATCGTATACATACTTACCTATATTGTGCATATTGTATTGTGTTATTTTATTTAGTTTTACCTATTTCTAACTCATTATTTTTGTCTGCGATAAATGCAATTCAACCTAATGTAGCCTTTTTTTATTCTTAAACTATTCTATCTTCTTAAACTTAGTATGTAAGTATGTCTCATTATCTAATACTATATATTTACTATACATTTTTATGTTCTTTGTAACACGATAGAAAGTAAACTCGTAGCTACTTGTTTCTTTGTATTATTAAAATAATAACGAGGCGTGTGAGGCATTTCTTGTGCACTTGTTTTCATTGTTATAACAGCTTAATTGCTTTATTGATAGACGTGTATTATATTTTATGCTGACAATGGATTATTATGTGGATATAATTTGGGTTTGAGTACAGGGAGCGTCTGTTTAGATGAACTTGTTGAGACATGTTACTTTGTATGATTTTAAAAAAATAACGAGACGTGTCAACTGGTTTCAACATGATTTAGTCTAATACGTCGGCATTTCTTGTGTGTTGGTATTCATTGTTATAACAGCATAATTGCTTTATTGGTAGACATCTATTATATTTTATACTGACAATGGATTTATTGTTTCCTATTATGCTTTTGAATTTCGGTTTTAGTAAAGAGAGCGTCTGTATTAGATGAACCTGTTGAGACATGATTTGAACGATACTGTATCCTGCTCACTATCACAGTATAAAAGCCGAAGAGAAATGGCTTTGAGTAAGTATTACTGTCGTGGCAGTCCTCTGTATCAGAGCTCCTTGTATCTACTGCAGTATATAGAAATATAGTGTTAATTCATCAGTGAAGTGTTTAAGTGTTTATAGAAAGACCCAACAATGGATGTATGTCTTTTATTACCGTAACTTACTTTGTTTTGTTTTCACTTGTGTTCTTTGTGTTTTAATTATCAAGATTGTAGACAGTGTGTAAATTATTGTTTTATATTGTTTCAGTTCACTGAAAATACTTTCAAGAACTATTACTACCCGGATGATAATAAAGACGAATCAAGCGATGAAGAGGGTACGCTTGGTCTCAAAGTTAAACAAGCCATCGCAAAGAAACGTTCAGGAAACAATATCGATAGCTTCTTTGAACGACCTAAAAAGCAGTCTAAAGTTGTGAAACGGTCTTCAAATGTGAGCAAAAGTTCACCAGACGGTGTTGCAAACTTGTCATCCGGACAAGACGACGGGGCCTATGCATCACATTTGATTAAAATCGAGATATATGATATGCATAAAATCAAAAACGTCCCACCCATGGAACACTGGAAGCATGCGGACTTCAGATTGAAATATTTTGCGTTGGAAGACGATTTGGAGCTACAAAATACGCGAAATATTATTTATAACATAACAAAGCAATTAGCTTCTAAGGACAGTAGTGTGAAATATTTTATAGATAATAAGAAACAGTGATAGTTATAATTATTAATGATAGTAGTAGCTTAATGATTGTGTTAACGTATTTCTCATTTTTTACCTCTCCTTAAGTACATTTTCCATGTAACAGATTTTTTTGTGTCGTCTCGTTTTTTAAGTAACAAAGAATGTTAAGAAATATTTTGTAAATAATAAATTAAAAAAAAAAATGTGTGGTTTAAAAGGTCTTTGTATTATATGAAAAAATAAAAAATCTTATTTAAGTACACGTATTATTTTATTTCACAAAAAATGTTTTAAACATATTCCTTAATATAAGGTCATTACATACAGAATTATCAGAAAACAAACTTAGCATATCTGTTATAGTTTTTCCATGATATTTAAAATACAAATAAACTAGACAATATTCACCACAAACTGAAGTAAAATGGTTTTGAAGAGGTTTATTGTTATAAAACCACTGTCTGGTGTTTCTTTTTAAAAATAAGTTATGGTAACCTGAAGGTTTCCGTCCGAAGGAATCAAAATATTCTCCTATACCAGTAACATCAATGTGTATGGCAACCCAGTGGGAGCCTGGTTTCGTGTCAGGGTCCAAATTACTAACAATAAAGACAGGTAGATCGACCCAAATAGGTATTTTGTTAGCAGCAAAAACATTTGATTCAAAAAGTGGGTTTAATTTCTCATACAAAATTGAATCTCATTAGTATCCATAATTACTTAATTAATAACAATTTATGTCTTGATGATGCTGCAAACAATGACTACAACAAAATAAAGTAAACGAAAGAAAACATTGTATTTATATAATTATGTTTTTCAACTATTATAATCTACAGATACATCACGGTTTTTGTTTATTTCAATAATGTTGTCAAATTCTGCATACACGATACAATTAATGGTGCTAGTTAGAGCCGAATCAAAGCGTACTTCTATCCGAACACTTCCATGTCTAACAAGATTCCAGTGTGAAGTTGAACTAGCAGATAAATCAGGGGTTAAATCAAAACATAACAAACAATATCCTCCACCATAATCTGTTCTACTTATTCCATTACCTTCGTTGTGAAAATGAATACCAGTTCCAGAAAATAAGGTGTGATATGCCGCCGCTATTAAACCAGAACTAAATGACGGTTGTAATGTTTTAGAAGGAATTTCATGACCATCTACAAACAAGCTAAATGAATTCATATTATAATTTTGAAAATTAAATGGATTCAAAGCTAAATTTCCATTAAAACCTGAATTTGATACAAATCCAATAATACAGCGTTTAGGAATTTGTCCGAGAAATATATTATCCAATGTTTTACCCTGGACCCCTGTTGGTATTGTGAGAACCTTAACTTCTGCTCTCGTAATGGGGTACTTCGCAGTCGTTGTTGCCAATACTTTTTGATGGGCTAACAAAACGCTAGGATTGATTTTTGTTCTTCTAACAATGAGACTAGCATCTGTTATTTGTACTTTAAGTTTTTTATCTTGATGACAAATTAAATTAAATGATTCTTTTGATCGGACTAACTTAATACGCAATTCAACACCATTTATCAAGAATTTCTCTTGGTTAAATATATCGCCATGCAAATGTCCAATCATTTCCACTTCCTTACTCTCTTTGATAAATTCTAGTCTTTTCTGAAATCCTTTGTTGTTGGCATCAACGGTATCCATAAAACCTGGGGTATCCTCATACCATAACCCACAAGTAAGATGGGTTTTTTTGGCTGCCGGTCCATAGTTGAGAAGATTTTCCATATAAGCACGGTAAGCATATGTATTGTTTGGGGGTGATATGAGTTTTTGATTTAAATATACATCAAGTTGGTTGAAAAGGGAATGTAGCCAGTTATTGGTGGGTCCAACTCCGGCATCTGCTTTTAATTTTGTCCCATCTTGATTCAATACTTTAGCAGTAATATGTAACATTGTGTGTGATAGATCAATGTAGTCATCTCCTGATCCAGGTACTTGAAATTCAATGGGGCCATCATCACTTAAAGATGAAATTGGTTTGTAATGAATCCAATGTCCGCTTTCAATACTTGTTTGAGTTGATGGAAGGGCAAATATATCTAATTCAGATTTTGCACATTCACATGAATGACTGTGTAGAAATGACATTATTTAACTTGAAAATATATCGTTATTTTTATTATTATTTCTACTTCCTCTTCGTCGCGATGCTTTTCGAGTAATGAGCGGTTCTCTTCTTTTATTCGACATTTTATACCCAGATCCTGACATGAGAGAATCAATTTTTTCATCAGCCTTTCTTTTTAGGTTAGCGCTCGCTTCCTTAAATCGTGATCGAATGGAACTATCCATAGGACGAGAATTTACCATATCAGTTAACAAACCAACCCCTGCCCCTAAGGTTTCTTTTCCAATGGTTTTTAAACCGCTAGATAACAAAGGGAGCACTGATCTAAATAGTCCACCCAAAAAACTGCCTATACCATGTCCTCGTTGATATGGAACTCCCTTATAGACAATACCTATCCCAGAGCCGGCTTGGTGTGAATAATAATGTTCGTAAGGACAAGAGACTGACGATCTGTTGTAAATCATTTTACTCGTTGAAAGTGTAGCTTCACGCAAGAAGATCCAAATTGAAATGGTACTCTGACACCAGTCGTTGTTCTTATATCTATTTCAATGGTATCGAACTCTCTTCGTAAAACTGGTACATAATGAGCGGGTGAGAAGATGTGAGTTTTATAAGCTCCATAAATGAACTTAGTTGGATCTAAAGGTATTATTCTGAGTAATGAAGTAATAACATCTCCGACTACTTGTGGGTGTATTATATCAGTATAAACAAATATTTGAGATGGTAAACCTAAATATAAATTTGCAGGGCTTTTTCCTAATGTATTTTGTTTTAAATTTGTTTTCGGTTTAAAACCCAATTGCAGACTTAGTATCGGAGTTGTAATGATAGATGTTATTTCTTTATTTGTTGTTGCTATTCCAACCAGTTTTGTTAATCCATCGTATCGAAATTTTACGTTATTTTTTAACTGTGGGTTTTCATTAAACGCTTGAAGAAAATGATCTATATTATCATATGTAGTGGCTGGTATATGAGTTTTTATATCTACTATTTTTGTAGTTTTATCGGTGGGTGATAACACCTTTTTCTTTAAATAAATGATGTTTTCGTGCTCTTGAACATTATACATGGAACAAGGATATTGAAATTCCACCAACCCAACTACCCATTCTCCATCCAATTTAATGGTCTTTGGTAATTTAGTTAAGAAATGTGCAGTCGTGTTATCCGTGTAGTAATCTGATGAACTATTACTTAACAAAGTTAGATAAAAACTATTTTCACTCATATTTTCTTTAAGTTTGATTCAGGTATCCAAGAATTAAATTTATTAGGATAACCTTGCCACTTAACTAGTATTTCCTTTCTGCCAGCAACTCGACGCGAGCGTATTATTTTATCAATTTTATACTCGTTGGAGGGGAGGTAAGTTACCTTTTGTAATTCTTTAGAATAAAATGTACCAATGATGGGTTCACCTTCTAAATCCTTTATTGTATAAACAACTCGTGGCGATCTGTTAATAATCGAATCAATAATAAATATTTCATCACTCCAATTACTTTCATAACCTTTTTGAAACACATGCTTATATTTAGTGATTCTAACATGATCACCTACATTTAGTTTTTTAGTTTCTAATGAAATTTGCCTATCTTTTTTGCGATCATATAAATTACACCAAACAGTCATAATATTATTAGAGCTAACATCAACTGGGCGCATTTTAATGCTAGAATGATAGCTATGGTTGTAAGAATGTAGAAGATCTTGTAATATATTTGTGTAGTTATATGTATTCTTATGAGTGAAGTAACGCCACATTTTCATTTTAAGTGTTCTTTGAAATCTTTCTACTATACTTGCTTTAATGTCGGGGTTATTAGTGGTATAATAATTAATATTTTTGCTCTTAAAGTAATCTCTAACCGCCTTTGAAACAAATTCTGTACCTTTATCAGATTGGATGTGACGGGGAACAGAGTTGGCTTCAGTAAATATGCTTTCAAAACATTGTTTAACAGTTGCTGAATCCTTCTTCTTCATGGCTCTTGCAAAAGCATATTTACTGAACACATCAATAACACAAAGAATATATTTGTACCCATCATTATATTGACTATAAGTACTCATATCACTTAAATCAGCTTGCCAAAGTTCATTAAAGTTCGAGAGAATGTATTTATTTCTAGTAAATCGTCTATGAATAGGTTTATGCAGCGTGTGCGTATCTTGAGATTGTAACCATTTTTTCACTTCCTCTTTGTTCATTTGACCTTTCATTTCCTTTGATAAATTATTTAAACTGCTATAGCCAGCTGGATTAGAGACGTCATAATAGATTCTGTTAATATCTAATAAGGAGTCCATCTTTCCCACTCTATTTTCTTTCCGGATCGCTTTTGCTCCCGTGTAGCAAGAGGCGTAGAAGTGTTATTATCTTTATCTGTTGAGGCTCTCGTCTTCACAGATGTGGAGGGGGTAAAGGGTTCAATCAAAGGAGTACCATTAATAAATGCTAAATTTGTAGGATTACCTATGCATGACCTAGGAACTTCGATATCTTTTAAAAGTAAAGCAAACACTTCCCATCCAATTGGCTTAGGACGTTTAAGACATCTAACGGTGTCGCTTACCAAATCAGTAATATTACTATTTTGAATGGTTTGGTTATTTATAACAACTTCACCAGTCTGTTTCCACCAAATTTTCGGTTTACTTGAAACAATGTAATCTAACAACGTTCGAGCTTTTTTTTCATAAGATTTAGGTAATATGTTTATAATTTTTGACGGACTAATTGGCATTAGTTCTTGATTTATTTCGCCAGGTGGTGTATTAAACGATGACGGTGTGGCTGCTTCAGTTACATTATCTGTAACTGACTCATTATTTTCAATCTCCTCCTTTTTGTTCACTTTTGTTTTTATAATATCATTACTTTCGTTGATGACTTGATCTACCCCCTCCATCACGATGGGTATTCTAAACGGTTTTCGATCTGTTTCAATAAAATGTAGAAATCTTTGTAATGCTTGAGAATATAACGTCCACTTTTCGCGATCATTCATTTTACTTTTAAGGATTTTTTGCATCTCTCCATCTAGCCGAGATGAGGAATTTTCGGGTGGACTCTCATTCCGTTTCAGCCTTTCAATAAAATCTGATTCAACTAATAACATTTTTTTTGTGTTTTCCATTTTGTTTATGATAAAGAGTTCACTAAAGCACTTAAAACTGCACCTAAAATAATAGGTAGAAATGCACCTCCTTTTTGAACTATAACAGTTTTTCTTATTTTATGTTTCCCTTTCGAAACTAATTTTCTTAAAATATCTTTATATTTTTTTAGTTTCGTCTTTTCTTTTTTTTCTAATGGAATTTTCCCATTTAGGACGTTATAAATGCACTCACAAATAATGTTGATCTCTTCATCGTCACAAGATTTAAGTAATGCAGTACGATATTTGGGTTTAAGCAACTGCAATGCTTCAAGTAAATGTTTATATGTGTTTACTCTTGCATGCATCATGTAGAACTGACTAAAATATGGTGATTTTTATCATATTTAAACCCCTTTTTAGGTACATACACTGTGCAATGCCCATCAAACGGAAATATTTTTGTTTTAAAACGGCATATGTCATTTGTATTTTGTTTCAGGTCAATCATGAGGTAACCATGAGCCTCCTTTGTAGCATCTTTGTAGGCTTCGTCCACAAACTTTGAGTTTTCTGGGTAAACTTGTCGTGACAGGTAGCGTATTTGAGTTTTATCCCTGGGATTTTTAAAAAATACAATGTAGCTTGTATTCAATGAAATATCACGTTGACCTCTACCTTGATGAAATACGTTTTGTGTAATATAAAAAACACTTAAGTTTCTATGATGACTACCTTTCGTAAAAATGTCAACGATTCGTCCATCCGATTCTCTCATCAAATCATCTATAATAAGAAGTTTAGGTTTCTTCCCATCAAAAATTGAAAAATCTGGTATTCCTTGACTATAATTTATATTTTCCAGATTGTAGAGAGGTTGCATTTCATCATAACACCAAATAATTTCATCAAATTCAACATTACATATCTCTTTGGAGTTATTCAAAAAGTTTGTAACAAATTGCGTTTTACCACACCCACTAGGACCTGCGACAATGGTGGTGAAAGGATGATAAAAGTGAATCATTATTAAATATCGTAATCTATGTCTATGTGTGTATGTGTGTGGGTGAGTGTTGATATGTTAACGGATGGACTTTAAATGGTAATATTCAGAAAGATGATTACTATTTAAACAACTCAGATATAGTAGACAAAAAAACAAAACAAAATGATTACGTAAATTTTTTTTTATTATTTATGATCACACTTTTAACATTATTTTTTTGTTTCATATTTACAAAAATACCTTAAAAGATACAATAAAATAAAATTCATACATTTTTTTACATGTTTACAAGTAATACCTTAAAAATATACAATGTACAAACAATAATTTGGAATTCGAATGTTCTGTGTGATTATATTACAACTTTGAAACTTTTTCATTATTGCGGTATTTTATAATGACCCCACGCTAGAGTGTCAGAAGAGTTTTCTAATAAGTACCGTTTTGTATCTTCATGCGATAATGATATTTTATTTATTTTTTGAGTGAATATTATATGTTTTATAGACTTAAATCTTAGCATTTGAGCGCGTTGCAAATTTTTATTAAATAAACACGTTTTGTAATTGTCAAGAGTAAATTTTTTTGTAACACATTTATTGACTCCTTTGGCTTTTGATAAAACACCGTATTTTTCAGTTTTCTCATCATTCTCGTCATATTTTTCAACATCTAAGGTATACATTTTAGATCTCAGACCTACGAACTCTTTTAAAATTCTACCATTATTTTCATCTTTGAAAAACCCTAATCGCTTTTTATTTATTAACGGCAAATCATATTTATTGTTAGGAGGATAGTCAGATGTATCAAAATATAAATTAAGATCTGATTTTATATCTGCGTAATAATTTTCCGTGAAAATTTGATATACTAAGCTATCAGTATCTGTATAAAGAAGCTTAAGGTTGTCTGGATATTTGGTTTTCATGTAGCTGTAGTGAAAGTCATACATCAAAGTTTTCGATATATCTAATACGCAAAATCCCAGATAAATCGGTTTATTATAAAATATTTTAGTTTTATTCAATTGAACGGCCACTAAATTCTCAGAGAATATGGATAAACTATGGAACTCAGGTTTCGCTATCAAAGATTGAACCCCCTGCGTTTTTCCTCGATTTTCCCAGTGATTTAATAATTTGACATTTACGCGTTTTGCAACATTTTCCATGGTTTTACCGAACACTGAATTATTCATTAGTTTAAAGAAATCTTTTTCAAAATCGGATGATGCCTGTGATCGCATGTGGGTGTTCAAATCTATGTAACTTTTTAACCACATAGACTGCTGAAATTTAAGAATGCGATGGATTTTACTCAATTTCAAACCATTCTTCAAACACTGTTTTAGATTTCTATAATGAATGACATAATTCGTTTTTTTATTTAAATTAGGAATTAATTTTTTTTCTTTGGAATTACCCAAACAAACGTTTTCAGGACAAAATGGCAAATCTGAATGAGAGTCATGCAACTCGTTAGGGTATTCGAGATCAACTTCTAAAATTAAACCATGATCAGCGTCATCAGATATATTAAAGTCAGTATCTGTATTTACCCATTCAAATTTACCGGTAGGAAGACATTGAGACATAGCCCACCCGTAAAGGTTATTTGCATCAAAGTACATAAGAAATGACGATGGGATATTTTGATTATAATCTTCCAAAAAAATATTATTAGCCTTCGCGTATCTATTACTACATTGTGATATGCCACCTCGAATATTTTTTGATATAAAAGCTATTTTATCGATATCAGTTAGGAGTTCTAGTTTTATTTTTGTAGTTCTTAACATTGCATCCCAACTTAATCCCGGAGCAGTATAATAATGAGCGGGGTCTAATCCATACGTCTTAAGACAAAGGTTTCTAAAATTTTCAAATATATCAGTTAGTAATAGAACATCAGTTTTTAAATATAAATCAGAATAATCACCCATATTTTTGCATTGAAAATGAGACCAAACATCTTTTGCGTGATCATAATCCTCTTCTGAGATGTGACTATCAGACAAGGAACTAAAGAAATCATCTTTAGAGGGAAGAGCTGTTAAGTTTAAAGAATCGTATGATGACATGTGTTCATAGGGATAGACACCCTTTCGTAATAAGCGTTTAAAATCCTCCTCGTATGAAAAATTCAATTTTAATTCATGAAATTGTTCAGGCAACAAGTTTTTTGCCAATTTGTCAAGACTACTGGACATAAATTTAAGTGAATCGACAAATCTCAATTTAATTGTGCGATTATTTATTTGTAAGCTCTTAGAAAATGAAATGTATTTCTCTTTGTTCTCTGGAATCAGTTCAATGTCGCCTTCCGCCAAACCAAGCCCATGCACTATAAAATGACTATCATAGTTACACAAATTATGGAAAAATACAGGTACAAAATTAGGTGCCCTGTATTTTTCAGAACAAAATTTATGTGCCACTCCTTCATAAATACCAGTATGGTAATTATAGGAAATGACTGAATCCTCGTTTAAATTTTTATCACAAATATAACATATACTACTCTGAGCAATATGCACATTATTTGCATTAGATAAAGGCAATGGAGTTTTTACAAAAGTATTTCTCCTACAAATAGCCTTTAAGTCTTGTTCCATATACTTCATAAATTCCTGGGAGCAATTTTTGCCTTTATATGTTCTGTACACTGACAATTTATCATTATAAGAACATTTAATGTAGTATCCAAAACTATATACCTCATGTTTTTGTACATTTGTTGTTGAGGATGTAGTAGGATTAATTGTACCTGTTTGAATCGGGTTTAGAAAGGCCTCGAAATCAGCATAAATAACAAAAGGTACCCTTAATTTACGTTCATAATTATCGAAAGTAAGTATATTGGAGGAAACGTTTTCATTGAACCAGTTTTTCTTTTTATCCTGTTCTGAAGGTAAATGTGTACAAACATGGAAACAATCGTTTCTTTGATGATTCATTAAATTGTCGCGAGTTGTAAAGTTCGACAAACAACCATCACAAATATGTGCAGCATGCTGTGTATTTGATAATTGTTTAGATACTAACCTAGATAAATTTTTGATATAGCAATAATGCCCCTTACTGTCTTTGGATATGTACAATAAATTCAAGTGGGTAGCTTTTTTGCACTTTGTTAAGTGTAATGGGCCTACTACGTCATGTTTTTTACTTTTCGAATTGTATTCAAGACCAAAAACGTTTATACTTATATCATTCATTTTTTCAAATTTCTGAATATCTCCAACCTTAAGTGGGAAAGTTAAATTTCTAAAATTTAATTTATTTTTATGCGCTATATACGATTTCGCAGTGTTTGAACGATGACTTGTAGGTGGATACAAGCCTGACAATACAGCCCATCTAAAACATTCATGATCATTATTTTTTACATTAATAACTGCTTTTCTGTTCTGAATATCACGTGGTAATTCGATATAGGAAGAACCACGCAATGGATTAAATTTGTTTACATTGACATCTAGATAATTAAATTTTACTAAACTCCATCCACTGTCTTTCCTCTCAAAGTTAAATAATTTTGTTAATATATCTTTAACAACTGACTCGAAAATATCATCTTTGTCGCTGCTAACATCAACTACATTGTTACATAATTGGAAATCAAATGTATTATTTACTTGTTTGCTCTCTTGAGTAAAATCCGCATTAAAAATAAAGTTTACTTTTAAAGCATGGTGATCAGTGAGGGAACGATCCAATAATGCAAAGATTTTATCTTTATTTCCTAGTAAAATGGATTCGGGAGTAAATGGTTGGTGAACATTTTCATTTAATAGTATTCTGTAAGTGGCCACCCTATTCTTAAAAGCATTTTCAATTAACTGAACATTAACCCATTCAATGTCAGCCCTTAAAACATTATTTTTGTGAAGATTACTATTTAAATGATTTTTAAAATATCTTTTAGAAACAAACTTATTACACACAGAACATTCAATTTCATGATTATTATTTGTACTCACAATGACATCGGGAACTGGTTCGGATGATGTTGATGCTACAGGTTCAGCAGCTGCTGAACGGTTTTTCTTCACCAAGAATTCTTCGGTCTCCAAAGCTGCAGCTGTCCTTTTTACTCCCCGTCCTATTTGAGAAGATCTATAACAATACATAATAAACATAAATATCTTAATGTCAGATAAAATAAAAATAATTACTAAAACGGTTGGTTGTATATACTAACGTAAGTCTTTTCGACACTGCTGACAATAGGCCCGCATCATCAAAACTCCATCAATCACATCTGATGACTGAGTATTCCCCTTGGAATTTTTGATATGCCCATCACATGGTGTATAATACGGTATAATATCAGAATCTTCCAGTAACGAGTGAGGTAATTTGTTTGATATATACCACATTCTTATATTTCTATGAAAATATGCTAAAATAAATTCTTTACTTAATTCCTCAATCTTATCACGAGGCAAAGTGAGACCAATATGATAGTAAGTAAACACCATTATATGATAATAAGGAAAAGGATATCACAGTACAAGCACGGCACCAAAACACTGAATGATATGAACTCGAGATACCCCGCTTATATAACCAGCACTCTCCCACCCCACGTTTATCCTAACAATAAGTTCTGGTCACAACAAGTTAGGAGGAACCCATCCTTTGTTAAACAGGTACTGGTTAAGAGTTATAAACATGTATGAACAGGAATACTTTTACTTACGCCTCTCGATGTAGTTGGCTCACAAGACGGGCAGCCTCGCATAGATCTTCATTTTCTTCTATTTCTTCACAGAGTCTGATAAGTTCAAGATCGTAGACATCACAACTCAAAGAGTCCATTATGAAATGAGAAATCATACAGTGCTTTCTTTCATTTAAATAGTTGACTACAGGTATAAGATTTCTAAGAGTGGGGACTGTAATCTTTACAAATGAGAAGTATTAAATTAAAACTTGTTGTAATGTGATACAATAAAAATAATCTGTTACATGGAAAATGTACTTAAGGAGAGGTAAAAAATGAGAAATACGTTAACACAATCATTAAGCTACTACTATCATTAATAATTATAACTATCACTGTTTCTTATTATCTATAAAATATTTCACACTACTGTCCTTAGAAGCTAATTGCTTTGTTATGTTATAAATAATATTTCGCGTATTTTGTAGCTCCAAATCGTCTTCCAACGCAAAATATTTCAATCTGAAGTCCGCATGCTTCCAGTGTTCCATGGGTGGGACGTTTTTGATTTTATGCATATCATATATCTCGATTTTAAACAAATGTGATGCATAGGCCCCGTCGTCTTGTCCGGATGACAAGTTTGCAACACCGTCTGGTGAACTTTTGCTCACATTTGAAGACCGTTTCACAACTTTAGACTGCTTTTTAGGTCGTTCAAAGAAGCTATCGATATTGTTTCCTGAACGTTTCTTTGCGATGGCTTGTTTAACTTTGAGACCAAGCGTACCCTCTTCATCGCTTGATTCGTCTTTATTATCATCCGGGTAGTAATAGTTCTTGAAAGTATTTTCAGTGAACTGAAACAATATAAAACAATAATTTACACACTGTCTACAATCTTGATAATTAAAACACAAAGAACACAAGTGAAAACAAAACAAAGTAAGTTACGGTAATAAAAGACATACTTACATCCATTGTTGGGTCTTTCTATAAACACTTAAACACTTCACTGATGAATTAACACTATATTTCTATATACTGCAGTAGATACAAGGAGCTCTGATACAGAGGACTGCCACGACAGTAATACTTACTCAAAGCCATTTCTCTTCGGCTTTTATACTGTGATAGTGAGCAGGATACAGTATCGTTCAAATCATGTCTCAACAGGTTCATCTAATACAGACGCTCTCTTTACTAAAACCGAAATTCAAAAGCATAATAGGAAACAATAAATCCATTGTCAGTATAAAATATAATAGATGTCTACCAATAAAGCAATTATGCTGTTATAACAATGAATACCAACACACAAGAAATGCCGACGTATTAGACTAAATCATGTTGAAACCAGTTGACACGTCTCGTTATTTTTTTAAAATCATACAAAGTAACATGTCTCAACAAGTTCATCTAAACAGACGCTCCCTGTACTCAAACCCAAATTATATCCACATAATAATCCATTGTCAGCATAAAATATAATACACGTCTATCAATAAAGCAATTAAGCTGTTATAACAATGAAAACAAGTGCACAAGAAATGCCTCACACGCCTCGTTATTATTTTAATAATACAAAGAAACAAGTAGCTACGAGTTTACTTTCTATCGTGTTACAAAGAACATAAAAATGTATAGTAAATATATAGTATTAGATAATGAGACATACTTACATACTAAGTTTAAGAAGATAGAATAGTTTAAGAATAAAAAAAGGCTACATTAGGTTGAATTGCATTTATCGCAGACAAAAATAATGAGTTAGAAATAGGTAAAACTAAATAAAATAACACAATACAATATGCACAATATAGGTAAGTATGTATACGATATGTAGGATGCTTTAGTTTGGATAGGTAAGTTTAGGTATTTAGGTTAAAACATAACTTGAACGAAGACTAGGTGAAATCAGGTTAGTTTGAAATGAGAAGTTAGGTTGATTTTAGTTAGGTTTGGTCAAGTTAGGTTTGGTAAAAGAAGGTTTAGGTTAGTTTAGGCTACCGACGGATTACTTGTGTAAAATCTAATTAGGTTAGGTTAGGTTAGAACTGTATTCCTTATAAATCGAAATAGCTCCAAGAGGTTGTAAGATAATAAGATAATGCATCGCAAATAAGTACCTTTTGCAAATACCTATCGCTAATACCTATTGCAAATACCTATCGCTAATACCTATCACAAACACCTACAGTATAATACACACATAAAGAAGGCATGAATGAAGACGTCGGTGGGTGAAGGGTCCAGGTAGTATTCTCGGTAACACAATAACGCGCCCGAGTCGAGATCGAACAATAGAAAAGGGTCGATAAGCCTATTGTTACCGTGGTGAGCAAGGTGTATTGTTTAATTAGCGTATTTCGTAAGTACCTGAAGGAGGCGCCGGGCACTGCTGAGACCTAGCGCAATCAATTCAAATGGGGGGCTATTTGTTTTTTTTTTTTTTTTTTTTTTTTTTTTTTTTTTTTTTTTAGTTTCACCGGGGGCGGTGGATCGGCCCTGGGGTCAGGATCGGTGACCACTGAGAGGTGGGGCCAGAATCGGGGAATAGTTTCTACTCAAGTTTTTCTCTTCGTGTGATATTATTCCTATGTCTTGGAGTACTGCTGTTGCGATGGCAGCTCCCGATCGATCTGAAACTCCGTATCGATCACAAGTCTTCGCTAGTTCTGGTAATCTTAAGGTATTGTATGTTGACTCATTTTTTAACGGTAATGCCAGAGATGAAGTTAACTTTTTAACGTCGTAATTAGAAGCAGTATTTATTTGCGAAGAACGTGCTATTTTGTGGTTGCAGCAAATGGAACTTGGGCCTGGTTGAGACTTTAAAAAATCTGTCATCCGTTGCTGCAATTTTTGTTGTCTTTCGATTTTTGTGTAATTTTTTTTGGTCTGGATTTTATCTACACCTGCTATCGCCATTTTTCTTTCCGACCGTTGATCTAGAAGAAATTGTTGTTCTATGACTGGCACTTTGTTTTGCTTAGTACAGAGGCAATAGTTGGTTGAAAGATTAATTCTACACTTGCAAGCTGCAATGTCAAAAAGTTGAGATAGGGAACTGTTTTTGAAACTTGTTAACTTTTCAATGTAACTCTTAGACCTTTTGTTTTTAGGGTACCGTATAATCTTCAGGTATTCATCATAATACTTTTTTAATAGCACTTTTATCCTTTTGGGACTTACAGTAGGTATAGACGCAGAAATCCAGATCTTCTCAATGTCGCAGCTCACAATAGCAAACACTTCGGTAATTGATGGTTGCTTTCCGGAATTGATATCTTGTAAATTACGTCTTACATAAAGTATATATTTTATAGTGTCTGATATTGTAGGCAAGAATCTAGTATTAAGATCGGCAGGTGGTCCAAACAAAGGGCAAGTCACTTCACTGCGCGTTTTAAGGATATATGGTTTACTAGTCATTTTTAAGAACAGAATTTGAAATTCCAACAGTTTTTATACAGTGTACTACGTATAAATGTTATCTAACACAAAGATTAACGAATATTTACTGAAAATCTTGCCAAATAAGTATGCATAACGTTTTGTTTATACGACAATATTTACATCAAAACGTAAGTAAGAAAATTGGCGGGTATAACGAAAATAAGGTTGACAAATATAAGTCTACCTTCATTTTGATATGAAAAAATATGTTTAGGTTTCGTTCCATTACTCGCAAATAATAAAAAAAAACAACATAAAAGTAAAAACAAAATATTTGAATACATTTTAGGTACAGTAATATTACTCATCGAAAAATAATTATTCCCAAATATTCAAGCTTCGGTAGAGGGCTGAAAAATATATCGATTATTTTTTATATTATTTTTCTGACACTAAATGAACTAAAACGCAACTTTTGAAACATACCCAACATTCATTATAATTATTTTACAAAATCGACCCACCCTAATAGACAAGTAGATAGATACGTAACGTAGCATTAGTGGTTTTAATAATTAGTAGGTAAGTCGACCAACAAGTAATACTTAGTAAAAATATAGACATTCACCGTTAATTAATTGGTACCCAGCTGTGAGCTTTGCTTAGTAATTGACCTACGTCGTGGATATGATCAATGAACGTGTCGAAACATATTGGAATAGGGTTCTGAGGTTTCTACCGCGAACCACGTTCTACGTGTTGCCTCTCTGTCGCACTTGTAAATTTGTACGTAAGTGTGACAGGGATGCAGCATGTCGAACGTGGTTCGCGGTAGGCCCTCTGGTGTTCCTCCTAACCTAACCTAAACCTAAAGTTTCCTCAATTTTGTCAGTTTCCAATACCGCTCGATTTTCGTGAGAAGGGATTCGGCAAGTTAATTTTAAGTTACCTACTCTACCCTATTACATACCTATATTTGAATAAACATGCCTAAGTATAGAATTTTTAAACTCGATGAGTAGGGTGGCAGGTGTCATCTCCATATAATTTATAACCTAAAAATGCCATATCTCGCAAAATTGTATTGAAATGACACTTCAATCAATCAATCAATCAATCAAATTTTATTTGCTATAGGTAAGTAAGCACAGTTGCATGAATGCAAATACAGTACATTTCACTTATAATAATAAGTCACAACAATAGATATACAAGGAATAAAACTAGATATAAATAACACAAGTAAAACAAACAAACAGAAGAAAATAATAATAATAACAGTAGGTATGGATAATGTCAGGTTAATTCAATACATTAGCAAAATATTCGTCGATAGAATAATATGACCTATTTATAAAATATTCTTTCACTTTCATGTCAAATAATTTCATATCGTCACATTCCCTTAGATCTTTGGTCAACTTATTATATACTTTAATTGCATTATTACTTAAACTTTTGTTGAAGTGTGCTTGTCAGCGCCTACCCATCGAGTTTGAAAAATACTATAGGTTTATAATATTTGTTGGTTTGACCAGTTTCTTCTGGTAGATACAGTACATATGACCAGATCATTATTTTTTTAATTCGCTGTGCACTAGAAGCGAAATAGTACATTTCGATGCTAGTGCGGAAGGTATGTCATTACTTCACGAGTACCGAGATATCTTGCCACGAGCCGCAGGCGAGTGGGAAGACTCGGGACGAGTGAAGAATGACATTTCCGCACGTGTATCGAACGACGTTTTTTAATAAAGTTGCGAAAAAATAAGTAAAACATTGTTAATCGTACACTAAACAAAAGTGGTAACAGTGACAGCTCGCTTAGACGTCGTCTTTAAGTATATTATATCTATGGGCGTTTGACAGCTATTCCGTTCCATTCAGACACCTTATTAAGAACGGAATTTTCAATATTCAATATTAAAAAATAAACGTGTTATAATGATGAAGAGGTAAGTATTAAAATATGAAATATGTATATTTTTCATATTCTTACATTAACAGTAGGTTTTTATGCTGATTACGACGTTTAAAGGAAACTAATATTAACACTCATCAATAAGTAGTCGTGAATTGGAACAAATATAAATTTAAAAAAATTGGAAAAGTAAAAAGCACTAGTTCGAGATAACCAACTTTCCGCACGCTAAACAGCTACGTAAAGTAGCACTTTTTGAGCAACTGTATTAAAAATGTTTTTTTTATATCTATGGCGTCGATAACTATTGTATTATTCATTGTATTCGGCAGATCCATGTCACAATATAATTTATTCCAGTAAACGCATTCCATGCACGAACCTCCGGCACCGTCCGGTAGCACTGCGTCAAACACCATATCTGGCATTCGGACGTCATTACATTACTGACATTACCGCATATGTGTACATGTCATTTAGGAATATGGCACGTGTATCTATTGGGTGGAGCACACATTTGAAAATAAATGAGTACTGGTAGAGAATGCCATTAGGCATTAAGTCCGCCATTTGTACATTATTTTTATGTTTTGTACTTTTGTGCAATAAAGTTTAAATAAATAAAATAAATCAACGTACAGCTTGGCAAAAAAGAGTAGAAATCAAAAAGTGGCAACACTGTAGTGTCGTCCCTTTCAAACCAATATATATAAGAGAACGGGACGACACTACAGTGTTGCCACTTTTTAATTTCTACTGTTTTTTGCCAAGTTGTAGAGTCCATTTAAGCTAAAACACCGACTTGATTAGAAATGTGAGGGAGTGTGATTGTAATCGTCATATTTTCATAGAAATTTGACATTAATGATGACATTTCCACACTTTGTTATTGCAAATGCCATGCAAAGTTTAGCTTGGTCCAACTTTAAGTTCATATAATCGGACTTTACAAGGGGTCATCCATTAATTACATCACACGAATTTCAACTTAACTCAGTTAAGAACTGCACAACTTACCATATTACAATAAGAATACCTACAGGATGATTCATGAGACGTGAGCAGGACTAATCCCGCCCACTCAGTAACTGATAATTGATCGATCACCGTCGTATTTAGTTGAAACAACCACACTTTTTCCTATTTTTTAACTTTTTGGTGAGGGCAAATGTAATAATTATCTACGATCATGGTCAACCTACAAGACCTAATTAATAAACATAAAAACTCTTTATCCGTAATGACAGCATTGATTATGAAGAAACGAAAAGACATTCAATTTGACACAGTATATCAGTAGTTTAGTATTCTAATTTTAGGGTGACCATGCATGTCGTAAATAAATTAATAACTTTTTTTTTCAACACGACTAGAATATTAACGTTAATCTAACTAATACTGATACGAAACAGTTGCTTATAATTTACGAAATGCGCAGTGTTAGTCCTGCTCACGTCTCCTGAATCACCCTGTATAGTTTTATCGTAAGGGAGGTTTCATTATACTGCCGAATAAAACATGAATAAGTATAAAGAAAACATACCCAAGTAACAATATTAAGTGACCACGCCGTGTTAAATTGAATTAACAGGTTACAATATTATTCACGTAACGAGGCTTTTTGTCAAAGTTCATCGACCGTGGCAAATTCAAATGACGTGTTCTCAACACGGTGAAGTACAGAATACCACGCACGATACCTGTTTAGTGCCTATAAATGGCTACCCATAAAATTGTTTATCTTCTTTTACCTTTATTCGCACTTGCAGGCCTATTCGGATTTCGAGATAATCACAAGATCTAGAGACGATTTAGAGATCAACTAGATCTACATTAGATATCGACTAGATGTGACTTGGATATCTAAGTCATAACTTGTCGAAATCGTTCAAGAAGACCTCCAGAATCGCGGAAACGTCAAATTTGACATATCTATCTTACAAATATGTATCTTTAAATTATCCATAACGTAACTTGTTGAAGACTAGTAGAAATCTAATTCATTTTCCGAATCGAGCCGTTGGATTCGAGCTTGAAGTACTTTTGGAGCGACTTGAACCATTTACGCCAACGTAGGCTTGCTCAAACTCTATCTTTTGTGCAAACTTATTTAAGCGCTCCAGATACCTCCTATTCTATGGACATAAAGTTTACATTGGATTAATTAAAGTGTATGTGTGAAACATGTAGATTGCATCTCTGATGACGTCACCGGACGCGTCTCGAATGTCAAGTCGCTCCCGTGCGTCATCAATACGTCATTCCTTTCTCAAAAGACTTTCACGCGCCATTTTTTGGATGGTCGGTTTGTATTAATGTATGGAGATATTGGAAAGCGTCATTTTCTTTTAATATGTAGTGTACATTGCGTTGACCGTATAATTGCAAAAATAATCGAAAACGATAATATTGTAGGTACATACGGGAATTAACGACAGGTATAGGTAGCTTACAAAATATAAACGCATTTATTTGTCTAT
The DNA here is from genome assembly GCF_910591565.1 of Cydia splendana. NCBI lineage: Eukaryota > Metazoa > Arthropoda > Insecta > Lepidoptera > Tortricidae > Cydia > Cydia splendana. The sequence goes on along the minus strand of NC_085973.1, from coordinate 9,002,300 downwards.
AAAAACTTTTTACAAAAAAAAGCAAACCGACTTCAAAAAGGATGAAATAAAATATTATCCTTTTTGAAGTCTATGCGTTACCAATTGATATGTTTGAAGTCGGTGCCAAGCCAAGGCCACAACCTCCTCCTTCTATGAAATTGAAGTCGGTTAAAAAAAACAGAAAAACAGAGAGGCAGAGGAAGACCGAGACGTGCGTATTTGGACCAGGCCAAAGAAAAAATCAACGTAGTGACTTATCAGGAGCTCAAAACAGTGGCAGAGAGACGAACGGAATGGCGATTACTCCACCGACAAGCGCCAGGCTCTTAAGAATAATGATGATGATTACTTGTCTAATGCTTAAATGTAAGTAGGTATTAAAATCCCAAATTTTCACATCTTTGTGCTTTTATTTAATGTACGGCGGTGTATAGATATTAAAAAGCCGCTAGCTTGCCTGTTATGCAATTAATGTAAAAAGTATTTTGAACCATGAATCACAATTAAAATTGTAATTTGTCAGTAATCGGATCTTATTTTTACTTTAATGACTCCACAATTACTTGTCATTATTGAAAACGACCAGAAATCTGGCCAAAAACCAATTTAAATTAATTTAAGTGGCCCAAGCATCAAAAAAGATAAAGGTTACACTCGATAATGACTGGAATCGGTGTTCATCATTAACGAAATGGCGAAAATATGCCAATAAAATTACACTCGGAAAGGCAAACCAATGCCATACGTTAAATTCGAAAACCGGTTACCTGAAATGTACGGAACTCTTGTTAATGTTTTTCAGTTTGGTCAAGTTTGGCTCAAATTTGAGTACGAAAATATTAATATTAACGACGATTTTAGACTTCAGTATTTAAATAAACAGGCATTTTCCGAAAAAAGTGCATTTAATTTTTTTTTTAAACACAACTTTTGGGTTATTTCTAAACAAAACAAAGAGGGCTATTTTAATTCAAAAGAAGAAAAAAGTGGCCGAAATTTTTTGGTACTTTAATGTCGTATTTTGTATACGCCGTCACTAAACTGACGCTTAAATTTTGTATGGACAACAGGAGACACTTTTTTCTTCTTTAAATTAATATTCGTCGTGATTCTGACAAGAAAAAACCGTATTATAGGTAGGTATAAATACTTTTTTTTAAATAGCACTACACAGGTACCTGAGGTACCATAGGTACCTATTGCTATTTATATCCGCCGGAAATCTTGCCCTCTATCGGAAATATTAGAATACGGGATTTTAATAAGTATAACAAATCAATCAGGTTGTGTGAGCTTAATAACTTAAAGAATGCAGGGCTTAAATGAACTTAATTAGTATGTAAAAACGTTTTATAGGTAGGTACTTAGTGGTTTTTAGTTACCGAATATAAGAGTTCCATATAAATATTTAAAAAAGAAATAATCCGTACCTACCTGCCTATTTTTTAAAGTGTTGTTATGATTGCTTTTTAATGATCATTGATGACCTAATGTTTTAAACATTAAAAAAATGTCCAAGTTGAATATTCATCGCTAACGAATGCACAGTCATACAGTAAAAAAATACTGTATTGACTTACTGCATTCACTGCAAATTGCAATTCAATGTTAATAAATGCACTCATTAAGTTCACAATTAAAACAATCTAAAATAAATAAGCAATGAGCTACATACATACATATTTTAAAACGAATAAAATTATAAAATAAAGCTGGATCGTAAAAGTCAAGACAGGTACAATCAAAGATAACAGATGCATCTTTTACAAAAAAATAGGCTTCGAGCTTTTCCTTTAAATTAATATTAATTCCCAAAGTCGCTCAACGAGCTATGGAGAGGGCTATACTCGGAGTTTCTCTACGTGATCGAATCAGAAATGAGGAGATCCGTAGACGAACTAAAGTCACTGACATAGCCCACCGGAATAGCAAGCTGCAGTGGCAATGGGCAGGCCACATCGCACGCAGAGAAGATGGCCGATGGGGTCGAAAAGTGCTCGAGTGGAGACCACGGACTAGCAAGCGCAGCGTAGGACGTCCACCCACAAGATGGACAGACGACCTTAAGGTCGCCGGAAGACGATGGATGCGGGTCGCTTTCAACCGGTACGTATGGAGGTGCAAGGGGGAGGCCTATGTTCAGCAGTGGACGTCTTATGGCTGAGCTGATGATGATGATGATGATGATGATGAATGTTAATTTGTTAATTACTAGCCTTTGTTGCAATCCGCGTTTTCCGTAATGTTCATAAGAGTGAAATCTACCAAGACTGATACTTCGGAATCATACAGAGTTCCTGAAAACGTACATACAATATACACATATGAATAGTTTTATATCAAAAGGCATATATTGCGGGTGGTGCATGTGCAATTGTGCATACGCCATATGAACGTGACGTCGCAAGTTGAACGTGAAATGGATGTAGGTATGTATTTCTTGAAGGATGCAATATTAGACTTACCTAATTTGCGAAGAGCAACATTCAATAAGTGATTTCCATTTATTTAACAATTTTAAAACATCCTGCCATATCTATCCAAATATTATTATTTTAACATAAAATACATATTATAAAATCTGCAAATCATTATATTCTTTATTCTTTATTCTTTATTCAAACACTATGTATAAGTTTACAGCTCCAGCCAAGGCACTTATACTGTTAATTAGGTACATATGTTGTCAGTATCAGTCAGTATCATAAAATTAGTAGGTACACTTATTGTATTACATACTTATCTTTATAATTGAACATACATATTATGTATTACTAAGTTACATAGAGATAAAAAAAAGAATCTGATATTAAATAACATAGGTAGAGTTTAAAAAAATCCTGATGATGATGATGATGATGATGATGAATGTATATATGACGTACTTAAGGTATAGAGGGGTCCTGTCATTGTAAATTTTGTAGTCACTGTAAATTTACTGCCATCTATCGACACACGACTAAAACTCAAAATGAAAACGTATAGAGTTATCAAAAAATGTATATATATGGATAAATGATTTTATTATTTTTATATCATTTTGATCCATGTTCATTCACTGATATCTATGTGTTAAAATTGTTAAATATGAAACGGTGTCGTCACGCCATCTAGCTGAGGATAGGCTAAAGGTGTGTGCGCCATCTATTTGAGAATGACTTTTACTTGAATTCCGAGGCACGTTTTTTCCTTAGACTTTATTCGTCTTATACGAAGTTACATATGTCTTTGGTAATACTGACTATAGGTACACAATAGTACTAATAAGAACGTGATTTTCACACATCTGAGAGATCTACGTCATAATATGTGATATTTTCAGAAAAAAGGTACCACTACTAAAGACATTGTGGACTGTCGATCAAAACAGCATTATTAACTATTTATAAGTACTATTTTGTATTAAAACGACACAAATGACCTATAGTGAAAACGTGCTAACATGATTTTTACATCAAGGTAGAATTTCAGACTGAGGTTTATTAATAAACTGCCAGCCCAAAACTATAATTATGGTGGTAAATATTTAATCCGGGTAAAGATTATTATTTAACTTTTTGTTAGGTTTCATCATGACAATTATGCGCCGTCTGTGCGTCACTGTATTTAGAGCGCCATGGCTAAATGATCGAAGTGTGATTTTTGTAACAATATACATGTTTTTCTCATGTTTTTTGCGTCGTCGGATGTACCTACGTTGCCCGAGGCCACACAACCATTGTGAAAATATCTTGTAGAAATACACTAATCGTACATTTTATGCCGTTAAGGCGCGCAACAATGCCTATGCTAAATGTTTATCTAAGCATGTCTGATCGTGTAATTTAATGTCAATGTGTGGGTGACCGACGTCGATATCTGATGATGAAATTAGGTACCTAAAATTAATTTTGAATCCTTTAAAATTCGCTTCATCATTTTTGAAAGGGCTTGGAAACTCTGGAAACTTTCCCCTGACTAAATAAGAGCTTTATATTGTTGGAGCTATTTTCAAAAAACGATTTATTAAATATTACGTACATAACATAAAAAAATGTAAACACATCAATACAACTCCAACCAACTCAATAAAGAAAACGGACTGACGAAATTCATAAATAGGCTCAGCTGACGTCCACAACACAGACAGGTGACAAGACTGGAATTCTTCGTCCCGAAAATCCCATCGCGTCACAATAGATACATCTGTTAGGTATTAATGAAGATTCATGATTGTTACCTATGACGATAGTTGCCGGAAAGCTGTATGTCTACATATTTGTGGTCGATGTGCTCCAGCTTATATTATACTGTCGGTTGCAAAATAATTAATAGATTTAAAATCGAAACAGTAAGTGGGTACATTCAATTTAATTAACTTTGGATGTGCGGGTAATATTGAGCGGGCCCAGAAGTAACATGTTTAAACCTGCGAAAAGTAGGTAGAGTCGGACCAAGAAAAGTCTGCAGCGGATTTGATAGCCCACGCAGTGCAAGTTTTATTTATAAGTACGTCATAATTTCATAGAAGTTTGACGTTTAAAATAACACTTGCACTGCGTGGGCTATCAAATCCGCTGCAGACTTTTCTTAGACCGACTCTATACAATTTTTCACTTAAATAAAATTAGGAATAACCTGAATAAGACAAATATTAGAAGAAAGAAAAATAACTTAAGTATGTGTTGTTTCCAGTGCTTCGCTGTAATTGATGGCACTTACAAAGTATAATTATGTATGCATAAAGATCGGATAGGCAATGATTTAAAAGGTCCTTGAACCAAATCATAATTACAAAATGACTAGAGATCCTGTATGATTACTAACAAAGTGTCGGTTATAGGCTTATTAAGCCAAGATTAAATGGAGTTTGAGTTCGTTTGGGTGTGTCCATATTGTAACTACTACTTAGGGGCCCACTGATTAACAGTCCGCCGGACGGTATCGGCCTGTCAGTTAGAACAAAATTTTGGCAGTTCCGAACAACTGACAGGCCGATACCGTTCGGCGGACTGTTAATCAGTGGGCCCCTTGTATAGGGACCGTGCGCGTTGGAGGGTCTGCCATCTTGTGGGCTACATCGGAAGCATTAACGATACATTTACGCTTCGCGCCAAAAATCTGACGGCTCCTATGCTGCCCCCTATAGTTCCTGCACGGGGCCTATAGGGGTACGTACACACAAACGAAGACTTGTAACAGTGTCTAATTACGTGTTCTTATTGTAATTCTGCTTTCATCAAAGAATAATCGACTGGAATCTCTTCGTGGACAGATTGTATAAATCATGAAAATGTACATCAACTTATTATTTACATGTCCAATTGTCTATATTAATTAGGGTATGTTTAATCTTAAGATATAATTCGCGACCATGATATGTCTGATTTCGATACTACTTTTATGTATTTTTTTGTTTTTATCATTGTGTTTGTGTTATTGAAATTGAACTACAACAACAATTAAACGGAAATTGACTTGTTCAATAAGCACAGCATTTGTCAATTCAAACATTACATATAGGTTAGTAATGATTCATTTATATTGCCTTCTTTGTTTAACACAATGCTTACCTACTGGATTTTGTTTATATTGTTAACAATGTCGTCTGGTAAATGATGTTTATTTTGGTTTGAGATAAAACTGTCCGTAGGACAATTGTATTTAAACAGGCAGTGTGTCCAAGCTGCAAATACAGTCAGCGGTAGAATTAGGTACCAATTTGCATTGCCATTATTGTTAACCTGCTAAAAACTTGAAAAACTTACAAAGGACTTTGTTTTTTAGTTTTGTAATTCGTCATTTCTAAGGCACGCGGGATCAAAGAACGTGAATCATATATAGAACATTAACAAAATTATGGTTAACGAACCCGTAAAACTGCAGCGGCGGTGAGTAACTCCAATAAAAGTCAATAAAAACACAGATGGTTAAAACACGGGCAAGTGGGAGCGCAGTTTTCTGCTTTTCAGGTTCTGCGCACGTTCCTTGGACTCTGCTCAGAAACTTAATTTCAGGATTTTTTTAAATTAAATATTAATAAATAAATAAATATTATAGGACATTCTTACACAGATTGACCAAGTCCCCCAGTAAGCTCAAGAAGGCTTGTGTTGAGGGTACTCAGACAACGATATATTTAATATATAAATACTTAAATACATAGAAAACAACCATGACTCAGGAACAAATATCTGTGTCATCACACAAATAAATGCCCTTACTGGGATTCGAACCCAGGACCATCGGCTTCACAGGCAGGGTCACTAATACCCACTAGGCCAGACCGGTCGTCCTATTCTAGTTTTGTTTACTAAATGGTTTGTGTAGTTTTATTATTTCACATAACGACACATTGATTTTGTTTGAATTTAGAATGATATAACAACAATAATATGCAACCTATGTAAAAAGCGGCTTTAGCATTAGAGTGACGTTCATTTCCAAGCTGGAGGTGTTTTATCCGGCACAAAACTCAGATTATTAATTCAGGCTTTGCGCGGCATCCATCCTACGCGGCATCATAACCTACTTAAGGAAAAAGCAAAAATTAGGAAACTTGTAGGTAATGAAAACTCCGAACTTACAAAACCCTAAAATGTACAAATATGTTTGTAACCCAGAAAGCGTACACATATTATGTCTGTTGTTAAATAGGCTGGGAACAATGTAGTTTAACGCAGGCATGCGTGTTGGGATTACGGTTAATATAATAGCACTAAACACAAGATAATTATAGTTCATTTAGAAGATTTGTAGGTTAAGCCGACCACTGACTAACAGTCCGCCGGACGATATCGGCCGGTCAGTTGTTCGGAGCTGTCGAATTTTTGTTCTAACTGACAGGCCGATATCGTCCAGCGGCCTGTTAGTCAGTGGTCGGCTTTAGAGCAAGTTCGGCCTGGCCAGCAGCCACATTAGGGCTCACGCTAGACAACGTCTATAATGTTCATTTAGGGTCGCCGACATCGAAAACGATGAGGAGGAATAAAGATTAGACTGGTTAGAGTATAATTTAAATTGCTAAATACGAAGATGTTGTTCTAATAATTAGAATCTAATTAATATCTATGACGTACGGCTATCAAATTATTTATAAACACGAAACATGGATGTAAACAGAGTTACAAGTTGTAAATTAGCATTATGTTCTCGATATTCTTTTTTTAATACTATGTTGGTGGCAAACGAGTATACAGCCCGCCTGATGGTAAACAGTCACCGTAGCCTATGGACGCCTGCAACTACAGAGGTGTAACATTCGCGATGTCGACCCTTTTAAAACCTGTACCTTCACTCTTTTTTTTGAAGAATCTCTTATTGTAGGTAGACCCTCGGGAAAACGTCAGAAAAACTTCATCTTTGTTACTCCTATACCTCCTATTGCGACAAATTATTAGAGCAGTGTTAAGTTAATTGGACTTCAGATATTATTCTAGAAGGTCAGTCACATGTTATGTAATATGTACTTTAAAAATTTGCAGTAAAGTTTAGAAGAACATTTATTATATAGGTATATGCCAAATGCGCGGCTAGCGCTAATTACTTGTACATGTTTTCCTATACTTAGAGTCTACTGTCAATTCAATAGTGGTATTGTCTGTTCTGGATATTTATAAAAAATAATAAATAAAATAAAATTTATATTGTACCTATGAACTCTAGGTATGTACAACTTATAAGGAGGCAGGTACCTATGTAAGTTTGTAAGTGTAGGAGACAATTGACCACTAGTAGAACCTTGTCATACACAGAGTGGAAAACTACTTTGTTTACTGTCTCATTTCGCATATATAATGTACTTAATTGTCCACTGAACTAACCGGGATAAAGTAAAGGAAAACTAGGTCTCATTATCACAACGACTACTGACGTAAACAGCGCATGTCGTCATTGTCTCGCACAGGAATACTGGTTACAATTTGTTTATTTTTAGTTAATGGTAGCAAGTATTCCTAGTTAATTGACTGCGATTACAATTAATTTACCTTTGGCCGTCTGTCTTTTAAACTATACAGATATCAGCGCGTGTCTTCAAAGCTAAAGTTGTAGTAAAGTAAGCACTCTCGCGCAGTCTCTACACCGCGCTCGTCGCCGCCGCCCGCGCCGCTCGCCGTCCCGCTACGCGCAAAAACAGTGACGATCCAGTGTCTAAAATGTCGTGCCCAATTCGAAAATCAGTGAAGTGCTAGCATAATGCCCGAGTGTACGGAACAGTTCACGTTCACCATACCCATCATTCGCTACACCATGGACGACCAGGAGACGAGCGAGGAGCGGCAGCCGCTGGCAAAGAAGATATCGTTGCTCACCCCCGTGAAGATCGAAACTCCGGATAACGGGAGGAGATCCTCGGAGCCGTCGAGGTACTACATACCGCCACAGTGCAACAACAGACTGTCGCCGCGCAGTGCTAGAAAGCGTGACGCTAGACGGAACTCTAAAACTGACGTGAACGATGACTGCCCTAAAGAGTCCTTTGGGCTTAAGCCGTGTAACTGCGAGGATTGCCGGGCTTCCAGCCCCTTGCCTCCAGGATATGGTCCGGAGACGCTGTCTCCTGGCTACGACCAGATGAAGCGGTCTCTCCTGGAAGTGCCCTGGTCTGAAGACTACGCCGAAGCTTCCAGTGACGATCTTAGCTCCGAGTGGGATTCTGATGTGCCCGAACCACCGCCGCCACAGAAGGTAAATGCTGTAACAAATATTTATTATCAATGTAGGAAAAAGACGTTACAAATATATTTAATAATAAAAAGCTCGATTGTAATGACTGTATTAGTCCAAATATAACATGAAGGACGCGTGTTTGAATAACTACTTAAAAGCAAGGAAAAAACTAATCCGAAATTATTCTCCTCATAATTAATTCCGTTACTAATCAATTCGAATACCTACCCGAACCACTATTTATATTTAGCAAAAGTCGAATGTGAATTAAACGAAGTTATTGTGACAAGTATTAAATATATCGAAAACCTGCAAATGGCGTGCGTCATGCAAAAGAATGGATAATTAACGTCAGCCATTCAAATGCTAATTTCGGCTGCGTAAGAGAATACAAAATGTCCATACCCGCCGAAACTAATACTATGTAAATACGTCAGGAGAAGCGTATTTAATTCATTTTAGATATGCTTTTGGGTATGAACTATCCAATTTTTAGATGTAAAGTTAAAGTTGTCATATTTATTATTTAATATCTCTTTGAGTTTACTTGATGTGAACGTATACTTAGAGTTAGTTTTGTGTAAGTTTTTGCAATTGTTTTTTTTGCATCTATGATTTAATATTCATTGTTAAGATGACTTTCGTTTGATATGTCGTAATAGATTCAAGGTGAAAGTGAAAACCAATGACAAAAATGAAGGTCAGACAAGATCTTTAAAATTTCGCCAACGAGATTTACTTTCTGTCCGCAGTTGAAATTAATAGATACCTATATAAGACGACTATTTTTAATTAATAAACGAGTTTGAAATTGAATCTATCAAGAGTCTGGGTCATCAATGTTACACTAACTAGATAGGTAAAGGTAGGTACAATGAATAAACCAGTAGGTATTATGTTCTGTATACTATAACTTGGTAAACTAGGTAACTAGTTAATTGTACAGAGTAGGTTTAACTTTAGTTGCATCCTAATATCGGCTCTAGCTATACAAGAATACAGTTTTTTTTCTATTTGTTAAAAGATTAGACCATTGAAGCAGTATACATAAATGAATAGCGGCGTGTTGAAAAGACGTCCGACGTTTATGAGTCTGCTTGATTAATTATAAAATTTATAAAGTAGGGCTGCGATACGATATTACAACTCAATCGGTTTACTAGTTGTGACAGACGGACAGACAGCTCGTTGGTTTTAGATAAGGGTTTTTATAGGATTAGTAATGAAGCTCCAATTTTGAGTCTTATTAGTATGGAGAGTTTAAGCTTCAAAAAGGGTTAATTTAATTTGGAGTTCTTGGAGCGTTAGGGATTTTGTGAGAAGTTTATCTGACCTACGCAGAGTTTGATAAATATTTTACCTACATTCGATTTCATACGTTACTTGTCTTTATAATGGTTTAATTAGATTATGGGTTTAAGCTTGTTTTCGTAATACATTGTATTAATATTAAAGTTACTTTTAAGTTTAAGTATCTCGCGCATGATAGGAGGCGTGCGCCAGCCATCAGTGGGACGTATAGGTACCTATAGGCTGAATAAGAGATATTCTAATTACATCACCCAACAAATGACCCAAGTTAAACGTCCAAAATTCTGCTTTACTATGTTATATAGTATATAACGTATGAACCCACAAAACAGTCGTATATAATATATAATATATACGACTGTTTTGTGGGTTTATACTTTTCATTTATCATAAGAACATTAGGTTCGTAACATTGGTATTTAAGTATTGTTTAGTCTAAATGTTATTTCAGGTTCTTATCAGGCTCAAGGTTCGATTGAATGAATGCGCTTAGTTAAAATTCCGATTGATTCTAACAGTTGAGCAATCCAACCCTGAGTTTCGAGGTAAAACCGTATCAATTTGCATTGTCAGTTTAGATTCACACAGTGAATTATTGTGGATTTCAACTGACAGGTTTTACGCATTAAAATATTTAATCGATTTCCTTCCGCTAAATCTATGGCCGTGGAATAAGCTTCTTATATTTTTGATCCCCATCCTCAGATCCGGAGCTAGGTATAGGCCGACAAGAAATTGTAGAAATTAAAAAGTGGCAACATCGTAGTGTCGTCCCGTTTTCTTAGATTGATTTGAAAGGTACGAAACTACAATGTTCCCACTTTTTAATTTCTACAATTTCTTGTTGGTGTATACGTAAGGCCCATGCAACAAAATAGATACCTATGTATAAGGAAGGCAGTTAGTATTTATGCGTGTTTGTCAAATATCCTTGACGTAAAATTTGAAACTTACGTATTTTGATCACATATCAAAACATATAAAAATTTACACATATTAAAATTTTGTCTTATTTATTCTATAATTATACCGGACATATTTAGACTTTTGTAATTATTACAAAAATATCTGTTTTGACATTTTGCTTGGAATTAAGTTATCCGCGACCACAACCAGTGAAACCTGTGTCGAAACGTCTGAAATACAGGTATTAAAATAAATTCGTTATAGATCCGGTATAAATATGTTTTAATATTCTTGACGTACTATAAAAATATCCTTGCGAAAAACAAAAACACAGCGTTAATTTTGATTTTACACACAAAAACAAGTTTGTTTCTTTAATAAATTCAGTGTTTTTTTTTGAGATTATCAAAACAACAAATGATACGACTTATTAGAAATCAAGTCGATATAAAATAAAAAGACTTGGACAAAAAGGTGGAATCGTATCTCCTGTAAATTAATTTAACATTATGATGATATATTGGCATAATGATATGTAATTGTATGGTTAAACAAAAAACAAAAACACAGCGTTAATTTTGATTTTACACACAAAAACAAGTTTGTTTCTTTAATAAATTCAGTGTTTTTTTTTGAGATTATCAAAACAACAAATGATCCGACTTATTAGAAATCAAGTCGATATAAAATAAAAAGACTTGGATAAAAAGGTGGAATCGTATCTCCTGTAAATTAATTTCACATTATGATGATATATTGGCATAATGATATGTAATTGTATGGTTCATATGATCAGTATGATACGCGTAGACTTGTTATTAGTTTATATTTGAGCCGTTATCCTTGAACGTTCTGACGTTACATGGGATAGGTAGCAAATCGGTATCATCATAATTAGATGATTTGTAAAACTAGATAAGTTACGGTCACGTGGACATGCAGTTATTGTGTTTATAACACGAGGTGGTTCACCTTGCCAAGGTGCTCTTTCTGCCTTTTTTTTGATTGATTGTTATGTGATATTTATTGCCTTTACCTTTACGAAGGTTTTACTTTGGCTACACTAGTGATTTTAAGCATATAATTTATGCCTTTGTTTACTGAAGTTTTTGCCGGTATAGTCAATTCGTTTATCATAGGTATTGTTACCATGAAGAGAGAGCAATTCTTTATACTTAGTCAACATTATAAGAGAGGTCGATCAAGATAGTTTGATCAGTGAAATTAAGTAAAAACATCATACTCTCAGTATGTGACTTTTCCCTTTTTGTGTAAATTAAGGGTAGGTACCACACCTTTAGTTATGCTAATGAGCTTTATGAAAGTCGCTGTTGTTATTTTTATTGGCGTTCCATTCAATGAATGTATCACTTAGGTAACTTGGTTTTACTGCATTAAAAAAAATCAAGAGCTAAAAAAAAATATATAATAACTTTTCAAGCAAACACAAAAATTAAGTATGATATTGATGTTATATTTATTTTAAATATGGTGTACATTGGCATAACATAAGAACTAAAAATTATTACAGAATCTGTATCTAAACTTTGTTTCTTCTATATGATGAAGAACAATATAATCCTACGCAGTGTCAATGGGCACGTTCTCTGACGTCATTCGTTTGTTTAAATTAACAAGTTCATCTACCAGTTATTAGTAAAGGTCATTCGGCGAGTTTTAATTGGGCAACGTTTATGTTTGGTCGCGCCATTCACACAAAATAGTACATTTAGATCATTGCGATCTGATGCAAAGCAGTACCTACCTATTTTAAGTTGACACCTAACCGACAACCGTGATCAGCACTTACTAACAATATTTCTATCCACCGTCTATCGAACTGGACTATTTGCTTAAAATGGCCAGACTGACTAGAGTGACTATGGTGATAACAACTACTAACAAAACACCCACGCACTTCACAAAAACAAAGTTGTTACTATAGATACTCTAATTATGTGCCCGATATCTTTACTGCAACATCTTGACGACGTAATAATATCGGAGCGATAAAATGAAGAATATTTTAGTGATGCAATCTGGTTTAAGTCATCAGGCTCCGTAAACAACATGCCAATCGCTAACGCTCCTTAGCGAGCGAAACGCAACTGTCACTCACATTAATATGGAATAGTGATAGAGAGACACAAAGCGATTCGATGGCGAAGCGCAAGCGTTTGCACCTTGGCTCGGCCGCAGATACTTTAAAAAATCAGCCAAGTGCGAGTCGGACTTGCGTTCCAAGGGTTCCGTATATTACACAATTTTTAACAATGTGTTTTTTAAGTGAAACGTAATGTGAAACCCATAGGGGTCGGATCAAAATCGAAGTAATGAACAGGTTTTCTTGTCATCTAGAGGTGAAGAACTAATCTGTGTATTTAAAAAAAATGTAGACCCAGTAGTTTCGGTGATAAGGGGGGGGGGGGGGGGATGGTCGGACAGACAGACAGACGCACGAGTGATCCTATAAGGGTTTCGTTTTTTCCTTTTGAGGTATGGAACCCTAAAAAGTAGCAAAATAAAGCTCTTTTTTTTTTCAGTTTACATGGACCACCGTTAATCTCATATTTAGTCTCACCTGATAACGAAATACGAATGTAAGGAACGTGACAGCAAATGATTCTCAAAGATTACTTTAATTAACAAAACACAGTGCACACTCGTAAGTTTACACACGTCACACTTACTTTGATTGTAAACACAGTAAACATAAAATATCAAACGCATCGTCATGCCCTACTATATTAATCCTAATGATTTTGAAGTCCTAATTATTGGTTATTAAGTTCAACTTTTCATAATATTAGTGGGGAAAATACTGGATGCTGATGACGACGTAAGGTCTAGCCTAGGCAAGTAAAGATTATATATTCTCATAGTTTAAGGTAGCGTTTTACATCACTGTCATTTCCAATAAATACTTAATACTTACGTTTATAAACGTTGATAATGCAGACATTCCAAATCAAGCGTTTTAATTTAAGATTAGTAGTTAAGTTTGTAAATATGCATGCTTTTTTTATGAAATAAACAGATTTTTTTTTAATACTTTTGTGTTTGTAAACATTAAACGCTTAAAGACATAAAGTGGTTATTGGTTACAACCAAATTCCACTCAGTTTTCGCAAGCATTCTGTTAACAAGAAAGTCCTCCAGCAACATGAAAAGCAAAAAGTCACCGATGTTCCCATAGATCAGGCCCCGTCAGTAATATAAATTACACTTAACACGATATAGTTTCATTGAATCGCTTTTTGCGTGTGTCGTTCCGGCCCTTTATCGATATCGATTTATCGACTTACTTGATCGATAATCGCTTTCACTGTGATGGGTGTCATGTCGGCAAGTAAGGTTGGCTACACACTCCGTGCTATATTGGTCGCGAATTGAAAGCTAATGATTACGTTCGTAAAATGGTAATTTCCCCTGACGTAATTAATTAATAATTTGCTTTAAAAATAATTACATAATTTACTCTAATTAACATGTCTAAAAATAAAAATACTTATGAATATTTTTTGTGTTTCCTTCCAACGATTTGATGCATTAATGAATTAACTACATTTATTTTTAGGCAAAAAGGTCTCATACATACCTTACGTTACGACAATTACGACTAAAAGCGTTGTAGGAGGGAAAGCATGTCGTGTATGACGTGTATGACAGTCATAAAATGCCGTACTACGTGGGAAATCGTATTAAAGGTTTATTGTAATATTTTTGTGTGCAAAAATCAATCAGTAGCTTAAGCTGCGCACAGGCATTACACGCACCGTTACCGGGTCGCCTGTTGTGCCAATAACCTCTATTTGCTTTCACGCACTCACGTCATTGTGTCATTGTGCAGTACGCATGCGTACCGTCTTTAAATAGAAATTAAACACGGGTAGACAATAATCCATTATATATTAAATATAAGTATTAAAATATATATAAGTATAAGTATATTAAATATAAGTATAATAAAAAACTAAGAGAATATTTTCAAGATAATACGATATATTTTAGTTAAATGATTGTAGTTTTAACGTTTGATGACACTTAGTTAAAGACGTGTAAGCAAGAAAAATGTTACTAAAAATTCTTTGTCAACTTATTTTTGGGCCACTCTGTAAATATGTTGAAGCGTTTTTTTAAGAAAAATACTACGATATACATAAATTATACTGAAATAGAGGTTATACAAGTAAGAAAAAAAATGACAAAATCCTCATACATAAGGATTGCATGTAGTTATAATTATGTTTACCTTTGCTCACATAGTAACTTGATATGCATGGCAGTAGCCTTCTTAATACGATTTATAAGTATGGTTTGTATTGAACGTTAAATTGTGCTGACATAACGGCGGTCCCATGCACCAAGCTAGTATTAAAAATAATAAGGTTTCTAGCTGCTACTCGGTTTTGTAAGATTACATTTGGTAATAGTATTTTAATAGGCGACTAGTGACGTCTTTCTAATGACAGAAACAGTTAGTCAAATTAAAGGCAGGCAGTTAATTAGGAACGTTTCTGGAATCGGTGACAGTAAAACGGTAATTTAGAGTATTATCCTAATCTTACTGCCGAATACAATATTTTTTATTAGAATGGGTGTTATAATTAAGAAATTACTTCCATAAAGGCCTGTGCATACTGGCTTGCGTGTGCGTGACGTGCACGTGCGCGTGAGCTAAAATGTTGGAGCCGCACACGCACACGTCACGCAAGCGGTGTGCCGTCTCTCATAGAGATCTGTATACTACATCGCTGCACGCGCACGTGCACGTCACGCACACCTAGCCGGTGTGCACAGGCCTTAATTAGTAGTAAATTGAGCAAACTTAAAATTAATCTTCTATAATATTCCCTAAGTTCTTATATATGTTCTTAACTTTATGCCTGAGCCTTAATTTTAATTGCAGATAATCCATTTTAAGTCCGCCATTTGTAAGGTTATTTTTGTGTTGTGTTATAAATAAAGTTTAAATAAATATATTTTCAACCTTGATTTAAGTAACGTCTTCTTTTACGCATCTAATGTATGATAATTAGCTCATTTAACAGGCAAATGATATTGACTCTGGTTTTTATATATTTTGACGTACCTACTTGTCTGACATTAGGCACTGTCAAGTTTAGTGTAAGTAGGCGTAGTGACCATAAGAACATAATTAGCATCTTCGTCAAGTGACTTAAACAATAGATAACAAGCCTGCTTTACTAATTCGACACTTTGCCTTTGGTTCATAGGTACATCAGTATTTGACGACATATGCGTGGGTTGATGTAAGCTTTTGTAATATATCGTAAGCGTAAGCCTTTGAAAAAAAAACAGTCTAAAGTCTTTTTTATTTAATTTTTCTGACAGACGTAGAAGAAATGCTGAAAAGTAAGTTTTATGTGTATTTTGCATGATTCTTCTTATCTCATACTAATGTATTCTCTGCTTGTTAAAATGATAATTTATACACAGCACACATAAAACACAGGTCATAGTTCGCTATCATTACGACCTAAATACAACGTTCTGTAACCTTAAGGGGCCCACCGATTACCAGTCCGCCGGACGATATCAGCCTGTCAGTTGACCGCAAAAGGCCACACACTAAACAGTTCTCTGTCAGTTTTCGGCCTGACGACTTACACGAACCGATAGTGTGTGGCCGCCTGACGATTCCAGTCAGCGCCGACAGATATCCGCCGGACAGTCCGTGGCCTCGAGTCCAGTCAAACACACATCATGAGGTAGCCGGCCGGCGATCGACACACGTTACAGCATTAGTAAATTCTACTTTATTCCTAGTACTTAAGAGTTCATAGTCCCTAAAATAAGCATACGACTTTTTGTCTTCGAACATCACGGATCCAATACTTAATTTATGACGCTGATATTTGCTTGTAATTTCATACACAATTTTAAGGCCAGTAGACCTTATTAACCTTAAATACGGTAGGGCTTCTGTCAAATTGAAATAGAATCAGTAAAAAAAAAACAGATATGTACGTTAGTAAAATTCAACTTTAATTCTAGTATAGTTAGAGTTCATAGTTGATTCATAGGCATCATTTTAATTTTAAGGCATGAATACAACAATGCGAAGGTTGCATAGTATCTAGTTTGTCAAGACTTTTCTTTATTTATCATGTTGTTACCTCGCAACTGTTGTTTACTGTCATTCAAAAATAAATGTCATAGAGAGAATTATAACATAAACCTTATTTTTTTCTCTATTAATTTTAAATGTGACATGTTATTATAGTATTTGCATGGCTTATATATTTGAAAATACAGACTTGATTATTGATTGCTGGAAGAGTAAGTAACCGAGTAAAAAAGGAGCAAACATTGAAAGATTCAAATAGGGAAATTAGCGTCCCAATATAACAACACTGGTTAAAATTTTAATAGTTCTCAAGACAACGCCGGGAGGTATACCTTCGATGGCGTTCACGGCAGCAAGCAATGAAAAGACTAGCTATTGTGCGTTTTGATTCCGCTATAAAGACACGTGGTAGAAACACTAGCGCAAGTATGGAGGTACCTGCTTAGACAAGAGATAAGACCTACGCTTGAAATTCTTCAGCTACAAGTGGGATCGGAATTATGACATCATTAATTCATTCCGTTTTAAGTTAAGAGAATATCTGGAGCAAACTGTGTTCGGAGTTACAGAGCGTGGCGTGGCGATATTACCTACCCGAAATTCTCGTAATATGTGACAATTATTACAAAAAAAGGATATGGAGTCACAAGCTGCAAGCGGTGGATTCAACATACTTTTACTTACACCGGCTCTTATTTAGGTACTATCTATGTATACCAAATTGAAAGAAATGAAAATACTTTACTGTTATGTTTTTGTTATATTCATTCTACTCTTTTAAACCTTTTCTACATAATATTACGTCTACTTGGGCGTTACCCGAGTGATTTTTTTGTTTGATACCTTGTAATAAATAATTTGGCCAAGCCCGAGATAGCTCGAGGCATTTAGTGTTCCGCTCGCATCGTTATATTTTACAGAGGTTGTTTGCCTGTTTTTAGGATTCCGTATTCAACTACCCCATAGGAACCCTTATAGTTTCACAACCCTTGTAGTTTTTACTATATATTTAATATATCATTAATTCTTCTTCGGCGGGAACGGACTCGATTAGATGCATAGCCTGCATCAAAAGTACGTCGCGGGGACGGTAATTTATGTTTTGGGAAAGTATCCTATGAAACTCAGTGACACATTCATCCTCGATGTAATCATTTGCAAGTATATACGAAAAGCGGGCCATTGTATTCGACAACAACCTAGTGCGTAGGTGGCACCTTTGTGGCACATACAGTAAACAAACCACATTGACACATCACACGTCACGTCAATCACATGGCCTACCGCGAAACAAGAAAATCGAAATTTCGTTATCTAATCTCTCTATCACTCTTGCATATTCGAGCGATAAAGAGGCAGATAACTAAATTTCGATTTTCGCGTTTACCGGTAGGCCCTTGTTAACAAACCGCCTTGATGCATCAATGTCATATTTTATTGTCTGTGAAACCTTGTCAAAAACAGTTTAAGGCACAGTATGTATAAGTTAGTCTATGAATTTACTGAGTCGGTAGTGCTGCACTCTGGCGGCAGAACATTGCAGTAATATCCCCTTTTAACCAGGTTTCACTATAGTAGTCAAAAATATGTTTACATTTTTTGCCTTATTACAAAGGAATAAGGTCCAAAAGTGTAAACATTATCTTTGACGTCGACTGTCCATTTTGATGAAAAAATTAAACTAGTTGAAAAACATGAAACTGAAGGCTCTCGACTGACAGCAGATGACGGCCAACAGGCCACCGGCCGGCTATCTGATAATGTGTGTGTAAATTGGACTGCAGGCCACGGACTGTCCGGCAGATATCTGTCGACGCTGACCGGAATCGACGAGCCGTAGTTCGAATAGCCGTCAGTCCAAAATCTGAAGTAGAACTGTTAATGTGTGGCCTTTTGCGATCAACTGACAGGCTGATATCGTCCGGCGAACTGTCAATTTGTAGGGACCTGTCAAAATTATATCAGACTATTGCCGGCGGACGGCCGTACGGTGGGAAACTGACGACTCGTCTGTAGTCGCAGAGGTGGCAGCAGACCATTGCCGGCCGGCAATAATCGCTTATGTTTGTGGACGTTATTGGTCTAGGACGGCAGGCCGCCCGATAAGGCCAGAGACTGCAGGCGGACTGGTAATCAGTGGGCCCCTTTATAAAACTAAGCTAAACGTGCCTTGCCAAAGTCTAGAGACAGTCCAGCTAATTGTGAGTAAAGGCATTACATAATTACATAACGGCGTCTACAGAGGTCTCCGATAACGATAATGATAACCCGTGTCTGGGCAGTATCGTCTGACCGCTTAGACCCTGATCGTTTACTCTCATTGAAGAATCTAGTTCTTGGTTTATCCAGTCTAAAGTGACCTCGAGATTAGTAACAACTATACGCAAGTCAAGGACGATCTTATTTGGTCTTCCTAAACCCTTGGCTCGCTTGTGCGTTGCATACAATTGGAATCACATCCCTGACCCCGCTGTCTCACTGACACCGGGTTCTAAGAGACAAACAACAAGACCTTTGTAGAACCTTGTCGCAGTGAAGATGGTGATAACTAATCTATATGGATGCTGGAAATAAATTAATGTTCGTTTGATTAATTGCAACATGTTATTGTCATAATAATATTATTGTGCCGATTTCAAATGGCACACACTCTTGACGTAAATCGATGAGACTTATTATGCCAAAAGCTTTTTCAAAATATGTTTATTTTGTAAGATAAATTAGCAGACCAACAAAGCTGCGTATTAATTTATAATCGTTCTATTGTATTTTATATCACGTTCATATCTAATCTTGCGGTTTAACTAAGTATGGGTTATGGGATTCCTACAGTCCGGTTATAGGTATTCTTTTCGTTTTTCATGACTGTTTTACATCACCTCTCCATGACAGAAAATGACGTACCTAAGGACGTCACGTATATTATCAGGGGATAAACTATAAGTACTTGCAAAAAATTACATAAACAGCTATGACAGACTGACAGTGAACATTTTAATTACTTCGCAAGTACAAACATGAGAGTATGTCTGGCAAACATATCTCCTCAACTAACACGGTATACGTACGTGTCTATACTCTGTATCTTTAGGTATTTAAATGAAAGTAAACGAAATCGACCCTACTGCTCTTAAGCTCTCTAGATAGCTCTCCTGATAAAGCTCCTTAAGCCAGTTGAGGGTAAATGAAAACATTACACAATCAAATAATGTAGGTTAAAGTCAGGTCGTTCAGTGACTGATCCAGGCGTTAACCAATAATTGTTATAGTAGTAGTAGTAGTAGTAATCACTTTATTGTACACAACACAGGTTTACAAAAATAAATTACAGTAATGGAAGTACAAAGGCGAACTTATCCCTATAACTACTCGAAAATGTACAAATAATTTTACTTTTATTTAAATACCTAAAGATACAGACTATATAATAGTTCGATCAATGAAGTCATTCTACAGGAAAAAGTTCCTTCGACTGGCAAATTAACAGTAGGCGGACCAATATATTAACATATTGGCTGCCAGTTCCAAGTAAGGGAAGCAGTCATCCACCTGCTCAATAAAGAAGCGATATTTGGAAGATTGTGGGTTGTTTCTTATTATTTTGGTCACTTTAGATTTGAATGGTTTTACGTGCGTCATTATCACAACATAGTTACGATGTTTGAAAACCGGCTTTATAAGCATCCTATCAAGGGCTTAAACGCGCATTAAAACTTGAATGTTAAAAAACGCGTCTCTAATTTCAGTGTGTTTTTAATTTTTAAACCGTACAGTAGAAACGGTTGCTACTTTGTATTCAAAAGGACTCTTTTTATTTAAAGTAGACCACGATTCTCACAAATATCACGATCCACTCGTAAAAGTTGCGGTAAACACTGAACTGATACCGGATTCTTGGTAATTTTAAACTAGAGTTAAAGTGATAGCTTGTAAATAAGTAGTTCATTATGTTTCGAGGTATGAGAAAGCATTCACATAGTCTAGAATTTAGTGCTAATGAGGTCTACAATCTACATGCAAGTAATCGCACGCAAAAGCTAATAAAATATATTAATCATGTAAGTTCTAGGGCCACCTCTGACCATAAAGTTTAATGCCTTTCATTCGGTTCGTTGAGGAAGTTTACCAACGAGGATAAAAAACATTGATCAGTGGAATTTGGACTCTGCGATTAACTATCTTAAGCTGATTGCACCTTTAAAAAACAAGCCAGTTATATTATAATATAATACGTATATGAAACTTGGTTTCGCACGCTATTAAACGTGTCACAGATGTATTATACCTACACACGCTGCAAAAAATATGGTAAAATCTAACCCACAACCCATCCAACAGGTTTTCAAAGTGTAAAAAATTAGGGTCATTGTTTTTCTTCTGAATTTTGTTTCGTAACAGATGTGATTATCATCTGTTCTCTATTTGGTTCTCTATTGAAACAGTAATGCTATATATATAATGAAGTGCTGAAGTAGTACTGGCCTCGGCTACTGGAGAGCTTGCTCAGTTTTTTAGCGTTCCGTACCCAAAGGGTAAAACGGGAGCCTATTACTAAGACTCCGCTGTCCGTCCGTCCGTCCGTACGTCCGTCCGTCTGTCACCAGGCTGTATCTCACGAACCGCGATAGCTAGACAGTTGAAATTTTCCCAGATGATGTATTTCTGTTGCCGCTATAACAACAAATACTAAAAACAGAATAAAATAAAGATTTAAGTGGGGCTCCCATACAACAAACGTGATTTTTGGCCGAAGTTAAGCAACGTCGGGCAGGGTCAGTACTTGGATGGGTGACCGTTTTTTTTGCCGTTTTTTGCATTATGGTACGGAACCCTTCGTGCGCGAGTCCGACTCGCACTTGCCCGGTTTTTTTCTTTAATAGGTATCAATAATATGTTTCTATTTAGTTCAGTTTATAATACAACAAATATTTAATTTTGTTCGCAATATAATTGAGAGAATAGTTAGTAGCATTATTACCTATCGTCTTATCGATATATTTAGTACTAAAAAATACTAGCGTAGTCGGGTAATATTAGTAAACAGGACTCTACTGTACCGTTCCGTAAAAAATACTAGCGTAGTCGGGTAATATTAGTAAACAGGACTCTACTGTACTGTATTTTACTACGCTTAGGTCTTGATGACCGTGGAAACAAATAGGTATCAAACGTATTTTTTTTTTCTGAACATGCCTTCGGTGCAGAATCCATCTGCCTAATGTGGTTAGATGACGACATACCTGTATAATATATATTCATAAAAAACCTAATTTCATTCAATAAAAAGCCTTCACTATACTTCACTCCCGGTTTATTACATCTTTAATTACGATTTTGTCTAAACTGGATCTGAGAAGTTTTCACTGAAATAGATTTACTGATATCAAACTGGATTGAATCAAATTAAAACGATGACGAGATTGAAGAGTCCCGCCTCGCCTGTCTATTCAAAAAACTACTATTTTCAACTGAGTGCTTTATTCCATTATAATTAGACCCCCAAAATCATGTCAAACATGTGTCTTTCGAGATAAAATTTAAGCTGGTGCGCCCGTGCGAAATGGTTAGTTAGGATTGTAAATAAAGATACTGATTCAAATTGAGATAAAAAAAATGCTCAAGGCGTCGTTTAAACGGTCGAAGAATGCTTAGTCAGATGGATGAGGCTGTTGCGGTGTCATTAACTTGGGTTGGTACCTATGTAAGGGGTTTGTAAGTTAAACAATCATGTCGCAGTCATGTTAAAATTGATCGTCAATCACACACTAAACTCCGAGTAAGTAGGTACCTAATTAAAACTTGCATCTAAACATTGCCGTATGTATTGTATTGCATAAGGTTGTCTGGAAACGATCGGTCTTTAGCGGCTGTTGTTTGCCTCTATCTTTAATCGATTGTTTTTCCTTAAGCTGTATCTTTTACTGAGGTGTGCCAATAAAGAGTATTCTATCTATTTATCTATCTGTATCTAAACATTACCAAAATGACTTCTGTCTATCCAGACAAAAGGTCCACCCATACTTATTCTGTTATTAATGTATACGAAACATTTTGTTCGCCACGTTTTATAGTATGAAATTACAAATGTTTTAAAATATACTACCTACGGTTGAAAGTAATATTGTCAAATAATTTTCCACAGCCCAACCTTAAAAATTAGTTCAATTTGTATTGGTTAGTGCAATATTTCTTTAGCGGTGTAAACAATTTATTTAGCGATTCGCTTCTTGCTTGAATCATCGGAGCAAAACATCATTAAACAATGGAGTCCTTGAAAAAATAGTATTTTGCATTTTATTGTCTTCTATATGTTCAGCTTGTATACAAATATGTGGGTCTGTGATAGCGTCGATAGCCCAGTTTATAGCTTTAGACAAATCTGTTCCTTTGTTTTTTTTTCTGACAAGTGGCAACATAAACGGCCGGTATTTTTTGTGAAAAGAAAAAGCTTTCTTACAGCTTATTTTCTTTTCAGTACAGCGCAGTGATCGCAGAGAAATAAGTGAGCATAACAATAATTAACAAGACATTATTAAAATGACATAAGCTCTTGACAAACAAAAGACGAGCTGTTGCTGTTTCGTATACGAGTAGAACTTCTGTCTGAATCATGGTATAATAATATACTCCGCCTGGTACTCCATTCCGAGATTCGCGTATGACCTAACTGACACGCGCCTACGTCATCATGCTGTTTACAGGTTCTCAAACTTTAAAATGTGGGAGAATTTTAACCAACGGTGAAAATTATTTTAACGGCATTAATTTTAAGTTATTCATGTAGAAACATAGTAAAATAAAACAAATCTAATGTATTAAATTAAACTTTATTTATCTATACAAGACAAACGTTTAAAAAACTAATTCACAGTTACACATTAATTACCAAGCTTACGACGTGAAAAGTTTGGAAAACACTGCGACTGCTGACACTGAGCGAGAAGGAAATAACAATTAACACGCGTTCGACAAGGATGACGGTCAGGGCATGAAGTTATCTAGATCCGAATTGTCAAATGTGCACAGCGCTATCCTGTGTTGCCAGTAGTATAAACAGAATTACCCGAAAGTCTGAAATTTCCTTCGTGAATCGGAAGATATTGCTAACGAGTAATTAAAAATTACGTGTTATTGTAAAATTTAAGCTAAAATACATATAAATGAAAATTATAAAATTATAAAGAAATATTTTAACTTATTAACCATAGGTATAATGTACCCATGTAACATGTTATGTTGAAATAAAGTGGCAATGTTATTGTGACGTAGGCCCGTGTCACTCTGGGAATGGAAGACCATGTTTTATTAGACCATGGTCTGAATCTGAATACTAGGCAGGTTTACATGGCGGCATACAAAGCGGTATTACTTATTACTTACATTATTCATGTATTATTGGCTTATTAAGATGTTTACTTTGGAATAATTTGGAGCGAGGACATCCTTTATTTGTTATAAATAAGTTGGAAAATAACTTATTTTAATGACATGTGATAAATCACAGTGTACTTTCTAAGCGGTTACGTGTAAAATGACGATGTAACCATGGTATAATAATATACTCCGCCTGGTACTCTATTCCGAGATTCGCGTATGACCTAACTGACACGGGCCTACGTCATCATGCTGTTTACAGGTTCTCAAACTTTAAAATGTGGGAGAATTTTAACCAACGGTGAAAATTATTTTAACGGCATTAATTTTAAGTTATTCATGTAGAAACATAGTAAAATAAAACAAATCTAATGTATTAAATTAAACTTTATTTATCTATACAAGACAAACGTTTGAAAAACGAATTCACAGTTACACATTAATTACCAAGCTTACGGCGTGAAAAGTTTGGAAAACACTGCGACTGCTGACTCTGAGCGAGAAGGAAATAACAATTAACACGCGTTCGAGAAGGATGACGGTCAGGGCATGAAGTTATCTAGATCCGAATTGTCAAATGTGACAGCGCTATCCTGTGTTGCCAGTAATGTAAACAGAATTACCCGAACGTCTGAAATTTCATTCGTGAATCGGAAGATATTGCGAACGAATAATTAAAAATGACATGTTATTGTAAAATTTAAGATAAAATACATATAAATGAATATTATAATATTATAAAGATATATTTTAACTTATTAACCACAAGTATAATGTACCCATGTAACATGTTATGTTGAAATAAAGTGGCAATGTTATTGTGACGTAGGCCCGTGTCACTCTGGGAATAGAAGACCATGTTTTATTAGACCATGGATGTAACCAAAAATACTGTTAGTCACCTACTAGTGTTTGTTCCTTATTAAAAATACAAAAACAAATGGAATATTCGAATACAGAGATAAAAAAAACACATAACATAAAACATAAACATAAAATACATAAAACATAAAATACACATAAAATAAAACATATTTGACATAAAATTTAAACTAAACCCGTCTTTTCATCCATTTTTATTCCATCTTATTGATAAGATCAGTTTTAAGCGAAGCAGTTCTTTTAACGAAACTATAATATAAATGCCAGTAAAGATTGTCTGCGTCCATAATCCGATTGTATCATCTAAGATCCTGCTACAGTAATAACACTGTAATACGCTATTTTGAAGTAGCATAACCCACTTATCTGTTAATGTATGCAAATACAGCATCGTGCGTTATCTAAGTGAGATAATCCGAGAATCAAACAAAGGCACGACTGGCCGCGTGTAATCTTTAAACTTTAATAATAGAGATATAACTGGCTGGATATGTCGGTTTGATGACCTCGTTGTTTGATTAGATGACGCGTGCATACTATACTGTATTTATTTAGATTTTGATGCACTATACTGTATTTATTGTTTTAGATAGGTAATCAATAAAACCTTAAAACTTAAAATGCGAAACGAAACAAATTATGCATCACGTAAATTACAGTTTTCACTGACATAAACATTTATCTCTGGCTCATAGCTGCTAAAAAGTCTTAATGAAGAATGTAATGTAAAGAGTCTGTTCGGAAAGAGAAAATACTCTTCTCTTTCCGCACATACTCTAGATAAGAAACCTTTACCTTTAGAATATACAAGTATATTCAGAAATTAACTTTTTAATTCCGTTTTTATTACTAAATAATTTACTAATTACGCTACGCGTATTTTATATATTTAAGTAGCGATCATCAGCAGGGTAAACCCGGTACTGTAAAATTTTACACATATAATGTACTTATTTCCGTGTCCATAATTTGATTAGGTATTTTATTGAGACATTTGCGTCATTAGGTAATCGGGAAATTTGTTATCAACCTTGTTGTATGGAAATGACATTCAATGAGGAAAATTGCAATGTATACGATATAAACAACATGTGTAATGTAATGTCACATCCACAGCATTGAAATCTAGAAAACAACGATGGAGTTCCGATTTTTTACTTTTGATGATTTTGATTAAGAAGTGTGGCTACCACCAGTTTGGCATTGACATAAGCATTTATATCAGCATTATATAGCATTATGGAGAGCGTAAATTACTTTCTTATGCATCTCGCTCGTACTCGTGTATTAGTGCAAGCGAGATGTATAGAAAATAAATTACGTAGAGTTGTAGACGTTAGCGTATATGTCAGTTTACGTATTATAGAGGTATCTTGACAGCTCTTTATACACTGCAAAATTTCTAACACGATGCATTTATGTCTATTTAAACTTTTAATGACTTAAGCCTTTTCGAATAGCAATCGCTAGGCTTTGCAAAAATTAATATTTCTAGTGTTCGAGTAGGTATTTATGTGGCTAGGCATTATAAAAATCGATTTCCGGCGGCTTGCACATTTAAATAAATCATAGCTCTTAGAAAAACCATCACCTCGGTCCTCGATTAGTGTACTTGTATATTACACCCAAGAGCAACGAAAACGGATCAGTTTGTATGAAAATGAAAATGTAAACTTCCAATGTTCTTGTGCGTACATTTCCTAATTGGAGTAACACTTAATACATGCCGAAAACAATTAAGTTTACCTCAAATAATGTTAAAGATAACGGATTGCCATCAAATAAATCTAGAAAACGTCAAAACATCATACGCGGCACGGAAACGTGGAGGTATGCGGGTGAAATCAATACTGACCTTGATGCAGTCGGTTAATGCGGCGCCAAATAAATGACAATCGCGGGTGACATAACGGGGGAATGAGAGGGTACAGTCAGCATCAAAAGTAACGGATCAGATTATAAGTCCCTATAAATATGTTGAACATTGTTAGTGCGAAAGTGCCGACAGTCCTCGAGCCTCGAGACGACGGCAAGAGGCCTGACGGAATGACGCTGGTGCTTTGCAGCATGGGTCGGCCGCTAGTTTGGGAATAGGGTTTCTGGTTTCTCGACCTTTTTTATCTCTCGAGGCACGGGAATTCTCGACCAGGATTTCTCGAGTTTCTCGAGTATCTCGAGAAGTTTTGAAAGTTTCAAAAAACACCATGTCATTTTCAATTTTTTGCTTTATTACAAATCAGACTCATAGGAGTCGTAGGTAAGATCAATAATCAAACAAATGACAAATTTATAGCTACCAAAAACTGCACTTAATAATCAAAATTCAACAACAAAAAGACTAGGTATAGGTGTAGGCGTGCGCGCCGGCGATGTGATATTATGCTATAGTGTATTTCTTTAGGTATTTAACAAAATGTAAATAAACCACAATATGGTATTTTATAAGGCAAGAAGCAAGAATATTCAAGTTTTTCTAAGTAATATGAATACGTACTCAACGTAACCTCGAAGCTGCTTACTGCTGATTGTGCTATTTTTCTAATAGGAATATATCAGGATGATTTGATTTATCAATAGTAATTTAGTTTTGTAATATTTTGTTATTACATGGCCATATAATTCGTTTTTTAGTGTAAAAAGAAAATAAGCGATCTTGGCGTGTATTTTTAATGAAAAACACATTTGAAAAATTAGTCACGACAAATATACGAGAATTGTAAATCATATACGATCATTTATATCCTTTTGCTCTCATAAGTCACAGTTACTAAATTTTTAAAGCGTTTGTCAATAAAAAGACACGTCAAAATTGTTGACCTTTTTTCTAATGCAAAAAAAACGCTTTATAGTAATAAACCTAAAACGAGACAAATTATTTAGACATGTAAACTTTACATGACCTTACTACCTTTAAGTATATTGTAATGGTAGTAGTTTAAAAGTAAAATTGATTAAAGCAGTTCTTTATTTGGTTGGTTAACTAATAAATGTGCTAGGTAGGTACCTGAAAATGTAAAAAAAAATCATAGTTTACATTTATTTTACTGCTTAAAGAAATACACTATAGACACATCACGTAATTTACGCGTGTTTCTTGTTACTTATCACAACAGATTTATTTCTCGAGTTCTCGAGGCATTGAGATTTTTTTTCCCGTCTCGACGAAGGACAAATTTCTCGAGATTTCTCGCCTCGAGAATTCTCGAGCAGAAACCCTATTTGGGAAGCTACTTGCGTTGACATACTGGCACCGTCCCATGTTCCAAGCACCAGCGTTGCCGCTGGCGCTGCGGCATCCTCGGCTGAAAGCCTGAAACGCCGCAAATATGCCGCCCTAGAAACGAGCTACATGTTTGCAGCGCTGGCGTGGAAACCTTGGGGCCATGGGGGCCAAGTGCGCGTCGGCTATATATATATAAAGATTTATCGACTCGCCTAATAGAGGCCTCGAGCGACCAGAGGTCTGGCCAGTATCTCGCACAGCGCATTAGTATCGCTATACAGCGAGGAAATACGGCCAGCCTCCTGGGCACCTTGCCCTAATTTCTTACCAAATTTCTTTAGGTCAATTTTTTTACTATAGGTTAAGTATTTTGTAGAACATTTAAACTGTGATAGATAGGTACTTTAGAACGCAATAACATTTCATATGTATTGTGTTAGGTGGTCTAAAATAGCGGATTCAAACCTCGGTTGTGCTGTATAGAGCAGAAAAAATCTTTCATAAATAAATACATACATAAAAGTTCGGTCAGGAGTTCATGACCCTT
This sequence comes from Cydia splendana, assembly GCF_910591565.1. Classification (NCBI taxonomy): domain Eukaryota; kingdom Metazoa; phylum Arthropoda; class Insecta; order Lepidoptera; family Tortricidae; genus Cydia; species Cydia splendana. Next base: position 8,973,335 of record NC_085973.1, on the reverse strand, counting down.
ATCATACACTGACGAGAGGTTAACTGACACAACACGCGGTCTCGTGACTATCTTAATTCTGATTAACAAACCATTCATTCATTAGACACAAATAGAACAGCAGAAATGCTACAAGGCAATAATAGAGTTGACTATAAGTAATTAAGTAGGTACATATATATACATGTAATTATATACAGAGTACAGACAACGAAATTACAGTGTAATCAAGAATAAATAGCTTCTTTTATAAATAAGATAGAGAGATTATTATTTAAGCTAGTTATTAATTTCGTTTAGTAGTACCACTGACCACTGTATATATATTGTATGTAAATAAATGTTTTAAAAATTAATAAGATTGACGTTGGGGCAATTCAATATTAAAATATGATCACATACACTTTGACTAAAACATTTTGAAAATACGTCATCATAAAATATATACACTTTTTAAAAAGCTTGTAAACTGATTTACAAAATAAATGGGCGCAGGATTTTACAAGTGAAATGCGTGAATGTACTGCAGCTATAATAAAGTATACATATCAACCGATCGACCATGCTGCAATTTACGTAAAATGTACAGTACATCACCGAAGTAAATGAGCGCCTTGGATCGGTGACAGTTGTTGAAAAGGTTGCCATTAACAATTGCTTAAAGCAATTTGTATGGGAATCGATTTGACCCGCGGTTTGGACGGAGTGCCAATGAGAGCATTCAGCGGGGTAGATATTTTGCTTAATTTGAATCATTATGTATTATTTGTTTATTATTGATATTACAAACAACAAATTTATATTGGAGACAGAAACCCTGCAAAACTGTCATAATAGTTTGTCTGCAGGAATCGTAAAAACTAAATAAACCAATGTTATAGAGAATATAGAGAGTTTAACATTAGTGCAGTGTATTTAGTAAATAACTATTTAATTATCTTTAATTTAAATGTACCTCATGTTGTAGTTGCAGTACTGTTTTTTTTTATTTCAGTAAATATACACGATGCGGTTATTTTACATAATATGACTGTAAATTATGATACCGGAGATCATTATAAAAGTACATGTTGTATCGCACAAATCTTTAAAATTAAAACTACTACCTACCAAATTGCTATGACTAATTTGACTATGACTCTTATAAAAGTTTGAGAAGAAACCGAAGAAAATCACAATAAAAAAAACGCTCAAAGCTTGTATCACGCCCCAAATGAAATCAGCTACCTATGTAATCACATAATTTTTACTTAAATTTCAAGTATTTTGCTACAAGTATCGCTTTCCACTCCAGCGCAACAATTTGATCGTGAAATAACTGTTGATACTTTTAACCTTTCGTATAATTGCGGCTACTTAAATAATGTCTTGTTCTCTGTTTCGGAAATTGTGATGCTGAACTCGAGAGTTGTGATTTGTCGATGTTTTTTTAAGAATGCCGCCGTGGATAAATTGGTTTACATGCTTAACGCAACTTTGTGGTTAATTTACTAAACCTGATGACTTTACGATGATGATGTTGATGATTTAGCTAATGTTGTGATGAATGAGGATGAGGTATTTGAGAAGTGATGGTGGAATTTGTTCCTGTTTCCACGAACAGAGTTTTATTTCAACCTACATACGTATCTAATGGATCTACTTTTGACGATCCACCACAGGAGATACTATCTTGACATTATTTTAAAATCTTATCATTATGTAATTATTTCATTTTTGATTTGATATTTTATTTATTGATTATATTCTTGAGACATCCTTGTTTAGACGATGATAATATGAATTCTTGTAGATTGACGTGCCTGCAATTTATAATGTAATCTGTATTATGAAATAAATAAATCTGTCTATCTACTTAAAAAGCTAGATTTTTACTACACGCTACCTAACTCTTGTTTTTGGGAGTATATGCACGCTTTAATATATATTTCCGAGTCCGGTATGATTTCTATAAATTTTGTCTAGTTACACAAGTATCCAGCTAGGATGATGTTGTTATTACTCTTCTAAGCATATACTCGTATGTATAACGTTTTTGTGATATCTAAAAGGCTTAGGATGATTTATATCTTAATACCGCCACAAGCTTAATTCATGAGCTTGATTAATATATACGCAAGAGCGCTCCATCATTAGATCATTACCTACTGGTTGTTAAACAGTTTAAACACATAATACTTACCTACGTCAAAACATTTTGTATCGTAAAACGGGGTGAGTAGGTTTCGCGGGGAGAGGTGGGTTATGAATGGGGAGAGAAGGTTTGAGAGGGGGGTGAGAAGGGATTTTAAGGCTACTGCTACAAAAATAATGTATTCCAATTTAAAATGGAGCTATAGTAATACGCATAATAAAAAAAATCGAACCAACAATCTTCCAAAATCACCATTGTATGAAAACCCCTCTCACCCCAAATACGAGGCACTACGGGGTGAGGTGGGTTTTCCTCTTTATTGTCAAAGTTATGAAATGGAACTACCCAAAATAAAATAAAATCTAAAATACAAACGTCCGGAACACTTATTATATATACCATTCAGTTTTCATATGTAAAAATAAAATGTTATCGAGGTTTGAATTTCAGTTTTGACCCTACTCACCCCATTTTACGGTATGGCTTGTTTTGTGTCCGTCCTACTCCTCCATAATGTAAACGTCATTTCAACTTCTGTCAATTTTTGTGTCTGTCTGACTCCTACATAATGTAAACGTCATTATTATTAACTTTTTTTCGGTTTTTGTTAGTTTTCAGTGAAATTAGTTTTCCCGAATGACCTAAATCATTATTGATGCTTATTTAATACCAGTATCAATGTCGTATTTGAATACGTCTTTTGTATTTTGTATGCGTGTATTTAATTAACACAATGAAAATATAGAAACTCATCATGGTCTAATAAAACATGGTCTTCTATTCCCAGAGTGACACGGGCCTACGTCACAATAACATTGCCACTTTATTTCAACATAACATGTTACATGGGTACATTATAGCTATGGTTAATAAGTTAAAATATTTCTTTATAATCTTATAATTTTCATTTATAATGTATTTTATCTTAAATTTTACAATAACACGTCATTTTTAATTATTCGTTAGCAATATCTTCCGATTCACGAAAGAAATTTCAGACGTTCGGGTAATTCTGTTTACATTACTGGCAACACAGGATAGCGCTGTCACATTTGACAATTCGGATCTAGATAACTTCATGCCCTGACCGTCATCCTTGTCGAACGCGTGTTAATTGTTATTTCCTTCTCGCTCAGTGTCAGCAGTCGCAGTGTTTTCCAAACTTTTCACGTCGTAAGCTTGGTAATTAATGTCTAACTGTGAATTAGTTTTTTAAACGTTTGTCTTGTATAGATAAATAAAGTTTAATTTAATACATTAGATTTGTTTTATTTTACTATGTTTCTACATGAATAACTTAAAATTAATGCCGTTAAAATAATTTTCACCGTTGGTTAAAATTCTCCCACATTTTAAAGTTTGAGAACCTGTAAACAGCATGATGACGTAGGCCCGTGTCAGTTAGGTCATACGCGAATCTCGGAATAGAGTACCAGGCGGAGTATATTATTATACCATGGAAACTCATATCAGTTGGCCTGTCAGTTGTTCGGAACTGTTAAAATTTTGTTCTAACTGACAGACCGATACCGTCCGGCGGACTGTTAATCAGTGGGCCCCTTAGTAAAAACATGACCTCGTATGAAATTCTAGATAAGTACTAAATTGTAATGTTTTATTCACTAACTAGGTACTAGTTATTGGCAATCAGCCGCATCTAAATTCGCAGTATAATAAGTGGTAAGTACCGGCGGACCACCGCAGCGCGGGCCATATAGGTGGGCTACGTGCTCCTTGCTATAACAACATCATAGACTTCCTTTCGTAGACTTAGCATTATGGCATAAACAATACTTTAGGTCATGGTCGACACATGCGTAGAAGTCGAAAAAAACCGTAGGCACACGTTTTAATGGAAACCTGATATGATTACTGATCTATCTGCCAATTTAATTTGGCTAATGATAGACCTAACGCAGTGCATGTGTCTGTATACAGAAGAAAATAAATTCTTTCTTTGCACTAAAATTATGATTAACAAAACTATAAAAGGAAGACAATAAGGGATTTGGTAATCGAATAATTAAAGTATGAAAATTACACTTGGAATACAAAATCTCACTCAAATAGGAGTTTTTCCACTAATAGAATCTCACATTTTAAGCGGTTTTTAAGGTTTATACTTGAAAAGTAGCTGCTGCACCTGCATATCTCACCACTTCATTCTAGTATCTAAAACTCGATTGTTTTGATATTTATATTCAGTTCAGTTCAGTTCTTTATTTGCTTTCATAAGATACAAGTATCATGCAAAATTGTATACAATAAAATAAACTTAGCCTAAATCATGCATAACATTCAAAATGAGATTCAGAATAACATGAATTGACAAAAGGCTGATAAATGTCCTAACTATCCTAAAGATGTCACATTCAAAAATAATTGACCGAAGCGTAGCGAAGGTCTACGTTTTGACTCGAGCAATTTGCTTTCGTATGTCCGGATGTTCTCCTCTACAGGTCGCAATTCTTAACTGATTCTCATGAAATTTTGTGACCAGATTCTATGACTAAATAATTTTTTTTTGTCAATCCGGTTTTTGGAACTTTTTAAAAATGGCGGAGTCGTGATAGCTCGCGCCTAAACAAATAGTGGTATCGGTACCATACGAGTGTTTTCTTTTTGAGATATGTTTATAGATTAAATGGCCAAAAATTCAGAAAATTTATTTCGCTGGTTTCGGAGGTATTGAGATATTTAATTTTAACTAATTTTAATTTGAGAAGGAGTAGCTAAATTTCGTCAACCCATCTAAGAACTATTTGGCTCAGTTTGTAAACGTTCGCTTTTTCTGTTTGCACAGAGGGTCTGGGTTCGATCCCCAGTAATTGTATATTATAACTTTTTGTATTTTTTTACACATAAATTTCGTATTGTTTTTTTTTTAATTTACTATATTTAAAGCTCTTAACACCATGTTATTTAAAGCTCTGCTCGCGAGGTCTACAGCTCACAGAGCCACTAGTACTAAATTATTTTAAACAACATTGATAGACTTTACACGAATATGCTCGCACAAGTCGTAAACGTCGACGCTAATGAAATGAAGCGGTCGCGCTCTCATACTTCATACGTAAATTAGTATGGGAATGCTAATTAGTTACGTATGATGGCAAGTTATTTTATGTGCTCTCTCTACTTAGACAAATGATCTGCGTTTTATTTATTTAGTACATCGAAATATAGTATTTCGTATACTAGTAATTTAATCTTCGCTTTAGGAGGATCGCCGTCGGGTCTTTTATATAGCACACTTAACAATCAATGGGGCCCGATAGGTACGGTACCTATTCAGATCTGTTTCTTAACAACTTGTAACATAGCCCATTCTGTAATATCTAAATATTAAAATGCGTGTAGAGTCGGACCGCGCTAAGTGTTCATGTCAAGAGCTACGTCGTGTATGCTTATAGGGATATGACATATTTCTATAAGTGTCGAATTAATCATTGTTTGAATTCTCCGTCAATTTTGTGTGCAAAGTTAGCGTGGTTAGAGTCTACTATAGTTCGTTTTTTTAGCATTAGAAAGAACTTGAAAGAAGGTAAGCGATCTTGACATGTCTTTTAATTGAAAAACGTTTTTTAAAAATCAGTAACTATTACTTATGAAAGCAGAAGAATATAAATGATCGTATTAGATTCATAATTGTTACATATTTGCCGTAACTTATTTTTAAAATGTGTTTTTCAATTAAAAGACATATCAAGATTGTTTACCTTATTTCTAATGCTAAAAAAAACGAACTATAAGTGGTTGAACAAATCATTAAGTCGAGTTAGGTCCTTGATAGCTCAGATCAGCGACGCCCTGGAAAGGTGTTATTTTTTTATATGAACGACTATAGCTTCTGCCCGCGACTTCGTCCGCGTTGTCTGATGTCAACATTTATATAGTTCAGTGGTTTAAGCGTGAAGCAGCGACAGGACATAGGTACAGAGTTAATTTAGCATTTCCAAAATTAGCAGCGATATCACATGCCTTTTGTCCTTTATCTGTCTATACTTTAATGCACTTTTAATAGTAGTATTTAAAAGATCATTGATGAACGATGAACGATGAACTCATCATCTTGTAAAAAAAACAATGTCACGAGTTGTCATAAGAGGGCCATGAATAGCACCAGACATCTTAATATGCAGCCGTGGGCTTCATCGTTAACTGATATTATATTTGGAATACCGTACCTACACTTATCTCAAGCAATAATTATCAGCTAATTGAGATCAAATTAACTATAGAATTAAAATTAAAATTGTTTGACTTGAGTAACTTAATGGCTAGTTTCTGATTATTCACTGAAGTTATTTGATTCGATATGGGCCACGATTGGAGGTTTCTGAAATCAGTTGCCAAATGTGCAGTTATTTAATTAGTCAATTCATATATAAGTATTATGTATGTGATTCATCCTATGTTAAATAGTTTGTACGAGTACATTTTATACTAACTAACTCCGCTGCCTAACTTTCACATTTTGAGACTTGTACAGCTTTTAGAAACATAAACCTACAGACATTTATTTAATCACCAATTAATAAAAAATAAACGTGAAAAACATTGTCATTAGTAAATTAATAATTCGTTTCACATCGCTACTAAGAATTTCCTCAACAATTTTGTCGGGAATTCTTTGACGTCATAGATAACGGCGAAAATAATTACGAACACATTATTGGTTATGGCCGTTATGGTTAGTGACGTCACTATTGGTCGGTAATCTTAGAGAAAAGTAATTGACTAATTGGCGTTAGGAGATAATGTGGGCTTAGCACGATGATCGTTTATGGGCATTATGGGCAAGTATGGATGGTATTTATTGATCAGAAATATATTCTCAATAATTATAATCTTATATTATACAATTCCCAATTCAAATGTATATGTGATTAAATGTAACTACAACTCTAAACGAATTCTGACATTGACGTTGAAATTTATAGAAAAACATTTACTTTTGTAAATAAAAATCTGTAAAGCAAAAAATAAAATTATACGTAAGAATGTAGGTACTATTGCCATTAAATGAGATTTTTAAACGACTAATAGTGGTAGATTTAATCAGGATAGATACCAATTATATCACTAAGGATATTATCGATTACGTTTTAATCGATCCACATCACAGTTATGATCAAATTTAATTAACTGGATATTATTAGGAATAACATTGCGATGCTAAATCGGTCGTTTAAAAATGGCTAAACGGATTGAAATGATTTGGCTTACAGATTCTTTAAATCTTTAACTAGTATTCGCTATTATGTATTAATAATAGCAAAAAATCAATAACTATCATGTAATCTTAGAAGTTGCCGATTATCCAATGAAATAAGTCGATGAAAGCCTAATATATTCTACAACTATCAATGATAATTGAATATCACAAATATTGAACATAATTCTATAATAATTGATAATATTTGACAGTGAAGTGACAGTGAAATTGATCAATTAGTTCAATATTCTATAGGTTTTAATTTGTGTGGGTTAAATTACTACAGCGACTGTCAAGTGCTAACTACCTATGGATGATTAACGTAAGACCGGGCCGGAGCTTTAGGCGCATCGTTTTCTATGAAAAGCATCACGTGATCGCCTGTCATGTCATGTAAGAGCCGGAAGCTCCGGCCCGGACACGGCCCGGTCTAACGTGAGTCATACTTTACTCCAATGAAAGGCGTATTTACAATCCTGAGTATCGCGCGGTATTAGCTAACTTGCCCAACCGTATGTCGTAAAAATTGGTTGAGATAAACAGCGCGATTCGGGAAATGAATTAGAGATTCACTAGATATGAAATAGTAAAGATATGTGACGTTCCACGGCAAAAGGTACCTTATGGCGGCATTGGCGGCTGGCGCTTACGTCGCATAGCGCCGCAATAATCTCTAATTCATTTCCCGAATCGAGCCGATAGTGTTTATAAGCTTTACATATGACACTTAAAGGATACTAAAAACAACATTCTCAACTGATCGGCGGTGGACTCTATGTTATTGTAATAAGTTTTACGACGTCACTTAACGTTGTGGATTGTTACAGTGTACATAATGTTCCAATTTTTTGACGTGATAACGTCTTATAAATCGATGAACACCGGTAGCATGCACGAAAAAGTGTCACGTTGTGGACAGATCTCCATGGTAACGTTGTGGACATATCTCCATGGTAACGTTACGGCCAAAGTATGCAATTTGTCATCAATCTTTCCTATCATCACGTAAAATTATCGTCCGTAAACCGACTTTACAAACAACCATTTTTTTTTGTTGTGACGATCAGAATCATAATTTAAGTATTATTTTCTGTTTCAGGTAAGGAGCCATGTGATTATTTCATCAGACTGTAAGTTAAGTTAGATTAATCAATTCGGATAATCCATTGGAATTTTGACTTTACATTATCGTGTATTAAGTAAAAATAACCTTATAAACCCTTTCCCTTTTAATTTTGGGATTAAAAGTCTCCCATGTCTTAATCCAGAGTTATTCGATGCCGAATTCCATAAAAAATAGTTTTAGCTATTCTAGCAGGATTGAATAATACATACGAATACAAACTTTTACGTATATTAATAGGAAACAAGATACAATGTTTAGAATAAACGCTGCAGTATGTTACAATAGTTTTATGTTAACTGACGTCATTGCTGACCCAGTTTACTATTGTACCTCTAATATACAAGTAAATGACGCAAACATTAAGTACACGAAGTAAGGTAAAATTATTATGTAACTTGAGAATGTTTCTTACAAATCGTAGAGAATACCATTCCGTGAATTTTCTTATTTAAATAATTGTTATTATTTTGTTGTTTTGCTAATTATGTAGAGCTACAGTAAATGGGAATACTATTTTTGTAATGATGCATGAAAGTTTCTTTATTCAAGCAATAGACCCAATACATAATTTTAAAAATACAATTAATATAAGAGAGAGAAAAACCGTAATGCTTTATCATACATTTGTATTCTTATTATTGATACTATTTCATAATAATGTTATTTAATAATGAATCTATGATAAAGATCTCTAACAATCTGGTCAAGTGCGATATTGACCGTCTTCCTTGTAAGAGTAGGTACTGGAATAAAACCGAAACGCTGAGATGTATAATAAATGACACGGTTTACCCGGTTTAATATTTCTTAATTATTATATTAATACAATTTCCAGGGTGACAGTTCAAAAGATAATTAATCGCGAGACATTATCTGATCGCGGCTCGATTAAAAAATCCCATATGTTGTGGACTTGTGTCGAGCTCAACCTTAAATTAAAAAAAGAGAAGTGGCAGGTAATATATCATTCTTATTTTCCGCAATACGTTATAAATTAATTTTATGAAATTGGAAATATACAATATATATTGAAAATAAAACGCACTCGATTGATTGATGTTTTGTTCAGACCTATGTTTGAAAGTAAGTTTGATAGTTACACCTTGTTGCGGTTCGATGGTTCAGTAAACTATTTTTTAAATGATTGCTTAACTATTTAATTAAATCACTTGTTTATTTTAATTATGATTCAAAATGTCATTAGTGTCAACATCAACTATATTCAAAACGTTAGCGACTCAAAACCCTGCAGCTAATTAAAATAGCTCGAACAAGTTTCACCCCTATATCCTTAACAGAAAGTTCACCTTAATAGGCATGTCAACCTGTCACCTAATGTATAACATTAACAGCGTTTAATGGTCAATAAAAACTTGTAGACAGTTGTCAGACTGCGGTTAGGACTGGATCTGTATTACCGTCGTTGACCTATCGTTCGGCTCAGCTAAACCATTCAAACGTGAGCTTAACATCATATTTGTCGATATATATGTTTGCGTTACTATGAGCAGTTGGTGTTAGTAATTTCATTTCACATCATTTATTTCATTAATTTTATAATGTAATATTAGAATTAACAGATAAACCTTACATGCTAACACTCAGATTTCATGAATCATATGTAAAACTTCTTCAAAAATCAATTTCGTTTTATCGGTGCTTGAGTAGTTGTAAAATTGTTAAAGACTTGAGCCTTTTGTAGTGACTTAGCACACGTACCAATTTAGAGACTCGAGTCTATCAGGTAGAAAAATATATTAGATAGAAACTCTAAAAATGACGGATTGTTTTCAGTGACAATTCCGAAATACCCAATTAAAGAAATTCAGCACACAGTCTTATAATCTTAAGAGGAATCCTTAAATACTCTTAAATTGGGCCTCATGTGTAATCGAATATCATATTTAGGTATATATATAAAAACTGATATATCAGTTTTCTTCAAGCCAAAGTGCGCTGCAAGCGGTAAGCGTATGGAATATTGAACGGCGTCGCCCATAGATGGGAGTCGTGTTTTTGCAAGATTTGTTGAAAGGACTGTTAAACATCCATTTATACTGATTTTTCTTTATAATGCTACTAGTTGTTGTTTAGTTTTATAGCTTTTCTTTCTATAATATGTAGTAGGTAACTGGAAGATGTTGGTATGTTATATAGTTATACATACTCGTATATAGCGTGAGTTTCAATCATTCTACTACTAAAAAAGTACTTTAGTAATTAAAGTATACGATTTCCTTTGAAAAAAAAAAATACGTTACTAAAATATTTACTGAAGTACAAAACCTCCATTCGAAAGTTTTTCATACTAACGACTGACACTAATTTTATAATCATACGTTCAGTTCAGATTTAAAATAATTATGTTAAAAAATACAAGTGGACCGCACGTACTTAGAAACAAGTTTCAGTTTCATTTATTTTCATATTACTTACAAAGTTACTTAAAACCATATATGTAACGTCACAATTTTTTTTTACAAATAATATCACCAATTTAATTTAAAGTAAAGAATTTAAGATACAAAATAAATTAATTTTATAACATCGCTTATTGCAGTTCCACTTCAGTAGGTATTGCTAAAAAATACCGGCAAGAATACGTCACAATTAAATGTTCAATAAGTGATGATGTGGTACCAGCGTCACTCGACTTATGTTTTCGATGACTTAACCTAATTATTCACCATTCCTACGAATGTAAATAAAGCAAACATTACAACAAATATTCGGTGAGTCACTTCAACTGCGTCAGTATATGTTTGCCGATTATTGCATTTGTTTGTATTTTCACCGCCGTAAGTCAGGGCTGCAATTATATGAAATTCGATTGCATTATACGAGTACATAATTAAAAAAATCGATTATTTAAATCGATATTTTTAAAACTGGAGACTTACCGCGAAAACCGAGATTCGCAAATTGAGGGGATCTTTCTCTTTTACTCCAATGAAGGCGTAGAGAAAGATGCCCGCAATTTGCGAACTTCGACTTTTGCGGTTAGAGCCCTGACGTTGACGTGTATTTAAGTAGAGTCTGTTCGGAAAGAGAAGCGAGTCGTTAAATGTATTGGGCCCCATACATTCCACGACTCTTCTCTTTCCACACAAACTCTACTTGCCGTTCCATTAAATCGTGTAACAGTATTTGGCACACTGTTTTTTGAAGTACCTATTGTCAGTAGTTTGACATCCGTGTTTTTTTCGTATTCAATTATACCGATTGACCATCTATATTTAATAAATACGAAAACAATTCGATTATACGAATATCGTATCCAATATACGACTATACGGCAGCCCTGGTAAGTGATTTTACGATAATATACCTACGCATTTGTCATATGCTCAAAACACGCTGAAAGCTAACAAATGGCATACCGTAATGGCTCATACATAATTTGTTTTCACATATACAATTATTTTAACTGGCACCAATTGTGTGTACGCGTCCAAAACAAAATAACTATTTTAATGCAATCAAAACCATGTCTGCAATTTTTTTAATTATACACTTGACAGCACTTAGCTCTTAATGTCAATTATTGTGGTGTTATAAAATGACAAAATTAACATATTTCCTTCCAAATTGAGTAATTTAACAAGAAAGGTTGCAAAAAGTAGATCAAGTTATTAAAAACTTGATATACTTATAATAATAACACCTCTTAACAGTTTTACGAGTAAGTACCCAGTTTCACAGATTATAATAATGCCACATTCATCCCAAAATTTACGTCGCAGACAAAATTGAACCTTAACAATCACAAAACACTATTTAAGTATAGAAATACTCGGATACTTTAAGATAAGACTGCCTGTTATTTTTTTTTTCTATGACTTTTCATGTTTTAATTGTAGAACTTTTGGGCACTGAACCTTAATAGCGCGCTAAAGTAGGTACGTTTTCTCAAGTGGAAATTACGTAACAACTTTTTTTTTTCGGCCATAAAGTCATCAGATCTTGTTCGCATAGTATAGCTTGAGAGCTGGTTGACAGTGGCTGAGGAACTTGTTCAATGTGAATGTATATGTCTAGAGCAGTTAACTAGAAGAAAATGAATAATATTATTCCGTAAGAATAATTTATATTATTTAGAAAAAATAAAGGTGATACCCGCGCAGTAATAGATGATTATTATTACTTCGCTACTAAGGTTACACTGTTGTGTCATGTAGTAAATCAGTGGCGATACTTCTCTTACATAAGTTACATGAACGTAGTCAACCATAACACAATAGCGAAACGTAAACAAATAAAGGTCAAGGTTACATTAAGAGTGCACTATTCACAAGAAGTAAGCGTGGAGTAGTAGAGTGCTTAGGTAAAAAACTTCCTTGTACATACCGATTAATGTAAAATTTAAGTATAAAACGTACGTAACGTACGTTTAGGTATAAACAGAAATAGGTAGATGTCCCTCCCATACTAAAAAAAGTGACCGAGCCTTCGAGTGATCTGGCCGGCATAGAGCTGCCGTTAGCCGCGTAAATTGAATATTTACGCCGTTTCGATTCCGGCCTCGGACACTTGGAGGACGCGGGCGGTCACATTCTGTTTCTTAGTACTTATATGACATCTATTTCATTTATGATTTATAAATAGTAGCGTGACTACGTAAAAAAAAGCAGAACAAAATGCATATTTTGAATTCCCACACAAAAGAATGCCATTAATTGAGTAAACCGTACGTAGTATTTGTATTTAAGTGTGGAGTGCAATCAATACCAACCGTTATGTATTGTAGGGATGTAATTATAGAACATGGTTTACCTTTATTTTGCCGTCAATTTTTCTGCAGATTTTCGTTTCACAGAAAATTTTTCAAGTAATTTCAAATCGCAAAATAATCTTTACATAGAATATTTACTTGAAATAATTTTAGTTCGGATTAGTTATGTTTCACCCAAAATTTAAAACATTAGTTTTGTTTCAAGAACAATTTGTTCATGTAATTTCATTTCACAGAATCATCGATCTGTAGAAAGGTCACTTCTTATAAATACGGTTCACCAAAATGTAAAATACAGAATAGTCATTTAGTCGAATTTTATTTATTTAGTCGTTAATTTAACGCAATCGGCTTCCCTGGAAGGAATTCGTTTTTAGGGGTTGCCGTTCTAACCTAACCTAACCTAACTTAACCCACTTTTCTGGCAACAGTTCGTTTTCTTTGGGGTCGCAGTTCTAACCTAACCTAACCCACTTTTCTGGCAACATTTCGTTTTCTTAGGGGTCGCAGTTCTAACCTAACCTAACCCACTTTTATGGATAAAGTTCGTTTTTATGGGGGTCGCAGTTCTAACCTAACCTAACCCACTTTTCTGGCAACAGTTCGTTTTCTTGGGGGTCGCAGTTCTAACCTAACCTAACCCACTTTTCTGGCAACCGTTCGTTTTCTTGGGGGTCGCAGTTCTAACCTAACTTAACCCACTTTTCCAGCAAGGGTTCGTTTTCTTAGAAGTTGCAGCTCTAAAGTAACCTAAACTCCTTTTTTAGCAATTTCAATGAATACTACGAGTATGTGAAAGGTAATTTTGTAAAATAATAATTGTTAAAATTAATATTCTGTGAACTGTAGTGTCGCACAAATAATATTCAATGAATAATAATTCTACATTCAGTCTTTTATTTTATTTAAAAATCTTTGAATAAATATTCTGAATTTTAATCAAGTTACAAAATATGTTTCTTTGAAATGAATAATCGAAGTAACAGAATTAATTGTAACAAAAATGTGCGATTCGATTATTCTATGAATAATTTTCTGTATAACAAAATTCTGCAAAAAATTTGGCGATAAAATATGGGTACACCAATAGAACATAGTGATTTTAGCACATGTAGTGTGTTCTCTTAATGACAGTACTGCGCAGTACTAGTACTTACTAATAGGTAGGTACTATAGGTACTTCCTTCTCGCGACGGTTCGATGCGCACGAGTTACATTAACTTTTTATTTCCATCAATTTCCGTACTTGATTGACGTCATAGGACCAATTTCAGAGGGCGATTGGAAATGTTTTTATAGCGCTTATTGAAATTGCATTACACTATGACTCATACGTGTCGTAAAAGTTTTGAGAAGAAGAGCCGAACACAGTGAAAATCACCAGTTTTAGGAATCTCAAAGAGCCACCAATGTGGCTTTCAGTGCCCTAAGTAATAACTCTTAAATAAGTGTAGATTTTTAGGGAGGCTCAAAGAGCCGCAAACGGCTCGGGAGCCGCACTTTGCCGATCCCTGGATGTGAAAACTGACAAACTAAATAAAATACACAATAAATATAAATCATAAGTACCATCAGCCACAAAAGTCCATGGCGATTTTATCAATGAATTCATTCATAATTTTTTTCATGCAATTTCGCAGCTCACTGTACAGTAAAAAATGACCATTGAACTAAAATTTGTATAAAAAAAAACCATAGAGTATACTTAATTATACATGAATCTGTATCGAAGATTCCATAAAATATCTAGGAGGAGGAAAATTTAAAGGAATTATGTCGCGTATTATGAATTAAAAATACATTCTGATGTTTATTTTTATTTTGTACATAACTATCGCGGTAACCGAACACAATATTTCGTATATGTAACATTAGGTATTAAATCACATCAGAAGCCTAGTTTAAGTGGTTAAAGCAGCAGACCAAGGCATGCAAGAAGATCTCACTTAGTAAAACTGATCATTCAATCATAGAACTAACCTAGATACAAGCGTTTCTAAGTGTGCTCAAAAAACTTGACATAACCTCTTATGTGACTGGTGTACATTTAAATAAATACCTACTTGGCAAATGCAGCATTTCCATATTTACCAACAACTAGTTTGTAAATGTCATTTTAACCAAATGGTTCGATTTGACTAATCTACTTAGTTACCTGAATGTGATTATACACACGCGTAATCTAAGCAGTTAACCCATAATAAGCCCCATAATAAGTATAATAATTTCGCTGTTTTTTTTTACTTATACACATATGTATGGGTACCCATGTAGAAATAATAATATACCTCCATAATAATAATATTCAGATTCAGATTATTTATTCATAAACATACAAAAACGTCGGTTATGTACCGAACGTGAAGCCTTACAATACTTGTCATGTCAATAAAGTAAAAACCAATATTTATACCTACACGGTTATTTCCTCTTGACATTAAAATGGTACAGATAATATTTTCGTAAATCAAAATATCCATAATTATTCAAAATGTCGTGAACAAAAACTCATTTGCCTTACAAGCGCAGGTGAGAAGATTGCTCGTGAAATCCATCTTAAGAGCATTCTCCAATTTTATGTGTATTTCTTTTTTCTTTTTTTGACAATAAGCTTTTAAACCGAGCCGCGCAGGGCTTTTATGCTTAAGATCGGATAAGTGCCTTCGCCCTGAAGGCGAGGCAAAGTTGTATAAACTTAGTCTTAAAACTAAGCAGTGACCTAGGGTTCGAGCTGTAGTTCTTAAGGATCTCAAGATCAACTTATACTGTTTGGTCATACCTCTAGAGTCTTTCGTGATCGTGTAATCAAAGAGAATAACAGCCTGCACCACCGCGCCGCAAAAAAAGCATCATTATCTTCTCGCAAATAAATCGACGGTTCAAGGCCTGTCACCGATATCGTATTGTTTTATTGCACTAACCAATTAATGACCAATTAATGATGTTGATGATCATGAATAATGATGACACAGAATGGACAAGTCAATTAAGGTTTTATTTATTTTAACACATGCAATCAATAAGTTTTTTTAATCATTATCCATCCTAATGGAATGCTGTCAGTCTGTTTTAGGGTTCCATAGGCAAAAAGAAGTCTTTATAGTTTCGCAGTCTACTACTAAGCCAGTAAAAAAATTGTAGGGATATTTATTAATCATTGGAACAAATATTAACACTATTTAGGTACTAATTTTTATATTATTTTCGTTAAATAAGTAAATGTATATATTTCAATACTTAGGACTAATAAAGAGCAGTACAGCAACTACTAAAATAAAAATATTTTTTTTTTAGATAAATGGTATTTTCTGACTTGTTATGTAAAAAAGTCAGAGGGCGGAAATGAACAGAAAAAATTGGAAGTCTCAGTTGTTATTCAATCATATGCGGTGTATTAATATTCTGCAAAAAGTAGTAACGACTACTACGGACCTCTACACTGCAGGGTCCGTCATAATCTTGACTGTTTTTACGATCACTGACTCGCGGCAATTTGTACCGCAGTTGGCTATCTTGATACTATCTCTATTAACAAAAATAGTTTGTCTGTACGTCGCTAGTCCCATACAAGGAGCCGTCTTACACTGGATACGGTGGTATATTAATATTGATAAGTGTTAATGTACGATTTATTGGTATTATGCCTGTTATGGACAGGGATCTAATGATTCTTCTGAGTACATTAAAATGTATATGTCGTCACATAAATACGTCACAGAAACACATATTTGTTGATTTAACGTTACAGTCGACTCTCGTTAATTCAAACCCGCGATAATTCGAACCTCTCTATAATTCGAGGTTATCACGAGTTCCCTAGAAAATCTCTTTATATTTCGAAATAATTCAATACATTTTTAACACTTGGTAATTCGAACAAAAAAATCATCGCTACGTAACAAAACGACGCGTTAATTCGAACTCATAATAGGCGTCAAACACTCGACAATTCAAAGTTATCAGATTGCAGAGGTACCTAAGTGTAAGTACCCTACATTTTGAGACAAGTTCAAGTTCATCGTTTCACGAGCATTTGTTATTGTAAAATCATTTCCGGCAGTTATTGATCAGTCTCAGCAATGTGCTTTGAAGCAAACTAATACCTATTACAGACTTCTTCCCAAAGACTAATAATTAATTCACATTATGTATGTGCATGTAAATATGTACCTCTAACCTTTGGATATTTTTAAAAAATTTGCAGTTAATAAATCATAATTGATTATTACTCAATAATTCGAACTTTCATATTTTTTCTCTCAAAAATTTCAAACTATTTGATATTTCAAACTCTCGATAATTCGTAATATTTTAAAAGTCCCTTGAGTTTCGAATTAACGAGAGTCGACTGTACCATCTACTCTTTTTTTAATGTGATTTTTCAGACTGGAAGACTACTGAAAAATAATTGACTATTATTATGATAGGGAATATAGTTACAGGTATAATTCAGTCAAAACCACGTCATATTGCTGAGTAATGTATTTAGATTTCAATGGGTTATAGTACAGGAATGCCGACAATGAGGATGTATCACAGGTCTTCTAAGAAAAGTGTGTCTCATATAGGTAGGTACTGTTAGTTGTAATTGGAATATGTTTTCTATTTAGTGAAATTTATGTTGAACTATACGTGTACCCTGTTTTATCGTTTATTCAAATTATAATAGTCTAAAACTAGGTATATTATACGCAACTATGTTATAAATACCACTATTCCATTCCGTCTGTGGAATCCCCATTACCTATTTTCCCGTATTCCTGTTAAGATCATAATTTACTAACTAGACCAGTCCTCCCGTACTTCCTCGTCTGTTCTTTCCGCTATGATTTTAATTTAATCTTTACTACCTACTTAAAATCCTACAGCTGTTCTCAATAGGTAGTATAATTTCTTTGTATAGTTTTTGTCTCAGAATATGAAAAATCTTTAGCATAAAATACAAAAAAAAATCCTAATTCCATTTTAGATATGACATAATTTTGCATTGTGCCACTTGACACGTTTAAATCTACGCACTTGACACATTTTCCTGTCACGGGTGGTTTCGCAACGGTGACAGTGACCTTTCCTTCCCAAAATGTGTCAAGACCGGCGCTCGCGCAGGCGAAGTTTTGCTTCTGCGCACCACCGTGACCGCAGCCTCCGGGTTAGCTTGGGGTTTACCATTAGCCAAAAAATTACTTTCCTTGTACTTTTATGTATTATTAATTATAATGAGATATAAGTAAATTCCCAGTGTAGGTATACGTTACATGCTAAATTTCCCGTTATTAAATTTATTTATGGCAGATGTATTTTGTAGACGATTGAAAAAAAAACCAGTGATGTAAGTTGAAAAGTACATAGAAAATACAAGGTGATATGGCTGGGTTTATTACCTTAAAAGGCTATGGAAAATAATTTTCTTTTTACAAAGCTGTCAGAATTGACGTACAAACAAAAGACATCGGAAGGTTGCGCGTGCGTCACGTGCGCTCTTGACACAGCAGTTGTAGCACGTTAACTGTAATTTGCGTAATTTGACTATTTGGTTGTAGTTTTGACCATAATGTTTATACTATAAACTATAAACATTATGGTCAAAACTACAGCCAAATAGTCAAATTACGCAAATTACAGTAAACTTTATAGAACTGAACAGTTCAACTATTAAGAGTTTTTCACAATAGATTCAATACAACATATTAACAAAAGAGACGTGAAGAAATTTAGGCAGGTATAACGGCTCGATTCGGGAAATAAATTAGAGATTCACTAGATATGAAATAGTAAAGATATGTGACGTAAAGGTACCTTATGGCGGCTGGCGCCGCGATTTGGGAAATGAATTAGTGATTCACTAGATATGAAATAGTAAAGTTATGTGACGTTCCACGGCAAAAGGTACCTTATAGCGGCTGGCGCTTACGTCGCATAGCGCCGCAATAATATTGGAGCGACCTTAATAATAGCGTAAGCGCTAATCGCCATAAGGTACCTTTACCCGTGGGACGTCACATATCTTTACTATATCGTATCTAGTTAATCTCTGATTCATTTTCCGAATCGCGCCGTAAGCCATTGCCATATGCAAAGTTTTCAACTCTATACTTATATTTATTTTGTTTTTGTGGGAGTTATATTATTTTTCTCATAGCATGAGTAAGGTGACAGCTGTCATCTTAATACAATTTAGCATTTTAAGGGTATACATTTTATGGAGATGACAAACCGTCGCCGTGCCCAACCTTTGTGAAAAATATTATAGTCAAAGGTGGTTTCCCATTATCTACCCTATCCTCGTAAGACCCAAGCCGATTTTTGCGCTTTTGAATTTGGAACCTCCTTTTATTTCTATAGGAGTTCATAACCCGAATTTAATTTGTACTTGTACAAGTACGCGGGACTTACGAGGCTAAAATACTATAATGATATACCGGGTGTGGCCTGTAACATGAGCAAAACATTAAACTGTAGGCTGTACTCCTCATACTGACCAACATTTGTTCAGCGACTTATAAAAATAACTTGTGGTTTGATTTTTATTACACTTTAATGTTTATTCTAAGACGCAATGTATTGCGAATTTTGTTATGTTTAAGGCGTGACAAGCAACGTCAATCACACTAATATGGCGTGGCGATGGCGTCCATTGAAGATAATATTTATTTTGTATGAAAAATAGGGAGTCTAAATACTTCATAATTTTTAAAAGTTGTTGAACAAAAGTGTCACCGTTTGAGGAGTACAATCTATGTCTTAATTCTTTGCTCGTGTTACAGGCCACACCGTGTATACCGTAATCGGCGCTATCATTTACTAGTGTTGTAGGGTAGATATTGTGAAACCAATGCCCTTTGATTAAAAGAATAGGATAAATAAATTAGTGTTTTCCACCGATTATTACTAAACTGCATATTGAAAATGTGGAAAATAGGCATAATTTATAAGTACCTGAAACAACTTGCCAAATTTATGATTGTGATGGTCACATGCTCGAAGCATATACGAGCACATGTTTGTTTGTATTTATAATATAACGTGCAAGTGCGGAAGGTCTCATTTAGCTCAAAGACGCTAAGTACGTCATGTGCGATCTTGACACGCACCTGCTTGACCGACCTTCCGACAATGCCTGGCCAAGTGTGAGTCGGAATTGTGTACCGAGAAATCTGACTCCTTGTCCCATCGATATAATATTTTTAACTTTCACATTTTGACTAAATCTTAGATATTTACTAAATCTTAATTTCGACGTAACGACGCTGGTTATACTGATCTTGTTTGTGGATGACTGATGTCCCAACAAAACGTCAAAACAGAGATTTACGACTAAAGTATATGAAAACAAACAATTAGACAGACTGACAAGGTGGGTACGAAAAGGTACCGAAATTAAATTCTTTGACTGTACCACGTACGTGGTACGTGCATTACCTATTTATTTATTACAACACTAAAATAATACTTTGTATAATTGGAGAGTTTACTAAAAACAGAAGTTGACAATAAAGGTGGCCTAGCCTGTAGGTAAGTACGTACCTAGATAATCGTCTCTTGCAAATAATTACTATAATATTTTTTGATAAAATTTATTGCTTCAATAAGTACCTACATAAACATTATTGTTTTTTTATGCATAAACTTCGTCTGAAGAAGAAATTCTGTTTATTAATAACACACATATACCACAAATTTATATAATCCTCTATGTTCTGATATCGTAGTGTGTTTTCGTTGTTAGCAATCGCTACAATCTAGATCAAAAACTAGTTAAGCCGTAATGCCTGGAACCGGTTGCTGGTGGCAGTTATAATTAACTTTGACACGGATAGGTTTAGCTCTATCTCTATCATTTCCTTTCACACGGCAATAACTTCAATATTATTTTATTTCTTTATTTAGAAACAAACAGTCTCTTATAGTAATAAATTATTACAATAAAGGGTTATCAGACTTATAGACCTACACAGTTAAATTTAAAACATTTATTTACATACAATATATATACAGTGGCACTACTAAACGAAATGAATACACAGTTTCTTTATAAGAATATATAAACCATACAACTTATATAAGTAGTACTAAAACTAAATGGAATTTCAAAGTTGAAATGAAATTAAAGTTAACAAAAATACTCGTACATCCTAACAAAAACGGATAAATTTTAATAACAAACAAAAAGTGCACTTAGAGTTATTAACTATCTAATTAAAGCCTATTAATACACTTCAAGGTCAGTCGTTTGAAACTATATGACTTTTCATTGAAAATATCTAAATTTTGAAATTTATCATCGTACGTCCTGCATGCTCTTCTAATGAAACCGTTTCTCGCGTATGAAGTTCGGCTACGAGGAATATAAAAGAGGTTCTTCTTTCTACATGCTCGCTCACAACGACGGGGTACTCTAAATATTACCGCTTCTTTACACAAACATACTTCCCCCCCCCCCCTCCCATTCCTCAAAAAATATTGAATTTCGTACAAATTAAGAAGGCAAAGTTATCATTTTTAATGTTCCTTTTTTCTGACACTACACATTTTAGAAGCAAATTACACAACTTAACCACACATAAGGTTTCTTCATCATTCTCATCATCATTAACTTATTAGAGTTATCCTCTTCTCGGTGAAGTATCTTCCAGCTTTCCCTATCTTGCGCCAGCTCTTTCACTTTTTGATACGACACGACCCCTACTTTTTCTTTCACTTGCTCCAAAAAGCAAGCATTGAATTCTATCGGTACATAAAGTAGTATGACGTCCGTAAAATAGGTAGTATGAGTTTGGAAACAAACTTCTGGGAGTTATATCTTCACTCGCCACTGCTCGTAACTACACATAGATAATTAAACCGCCAAAACAACATTACAGCAATAGAAATATGCACCACAGAGAACCATTAAAACTTATCTCCAACATCAAAGTGCTTGCGTCAAAGCAATAAAAACCATCAAAGTGTACGCCTTCATTGCTTTAGTCAAACTCAAACTGTTAGTTAACAAATGCTAAGGAAAAGTCAAGATAAATTGATAGAAGATTATAGAAGAAAACTAGGATTAGGATTTTTAAAATAGGAATAGAAATGATTTATTCGTAAGTACAAATACAGAAGAGGAAATAGAACAAACATAGGAAGGAGAAAATGCCACGAAATGGTCTCATATCAGCATGGTGCTGGCGACTTCCAGCGCTCATCTTCCGATAAATAATTTCCGATAATAATAATAATGACTTAGTCAAATCACAATATTTACCTTAATTTTAATAGACCCCGATTCCTACTAATCTGTAGGAAACCTTAATTAAATATAAAAATATTTCAGGCCTCAAACGTAAGTAATAAAAATAATTGAAGAAGACTCAAAAGTATTTTCCTTACAATTGCTAAAATAGATAAACACTAGGGTTTCTGGTTTCTCGACCTTTTTTATTTCTCGAGGCACGGGAATTCTCGACCAGGATTTCTCGAGTTTCTCGAGTATCTCGAGAAATTTTGAAAGTTTCAAAAAGCACCATGTTATTTAAATATTTTTGCTTTATTACAAATTAGACTCATAGGAGACGTAGGTGAGATCAATAATCAAACAAATGGTAATATTTATTTACCATAAATTGCACTTAATAATCAAAAGTTCAACAATAGAAAAAAAATAACAATAGTGCAGGCGTGCGCGCCGACCGTGTGATATGCTATAGTGTATTTCTTAAGGTATTTAACAAAATGTAAGTAAACAAACCACAATATGGTATTTTATTAGGCAAGAAATTTCAAGTCAATTAATTTAACTCGATGTGACAAACTTACAGAATTATTACTTCGTAATATTACTTCCTCAACGTAACAATAAAGCTGCTCAAATTGTGCTTTTTTGCTAATAGGAATATATCGGGATGATTTGATTAATTTAATTTTGTAATATTTGTTATGAGTGTTATAACATGGCCTAAAACTTCGTTTTTTTCTAGCATAAGAGAGCAGATAAGTCATCTTGACGTGTCTTTTTATTGAAAAGCTCTTTTGAAAAATAAATAATATACGATCTTTTAAATTTTATTTTAAAGCGTTTTTCAAGAATAAGACACGTCAAGATTGTTTACCTTTTTCCTAATGGCAAAAAAAAACGAGAAAGCCTAATACGAGACGAATTTCGGTTTAAGCCAAAACGATAGAAGACGGATCAAGGCAGTTTTTTATTTGGTTCGTTAGCTAGTAAATGTTTTTAAGTAGGTACCTACCTGAAAATGTAATTAAAAAAATGTTTGCCTCTATTTAACTACCTAAACAAATACACTGTAAATAGACACATCACTTGTTATACACGTCTTTTCTTTTTACTTATCGCAAGAGATTTATTTCTCGAGTTCTCGAGGCATTGAATTTTTTTTTCCCGTCTCGACAAAGGACAAATTTCTCGAGATTTCTCGCCTCGAGAATTCTCGAGCAGAAACCCTAATAAACACTCCTAGATACCTATACCTTAAAATAAATAGACCCTCTAGGCGTAGCACGGTAGTATAAACTTGACTACTAGACAATGACGTTCGTTCTAGCGGTCAACCACATGAGGATTTGCCAACTATCGTCGAGCGGTACGAGATTATGGAAATACCCTTGTGGAATCCCTGGAAACAGAAAATTCCCTGTGGGAACAGTTAACTAGTAAAATTGCCTAAGATTGTCAGCATGCTTCAAGTTACAATTAATATTGATATTGCATTCCTTTCGGTCCTGGTCATATGCAGCCAAGGAATATACAGATTTTTTCACTATGCTTCTCGCTCCGCTAAAGTGAGCGCACTCTGTATTAGTAAAAAAATATTGTCAGCGTATACATTTTGAGATAGATCCAAGGGCCGGTTCCAATACTATGTAATCATGCCTTTATGCCGGCAGGCCGTACTCTTGTTTTCAGCCTTAAAACGTGCAGGAGATAAACATCCTTAGCGTCATTATGTAATTGTCCGGGACTAGCATCGGTTCCCACACACCTAATGGCTTAACTGCAGATAATGGAAGTTATTATTGTCTTTGTTTTTATGCGGCCCTGGTAGATAATAGTATTTATATTTAGACTTAATTACTGGCATACGTAATTACTGGCGAAAAATGGAATCTTGAGCGTTGCGAGGGTTTCAAAGTTTTAACCCTCGTGGGGTTAAACAAAATTTGCCCCCGAGTGAAACACAAAATTTTTCACCACACCAACCCGAAGCAAATATTAAATGTAAAATATTAAACAAAATCAAACGAAATCAAATCCAAATGAATGTTAATAAATAAATATTTATCACCCAAAATCATCATTTAAAAGTCAATTCTACCAGCAAACTTAAGAAAACAACTCAAAATTTTGCATTTGATTACTTTGCCTCACATGTGAATAAAATGCAACTTTGCTATCAGTTTTTGAAGTGCAAAGTAAGCCTTTCCGAGCTGGTGTCGTGAAAAAATACTTATACACCCTGCAGTAAAATGGGTGAGTAGAAATCTTTTCGTGACCAAGAGTTAAAGAGCAGAGCCACCGTAGGATTTTTTTCCATGGAACTCTATGTTTAATAATCGATAGACATTGGCTATTAATTGATTGAAGATTATCTTTTCTTGACCTTCACTTGAGTTTCTTGGACTTCTGCCATTTGCAATCATGAGAGCGGAAGTGTTCTACAGATTACTGCCGCCTTTTGACTTAGTCATAGAATTGAAGAATCACAATACTTAGACCGTCATTCAATCCGGTGATCACTTTTATTTGTACCTATCTACATACCTATACTACATACTTATAACGAAGTCAGTAAATGGCGCAGCATGTATTCAAACAAAGTATGTATACAAACAAGCAAAATAACATCAAAAGTTACATTTACAAGCATCGGAAAACATAAACCTTCAAGCAGCTGTCATTGATGACAGGATCAGCGTGACGTGGCGACTAACGGATATAACTATCGTTTTTAGGGTTCCGTACAAAACGTAAAAACGGACCCTACAGACACGGAAGGGTAAAAACCGGACAAGTGCGAGTCGGACTCGCCCACCGAGGGCTCCGTACTTTTTAGTATTTGTTGTTGTAGCGGCAACAGAAATACATCATCTGTGAAAATTTCAACTGTCTAGCTATAACGGTTCGTGAGATACAGCCTGGTGACAGACGGACGGACGGACGGACGGACAGCGAAGTCTTAGTAATAGGGACTCCGCTGTCTGTCTGTCACCAGGCTGTAATACGAGAACCCTGATAGCTAGACAGTTGAAATTTTCACAGATAATGTATTTCTGTTGCCGCTATAACAACAAATACTAAAAACAAAATAAAATAAATAATTAAGTGGGGCTCCTATACAACAAACTCCTCTCATCTACTCAAAGGTTAACTGGAAGAGATCCCTCAAAGGGATAAGTTCGCCTTTGTACTTCTTACTAATTGTATGTTATTTTTAATATGTCTTTTTGTACAATAAAGAGTTTACTACACTTACTACTACTACTACAAACGTGATTTTTTTTGTCAATTTATGCGTAATGGTACGGAACCCTTCGTGCGCGAGTCCGACTCGCACTTGGCCGGTTTTTTTGCTTTTATGTTTATTAGTTATGTCATCGACGAAATGACAAGTTTTAGTCATAAAATGTTGAACGGACACAACTGATCCGTGGGTCAAACACATTTTAGAAAAAGGCCACTTCTGTGGACAATACATTAATACAATGAAAGTTAATAAAGAATCAGAAGGTATCATACATATCAGGTTACATATATATCCCATTTTTCTTATTTGAATTACAAGTACCTACTGAAAAATTGTATCCTACTTGTAAGGGAGCAGCGTAAAAATTAGGTTCTCTTAACTTTACGATGTCTACAGGAAATACGCGAACGAGCATACTATACAATGTGTATGAGTAGTCTCTATTGTTTCCCATAAAGTTTTAAGTCATAAATTATTGTTTGTCGGCATTTTCGTTAGTCAGATATGGTTTTTCTAGAAACGCGTAACTTTTCAGGAATGCCATAAAACAAACCTAAACCTATCTATAGGGTAACCTTACGAAAATCCTGAAAAGTTAACGGGGTCAGAATTATGACTAATGTAATGATAAACTGGTAATCATTACATTATGACTTTCAATAATTATGTCAAACAAAGGGATCCGGTATGACCCGTAATATATTGCCTACGTCCCAATCATCCTGTAATTTTATTGGAAGATACTAAAACTTCCTCTTGTTGAAAAGTCGCATAAAGGAATTTACGGCCCGATTCGAACTTTAAGATATGTCATTTAATAGATCTAGAAACGATATGGATTAGATATGTCAGTGTCAAATGTGACGCTTCTTCAAACAAAAACGTCACTTTTAACACTGACATACCTATCTAATCCATATCGTTTCTAGATCGTGTCTTGAAGTTCGAATCGGGCAGATACTTTCCTTGATAAATTCGACTGAACTTCACCTTTAGTGATTAATAAATACGTAAGTACCTGCAAAGTAAACAGCAATAATTCCTCTCCCGCACTATCAAAAACCTTGGTTATGCGATAAAAAGGAATTAACAAGCGACGATCTACATACCTTGAATCGCATGTCTATATATAGCCCGACGTGAGACAGGTAGGTAACGTGTTACGTATAGGTTGGGTCATTAGCCTGCAAATGGGGTAGGTGTGACGTAAACAGACGTGCACTTATAGATCTGCTGTTATTACACTTTTAAGTGAGTTACGCATAAGTTAAATTATGTGGAACATCACACAAAATGAAAATAATTAGAAGCGCTGGACGGAAGGAAAAGATTAAATAAATAAAAGAATATTTTGATTAGTGATTTTCGCAGATACATAAAACGTATAAGGAAAAAAATATAGATAGCTGAAACTACCTACGACGTGTTTTGAAGCCGTAAATATCAAAAAAGTGACTGGGTGATTATTCCGGATACACAGTACGTATAAGGATAAAGTTATATAGGTATTTGAAACTACGTATTTCGAAGTCGTAAATATCAAAAAAATCAATGGGTTCAATAAATACTTATCCTAGTAAGAATGAGATAATGTCTGTCAGTCATATTTTACACTCTATTCATTAAAAATACGGGAAACACATCGATCATCGCTTACACATCGGGTATCCTATTAACCATATTATAATTTAGTACTCATTCAAAATGCGGAAAAAACGGTAATCGGATAGTAACGAAATATTCAGTAAGTACCTAATATACAATTCAATCTTCGTCATGGGTGCAAAACTGACGCACATAAACAAACGCTAGTTCTGGAAACCTCTATAGTCAGCAATTAAACTACAGTAGGAACTGGGTCGTAATAGTCGTAAACATGTCCTGGAAAAACAGTATTATTCATTTTTAACTGTTTTATGTCCCTAAGCAATGGTACCTAATATTAAACGAGGATATTACGACGCGATAACTTAATGTGACTCAAGTCATTGGATATTTATTTTACTTTTTACGAAAATAAAAATGTTGAGGCAATCGCATTGTAAAAGTTACGAATTACGAGTAGGTATTTAAATATGTAACTACTGTGGCGTTCCTTCATAATTAAGAAAATCGCTTTCTCAATCTTCTAATTTTCGACACATGAGGTAGTAAGCCCCAAGTACTAGTACAAGTTCTAGTACCAAGCATAATTTAAGCTACAAAAATGATGGAATCAATGATTGTCTACAAATACGTGAATGATATTTTATTAGCGCAATTGTTTGCCGGATATAAATTTAATGGGAAAATGTAATGCACTCATTTAATAAATTGTAACCCAAATTAGCGAAAATTATAGGTAAAGCTTTACACGATTACTAGAAATTTTCTCTGTGACCCCGAAATCACCTACGTTATCAATGTTATCATTCAAATTTTTCTCACTGTGGTGTATGATACACAATGCATAATGATAATTGTATCTTGTATAAGACTAGACATAAATGTTTAATAATCAACATCATCTCAACGTAATGTGAAAACATGATGTAACGTATTGCGACCTTAGAATTGCTAAACTAAATTTATTTATTTATTAATTTATTGCTATTACATAAAAGTTATCGAGAATCACGTGTCAGGGTAGAATTGAATCTATTATGTTAAATAATAACCGGAGAACAACAGCACCAAAGTCATCAACTTAGTATTAACGCGCAGAATTTTAAAACATACGCCATTTTTGTTTGTAATATATTATCTTCTCGTATGATATCTTCAGTTTATGATCTTAGTTTTTTGTCGTCCTGAAGAACTACTTCAAACCTGATCCTAAGACCAGACTAAGGCCGGAGCCCCACTGCTGCGCACGCTACATCCACGGCCCACGTTTTAATACAAACCGTGGGCAAGCCCACGAAATTTTGTATAGGAACGTGGGTCGTGTACATAGCGTGCGCAGCAGTGGGGCTCCGGCCTAATCCTTCTTAAACGTAGCCAAAACTTCATCTCAGATTATCATATTTTATCGCACGTGTATTAGTCGTCATCCTCTTAGTCATATTTCTAAATTCTAATAAATCATAGTGATAAATGATAGCGCGCGCAGGGAACTACACAGTGCCAATGAATATAGCTAAACAAATTTTCGCGTCGCGTAAACTCCACTGCAAAACTATGACATAGTATCGTCATCTACTTAGAACATGGACCGCCCTCTAACTGGTATCCACCAATACGTTGACGTCCCGCCATTGACGTCACATGCGCTTGCGGTTCGCTACTGACTCAGTTTGACGCTTTATATTACCAACGCTATGGTTGCAGCATTCAGTTCGTGTTTACTTAGTGCGTGATATACTCGTACTGTTTTGTAAATTGTGTAATTTGTGCAAAATGTACGTCGCCGATATTTGTGTCAATATTGAGGATTTCGTGGATGTGGTGTATTGCGCTTACGTGAAGACCCACAGTCCGAGTAAGGTTTGTGATAGATGTTTATTTGTAAATTTCTTTTTTCAAAATAATATCTGTATTACGTAAAGGGTTTTCTTTTTTATAAAAATAGCTACTTATTTGAATACATCGAAAATGTTATCCTAGACGTAGTCATTACTGTCATTAGATGTTTATATTAAAAGATATCAGATAATATAAACCTTATGATTACTTACTTGTTATAATATGGTCAAGTACCTTGTGGATTTTTTTTGTTACTTGTTAGAATTTATAAAATAAATCCACAGTAGGTAAGTATTTAATTGTTCTAACAATGATTACTCTTCAATAAATCAATAACCTAATATAAAATCATGCAAACTTTTAGTGATTGGACCTTTACTGTAATAGAGTAATTATGTTTACTGAGTACCTACATGTATTCAGCATTTAATTAACATACAGTATACAAACATTGACGATAATGACATAATTATTGAGACATTTTTCCGCAATTGGTACCCATATGACGTATAATTGTACTAATTATTTAGGTATTATACATATTTACCCTATAGATGTTTTCGGATAGTGACCACGTACCCAAAGATACAGCGTGGTAATAAGATAAACTGACGATATGGTTCCGATCGGATGAAGGAAGGAAGAAGGAAATATTTTTCGGCTGACATTAAGATAGTGTTGTCTCACTTTATTCTTCTTAGCATGAGCATAGCTCGTATTAATTACGGCGACACACGTAGTAAACCTACATCTCTGGATGAGTTGACAATTGTCGAATATTTTTCTGGACTGGCTCTGTTATTCAAGTGTGGACAGACGTTGACGCATGCAATATAAATAACTTAGGTACTGCCTGAAAGTTATTGTCATATGCCGAAGTATGTTGACCTATATTGGTATGCAGCAGAGCGTTCATGTTGTATTCTAGAACCTTGGAGATTTTCAGGCGATGTTACTGGACAATGGCACCTGTGTACATTTTGTAGAGATATATGGTAGTTGTAAGCAAAAAATATGATAATTAAACCGTTCCAACGGAGTGCAGCTGTATATTTATTTCCCTTTCTTGATAAATAGTTATGAACTTCCATGGAAAAATTGCGGCGTAAAATATATCCCACATTATTTTTCATTTGAACAGTTCAGTAGCAGAGTGTCTTGAAAGTTTTGCAATACTTGAATTATTATTTCCGAAATTACATTAGCCACTCTAATTCCATTTTACTCGTCATCTTTTGGACACTGCACATAGCATGTCGAACACTAGTACCACCACATTATATATTTTCCAAACATTTTGGAAGCGTTATAATCTACATGTAATCAGTTTTTTAACACACGTGCGTACCTACTTAACCACTTTTTTCTCTTTTCAGCAATCAGAAAGATGGCGTAAGCTCCGGAATATTGTGCAGTGGACGCCGTTCTTCCAAACCTACAAAAAGCAGCGATACCCCTGGGTGCAGCTAGCGGGCCACCAGGGGAACTTCAAGGCGGGCCCTGACCAGGGTACCATACTGAAGAAGCTTTGTCCGCAAGAGGAGAGATGTTTTCAAGTAAGTTCTTTGGTTGACTGTGTACGAGTAAAACTTACGCACACACAATTCGGGGGAAATAATATGTAAATCTAAGTTATCTAGCTTTTGACGTGGTTGCTTAAACTTTATCTCTTCACTTAATACTTCACTAACCCAGTACAATGTCGCGTGATACTATCGCAGCACACTCGTACTAGGAGTGCAGAGTTGATAGCGTATTTGAATCTTTCGACTGCAGATATTTAGAGGTATTTACCTCACTACTATCAAGTACTTGCTACATACTTAAAACCTTATTGTATTGGACGTTCTACAGTGCCTACGTCCCGTAAAAGGACAATACAGCCTTAAGTAAGACAGGAAGATTTGGAGATTACTAAGAGAAACCGCATGACTAAGTCGTGAATGAGATTTCTAATTACTCCTTAACTGATGCCATTCTTTTGTTTCAAAAGTTTCTGTAAATTTTCCGCCTACATAACCATGTGTGTTACAACTACTAGGAATTATGACAAATGGTTTTCCAGTGTCACTGCCTCATTTTTCCTAATTTCTCTTTGTGAGTCATTGGAATATGTGATCGGAGATCGTCATATGGACGTGTTTTATTGCACGTAGTCGATCATTAAAGTGTTTATATGATTTGGAATTCGCATAAGTGGTTTCGAATCCTTATTTAGACTTGGAGCATAATTAATAATACTGTTGCCGCGTTTTTTATGATGATTATAATAGTTTCCATTCGAATCTTTTTGTAGTTTCTTTATACAGTAGGTATACAGTCTCATTACTATTCTATCGATATGCGTAGATATTTCTTTGTTTAAGTAAATTCTTTATTTCTATTGATTGCGAAATTATTGTGAAATCAATTCTTGTTAGATTATTTGTCTATTTCACTTAGATATATAAACTACAGTTTATCAGAAGTTTATTGTTTTCACCACACCACTAACTTACATATTTTTCCTCGGACCACCTAAAGTTTTTTTTTTTTCAAATTATAGTTATATCTCTGCTGTCTGCCTTTACTTTTGAATTAAATAAATTAAATATTTATCTCCTTTAAATTAAACATTGATTTCTTTCTTAACTGTCCTTGTAAATTAAATTATGAGAGATTTTTTGAAAATCCTAAATACGCACTTACTTAAATGTTTCATCGACGCCATGGTTTTACCCAGCTATTTGGACTATGTATTGTTGACGAAAGATGATTTGCATAGTACCTACCAAAAAAAACAATAAGTGTCAAACATTTTACTAATACAACTATGCATAGATATTAAATGTTTCGAAACAGACCTTCAAAATCATCACCTTTTAAACCTATCTACCTTACCTAGTCAATGTAGGCAACAAATTAAAGATTTCTAAATTTGTTGAAACTATTCGTAGCTATTTTTGGATAAATCTGAGACTGCCCCAAAATGGGAAGTTTATGGCTCCAAATCCATGGGAATCAATTATGTTAAAATGGATTTGAGTTTAAACTGACCATTCCAGTTATTCGATTGACGTCAGCCAGAGATAAATTGCTAGGCATGCGTCATAGATTACTTTATTTTTAATTACCAAACTATTTTCATAAAAAAACAGTTCAACGACTGATTACTTTTTTGCTCTTATAAGTAGTTTAGAAGGTCGTAAATTACTGCTATTTACTAAATATGAATACAGATTTTTATTTTATTTTTGGGGCATAGTGGCAGAAATGGATGGTTCTTGGGGTTGTATACTTTGGAAAAAATGTTAATGCTTTATTTCCTAATCATAAACCTTACATCTTAAATAAAAACTAAACTTGTTTTTTCTTATTATACTTGTGTTAAACAAATGATAAATTTCCTGACATACATCTAACTGTATCGAGCTCAGATGATCATTCTTACTGTTGAATTCCAACAAGGAACTGTTATACCTACTTTCAATATAATAATAGTAATTTAGTTATAAGTTTTTGTGTGATATCTAGATTTTACTGTCCATAACTGAATTTTATTTTATTTTAATTATTTATTAATATGTGATTTTAAGCGGAAGTTCCTAATTTGTGTGTATGTTCGTTTCAGTTGCTGATGAAAGACATTCTTCGGCCGTTCGTCCCGGAGTACAAGGGCCAAGTCACGTGCGACGATGGAGAACGTATCCTTTTCGATAAAAAAAACGGGAAAGTACGAGTCGGACTCCGTGGGTTCCGTACTTTTTAGTATTTGTTGTTATAGCGGCAACAGAAATACATCATCTGTGAAAATCTAGCTATTACGGTTCATGAGATACAGCCTGGTGACGGACAGGCAGACGGACAGACGGACGGTGGAGTCTTAGTAATAGGGACCCGTTTTAACCCTTTGGGTACGGAACTCTAAAAAATGCCAATATTAGAATTTAAAAACAGGATAAAATATAGGTTTATTGCAAATTAGGTTCTAATTTCCAAAGTAGTTAAATTATTAAACTAAACTAATTCATAAAACTTAGCAACTCTGCTAAATGTTGTCCCTTTCTAACAATCAGAAATGTAAAAATGACGGATAAAGACAAACGATTATTAAGGGCTTGGTAGACTTTAAAAGCGTTTATGATTTTTATGAATAACGTCAGAAGTTATTTCATATTTTTAATAATTTTCTTCTTCAACTCTTTTTTAATCAGTTAATGACATAATGACTTTATCAGGATAACTATATCACCTAAAACAACTACCGCAATTTTGAACTCTACTCCCATACTAAATCTGGGTAACTGAGCAACATTAATTCATTATTATGATCATATCATCGTTACTAATTATATATTTAACAATGATTCAGAACACGTGGCGAAAAGTGATTAAACTTTAAGAGGTCAATGATGTAATCAAACGTAATACTTTACCATCCGATACGAGGTGTGCTGCAGAGATTATGAGTAAATCAGGCGCAGTTATAACTAATTCTGCCTTGTTATATTCATTAGACTAAAAGTTAGGGACATTAAACTATAATGTCGAATAACTTGCGTTTGTTTTGTATTTGTAACTATCGGCAATGGGAAAGATAAGTTAGTTAGCTCGTAAACTTTTGTATGAACCTAGTGCACTTAGAATTAGTTAGGCCCGCTATTTTCTCAAACTATCTCGTTTATAATATAAAGCTGCAATGATGTTTATTTTACCAATAATTATTATTGCTTAGGCGGTTAGATTAGCCGTGCTTGCTTGGTTCACGATGGACACTGAAAATACTTTACCGCTTGACTGACAGTGACAGCACTATTCCTTACGATATAGTGACTTATAGTTCGTTTTTTTAGCATTAGAAATAAGGTAAACAATTTTGATGTGTCTGTTTATTGAAAAACACGTTTTAAATTTAAGTCACTGCAAATATGTAACAATTATGAATCCAATACGATCATTTATATTCTTCTGCTTTCATAAGTAATACTTACTGATTTTAAAAAGCGTTTTTCAATTAACTTACCTTCTTTCTAATGCTAAAAAAAACGAACAGTGTTTTACAAATTTTACTTCCATGCACTAAAAAGTTTATTTACTGGTGTGTAATGAATTAGAGGAAAGCCACAGTAGCCAGTAACTATCCAAAATATTTCTTAACCACCAACTACCAGTATATCTCCAACTCCAAGACCTGCTGAGCAACTTCGACAGCCCCTGCGTCATGGACTGCAAGATCGGAGTCAGGACATATTTGGAGGAGGAATTAGCTAAGGCCAAGGAGAAGACGAAGCTAAGAAAAGTAAGTATCTTTTACCTCTCATCATCATTCGCTTGCCCTTATCCTATTCATTTGGGGTCGACGCAGCATGTCTTTTTCTTCCATACCTCTCTCTCGCCCGTCATCTCATCATTTACTCGCGTTGGTAACTTGGTTTCATATCATCTCTCACACAGTCCATCCACCTTTTCCTTGGTTTTTCTCTCCTGTTACTTCCCTCCACATTTATTCGTAATAGGTACCTTTCACGTCAGATGACTTTCATCTCTCCGCATCACATGCCCGTACCACGCTAGGTGATTCGCTCATTACTTTTTCTACTATCTTTTACCTCTATAAAGCGTAAATAGTTTTATTTTAAGAATTCCGTACCTGGATGGTGCCAAATTATATATTTATGATATAGAAAACCAGTTACAAATCGCCAATCATGTTTATTTTTTACATATTCAATAAACATATTATTAAACATTTAATGTTGAAATGCAGTAAACAATCCAACAATCAAACAATCCAATGAAAATCCAATGATACTTGTGTTATACAATCAAAAATCTAATCTAACTACATTCTGTTTTGGGATCATCAATGTCAAGTTTAATGTACCTACCTACTTTTATTTTACTGTGGGATAGCGCAATGTCGTTGGATATTATCGTAGGCAATATGAAATGGACATGATAAGAAACCATATCGACAGAAGAAACTTGTTTTTTATTTTTAATTGTCAACCATTTCTCTTTATTGACCTTACGACAATTAAGACTAGATTATGACCAATGACGTCATTGTTCGTTGTTAATTTATATAAATAGCCTTACTATCACAACTGTTTATAAATAACACCGCCCATTAAAGCCAAGAACGAGATACGTGAGGATAAAATGGCATAAACATCATAAATTAACAATCATTCTTTTGTTTTATGATTCAATCAATTCGTTGACGTAAAACATTAAACCACTCGAAATTAAGCTAGTCGTTATCGCTAAGTTCATAGTTTCGTAATCGCCCAACTTATAAACTGTGTTTATTTTTTATTTGAAACACGAGTTAAGATTTATTCGCCCTTTTTAATTCAAATCGTTTATACATGCGGTATACTACTTTAATATTCATGTTTGTTTTTATGTTACTTAATTGAACTGCTTGATTTCTATATTGATGATGTTTTGTGCTTTTAATTACCCATATTTCTAACCTAAACGTGATGCTTCTATTTCAGGATATGTATGAGAAAATGATCCAAATAGATCCCAAAGCGCCTTCTGAAGAGGAGCACAGAAGTAAAGGCGTCACGAAGCCCCGCTACATGATCTGGAGGGAAACCATCAGTTCCACTTCGACCCTTGGCTTCAGGATCGACGGCGTCAAGAAAGCTGACGGCACCAGCTCCAAAGACTTCAAGACTACCAAGTCCAGAGACCAGATCATGGAGGCGTTTAAGGAGTTTACCAGCAATTTTCCTAATGCCCCGGTAAGTTGATTATAGAACTACCAATTTTAAATTGGCGGATTTTGAAACATTACTAGCCCCGATGCATAGGTATATGTTTTCGTCTAGTCTCTAGTCAAACCATTTTTTGAGGTTCTCGCGTTTGTACAAGAATAATGTAAGTTTAAAATCACTAATATTTTTTTCGCTTGCTTATTATGTTTGTGCAACCGAATTTATGTTGAAATCATATTCATAATATGTATAGGTAACTTATTATGTTTCTCAATAATGACAAGGCATCATAATGAAACAAATTAGACTGCTCATTATGGGTATGAATGACAAGGATTGGGCTATATGTAGGTATAGTATCCACCATGAGCCTGACTTTTACCACTTGGAAACTGAATTTCTAGTCAAATGTATGCAGGTTTCGTCACGATCTTGAACTTGAACTTGAAATTGAACTAGGCGTTACTTGAATCTTTTTCGAAATTTTTGTATTTTTGTCTTTTCTGTACTTACTCGGAACTACGAAACATATTTTTTTCGTATAGTCTATTACAAAATCTCCCAAAATGCAATTACTACTAAGTATTACCTAAATATATTATTTTGTTCCCTCAAGTTTTACTATTTCCATAAGTTTCATATTAATCTACTTTATTTACTTTTCCAGGCCAGATACTTGGAAAGGTTAAAGAGCATCCGCGCGACTCTGATCGAGTCCCACTTCTTCAGAACACACGAGCTGATCGGCAGCTCCCTACTCTTCGTTCACGACAAGCGGCGCGCATCCATCTGGATGATCGACTTCGCCAAAACTGTCCCAGTGCCCGACAACGTCAACATAGACCATAACTCCTCTTGGAAAGTTGGAAACCATGAAGATGGTTACCTCATCGGAATTGATAACCTCATATCAATATTTGAAACTATGATAAACGAGAATGACACAAACACAGAGCAGAGTATAGAAAAAACTGTCAGACAGGACAGTTTAGCAACTTGATGCTATTTGACTAAGTCTGTCTTCTAGATGTGACTTGTGCTGAGCACATTTTCTGCAGTTTTGCATCGCGAGTGACATTCGCTTAATGAAGTCGTTTTACGTGAATTATAATCAGAAGTGGACGTAACTATTGTTTGTAAATATTACTTAAGTATTATGACCCTTCCGGTATTGTTGCTAAGACGTTTCAAATACTCATGCTTAGTTTAGGGACCCGCAATTTATTTTTATTGACAAATTTATTGTTTAGTCTGAACTGAATGTGGATTTTTAATGTGTAATGTATCAGGATTCACGTAATAATTAGTTATTTATTTTGTTGTAAGTACCTACACTATATTAGTGTAATGACTAAATATATTTAGATTTATAGGTTACGTAACACTAAGTAATCTGGAGATACAAATTAAAACATAATCACATATTTTCTTGTTTGATCTTCGCCTTTCTTCCTAATCATATAGAAATGAATAGTAAAACCACAAAGCGAAGTGATATATTTACTCGTGTCGTAGAATTTGATTTGACAGCTAACCGGATAGCGTACGTTTTGCATAAAATGTTTAGCGCCATCTAGTTTAACTGTTAAAACAACTTCTACGATATTATTCTTGCGAATCATTTGCTACTTGCAGCATTTGCTTGTACAGAATGTATACAGTCGACGGCGACGTCAAAGAAATGTTTACACTTTTCGCCTTATTACAAAAGCCTAAGGTGCAAAACTGTAAACAAATCTTTGACGTCGACTTTACCAATGGAGATTATTGACATATTTTTTAATTTTATTAGATTCATCAAAATGTTAATCATATGACGAAGGAATGATAATGATAAACAAACAAGTTCTTACTAATTGGACGGCGTATATTATATAAATTAGTGTCGATCTTACTAACAAATAAATAAAATATTAAATTGTACTACAAAGGCACTGTGTTACGTGTTGTCTTTATTATTATCTATCACAACGTCCGTAAGACTACCGCGTCTAGAATCTGCTTCTTCTATGCTGCTACCACTTTCTTTACGAACACGAGAGAATAATCTAGGCACGGGTCCACTGGACCTCCCGGGGCCTCCAGGGGCCGGAGAATACCTCCTTGTTTTAGGCTGGAGGGTCTCGTCGACGCTCTCAGAGTAGGTAGGAGGGGGTTGAGTAATCATCGTCATACGGTTTTCTCTAGCATTTGCAGCTGTTTGAAGTTCTGCCCCAGCTACAACCGTAGCTAATGTTGGTGTGAACTGCGGAGCTGGTCCTCTGCCGGATACTCTTCTTCTTCTAGGACCTGCCGACTCTGTAGCTTCAGGCGGAGGTTCGGGTCTGCGTTGAGGTAGGTCCGGAATAGGTGGAAGTGTGAATTCTGGTCTTATTGAACCTCGCCTCCTAGTCGAAGCGGGCGGGGGAGCGCCTCCAGTTAGCAAGTCTAAAATACCTGTAGGTTCCACGCTACTGGTAGAACTGCCAGGACCAGGAGTCTCCAACATTGCTAAAGCGCGTAGCAGGTCAGCTACGCTCGTTTGTTCTAATACTTCTACTTGTTCCGTCTCGGGAAGACTAGATAAGTTAACGTCGGGATCGAACATACTACCGCGGCCCCGCTTAGTTTTTTTCTTGTAATTCTCCAATTCACTATCAAAATTATCGTCTTCATTATCACCCGAGAATATACTTGCACGTCCTTTTCCTATTCGCCTTTGATACTCTTTAATACTAGCTTCTAAGTCGCTTGTTGGTTCACTAGAAGTACTAGCTTTGTTTTTACCAAATGTGGGAAACAAGCTTAGTCGACCGCGACTTGTTTTATTTTTATAATCTGAAACTTCTTCAGAATTCTCTGGTATAACGTCTTCCTCATCGTTTTTCTTAGATTTTCCAAAGGTTGGGAAAAGACTAAGACGTCCTTTCTTTGTCCTATTTTGATACTTTTGAACTTCTTGTTCATCTATTGTATCATCATCATCGTCATTATTTTTAGGCTCACTAAAATCGAACGTAGGGAATATACTTCGCCTACCCCGCCTTGTGCTCTCTTTATATTTATTAGCCATGTCTTCTTCGGGATCACTGAAATCAAACGTCGGGAATATACTGTGTCTGCCTTTTTTTGTTTTCTCTCTGTAAGCTTGACCAGCATCTTCATCCGCATCTTCATTAAAATCGAATGTAGGAAATATACTGTGTCTCTTTTTCTGTTGATACCTCTTAATTGCAGCTTCATCCTCGTCGGTATCTTCAGAAAAGTCAAATGTAGGGAAAATGCTGCGCCTACCTTTTTTCGTTTTCTCTCTATAAGCTTGAGCTTGATCATCATCCTCATTTATATTAAATGATGGGAAAATACTTCCACGTCTCGGCTTACTAGTAACGTTTTCATTAACTCCCTGGGCTATGCTGACTCTACCCTTCATGGAATTTTTAATGTAGTCAGAAGGATCCTCAGTGGAACTTGATTTTCTAAATATTTTTGATAATATACTTTTAGGTTGTGTTTCCTGGACAGGATTGACTGTGATACCTTCAGGGAGAGATAGCTTGCCTGTCCTAATATTAGCTTCTTTTCTAAATTTATCTGCTGTATCTCCATTGGTCCAGGTTAAATCATGATCTATCGTAGGAACAGAATCCTTTTTATAATTGGGAACGGCGACGCTACAAGCTCTCGTCCTTTTTGGTGAATTTCTAATTATATCTTGGCCAATACTGAATACTGGTGGTTTTTCACTTGCCAAAATTTCCTCATCGTTAAACATGTGAACGCCTCTTTCTTGCTCCTGTGGTTCGAATCCACCCAGAACATTAACAACTCTTGCTAATAACTCAGCTGGTTTGACAAGAGCCGTTGCACTAAATGTTTTATCTTTATCTATTCCAAGTAAATCTGTATCTGATTGAATTCGTAAAATATCTCTAGTTGATAAGTAAATGTTCTCGGAGTTAGCTCTTTTCCTTTTGGTGATCGGACCTCTTGGTTCCACGTCGTAGGTTAGATTAGGACAGCTGACACTTCTTATTAGACGAGGCGCTGTATCTACGTACACTGGCTGTAATAAAAAAACAATAAGTATTAAAAATAGATGAAGTTGAGAATATTTGTTTTTAGGTTAGTAACTAAAGAAGTGTTGAAGCGTATTTTAATAGAGCGTACGGTTAAGGTAAATCAGTAATATTTAATTACAAAGTATGAAATTTATGACTTTTTCAAAACAAACCAACCTTTAGTTTTATTAGATTGGCTTCGTTTATGATCTTCCTTATCACGGCCATATCCTTAGTAAAGCCTTGAAGGATCCTATTTTGTGTTGATTTGAACTGATTGGCGAATTTTTGCTCCAAGCGATGGACAGATTCTGATCTCATGCCGCTGGTGATGAATCCCAGCAACATCACGATGTAGCCGAGGCCGAAGGTAATCCAGAAAATTAGGAATATTTGGTAAGTGATGAAATAGCCGTTTGCAAAGCCATTGTTGACGGTACCTAAAAATATAATACGGATTATTGTAAGTAAAGAGAGGTAATTTTATGTCGAGCCCACTAGGAAATTAAAAGTGTTTAATCGATGTGTGTATCATCTGTAAAACCTTTCAACTACTCGCATGCCTACTACAAAAGCTCGTAATTGAGCCGAGATTTATACCTACTAGAAAATGTATTTGATTAAGTCTTACTGAAGGCGCTTATCTTACACGAAATATTTATTGACGATTGAAAATTGAAAATTTATAGGTTTGGTATTCCAAAGCTTTGTTTTCATATTTTGTCTGATTTTTTTTGGTACAAAGTATCAAATAGTATCAATATGGTACCTACTTTATTTTTATTTATTTAAAAATAAATAATTTCAGCCTATTTCAGACAAAACAAAAACGGCCGTTTAAACTTTTGACGCATAGATGGACGAATCCGGTAACATAAAAACTAGTTTGATGTATTCAACAGGTACTTAAATACACAATACAGTACGTAGCGGCCTCCTTTTTTAAATATATATAATATAATATAATAATAATTCAGCCTATTTACGTCCCACTGCTGAGCACAGGCCTCCTCTCATGCGCGAGCGGCCTTGGGCTATAGTCTCCACGCTAGCCCAATGCGGATTGGGGACTTCACAATACACCTTTGAATTTCTTCGCAGATGCATGCAGGTTTCCTCACGATGTTTTCCTTCACCGAAAAGCTAACGGTAAATATCAAATGATATTTCGTACATAAGTTCCGAAAAATTAATTGGTACGAGCCAGGATTTGAACCCGCGACCTCCGGATTGAAAGTTGGACGTCATATCCACTCGGCCACCACCGCTATTTAATGATGTATTATACTTTTGGGCCATAAGTCGTTCTACTGGACTACAGTTGAGTAGTCTTACGAGTATTGCTATAAGATTTCGCATTTGTTTCAAGTAACTGTAAACTTTAAAAAATCTTCATAATAGTTAGAATAGTTAGTTACCTGCAACTAGATCACCGAATCCAATAGTAGTGAGTGTAACGAAGGCATAGTAGATAGACGCTACGTAATCCCAGCCCTCAAATACCACGAATATACAGGCGGGTAGGAAAATGAAGAACAGGAAACCTGGGACCAGATATAGGAAGATTTGACCCAGCATGCCAAGGTTATGAAAGAAGTAGCCCAAGTTGTTGGCTCGTTTTTCGTTCCGTCTTTTGTATTTGCGATACACTGAGATAAGCTGAAAATGGAAGAAAACACGAATTAAAAACAAATGGTTAACTGACAAATGACGACCGTAATACCTTTGCTCATATTTTATTAAAGGGGTTTTACTATTTTGGCGTGATTGCCACTATTAAAATTACTACCTACTAACAACTGCATATGGAATCCTGTCGTTATTTTAGTTTTAAGATATAATAGCAAGGTGGTATAATAACAAGTTATATTAAAGTTTAGAAAAAGTTATGTTAAAGGGTAGGCAGGTATGCATAAATTGGTCACAAAGACTCCAAAAATACTTATAGTTAGTGATAAATTTGATTTTTATGCCTATCCTGACACATTCCTACTACTACTTGTTGTATTGGAAAAGAAAAACCTATAAGTATAGTAAAGTAATAAAAGTTTTCTTCTCTATCATCTTCTTCTCAAAAAAACTATAAAATGTCATGATGTCC
Source organism: Cydia splendana (assembly GCF_910591565.1). Classification (NCBI taxonomy): domain Eukaryota; kingdom Metazoa; phylum Arthropoda; class Insecta; order Lepidoptera; family Tortricidae; genus Cydia; species Cydia splendana. The sequence continues at coordinate 8,931,393 of NC_085973.1, read as the reverse complement.
TCCCAGACGTATCCGTCGATGGCGACATCCTGACAAGTTTTTTATTTATTTATTGAATTTATTTATTTATTTAATTATAAAATGTCATACATTGGCTCTGTGTCACATTTATCTTAAACAATATTTATTCTTAATAAACAGTAACTATTTGTAAAGACAGAAGGTATTATTCATTAAATTGATAGCGAGTTTAAATTATAACTATATAATTCAATCTCACCTGCAATCCGAAGTATTCGCCAAGGTTGGCGAGCAAGATACCGTTGATGGGGATACCGAACAGGCCGTAGAAGATCATGAGAATGCGGCCGAGATGAGTGGTCGGTGCCAGGTTACCGTAACCTGGAAGTCATTTAAATTAAGTTAGGTTTATAGTGTTTATACGATGTCGATGGCAAATAAGCTTACAGATCATCTGATGGTAAGTGGTTACTATAGTTTATGGGTGCTTGGAACTCACATGACTCTTCAAAATTCTGTACACTAATTTTTGGAAGAATCTCAGACTGAAGTCCCTCACGAAAACCTCCGCAGGGCAATGTTAGAGTACGTGTGGTAGGTTTAACTGGTTTAAGCTAATTAAGATATTTTTAGTACTTATTTTGTTTGTGTGGGTTAGACTGAGACACAGTTGAAAATAGCGCATCCTGGGTTCCGAATCAGTAATAAGGTGGTAAGAATGCAATATCGTTAATCCGTTGTTAAATTATAGAAATAACAATTTCCTTACCGATTGTACTGACGACGGTGTAAGAGAAGAAGAAAGAGTGGTAGAAGTCCCACTTGATTGGTGGTTCCGCATCTTCCGTCGTGTAGTTGAAGACGCTCTTGCCGCAATAGTCGGAGAGCTTGCGGAGGATGACCTCCTGCTTCTCGGGATCGTTTGGAATGTAGTTTTCGTAGAGGAGATCTGAAAATTTTAAGGAGAAATGTTTAAATAGACACCATTGTTACGTTTCTACATTACAGTAAGGTGGTAGTACTAGTGCTCGACATGCGACCCTGCTGTCACCTCTATTGACAATGACTTAAGTTTCAAGATGACATGTACTGGGACCGCACCGACCACCACCTAACTCTTGGTTGGTGGTTACAAACATATTTTTTATGATTTTAAACTGTCAAAATATAATATATCTAAGGAATAAATAGTTAGAGTACGACCAAGAAGCCAAATATTCAATCTTACACTGTGACATCAAAATGATATCTATTTCTATCTATCACAATCTCTCAATCTCTCATATGAGTAAGTACCCATCTAAGTTAAAGTCTATCATTAGTATCAATGCCGTCACTCCTAAACAATTAGGAAATGTTAGTCACTGTAGAAATTTGCATGCGCACATGTCAAGCTCATCAAGACAAACGATCGTTACGTTAACTTACTGACCATTTAAACTAATTTCTGCTCATTTAGATTATCGCTTGTTAAAATATTAATATTGCGGAATATTTCATGTAGTCAATACCTACTAAATTTTAATACAATATAAATATGTAATATGTATGTTTGGATGACGATGAATGATGACGAGAGCTGTGTCTATGATTTTTTTATGGTAATACGTTTTGGTTTTATTATTTCAGTCTAAATTAAATATCGTTTTATTACAAGTTACATAAATGACCTATATTTTTAAGGAATTCGTTAAACATAGTGCGGTTGTACTAAATCAAAGTAATAGTAATCAAATTAAGTAGGTAGATACTCGTTTGTAGCATTATCAAACGACTAGCTAACAAAAAGGTTTTAAAACGCGATAAAAAGTAAATATAGGGCAGTAATTACTTCTTGCACTTCTTACAAACGACAATTTTACGCACTGTTCCACACAAATTAGTCGAATTCTTCGCGGTGATCCGAATACAATCAATTCTTTGACTGGTTTAATTCCAATAAAAAACCTGGCAGAATCTCACTGTTTACAAGCAAAAAAGAGCAAGTTTTTGTGTGCCCTTGAAATGGAAAGTACTGACTTCGGATCATGAAGCCATTGAGAGAACGTAACATCGTAAAGTACAAACCAAATAGAATACCTCGATAAGGGGACTAATAAGAAACTTGAAGTTGATTGAAGCAAATGCTTGTGAACCATGCGCCACTAGAGGCGATGAAGTACTTTATGTAAACAAGACAACAAGTATTTACAGATTAGATTTTTTCAGCATTGACAATTGTATATGTAGTTCAATTGTTTTATCACAAGTGGGAATAATTTTCCTTCGCATTCTTAACCGCATTGTTTGCATCTAAAGGCGATGCTTGAAAACTACGTTCAATTTTAAGCTTATATTTTATACACTATTTCAGCGTTTCTTTTATTTTTTGCTTATATATTGTGACCTTTTTTGCCACTTTTGTGTTATTTCTTATAAGGATCGCGAGTCCTTTACATCCTTATAGGAGAAAAAAAGTGTCCTAAAATTTCCATACATGTTTCAAACTTTCCTTTTTGTTACCGACATACAAAGTATATGGGGAAATGGTAACACAATAGGAAAAAAAACTCTGGGAATTTTTTTTATCCCATTAGGATCGAAAGAGTTCGTGATTCTGAGTAGAAATAACACAAAAGTGGCAAAAAAGGTAACAATATATAAAAATGCCAAAAAATAAAAGAAACGCTCATTTACGTTAAGCAAAATTCTCAATAGGTACTTTGAAAACATCGGCAGTGGATAAGTAAGAAGGACATATATCGGAGACATTTCTATAGAACGCATGTTTACTAGACACGCATCATTACCCTACGTATTTTTCAGAATTATTGAATTAAATGCCGTCAAAGGGTCATTTGCGGTCACGGAAGTAATTATTCAGATTTAATGCTAAATGTCCCTATTGATCCGTTTTATAGCGGTTTGAAGGAGTGTCTTCATTGTCCCGTGATTACCATTACTTGAACATAAAACCTATTTACGATATTGTGCTGATTTCATTGTGGTTTCGAGGTTGCAGTCACTGTCAAGAGCACCATCAAGGGCGTTTGGCGAAAAGCACGCGAATGGGACACCCGCTTCTTTCAATGGTCATATTTTAGTACTATGCCTTATGGGAAACGGTCGAAGAGATAGTTCAGATACGGAAACCGCTCCCAACTTTTAGTATGTTGTTGGGCATGGTATTGGGTCTCCAAAACTGCCGGGAGACAGCGGCGCCGGCCATCTACTTCAGCGGAATGACGTCATCAAAATGACTCCCGCCTCGTTGCGAATATTGCATATTGCACCCAAACTATGTAAGGCACATAATAGTGTGGGGTATCGAATGAAAGCCAATTAAATATGCTATATTTCATTTATACAGTGTGTACCAAAGTATACAGCAGTCTAAGAGCCATTTACAAAAAAATCAAAACGATGTAAAAAAATATTCTATTATTTGGGTTTTACAACCAAACCAAAAGTCGGACGTTAAAGCAATGTACTAAAAAATTAAAAACGACGTCTGAAGCCATACATTGATATCAATAAAATCAAAATTGGACCAAATATGTGGAAATTATGCAGCAAAATGTAGGTATTTGCCAGTACAAATGCATTAAAGTAAAAAAAATCCAAATTGGTCATTTTCAGGATAATCCGCGTAAGCTTCTAGTATGTTATTAGCAATATGACCTGGGTTCTAAAACTGCCGGGAGACCATCTCTATTGTCAATGAGTAACAAATAATGACGTCATACAAATAATCACTGCCGAATTTCGTAAAATGTAATTTGTAGCTATACTATGATTCACATATACATGTGTGTACATGTTATGAAAGGTTATTAAATTTATTATGATTCACCTAAACATTGTTTGCAAAAAAATGTATGGTTTAAGAGCTAGAAACAAAGAAATACCACTTTATATGGAAAAAAAAAGATGTATATCGATTTTATAGCTAAACTAAAATCGTCAATAAAATGTTGCGTATAATATTTAAAAAACCAGTTATTTAACTATACATCACAGCTTAAATTTTAAATTTCCGATAAAAACTGTGGAAGTTGTGGAAAAAAAACTAAAGCGCGCCAACAATTCTACCTTAATGCGTTCATATTATGCAAAGAATAGTTCTAATTATCGAGTTAAATGAATGAACATTACATAAAATACATAAAAACGACATTTTCGAATGGAATCTTAATTAAAAAAAATGAATTTGCTTGATAAATAAGCAAGATACTGTTTCTTTAAGTACCTAATCTCCTCCTTTGAAAGTCGGTTAAAATGTGGCTTTTGTGACCTGGGCTACAAAGACAAATAAATTGACACCTCATTTATCAAAATCAGTTCAGTAGTTTCATGTAAACAATCTATAATTACATACGCAAATAGCAGTTCGTGCCGTAGTAAAATATTAAAATGAAACAGACTCTTATTATCATGGCCTAACGCTACACTATTAGAGAAATATAAAGTTACGTACCAGTAAGTAGGTACATGCCTAATACAAAATGCCTTATAGAGGCTTATGCAGTTCACTTATGGGATGCATAATTATATATTTAAGCCTCAATTAGCCTTATATAGAAGCAAAATTTAACTACGAGCGTAGCGAGTAATTCGAAAAGTGGAATCTTGAGTGGTGCAAGGGTTTCAAGGCTGAGCTGAGAAGGCTGGCAGAATTTTCCCTCTGATCCTCCGAAATACAGGTCAGCCCTCTGGTCATTCGAAGCCTCCATAAGGCATCTTGCTAACTCATCGAGGCGACGCCCGCTAGACTTGCTAACATCTACGGCCTGAGGGTTTCAACGTTAGATGCCAAGCCACGCCAGGCCATAATAGTAAAGGTCTAATTATTTAATTTAAATTTTTTGCCCGACTACGGCAGAATTTGCTATCTATGCGTGCATGTGTAGGTACTGTTTGCATGAAACTACTGAACTGATTTTGATAAATGAGGTGTCAATTTATTTGTCTTTGTAGCCCAGGTCACAAAAGCCCCATTTTAACCGACTTTCAAAGGAGGAGATTAGGTACTTAAAGAAACAGTATCTTGCTCACTTATTAAAGCAAATTCATTTTTTTTAAATTAGGATTCCATTTGAAAATGTCATTTTCATGTATTTTATGTAATGTTCATTCATTTAATACTCGATAATTAGAACTATTCTTTGCATAATATGAGCGCATTAAGGTAGAATTGTCGGCGCGCTTTAGTTTTTTTTCGACAACTTCCACAGTTTTTATCAGAAATTTAAAATTTAAGTTGTGATGTATAGATGAATAACTGTTTTTTTAAATACTATACGCAACATTTTATTGTCGATTTTAGTTTAGCTATAAAATCGATATACATCTACTTTTTCCATAAAAAGTGGTATTTCTTTGTTTCTAGCTCTTAAACCATACATTTTTTTTACAAATAATGTTTAAGTGAATCATAATAAATCTAATAACCTTTCACTACATGTAACACACATGTATGTGTGACTCATAGTATAGCTATAATTTACATTTTACGAAATTGCAGTGATTATTTGTATGACGTCATTATTTGTTACCCATTGACAATAGAGATGGTCTCCCGGCAGTTTTAGAACCCAGGTCATATTGCTAATAATATACTAGAAGCTTACGCGGATTATCCTGAAAATAACCAATTTGGATTGTTTTTACTTTAATGCAATGGTACTGGGTCCATATTGGGTTGCATACAAGTTTAGCTCATATCCAGTGTTGCCAGATGGTCACAAAAGTCACATTTTTCGTGACTTTTCGCCTTCTCGTGTGACATGTGCGTGTCTTTCGATCATGAGGCAATTTTTGTGACTTTTTAAGCTAGTCGAATTTTGTACAAGTTTAGTTCTGCAATTCGTATTATTTAGGAACGCAGTGAACGCACCCAAGTTGACACTTGCACTGTTACTTTGACGTTACATCCACCATCATGTTTATTATAATAGTCGTGGCAAAATGAGACTTGTTACCTTGATATGACAGTGTTATTTAGTTTGATAGTATACCTAGTAGTTACTTTTTTAGTGTAATGAATGATTTATTTTAGTTTGTACCTATCTATACTAATCATTGCACTACATCAGTTATTTTGAGATTTATGAGTGCTCAAAAATCATTACTGTGTTATTTTTATCCGGGGGTAAATTATTTACGCATATACTTTTTTATTTTCTTTTGATTAAGTTTAATGAATAATGAATGCCGCAAGTTGAGTAAGTACAGATGCCATTAAATGAATCGTTGCTTGCACTACATCTGTGAAGATAACAGTGTTTTTTTCCGAATTCGTTTACGATTCGATAGATAGGTAAGAAAACTTTGATTATTATTAAGGTTTCGTACCTCAAAAGGAGAAAACGGAACCCTTATAGGATCACTCGTGCGTCCGTCTGTCACAGCCCATTTTCTCCAAAAGTACTGAACCAAGTAAGTTGAAATTTGGTACACATATGTAAATTCGTGACCCAAAGATGGACATCTTACGTAAGCAAATGAATTTTAAACATGTTTCAGTTTCATTTATTTTGTTAAACATAGGTTACACGAAAGATGGTAGGTACATAAATATACATACATTGATCTCTATGTTTTACCAACTATGCAGGTGTACAAAAATGTCTCGTGCGGTTATCTAATAAACGCATGCTTATATGTCTAAAAAACCTACCTATCTGAAAACATGGAGGCCACTTTTGGAAAGTATATTTAATTAAAAAATTATGTGTTTTAAAATTAATAGTTTAGAAGTTATTTAAGAAAATAGCCAAAAAATGACCATGTTCCCTTTATTTCCAAAACTACTGGGTTTAAAATTCTGAAAAAAATATATAAAATAGTTCATTACCTATACTTGGTCAAGCAGATCTTGTCAGTAGAAAAAGGCGGCAAATTTGAAAAATGTAGGCGCGAAGGGATATCGTCCCATAGGAAATTTGAATTTCGCGCCTTTTTTTACTGACATGATTTGCTTGACCATCTATATAATGACAGGAAAACCTATTAGAAATATGCAGTCAAGCGTGAGTCGGACTCGGAACCCTTGGAATGCGAGTCCGACTCGCAAATAGCCGACTTTTTTTATTAAGATTTCGTATCAACGTAAATGTTTGGAATATATCGTCGACCGTAGGTTCAGTTAATTTTTTCTTTGAATACTGCAAAAAAAATCTGGAGTGGCTATTTCATTTTCACCACACCTGGTAAAGGCTCTCTTGAGTGTTCAAAAACTGATAAGAAAAGTTGCATTTTATCCACATGTGAGGCAAAAACCTATAAAATAACCTACCCATACTATATTATAAAAATGTGACTTAAGCAGCAAAAACGTGACTTTTACGGAAACGAAACGTAACTTACGACTCCAGAGCCCTGGCAACACTGCTCATATCTTTGATGCGCATAACAACTTGTGTCATAATCATCATTGCGCATACAAATGAAAAGTCATATTACATTTTTAGGCATAATATTTGATGACATACTCAGCAGTTGTCATATATTTTTTGTGCATATAGGTTTTGATTATAATTAATCAAATGTCATTATGTCATACCAGCTAAAAGCATATTTATCGATACCTGCTTATAATGTTTTTACGTATAAAGTTTTGTAGTTTAATAATTTTCAACCATAATGGTTTACATAAATAATTTAAGAAACGTATTTTAGCCTCTCAACAACTCCTCGAAAAAAACCTTTTCCCTAATCTCCGTCCAAACACTTAATTCGACGGAGCCCCGCTCACGCGGGGCTCCTATTTCTGCGTAGTTTGCCCTTCGGGCATCTAAAGAAACCTAACGAACCTAAACTACCTATTCTGATTAGTTTAATTTATAAAACCATTTCTCCCACTGGAGGGGGCTCCTCTCCTTCGATCTCCTCTTTTATACGGTCTTTGTGTGGTTATGATTATGACATTTATGACTAAAGTAATATTGGCTTCATAGGTTGCTCACAACCATACATATTTATTATTAATGCTGTGTAAAATTTATGAAAAAAAAAAACATATTATGACCACTAAATATAATATTGTATGACTTAATTTTTTATGTCTATATTAATACTTTGCACTGCAATACTTCGAACGAAAAACAATTATGGATATCAAGCAGATGACTTCAAATTGTATGCGAATTAAATTAATGACTATAAAAATTATGACATAACTCATTTATGACAAAATCCCAGTTATGCTCAGGAATAATTCTGACTAAAGATTTTTATGACTTACAATTTTATGCATAACAAATTAAAAATATGACAAAAGTTGTTATGCGACCAGAGGGAGTCCCATTTGTACTGGCAAATACCTACATTTTGCTGCATAATTTCCACATATTTGGTCCAATTTTGATGTTATTGATATCAGTGTATTGCTTCAGACGTTGTCTTTAATTTAGTAGTACATTGCTTTAACGTCCGACTTTTGGTTTGGTTGTAAAACCCAAATAATGGAATATTTTTTTACATCATTTTGATTTTTTTGTAAATGGCTCTTAAACTGCTGTATATACATACACAGCTACACGCTGTTACGCGTAGCTATATGCTGTTACACACTGTATAAATGAAATATAGCATATTTAATTGGCTTTCATTTAATACCCCACACTATTATGTGCCATGCATAGTTTGGGTACTATATGCAATATTCGCAACGAGGCGGGAGTCATTTTGATGACGTCATTCCGCTAAAGTAGATGGCCGGCGCCGCTGTCTCCCGGCAGTTTTGGAGACCCAATGCCATGCCCAACAACATACTAAAAGTTGGTAGCGGTTTCCGAATCTGTACTATATTCCCATAAGGCAGTGCACTATTTGTTCGTCGTTCGTTGTTACTGCTAATTTATTTCTTAGTTCTTAAGTATTTTTAATTATTGTGTTTGCAAATACCGTAAAATGGGGTGAGTAGGGACAAAACTGACATTCAAACCTCGATAACGGGACTCCCTCTGGTCGCATAACAACTTTTGTCATATTTTTAATTGTCATAACACTTTATTCATAAAATTGTAAATCATAAAAATCTTTAGTCAGAATTATTCCTGAGCATAACTGGATTTTTGTTATAAATGAGTTATGACATATTTTTTATTGTCATTAATTTAATTCGCATAACATTTCAAGTCATCTGCTTGATATCCATAATTGTTTTTCGTTCGAAGTATCGCAGTGCATAGTATTAATATAGACATAAAAAAAATAAGTCATATTTGTAGTGGTCATAATGTTTTTTTCATAAATGTTACAAAGCATGAATAATAAATATGTACCTACCTATGGTTGTGACCCACCTATGAAGCAAATATTACTTTAGTCATAATCATAACCACAGAACGACCATAAAAGAGGAGATCCAAGGAGAGGAGCCCCCTCCTCCTCCCTAGGAGAAACGGTTTTATAAAAGAAATTAATCATAGATATGAGATTTATTCAAATAGTAGGTATAGGTTAGGTTCGTTAGGTTTCTTTAGATGCCCGAAGGGCAAACTACGCAGAAATAGGAGCCCCGCGTGAGCGGGGCTCCGTCGAATTGTTTTTGGACGGAGATAAGGGCTATCAATAACTAAGTATGCCTAAAACCAGCGGTCGGCAACTTGAAACTGTCACTTGCGGCCTGCGAGCCTCTCTGGCTATGTAATATTGAGAAACGACAATGTCTGATAAAGTCATAAATATTAACAAAGTGCGGCCCGCGTCAACTTACTCATAAACTACGCTACTAAAACTACGCAAAAAAGGTTGCCGACCGCTGCCTTAAACCATTATGGTTGAAAATTATTAGGCTACAAAACATTATACGTAAAAACATTATTAAGTATCGATAAATATGCTTTTAGCTGGTATGACATCTGATTCATTATAATTAAAACTATATGCACAAAAAATATATGACAACTGCTGAGTATGTCATCAAATATTATGGCTAAAAATGTATGACACAATATAATATGACTTTTCATTTGTATGCGCAATGATGATTATGACACAAGTTGTTATGCGCAACAAAGATATGACTTAAAATTGTATGCAACCCAATATGGACCCCTCGATAACATTTTATTTTAACATTTTATGCAAACTTAATTTTATTAATAAATGTTACCTAAATAATGTATTCCTGTTACAAATGGAGCTATAGTAATATTCATAATAAAAAAAATCGATTCAACAACGTTTCAAAATCACCTTTTGTATGAAATCCCATTTCACCCCAACTACGAGGGACTACGAGACGAGGAGGGATTTTGTGTCTATCGTTAAAGTTATGAAATGGAACTACCTAAAATCATAAAAAAACTAAAATACAATTTTTTTGAGATGTCTACAGGAAAGCCGCACACGAGTAAACGTCATACATACACATTAAATTGCTATAGAGAACATGAGAGTAGGTAACAAAATAGAAAGAACTGTGGCGTCAGTTATTGCTTGCAGTTGGTCTTATACTTTGTCATAGCTTTTGATCTTCACATAATTTTACTTTCCACTTGTGAATATTGCATGCCTATTAATTTATCTTTGCATTTTTTTGACGTGCTACTAATTTACTTTTACTACTCTTGTAATTATTAAGATCGTGACATAGCTATAATTACTTGGTTAATAGGTAATCTACCTATGTGTTTGCAAAAGTAATTGTTTGATTGTTTCTTAAATTACCTACCGTGTTGACGTTCGTGACATATACCGGGTGTGGCCTGTAACACGAGCAAATAATTAAAACATAGATTGTACTCCTCAAACGGTGATACTTTTGTTCAACAACTTTTAAAAATATTCATACAAAATAAATAATATCTTCAATGGACGCCATCGCCAAGCCATATCATTGAGATTGACGTTGCTTGTCACGCCTTAAACATAACAAAATTCGCAATACATTGCGTCTTAGAATAAACTTTAAATTGTATTAAAAATCAAACCACAAGTTATTTTTAAAAGTTGCTGAAAAAATGTTGGTCAGTATGAGGAGTACAGCCTACAGTTTAATTTTTTGCTCGTATTACAGGCCACACCCGGTATATACTGCTACATCGTATTTGTTTTACCTAGCAATACGATATAATTTTATATCGTATAATAGTTTTAATAGCGTATGGTGGATAATTCATCCCATCTTTCTAATTATTGACACCTTTTTGCCACCAGACTAGCATTTTACTTCACTGGAACTATTACTTTTTAATTTTTTATGCTCTGATAGTGGCTAATTGTTTATTTATCTATGAAGTGAAGCGGGTTGAAAGTACTAAAGTACTAATTCCGATTTTTTATTTTGTTTACAATTAGCAATAAAAACTGGGCAAGTGCGAGTCGGACTCGCGCACGAAGGGTTCCGTACCATAATGCAAAAAACGGCAAAAAAAAACGGCCACCCATCCAAGTACTGACCCCGCCCGACGTTGCTTAACTTCGGTCAAAAATCACGTTTGTTGTATGGGAGCCCCACTTAAATCTTTATTTTATTCTGTTTTTAGTATTTGTTGTTATAGCGGCAACAGGAATACATCATCTGTGAAAATTTCAACTGTCTAGCTATCACGGTTCGTGAGATACAGCCTGGTGACAGACGGACGGACGGACTGACGGACGGACAGCGGAGTCTTAGTAATAGGGTCCCGTTTTACCCTTTGGGTACGGAACCCTAAAAATCGTTTTTAAATGGATATGTTACATAATTTTTTTAAATCATTTATTTACATACAATATATATACAGTGGTACTACTAAACTAAATTAAAAGCTAGCTTAAATCTAAAATAGGCCCTTGAGGCATTGTACCAAGGATGCTGGCGGCATTTCCTCGCTGTATCGCAATGCTGATACGTTGTGCGAGGTAGCCGCCAGCTCTTCGGTCACCAGTTACGTCAACCAGACGCTTCGCGATTTCTGCGAACAACTTATGCGCGCTGGGACCCCATGGACCTAGAGTTTCAACTCCAAATGGTACAAAATGGTACTCTCTACCGAGGCTCTTATATTTGTTACGTTTTAGAATTTCGGCGCTTTCCGCCGCTCCGCCCGCTTTTACAGTAGTCCGTTGGAGGTGGGACGGTGCCAGTGTGTCTACGCAGGTAGCATCCCACACCAACATCCGTCCCAACCTCCAAGGAACTAAGGACACTCCATCGGGCCTCTTGCCATCATCTCTGATAATGCCAGTCGGCTCAAGAAGAGCAGGCACATTGATGGTGGCAAGAGACCGACGGACTATGTCATTAAGCGACGCATGTCTCGAAAAACGGCCTGCACTTTTTTGACAAGATAATCCGTGGTGTCCCAGTCGGTCCACGTCCGTGCCACAAGAGCATATGTGTGGCGTACACACCGAAACCCCGAGTCGCAAACCAGTCGCCAGTCTAAGGGAGGCCGGATCCAAGAAAGTACCAGTAGTACATAATTTAGGTACATCATGATATTGAACTCCCGATTCCGTAGATTACCTAAATTGTTCAGTGAAAATACCTCAAGAATTACTAAAAGATTATACCTACTTTTTGTCATGTTTCGTAAAATTCATATGTATTTTACTTTCCTTGTATTTGTAATGAAAAGTAGAGTGTTTAACTCTCGACTCGAACTATAATATACACATACAGGTAAGTATTCTGCTCAAAATATGTATCTTGTCAGTAATGGGTGCTTTTCATCCTTTGGTTTACAATATACTATTACCTATCTTATGGTTGTCAACCCTTTATCGTCTTGATAATTATACTTTTGTCAGTCGAAGATTTTTGTGTAAATTTTACCAGGAACTGAGATCAGACACGTTAATACCCATTGGGGACATATCAACGGCTAATTCTGAAAGCACGACGCGGCCTCAGTCGTATTTGCTTTGAGTGTTGACACTCGCGCGACAAATTGTGCTTGCATTGTCAATTAAACTCCTTTTGAATCGTTTAGCTTCGCAGTTGCTGAATATTTTATTTTTATTACATATGGGCATATATTTTTATTTTTAGAATAGTCGTTAGCCAGAATTATCACATTACGGTTAGTAGGTAAGCTACAGGCCTTCAGAGGAGTCTGACCTCTCCTGCAAACCTATTTTAAAAGTATTAAACTATTTTTATAGGTACCTAGTTATTATGATTTGGTTCACAGCCTCAAGTGCCTCTTACCTTTTCTTTAAAACCAATACCTATATTTATAAGTAGGTACGTATAAAACATTTCGTTATAAACTAAATAGGTAGATGCCCCAAATCGCCGTCTATTGGCAGCGTGCCCCGAAGGCTGGCAGCATTGCCACGTTGTTTTTTTTTTAATTTTAGTTAGTAATTTTTATTTTAAGGCTTTTTATTGTTTGTTGTTTATTACTTGTTTTTAGTAATACTTTAACTTAATAAATTTCATACCATTTTGTTATAAACAAATAAGGGTTTTTTTACTGGCGTGTTCATTTATTCTTTTCTTATCACCATTGTGCTAGCGATTTTTAAATAAGGTCAAGGTCACACTATCAGTTCGCAAGTTTTGGATTCGCACCGTTCGCTATCTTCAAAGAGGAAAGCCTAATTTAAATTCTGGTCAGTTCCAAAGCTAGCCTAGGACGTTTCGCTGTACTGGCCTCTGTTTTCCTTATGTCTTCCTCAGGTGACAGCAGAATTTTAATGCAGATCTAGAAATTTCCGCGTAATCTTCGATTGAAGATCGGCTTGCTGCCAATTCCAAAAAAAAACGATACTTTTAAAGTTGTTTCGAACAGGAGAAATACTCAGATTGATAAAATAAACAACTAAATGCTCTTTCTGAACTGCATTTTGGATACCAAAAGCCAATAGGGGCATTGACTTTATTGGTACACAGCTATTGGCTCCTCTACACGATGGGCCAACGCCGGCCACTCCAAGGGACGCAGCCATGCGGTAGAATGAGATAGCAATATCACTTGCTCCCTCTAACGCATAAATGCGTCCCTTGGCGTTGGCCCATCGTGTAGAGGAGCCAAGATCGGACGTTCGGGCAATCGGACAGCCCAGGGATTGAACGCCATTGGAGGCCAGAGGGCCTACCGCGAACACCAAAGTTCTCAAATTGCGGGCAGCTAACTCTTTTACTCCAATTAAGGCGTAATTAGAGCGACCACGAGCGACTGAGAAAGATGCCCGCAATTGGCGAACTTCGGCGGTAGGCCCTCAGAATCGCACAAACATGCACGAGGTTTGGTGTTCGCACTTAACTATATAAAATTGTACACTTTATCAACTAGGTTGTTTGATACACCCAAACAGATGAAGTAGGTATTTTTAATTATAGAATTTAATAAATGTTCTAGTGTGTTCTGGTATTCTACTTTCAAAGCGATAACCCTTAGATTGAAGAGGAACATTAATTTTCTCAGCGAATTTAGGCCAAATAATTAGAGTAACTATATTTGAGGATCGTAAACGTACAGATTTAATTCAGTTCTAATGTTTTAAATAAAATATGTTCTTGTCAATTTTTTGTACAGTGTAGAAGAAATATAAATAGGTATACTTATACATATACATATTTAGAAGCTTTATCTTAGTTGTACCTATATGTGTTCTATGTCTGTGCGGAAAGAGAAGAGTCGTGAAATGTATAGCGTCCAATACATTCTACGACTTTTCTCTTTCCGCACAGACATTACATAAAGCTCACTTGATAGAAAATCGAATCGATAATCTCCTCTATATAAACCTCGACGAACCTCATTTGCTAATTGGACACTCAATGCCATGAAAGTATAGATGTAAGTAATAACATCTACTAGAGTCCGTCCAAGCTTACTCTGCACACGTTTACAGGGTGGCTCTTTCAAGCTCTGTCACTTCTATGTCTGTGCCGAGTAACATATCTTAACTTCTCATTCACGCTCGCGTAGTCGAAGGTAGGGTGAAAGAGATAGAGATATGACCCCGGTCGTCCATTTGGTTTGGATCTACTATAGTAGGCAAAAGGTACTATTGTAGGTAAAGTATATCAATATAAGCAGTTCCCTGACCCCACCAAATTATACTTCCTCATCTCTGTATGAGTTTATGTATTAACTTATTTAAATTTTCCCTGTTCCACACAGACCGACCTACTTAATAACTTAAATTGAGCTCGTTTGTGAGGATACATTCATACTTAATATGGGGAAAATATTATTATGTAAATGTTATTGTTTTCTGTAATGTGTATCACGTACGTTTGAGACATCATTTACCTCCAACAAAAAGAATTAGATCTGGAGCCATGATAAACCTATTTACGGACTTCAAATGTTTATAAAAATAATATTACGGTCTTGAGTATGATAGGTGCTTTAAATACTTACTTACTTATAACAAAAAAAATCCGATGGTAATTTTTTTTACTTACCTACCTATGTACCTACCCGTGTAATTCCTAACTGTCTCATCCTGCCACCTGACTATCGATCTCAGTATACCTACTGACAGAGATGGCCGTATACCAAATACATACATACAATAATGTACAGCACAGTGTTGAGGGGTAGGGCTCGAATCATAATCTTTCACTGACTCCGATCCTGGGTAGGTTTGGTAACCTCCCATCCCCGATAAACCCAAATTTTGCTGCACGGAAAGGCGCCAAGTAAATTTAGAGCGACCATGTTTCCGTTTGCCGGGCATCTTCCAGGTCAGGGCCACTTTGGATAGGTGGGTGTCAGGTTTCCTGAGGATATGCCCAATCGATGCCACTTCCGCGTCTGGGTCTCCTTATGTTTTGGGTGCTTGCCCGGCTATTATCTAGTGAGCGTTTGTAATCCTGTTTGGCCAAAAGACACGTAGGATTTGCCAAGCATTTGTTCACAAACACTTGATTCTAATTAGGTCGCGGATAGAATAGAATATAGAATATGTGGAACGTGAATGAAATGTCTTTAAAAAACCCGTAGGGATCGGATCAAAAACTAAGTAATTAAGTCCGACTCACGCTTGACTGCACATTTCTAATAGGTTTTCATGTAATCTATAGGATATAGGTAAAGAACTATTTTGTGTATTTATTTCAAAATTTTAGACTCAGTAGTTTCGGAGATAAAGGGGGGGGGGGTCGGACAGACAGATAGACAGATGCACGAGTGATCCTACAAGGGTCCGTTTTTTCCTTTTGAGGTACGGAACCCTAAAAAGTGGAAGCAATATTAAATTTTTGTGATTTCGGTATTCCTATGAGAATGTTATATTGAATGCATTTTAAATATGTATGTGGTCTGTGGCCCTTGAGTACGTAAAAGTCATTTTAGTGTGCATTTGTTTGAAAAATCATCAATCTTTCGAAACAAATGGGAAGTACCGGGTGTTCGATGAGTTAAACATGTATTTTGAATTTTCCACACGTTCACATTAGATCATTAAACCATTAGGTACCTGTGCTAAATTCAGGTCTGTGTCACTCTGGCACTCTGCTATTAATCATGACTACGTGTTGTGTATTGGTCATGTTTCCTTTGCCTACGGGGGCAATATCCTGTCATAAAACAACAGACTTGTTTCCTAAAGTTTTTTAACAATCATTATAAAAAAATCGGAACAAATTAATAAACAAGAACTAAGAAGCTTTCACGTTTTAAACTGTTTTTAAATTAACTACCCTTTTAGTAGGTATAGGCTGCCTAAGGCATCTTTTAAGATATACTGCCAAGAAAAGGGAGGGCGTTGTACAGTCCATGGTATAATAATATACTCCGCCTGGTACTCTATTCCGAGATTCGCGTATGACCTAACTGACACGGGCCTACGTCATCATGCTGTTTACAGGTTCTCAAACTTTAAAATGTGGGAGAATTTTAACCAACGGTGAAAATTATTTTAACGGCATTAATTTTAAGTTATTCATGTAGAAACATAGTAAAATAAAACAAATCTAATGTATTAAATTAAACTTTATTTATCTATACAAGACAAACGTTTAAAAAACTAATTCACAGTTACACATTAATAACCAAGCTTACGACGTGAAAAGTTTGGAAAACACTGCGACTGCTGACACTGAGCGAGAAGGAAATAACAATTAACACGCGTTCGACAAGGATGACGGTCAGGGCATGAAGTTATCTAGATCCGAATTGTCAAATGTGACAGCGCTATCCTGTGTTGCCAGTAATGTAAACAGAATTACCCGAACGTCTGAAATTTCTTTCGTGAATCGGAAGATATTGCTAACGAATAATTAAAATTGACGTGTTATTGTAAAATTTAAGATAAAATATATTATAAATGAAAATTATAAAATTATAAAGAAATATTTTAACTTATTAACCATAGCTATAATGTACCCATGTAACATGTTATGTTGAAATAAAGTGGCAATGTTATTGTGACGTAGGCCCGTGTCACTCTGGGAATAGAAGACCATGTTTTATTAGATCATGGTACAGTCTTCACGATAGCAATGCGTTTTAAGCGGTTATCATATTGCTTCGCACATCGGAGCGGCGGCGTCCGATGCTGCGGTTTTTAATTTTGCTTGATTTTTTTACAAAAATCACACCACACCGAACCGTACGGTTTTTTGTGCAAAAAAGGACTTAGGCGAAATGTATCTTGCGGCGGCAGTGTGATAACCGCCTAATGTTATACAGGATGGCTAAAAAATAACTGCATTCCCGTTGCCAGGGATTATACTGAGCAACTTTTACTATGAGACCAACCCCGAAATCGCAAATAAAATATTTGGCTGTTTCATACATTTTGGCTAGTCCATTTTCTATGGGAGCGTAATTTTTTTTTTTGCGGTTTAGGAGTTAGCTTCATAGTAAAAGTTGCTCAGTGTAATCCCAATACCTCCCTGGCAACAGGAATGCAGTAATTTTTTAGCCACAGTGTATAAATAGGTATTATTATCATTATAAGACAACAAAACATTGAAGAAGCTTCCTCCTTTCGCTAACCCGACATTGTGACTAACTACATAAGTTTAGAATTCGGTCAATAACGTCTAATTACAGTCATAAACATAAGTTTTCGCACGAATTGACGTATGCTAATCCACACATTAAAATATATGTGAAATGTTTAAGTGAATGTGATGCAATTTTCCGTAATAAGTGTGATTTTAAACATGAGTTATGTTTATGTGAAAATGTAAATACTGACTGCATTTTAACTACCGGTATTACAATAGTCATGTATACTATGTGCCATCTAAATACTTAGTACCTATAATGCATCGTTTTCTTGCATTTCTCATACGGAGTGAGAATTTTAAATGTAGAAAACACTAATTATTAAAATAGTTCAGGTACTTGTTCTTAGGA
This sequence comes from Cydia splendana, assembly GCF_910591565.1. Taxonomy (NCBI): domain Eukaryota; kingdom Metazoa; phylum Arthropoda; class Insecta; order Lepidoptera; family Tortricidae; genus Cydia; species Cydia splendana. Next base: position 8,913,193 of record NC_085973.1, on the reverse strand, counting down.
ATCACGGCGTTTGAAAACAAAAACTGCAATAAATGCTTCATATAGAGTAAAAGTTTTTTTAATGTTACATGTTATTCTTATAATATACTGTATGTACGGAAGAAATTGCAGACTGTTTTGGACAGAAAGTGGCAGCCAAGGCGTCTCCAGTTACTAAATGCTCTATCTAAGTCTTAGGTAGGTAAGTAACACAAACAAAAAGAAACATAATATAAACAAAAATAATTTTACATTGCCACTATTGGAAACCCTAGAGGTTTCCAATAGTGGCATGCATGTAAAAATTGTATTAAAATTTAAAGTGAATAAATAAACTTAAAAAAAAAAAAAAAAAACATACGGATAATTAAATAAAAAAACCAGCCAAGTGCGAGTTGGCATCGCGCATGAAGGGCTACATAAGTACCATTACGCGAAAAACGCCAAATAAAATCCTGTTTGTTGTATGGGACTAAAATATTTATTTTATTTTGTATTTAATATTTGTTGTTATAACGGCAACAGAAATACATCATATGTGAAAATTTCAAGTGTCACGGTTCACTAATTACAGCCTGGTGACTGACAGATGGACAGATGGACGGACAGCAGAGTCTTAGTAATGGGTCCCGTTTTACCCTTTGGGTTCGGAACCCTAAAAATGTTATACAGAAAAAATATGCAATAGAAATGTAACATTAAACATGATGATGTGATGAAACATTGGACTGGTCAATCACTGGATTTTCTACACATTAGTACCTTATGGCTTAAATAATAGTGACATAATTACCTATTATCCAGTCGTCTGACAATAATACTTACATAAATTTGACTACTTAACGAGACTTGGTATGGCTACTTGCGTCAAAACCTTTGATTCGTCAGAGTTTTCCCTCTCACTCACTCGATTAGAAAATGCCAGTTGCAAAACAAAGATAATCCCCGCTGTACAAGGAACAATGATCAATTCAATAAGTAATTAACTGTTCGTTTAGCGATTACATGGTAACATTGTAGTGTAAACTGATTTTGAAAGAAACTCACATAGTAAGCACTATGTGAGTTTCTACTGTAAGTAAGTACCTAATCTATTTTACTCGTAGATTATAGACGGTGTACAAAATGGAATTATGTACTTAGGTATTTGGAAGTTGAGCTATTGAACAGTCAAAATTTAAAAAATCCAACGTACTGGTTGCTTAGATAATACCTAAATGGAAGCCAAGTTTAAATAACATATTTAATCTTTCCTATGTTGACAGCTTTAGAGACAAATGTTAAACTAAGTAGGTACCTATATTGAATTTCTAAAACTACACCAAAATATCTACTTCGGAAAGCGAGGCAGACTATCAATTATCAAACAATAACAACCAACTGGTTTGGCTAATAATGTTTAATGTTAACACTCCTTTCAATAGGTTTCACTCGTTATAGAGAAGAAGTACCTACCTATCCTAATAATGTGCTCCTAATTGAAACATAACGGTGCCGTTTATTAGCAACAAACTACATTATCGCATTGGGTTCAGTCTGTAATGATAATTGTATGTGTGGAAAAAAAAAACCAAAAAAAAAATTAGCTAGTCTGATTGAAGACTGGCAGATATGGACTAATAGGAATAAATTAAAATGTGAAAAACATAGCCGATTATAGCATAAAAACACTTTTCTCAAGCTTATAATAGATCTAATTATTACAGGAATACTTTTACGGGCGGTATTGACAATAAGTTATCATTATTGCCACATTATGACTAAAATTATGTACCTATAGTATACATAGTATCGATATAGTGCCACACCACATAAAATGAAACAGTCACGTGCACAGCGAATAGCTACCTAAAAACCAGACATCGTACATTTTATAGCATTTTCGGTGCAGCGGAGTGGTGTTAACGGAATCGATATAAACAATTTCAACCCTAATGATTAATTAGCGTTAATTACGTTTATATTAACCTTAATTTACCATTTCAGTTGGAATTATCCATACCAATTCCGTTAACACCATTCCGCTGCACCAAAAATGCTATAAAATGTACGATGTCTGCTAATAACAAACTTCCATAAACCGCGTCTTAGCCTATATTAACCCATATACATATGTCCAAAACTTGTTTTAGCTCTGAACTCCTTGAGGTTACAGGCTCATTCTCCTGCTAATTTTAATAAGTAGGAGCGATTTTTATTCAGTGGGTTGAAAACGACCCAATGGGCATATATGGTGCAGCTGCTACAAAAATAGGTATCAACATAAATATTTAATTTTACAGAAAAGATAAAACATCAAATTACATTCCAATCATCCCTAAACCATTCGACTTTTTTATACCGTAGAGTTTCGTATCTTTGCCTGCGCTACCTATTTTCGCCTAGTTTGACATAAGTTGCCATTAACAATGTTTCTAATGTAAGCCTTACATAAAACTGCTAAATACAAAGTATTTTTTACGGGTGTCAACATTCTTCGAACAATCTGCGGCTAACTTCACACAGTTGACCTTTAGTGAGGTTTTTTCGTGACACCGACCACACGTTTTTTGAACTAGTGTTTTAACTTCATTTTTAAACGGTGATTTGGACCCGGTAATGATAAACTTTTTACATGATTATATCCTATAACTATTTCTTTTTCATATGAAACTATTATTTAATGGCTAGCTTACGTTTAGAAGTCACAGTTGGATAAAACATTGGTGAGGGTACTTTGCGTCCATCGTGTTGCCTAATTTCGCCTACCCCTAGGGTTGACAAATTTTGTTGTACCACATTCATTGGTGGATGACATTACTTGTTTCCAAATTTAAATATTATCTTATGTTTGGTTATTTTAGTTTACGCTATATGCAAATGTTTATTTCTACTCTTACCGATGTTGAGTAGGTACCAAATAGGTATTTTTATGTCTCACTTTGTGTAAATAAGGTTGATTTGCTGTCAATTACAATATTAACAACAATTTTGCTACAATTATACAATTTTGTTAAAAAGAACGATTTTTTTTAACTTATAAACCATTACTCCCCTTTATTTGGCATGTTGGTTAATTTTTGGCAGCCCTAGCTTCATTATAGAAAATGTATGAAAACAACTTCAGACTGTTACCAAACTTCGCCTACTACCCCGTTTTTTTTTAAATATGCCTAGTCTGGTGTAGTTAAGGTTCATAGTATTTTAGCACATTCCAAGGAGATACGACTTAACATGTGTAAGTCACAGAAAAGTAAGTATTAGCGGCAAGGCATGCCATAGGCGAAGATTGGGAAAAATACCCAGACATCGCCTATTGCCTTTGGGGCCATTTATTACCAACTTAACCAATGAAATTCTAAGTTTTAGTGGTGTATACTGATAGTTCGGAGTACTAAAAAACATTTGTTCGCCTTAACGGATTAAAATGCTTTCAAATTTGAGAGATTTTTTGGAAAAAGTGTCAAAATCGTGCGACCATAGATTAGTATATGTTATTACTCGTACGACGACCCAGCTTACGATAAGCTGGGTCGTACGGTGGGAGGAGGTTACAACTGCCCAGGAAGGCAAGGACCGGTGTCAGTGGAAAATTATGATTCAAGCCCTAAGTACACCCTAACAGAGGGCAATAGGGTGAAAAGAAGAAATTAGTACATGAACGACGCCGAACGAATCCCGCCATGGTAAATGACCCTGGGTATGTATAACCCTGCACACTTTTCGACCCTTTAAAAACTTGCACTCTTTGTTGCAGTTACTAATAAAATGTAAGAATAATAACAAGACGAGAACAGATGGAATTACGACACGCACAACACGCGGCAGTAGAATTTTATTAACAGTGAAAATAATGTTTGTTTACGTGTCATTTATGATTTGGAAGTCTTATTAACACGTGTAATTGTTTGTCTGTTTTGTAGTTTTCTGTGTTATAGTAAATTTCCAGGAATATTATTGATGGCTTGATTATAATAGTGATGGTGTTATGTTTCCGTGTCTGGACCGCGATTAGTCAATTTGCCATATGCATATTTGCTGATTATGTGAGAACTTTTTAATACGAGATCTTTTACTGTAAGAGTTTTTGAGAACACAGTTTTGAGACTCTTATAATTAAGTCGAAGTCATGTCGAAGCTCGAGTCCTTTTTAATTTGTCAGAGACCCCCCCCCCCCCCCCCCCCCCGAGTCTTTTGTAGAGACATGAGTCAGCTAACTTTCAGTTTATTTACAAAAAAATTAAAGTGCAATTGCATTGTAAAATTAATGTGTAAGATACACTAATTATGATAACGCCTATTTTCTTTAAGTACCTACTGTCATTTAACCAAAACTTTTAACGGAGTAATATTCGGAGGATCGAGTCAGTCTGGATCGAGTGTTGCGCTTAAAAAAGTCTATATAAAAAAACTCGACTTAATTAAGCGCTGAGCCTCGTAAAAAGAGTCGACTCGTGTTCCTGCCAACTGGGAGTAATGAAAAATCAATCAAGATTCGATTTTTAAATTCGAACGCCGCTTCGAATCGCGTGCGCTGCATAAAGCCGCAACTAAGACGATGCTATTTCTAATACTCTAGTTAATTGTACGTAGTCAATTGATTGTTGCCAATTGGTGCGTTTTTTACCCGGTCGTGGAAATAAACACACAATGGGTGACACAGACACACACACCGATGGACGTGGGTAGTGGAGTGATGCTTCAGGAAATGGGAAAAGTTGATGCACTTTTTATTGCAAGGTTATATAAGATGTTCATTCTTCCTCGCGTTATCCCGGCATTTTTGCCACGGCTCATGGGAGCCTGGGGTCCTAATCCCATGATTTGACGTAGGCACTAGTTTTTATGAAAGCGACTGCCATCTGACCTTCCAACCCAGAGGGGAAACTAGGTCTTATTGGGATTAGTCCAGTTTCCTCACGATGTTTTCCTTCACCGAAAAGCGACTGGTAAATATAAGGTTATAAGATGTTAATTATGCATAATTGATTCTGGCATCTCTTTTACGGTGGTATAATGGCCCTGTGCTATTTTAAAGGAATACTGCACTGAATAAAAATAGCCGAACTATTGAGTAATTCGACAATTAATTGAAGTTGGTAATACACTGGCAATGCTGTAATATATCAAAATGCTGACTTTATAATACCCTGTAGTGTTATGAGTTTCATACTCATAATTGATGTTATTATTATTAGCCATGTCAAGTATTTATGTTTATGCATTATTTATTGAAGTAATATTAATGAATGCGTTTTTTATTAATTTTCATCAGATTCTAGGGGCAACAAATGCGATGTTTCTTAACTATATTATTATGCTGTAGTAATAAGATTAAATTTTGCTATCGAGTCTAATGCTAGTGAGGCATTCAAATCATGAACATTTAACTAGTTTGTTGAAAATTTTACAAAAGTCATAATAACAATTGTCGATTCTGTTAAAACTTGATTTTATGTGACTTGAAGAGTCATGAATCTCTCTTTATTTTGAGGTAATAGGTATGTGGGTTTGCTTGTTTTTTACCCGTATTTGGTATAATATAGACACCAAGGGATTTTTGTATGTAATAATGATACATTCTGGGGATTTATAATGTCTGTATGTTTTATTTAAAACCCTACTTGGTCCTTAACATAATTCAATCTTGTTTTTAAGCCAGGATAATAAATTTGCAATTTAAATATGAATGGTTAAAAATACATATAAAATGCCTTTACTGGTTAAATCCTTTTAGAGCCAGCTCTTAACGAGATCGATAGACAGGCATTTCATTGCGAAACGGAGTTGCATCAGTGCAGAAGTGGACAGATATCATGAAGTGTTGCATTTAATACACTTATCGCTGATTAACTACTGGTCACATGTTTTATATAAATACTTAAACCTTAAGGCTTGGTCATATTTAAAAAAATTACAAGAGAGGGAACGCCGAATTAAAAACTTGCCTGTTATATCTGAATAATATCGTTGTGTGGTATACACATACACACATAAAAAACGATTTGTTATAAACTCAATGTTTATCTTTGAAAACTGAAGGTATAAAAGTCACAAATTTATACCATTGCACAGTTTAGATATAGAGGTACGTAATGCACCTGAAATGATTGAATATAACGAGTACCTATTCATTTATTAACTCTACTTTAATTCAAATAAGTACTTTACATGATTTAATTGTTTTTTTTTATATAAATAATAATAGAATTAGGAAACAACATTTAAGTATTTGAATCTGTTCTTTATTAGGTACCTACCTAACGGAAAATTTGTCTGGAAAAGAAATTGGTTTGGTTTTCTTCGCATCTGACTGAGTAAATACGTATTCTTGAAACCAGGAGCCGTCTGTTAACTACAGATACATTAGCGTTAATTTTATTGTCTTTTGTTTAAAGTTGTTATTTTCTGTCTATACGCGTAATAGTCAAGATGTCACGTCGAGTACTTAGGTACTAATTTTCTAGCATCGATATGTAGAATCAACTAGTTTAAGGCCACCAAGCGAATATGAATACTTATCGATACATATTAGCCCACTTACTTTGGATTTCTAGTCTTTCCAGTTTGTCTTCTGCCCTCTGCTGTAGCTCCAAGGGGCTTTCTATGTGATAGAAGATGCTTGCACCAACTAGGAGATATACGATATGAAGTGCCAACATGCACGCTAGTTGCTTCTTAGACATCATCTTGGTGAGATTTCTTATAAACTTGCTTCAATAAATTAAAGTACGATCACAACCAAATAAACTTAAATATAAATAATCACAGACAATCCATAAAATCCATTGCAAAGCGCAATTTCTAATTTAAAAAAAAAACAAAAACCGTCTTAAGCCGTACTCGTTCCCACATTATAAAATCCTCAAGCACGTAAACACTGGCACACGTGTTCGTAATTCGATTTTCATTTTGAAAATGGAACAGTTTTCCGAACGGGCGTTCGATCCGAGCGTTACGAATGATCGAATGATTTTCCCGACGCGTGCGCCCGCGACTCGGCACTTCCTTTTTTTATACCCGCTCTAGATGTTTGACAGACGCCTCGCATTAGCTCGCCGTAAAGGATAATAAGTAAGGTTATTGCCTGCTATAGTATATGTACCTCGATTGACGTGACGCAGTGATGATGCTAGTTGGGGGAAAGATTTTCGTTTACTGCCCGGATTATGTGGATTTTAAATTTGATAAAACTCGTCTCAGAGTTACATCATGACTGATACTGAATTCTTTCACATCTCGGTCGGTAGAGCCTTTCAATGTCTAACGATATGCAAAATCTAAATCCCGGGCTCATCTTAACAATATACGTCATTTGTAATTTCTGAGATTCTCGTAAATTATAAAGGACAGTTAAATACATTACGGTTTTTCTTTTCCACTGCTAAATAATCGTTATTATTTAAATTTAACGAAAGATATTTAAAAATACCTTTTGAATACATCAAACTGGTTTTTATATTGCTGGATTCGTCGATCTATGCGTGCGAAGTTAAAACGGCCGTTTTTGTTTTCAGTTCATATACCTAGTACGTAGCGGCCCCCGATTTTTAAATATCTTTCGTTGAATTTAAATAATCACGATTATTTAGCAGTGGCGCTAGTGTGCACGTTGATGGGCTCTTAATGCCTTTTGGCATTCAGTCCGTCATTTGTACATTTTTCTTTGTTTGTGCAAAAAAGTTTAAATAAATAATAAATAAACAATTGACTTATACATAACAAGACATACTTAACATTTCCAAAAAAAGAGTAAAGTAAAGAAAATTTCTAAGAAATAAAAAACAAAATATTAAGTATGAGTACCTTATACCTACCAACCTTTTTTCGCGGCGAAAACATAATGTTTCCCTTTATGACTAAAATACCCTCTTCTTATATTCATTCTGTTTGGGGTCGCTACATAGAGCTACAGTGCTAAAAATATACATCGCTAAATCCAAACGGCCTGATTCTAATTTAAATAGATATCAAAATTAGATCTAGATATGGATCGGATCCGTCAGTGAGGTTTTTGTTTGAAGAAAACTGACTCTCTGTATGGCAAGTACAAGAACTCATTATGTCCATGGACAAATGACAAAAGCTCCTGAGGCAAAAACTGTTTTGTATGAGTTAAGGTAGATTATAAAATAAGTGGACTTTAAATCCTAATTTTCTTACCTATAAGGGTATATGCATGTTCCAACCTTCTATTTATAAAAAATCGGGCAAGTGCGAGTCGGACTCGCGCACGAAGGGTTCCGTACCATATAAAAAAAAAAAAACAAAAAAAAAAGCAAAAAAAAAAACGGTCACCCATCCAAGTACTGACCACTCCCGACGTTGCTTAACTTTGGTCAAAACTCACGTTTGTTGTATGGGAGCCCCATTTAAATCTTTATTTTATTCTGTTTTTAGTATTTGTTGTTATAGCGGCAACAGAAATACATCATCTGTGAAAATTTCAACTGTCTAGCTATCACGGTTCGTGAGATACAGCCTGGTGACAGACGGACGGACGGACGGACGGACGGACGGACGGACGGACGGACGGACGGACGGACGGACGGACAGTGAAGTCTTATAGGGTCCCGTTTTACCCTTTGGGTACGGAACCCTAAAAACCGATGTGATTGAAGCCTCAGTAAAATGTAACCGAATCGTTAAATTTCGTAATTTCGTATTGTCCATAGAAAAAAGGCCGCGAAAATCGAAATTTGCAAATTGCGGGGATCTTTCTCTTGTATTCCAATGAAGGCGTAGGTAATTAGAGGAACAGAGAAAGATACCCGCAATTTGCAAATTTCGATTTTCGCGGCCTTTTTTCGCGAACTTGTTTTCGCGGTAGGCCCTCAGTTTTCCCGATCGTTTTTGACCCTTTTCCGAAGATTTGCACAGCGATCGTTCGTGCAATAATCTCATCCAACGGTTTTCTGTTTTAGAACCACCGCTCACCGGGTTTCCTCAAGAAGACCAATAGCCGAAATCTAGCCTGTGCGATCGTTCAAGTGACAATGTACAAACAGCAACACTCCTTACATCGTTGAACCTAATTACAAAAGGCATAAGGTCCACCGATGGACAGTTAACAGTGTGGGTGATGGTACTTACAGAAATCAGTTATCTTACTGACACTTCTGTAAATTGCAGTTGAATGAGGAATGACTAACCCAAGGCTAATCGTTTGATGATCCACTTGACCCATTTTTTTTATTTACACGGTTATAAGTGGAAGTGGTATTACAAGGAAAATTGTAGTGATTAGGATATGATGAAGATCTTTGGACCACAACAGACTTGTAGGTACTCATGCTCTTCCCTTGAAAAGCGCAGCATGGACTTGCATCACTTGGCCGAATAGGAACGTTAAGGGGAAATCCCAGAAATGATTGGTAAGAGTCATATCCTAGACAGGTCGCACTACTGAACTCTACCTCTTAGTCAAGTCATTCAACATGTAGTTTATTGGTTTCTTAGTTAAATAAGTTTAACTACCTACCTAACTTATCTCCGAACATAATGTTACAGTAGTACTGAAAACAAATCACCCTATTATGGAACTTTTCCCAATCTTTCTATGCTAATAACTATTATTATATTATATGAAATACAAAGTGATCGTTTTCATTGCTGTTGATTGTATTGTAGCACAGTGGAATCAATTACTGCGCATATTTCGCCACTGTTTCTGTAATGTTATTAAGTTATTATCCCCGCATCGTCAAGGGTTTAAGGGCTTTAGCACTTAGCAGGAAAACAACGCTAGTGCGTTCTCTGCAAGGAGGACAGTAGTAATAAAATTTACTTCGGTTGAAGTAGAGTACATTTGACGTCACAATGAATCTTTGTCAGTGGTGTTTGGGGATTTCTAAATCCTGCAATGACGGCAACGGGGCGTACTCATGTATTCAATACGTGCACGAAGTCACAATGCGTATTATGCGTACGTCTGCTAAAGGGTATTTTCTTACTGCACTATCCGCCATTTGGAACCGCCACTTCATATGAAATAAATGAAGAATTAATTATGTCTTTACTTACCCCTAAGTAAAACTTACAATAACAGTAGCTACACCTACTTTTATTGTATATTTTATTAAATACTGTATTACTTACTTACTCCTCTGGCGCAGCGACCCAAAGTGTATCTTGGCCTCCAACACGACTGCTCGCCGCTGATCCCGTTCCTGTGCCGTTTCTCGCCAGTCTTCAACTTGAAGCTCGCGCAGATCAGCGTCCACCACATCCGCCCATCGATACCTAGGAAATAATTATAATACAAATTGAAATTGACACATATGTAAGTACATTTAATAGCATTAATCTTGTGAAATAATTCGTAATGACTTAATTCCTACTTACTTGCGAGTGGAATTAAAAAAAAAATATTTTCCGCTTCCTCACTGCTAAAGGACACGCTAAGTGTTTGCATAAAAACAAATATTCATCCGCACCTGGATCACGTTAAGGATAAATCATAGTAAATAATAGTAACATCTTTCCTTAAGCAGGAGCCAAAACTTCAAGACCATACAGAATGACTAAAGTGACTAGACTCAAGTGGAATCAAGACCATGGTATAATACGAGGGCTGTTTGATAAGTACCCGTTTATGAAAAAAATAATCAGTTGTTTTTGTATATATGCATTTATTTTTCTACATAGTCACCTTTTAACTCTATACATTTGTTCTACCTATATTCAAGCTTCAATAAACCATCCAAAAAGTATGATTTCGGAAAGTCATTAAAATAGGCCTCTGTGGCGGCAATGACTTCGTCATTTGATCGAAATCGCTTACCACCGAGCCATTTTTTCAGGTTGGGCAACAAAAATAAATCGCATGGGGCCTAATCTGGAGAATATGGGGGGTGAGGCAATAGTTCGTAGCGTAACCGTGTTAATTTAGCCACACAACTCTGGACGAATGAGCTGGGGCGTTGTCGTGATGAAACAGTACTTTTTTTCTTTTTTAAATGGGGTCGTTTGTCCTTCAACACAGCGTCAAATTCATCCAATAAAATGGCATAGTACTGCCCTGTTATCGTTTTCCCCTTTTCTAAGTAGTCAATATTTATAATACCCTGCGAATCCCAAAAAACGGTCGCCATGACCTTTCCAGCCGATGGGATGGTTTTTGCTTTCTTTGGAGCATGTTCACCCGGTAAAATCCACTTCTTCGACTGCTCTTTCATTTCCGGGGTGTAGTGGTGAACCCATGTTTCGTCTACGGTCACGAAACGACGCATAAACTCCTTCGGGTTACGTTTGAACACGGTCAAACACTGCTCCGAAGTAGTCAGTCGGCTCCGCTTTTGCTCCTCCGTGAGTAAACGCGGCACCCACCTCGCCGATACTTTCTTCATATCCAATTTTTCTTCTAATATGTTTTGTACCCGCTCGATTGAAACGTTTACAACATCAACGATTTCTCGAAGTTTAATTCGGCGGTCGGCTAAAACGATATTTTCAATTTTCTTTACCATATCGTCTGTAGTCACCTCAATTGGGTAGCCTGGGCGATCCTCATCAAAACGGTTGCTCTCCCCCGCTTAAACTCGTTAAACCAGTATCTGACGGTTGTCATAGAAGTAGCACATTCATGGTAAACCGCTTGCATTCTTACTTTTATTTCATTACATGTTTTTCCTTCCAAAAACAAGAATCTAATTACAGACCGATACTGTTCTTTCTCCATTTTTACAATTTTATGTCCACGCTTTCACTGAATCGCTGTCAAATGAGAAAAAAAAACAAAAGAATGCTGTTTTTTTTTATTTTCCCGCCTCTGAATAATGGCTTAACACGGTGGTATACATATTTTCGGAAAGTGATATTAATAGATTTAGAAAACGGGTACTTATCAAACAGCCCTCGTAATATACTCCGCCTGGTACAGTCACCTGCAATAATATGTTACTCTTCGAATGCCGCAAAAATATGTGACACGCTCTTACAGCTCTACCAATAAGATCGTGTCAGATATTTTTGCGGCCTTCGTTGTGTAACAAATTATTGCAGGTGACTGTACTCTCTTCCCGTCTTTTCGTGGTCACGAGACTGACACAAGCCTACGTCATCATGCGGCAGCGCTATATGATGATATGCGATAGCGCTATATAAAGTGTCACTCTAGGAAGAGAAGACCATGTTTTATTAGACTATGATCAAGACAATCAAGGGGAGGTTAAAGGTTTCGACGACCTGCCGTACCTATAGTAACGGTTCGGCCACGACATAGAGCGACATGCGACGGCGCGGCGGCAGCGACAACCATAGGTGGGAACGAAAGGTCCGATCGCTGTCTCGCTCCAACCTATGGTTATCGCTGCCGCCGTTGCAAGTCGCTCAATTTCGTGGCCGAGCCGTTATAGATGGTAACCCTGCCTTCGAATACTGGTCCTTCTTTAGGAAGAGCGTCGCCAGTTGTTACGGCCAATGGTTGAGAGGAAGGATTCTCTAGAGAATATATTTTCCGCCATATCAACGCCATCCGTTCCAATTTGTATGAAACGTAGTAGTATCGATGTAGTAGTAATATTTATTTTACTACTAATTAGGTATACACGTTGTCACAAGAACTAATCATCTTTTTTTATTCTACCCAACCGTTACCTGAAACTCATGGAAATAAATACTTAATTGCACCGATTGTTAACTTTTAACAGTGTTACTAAGTACAAACATTTAGCAGAAGTCACCTTGCATTCTGCAAGATCTTATAGATATTTTGTGAACTTTAATTTCTCCGTGATTTTCCGTTCCGTTCCCGAAACCGGGAGTGGAAAAATCGCAAGACAAGGATTTTTTTTGTGTCACGAGAATTATCATTCGGCAATACTTTTTAATAACTAAGTGCACCGATTGTTAACTTTTATGTATCTACATCAATTTAGGTAGCAGAATTTTACGTTTTATTCTACAAGGTTTTTTTTCAGTTAATTTAATTAACTTTAATTTGACCATGGTTTTCCTGGGTTTTCCAAGTCGGGCGCGGAGGACTCGCGTGACAATTCGGCATACTTTAAGTACTACTAATACGATAAATGATAAAAGCGCAACTATCCTATTCGTTCATGGTTCAAATTTTAATAACGAATTCGCTACAAGATATTGAATAATTAAATAGTAACTCCAAATACGGATAGCGATATTAGTTTATCGTACTCGTAATGTCGTGGAGATACTAGAAGAATGTAAATAAACAGACATAAAGGCATTATCTCTGTAAACCCAGTTTACCTACTTTTAGCAGATTGAATCATACGTGATACCCTTATCATTCAAATTATACAATGTTATATATCGTATTTTGATAAATTTAGTAGTTTTACAATTACTTTTACTTGATTAAAAAATTAAAATATAAGATAGAAACTTTAAAGGATGACTTCTACACCGCGCTGTGCCCTTTTCAGGTCAGAACCATAAAACTAAACTGAAATTTCTATCTCATTGTCAGTAATGAACATTCTTTAATCGGCATCGTTATTTATTTGGAAAAGGCTCGATAGTGCAAAGCACGGTACAGGACGGCCATTACGAAAATCGAAATTGAACGTTCACTTTATATTTACAAAGAGGCAATTACACTGAATTTTCGAATTAAGGAGGTACGTTGTTCGTGGTAGCTCGTTAGGTGGCCTTTCCACAGCCTTCATTGGAGTAAAAGAGAAAGATCCCCGCAATTTGCGAATTTCGCCTTTCGCGGTAGCCCCTCTGGTTGATTCCCGCACGTCTCCTCTAGTCTCCGCCACAGTGGAAAGGCAGCCTCACCAGAGTGAGCTATTTATAAAATTAGTATAAAAAAGAAACGCCGTAACAATACGTAGGTAACTGTCAATGAAGTACGATTTCAATATCGTCGTAGGTAGGTATTCGATTTTCAGAAAAAGAACCATTAATTTACGACTTGCGGTGTCTTCAAAGGCCTAATGTTAAAGGTAGATATGACAGTTCAAAGTCAAGATAGGTAAGTAAGTCCAAGACAATGACCATCACTCGTCACAAATATTTGCCTGTCGCGTGTAATCCGGCCCTAATCCATGGATCACTGTAACTCGAGCAAGCTCATCACACAGACGTCATTTTGATACAATTTGAAGGTTATTGGCGTATAAACCGAGAAAGAAACTTTATCCTAAGTAATTAAGGTTTACGAGTTAGGTACAATATAGATATAGGTAGACATTAAAGCTGCAGTTACGTACAACTGTCTGTAAAATAATGATTAGCAGTTTATAAAAAACAAAAGAATACGAAAAACATATATGTAATTTTAGATATAATCACTTTTGTTGTATGATATTAATTCAGTATCTAATCTAGTCTAGTCCATTATTTCCAATCAAAGCCTATCAGCGATCACTTGCAGAAATTATGAAACGACATCAACCTATATAGTACGAGTAGGTATAGGTATACCTACCAATATACAGTAAGGTTTACTCGGGTAATTCCGAATGTCGAAAACTGTCGGATAATTCCGAAAAGAGACTTTTATTATGATGGAATTAAGGGTGATTTTCATCTGAATTTCGGAATTATCCGACATTCGGTATTACCCGAATACACCTTACGTGCCTTTTATAGCGTACTCGTACTTATTGTACTCGTACATTTCACTTCACAAATGGGGGATCCTTTAAGTCATGGTTTGGGTCCGGAAATTTCCTCTTCTTTAGTTAAGTAAGAGTTATTTAGATTTCTTAAATATCAATACTTTTTGAGATATTGGCGAAAAAAGAAATAGGTATCTTCTTTTTTCCGCCCATTTTTGTCTATAAATTCTAAATTTTTTGTGTGCTAATAAACGCTTCGAATATCTACATTTTTCCATACAATATTCCGAATCCAAAAAGGTATCACACGTATTTTTAGGAGTCGTATCTCTATTAGTCACCGTTTTCAGTTTGTCGAGTAGACTATAGAGCCTTACCTACAATTTTAGACTCCAATGAAGTTGAAAGGGTTAAGTATATACTCGAGGACTAGGTATTCAAGATTACCCGACCCCCGTAGGATATTACATAGGTACTTAAATAAAGCCAAAAAATAACGAAAGCAATCTTGTATCAAATCAAGCTAGATGTAAATAAAGCTCTGCATTTAATGTGTTCAACGCGTTCAAACAAACAAATAATAAAAGCAAATAAGTACCTACTAATAAATTGCAGTCATGAAAATACGTCTGGAAACTGAAAATAACCCGTCTCTTTATTAGCTTTAAAGGTAAAATTAATACTTTTTTAATATGAGTGCACGAGCCTAAAGCTTACCAGATTATCTTGAACTCTGGATTATAAGACCCAGGTAATTTGGTAAGGGTCAATAAATGCTGGCTGCATCATGTGATGGTGTTATAGATGTCGTGGGGTTTCAGTTAGCGCTTTGGTGACGGTTTGTGACGAATATTATTATATATTTTGATAGGCCAGGAGATGTTTAAAAATGGGTTCTTCATTTGATTACCTACTGCCTATAAAGTAAACTTAGTAAACTATTTAAAAGTTCATTTTCGCCGTGCTGTATCGTGGCTATTTTAACTTTCTAAGAAAAAAAGGTACTCTGTTGTTTTACAAATAAGTACATGAAATTTGTAAAACGATATATTATATGCTCATATTTGGCAACTTTAAACTGTTAGCAATTTAGGTATCCCGTTTACGCTTAGTCTGTTGCAAATATTCGTGTTGTATATCTTTCCTTTATTTATCCCCCAAGATATCACACCCTACACAAACCTAAACTACGGAAATTGCCGCTCTTTTCTCTCGCTGACCGGAATATGTTTGCGGCATTCGCAGTTCCGATCGTAGTGCCAAGCGCTCACAAATTAATTAGGCAGCTTTAAAAAAAAAACATTGAGATCACCGGGGTCCGTAGGGCTGGCTCGTTCTTCGCCCAACAGATCGGCATAGCGATCCAAAGTTGGAATCAGAACGCAGCCAGCCTTATGGGAACCCTTCCGAAGGGATCGGACCTGAGTGATCTACCATAATATGAACACTGGGCTAGGTCATCCATCTTTTATTAGGTAACAGTTTTAGTTTTGTAGGTAGTTTTAATTTTATTAGATTACATTTTATTCTAAGTTTGTTATGAATTACTTATATATTTTTTTGTATATAGGTGAAGATATTATTATTTTTTGCAAAAATATTTTTATGACAGTATCGTGGCAATGTTGCAGGCAAAGCTCCCGGACTAGAAGAGTCACTCATTCGTGTCGCTCCGAGCCCTGGCCCGATCACGACTTTGCGACACATCAGAACATGTCAATTAATGAACACCGCCAAACGGTCCCGAGGAAATCACGAAATGATGGCGTGAACATTCTAGCCTCGCTGCTATTGGAATCGAGATGCAATTATATTGATTAACAGGAAATTAATTTATCAACAATATCATCATGTAGGTATTTAGGAGCCGGGCTCGTGTCGGTGTAGCAATGTCCATTAATTTGATCAGCAATCTCCTTGACTTCCTGATACGACACAGCGTATACTTTTGTCACTTGCATCAAGATATAAAATAAGATTTGTGAAGAGAAAGACATTCTGTTTGTTTTAATTTTTACAGCCTACAATACAATCAGTTGAATCAATCAGCTAGCCGCGAAAGACTAATTGGAATTCATTTATTCCGCTATATGAATAGGCCAAGCAATAAGAAGGTATAGATAAAGGGAAATGCTAGAACATATCACAAGTCCCCTAGCCTTTGAGCGGGGGGAAAAGGGTGGGGATTGCCATTTTTCGATTTTTCACTTATATCTTGGAAACTTTGCCTCATAGCGACATGACTACTTAGACAAACCGAAAGCTTATTAAATTTGCTACAAGTTTAATTTAGTCAAGTTTTTCGATATCTTGAATAGTTTTCGGGATATCCTCTCTTGAATAGGGGCTTTCAATTTTATCTTGACTTCTATCTACATCAGTGAAGCTACTAGACCATATTTGGTATCTTTACGAATAAATCGGGAGTGCCTAATTTATTTATGGTATCACATTGACACCATTCATAAGTAAAAACATATACTTAAATTAGCAAAATACCTTTTTAGGGTTCCGTACCCAAAGGGTAAAACGGGACCCTATTACTAAGACTTCGCTGTCCGTCCGTCCGTCCGTCCGTCCGTCCGTCCGTCCGTCCGTCCGTCCGTCTGTCACCAGGCTGTATCTCACGAACCGTGATAGCTAGACAGTTGAAATTTTCACAGATGATGTATTTCTGTTGCCGCTATAACAACAAATACTAAAAACAGAATAAAATAAAGATTTAAATGGGGCTCCCATACAACAAACGTGATTTTTGACCAAAGTTAAGCAACGTCGGGAGTGGTCAGTATTTGGATGGGTGACCGTTTTTTTTTTGCTTTTTTTTTGTTTTTTTTTTGCATTATGGTACGGAACCCTTCGTGCGCGAGTCCGACTCGCACTTGCCCGGTTTTTATTTATAAACTCCTCTTCACGCTTAAACCGCTGAACCGATTTAGTTGAAATTTGGTATACAGATATTTTGAGTCCCGAAACAGGACGTAAGATAGTTTTTTTCCTCAAAAATCACCCTGTAGGTAAAGGTGTGAAATGGGGTGTGGAGGGAATTTTGCTGCTTCGCCGAAATTTCATTCCCGAGGTTAATACTGTTTATGTTTAGGTTTGAAGTCATGTTTGGTATCATTTCCAACAAAAAAAAAATCGGTTCAGCGGTTATTGATTCGTCGTACAAACTCCCACCCCACTTTTCACACCCTCAAAAGATGATTTTAGAATAGCATAAGAATAAGAATAATTTTTATTTATAATAAAATACGCATGCACAAAGGTGTCCGGTGAGCCCACAGAACACCGCCTCTAGAAACCTAATATTGGCCATTTTGTTCCCGACTAGGGTTTGCAATCCGGATCCGAAATGTATGAAATTATCCGGATCTGGATCCGGATCCGCGGATATTTCCATACATTTCGGATCCGTCGTGCAAACCCTATTCCCGACGCAAATCACCAAACTGTGAGGTGCGGGAGGGGTGCTCACGGCGTTGCGATTGGTCGTTTTAAACATGGCGCGCTGACACGTGTAAATGTAGGGATGGGACATGTTCATTACAGGTAGTGGGTACTGCTACCAGTGACATCGAAATTTATTGTGGTAAAATTGTTACCAATTTAGTATACTTAGAGTAAACTTACTTAATAATTATACTTATTGATTAATTTGGAGTGGAGGAAGGAGTGGAATTCACTTCCTGCAAATCTATTCCCAGTCCACTATAACTTGGATCTCTTTAAATCGAGAGTGAATAGACATCTTTTAGGTAAGCATGTTCCATCCTAGACTGCATCGGCACTTACCATCAGGTGAGATTGTGGTCAAATGTTTACCTTTTTCCAATAAAAAAAAAAAAAAAAAAATTTAATATTTCATTAAGTAATTTAACAATGTACCTGAAATTTTTACTTAACATATTAGGGCATTTCTGTTTAAAGTACCCAGAACTTGAATTTTAAAGTTTAGAATTTTTATATTATTTCCACTCAGAATCGCAATCTCTTTCGATACGAGAAAAAAGTGTCGCCAAAATCTCATATATTATAATTATTTTCTTTTGTCCGTTTTATTAAGGTCATAGAAGGTTGTATTGAAAACATATTCAAATGGACCAATAACATATGCCTATTACAAATCAACTCCGAGTTCTCTCGCACTTCTTTGAAGTTCATCATCAGGTCCATCTCGTGACATGAGACCTAACTGCTTACCTAGAGGATTCTAAAAAACCCATACAACATATGTCTATCACAAACCAACACCGAGTTCCCTCGCACTTCTTTGGAGTTCATCATCAGGTCCATCTCGTGACATGAGACCTAACTGCTCACCTAGAGGATTCTAAAAACCCATACAACATATGTCTATCACAAACCAACACCGAGTTCCCTCGCACTTCTTTGAAGTTCATCATCAGGTCCATCTCGTGACATGAGACCTAACTGCTTACCTAGAGGATTCTAAAAAACCCATACAACATATGTCTATCACAAACCAACACCGAGTTCCCTCGCACTGCTTTGGAGTTCATCATCAGGTCCATCTCGTGACATGAGACCTAACTGCTCACCTAGAGGATTCTAAATAACCCATACAACATATGCCTATCACAAACCAACACCGAGTTCCCTCGCACTTCTTTGAAGTTCATCATCAGGTCCATCTCGTAACATGAGACCTAACTGCTCACCTAGAGGATTCTAAATAACCCATACAACATATGTCTATCACAAACCAACACCGAGTTCCCTCGCACTTCTTTGAAGTTCATCATCAGGTCCATCTCGTGACATGAGACCTAACTGCTCACCTAGAGGATTCTAAATAACCCATACAACATATTTCTATCACAAACCAACACCGAGTTCCCTCGCACTTCTTTGAAGTTCATCATCAGGTCCATCTCGTGACATGCGGCCTAACTGCTCCGCTGGCCTAGAGGATTCTAAAAAAACTTACACAACATGTTACCTATATATTATGTCTAAAATGGTACAATACGGTATGACGAAGCACGAAGTTTCCGCAACTGAAAAACCATCATCGTCACATCACTAGTCGAAAGGGAAAGGGATAGCGCATTGCCTTTTCAAGTTGACGAAAAGGGACGGACATACTTCGCCTCTGCTTACTGACCAGTATAAAATGAACCCCGCGGACAAGAAACATTATTCAATGAAATAATGAATTTCGCTTTCCTGTGGGATGTTATTCCATCTGTTTTGTAAGTAGAAGTCTTAGATGACTTGCCACACCATTTTACGCTGCAATATCCCATGATTTCCCAATGAATTCAATAGTTTACGATTTATTTTCATAGACTCGTGCACACTGCTAACAGGTCGTAACCTTGGGCGCAACTGATCGGAGCGGCGCGCGAACAATCTTATATTTGACCTATACACCATACGGGCGGTGACCGCGAGTCGTCCTATAAGCTCGGTCTATAGGGGTTGGTCTGTGGGTGAGCCCCAAACTAGGCCGAGCATTTTGGCTATAAAGACTATCCTATGCTTCGAGCAACACCGGCTTCCGACACACAACATTGACTCAAACACTCAGAGTTCGCACCGCGCCGCCGTCGTGACCGCACGTATACTTCGTGCCATGCCACGAAGTCGTGTGTGTCACGCATACCATCTTGGCAACACAGGCTCCTGCAACAACAAAGCACCATCGACGCAGCGGACTCACGTCCCATCCCGATGGCGCCCACAACTTCAGACACCATCGCCGTAGCGGGCCACACCACCCGCACGACTATGGACGCTACCACTCTACAGCTGCAGACACCATCGCCGTTCGGACAAGATGCGCCGCTCGCCCATGACCTCTACACCTCTAGCACCTCAGCCGGAGCGGGCCACACCACCCGCACGGCTACATCTACAGACACCATCGCCGTAGCGGGCCTAACCGCCCGCACGACCTCGGACGACCACCACAGCTCCATCTCCTGCAGCACCAGCGCGTCTGCCAGCAACATGGACGCACAGAAACCCACCTCACAACAGAAACACTGTCATCCACAAAATGATGACGTTTGACCTCCCCACGAGGTGGGGAGCGACCCGAATCAGCCGTCACAGCCGGAAGGCGGGCGCGGCCACGCATACCTCCTTCGAGGTATCGCAAGAATATCCATCCATCGCTTCCGACACATCGGAAGGGAGGGGCCCAAGCGATATCTCACCGTACAAATCTTTCTGCCCTTTTTCGCGGGGGGAAAGGTGCACACAGTCGCACTTCTCACACACTTACATACAAAATCCAATCTGTAATGACGACACAAATACATAGAAAATGACAAACGTCAAAGACAAATCTTGCAAACCTCGATCTCTTTTTGTGTACGGACGAGTGACAAGTGTCACAACACGCACACTAACACATTTTCGTTGAAGTATGTTATTGTATTCTGAGAGATGAGAAGTCGGATTTGTCGCTCGACCGATCCGCAATTTGTACTGAGCGAGTAAAATCGATAAATCCAACAATTATATGAGACTAAAATATAATAATTGTGTTTGAATGTAATTAAACGTATGATATGTAAAAAAAAAATTACATGTGAAATGTAACACTTTCTTTTTGTAAATTTGATGTCCCCGACCTCTTTTTATAACAAAAAACCGAGCAAACAGGCATTTTTGTGCAGCAGTCTTCGAGCAACACGGAAGGGAGGCGGCATTCGCACTATTTCCCCTCTGCCGAGGTACAAGATTAGCGCGTCAATCTAATCTAGCGCGGGTAATAAAACTAGTTGCACTTGGATTTTTCACTAGACCGAGTCCAGACGCGCGCGTGAACACTGCTGCACAAAAATGCCTGTTTGCTCGGTTTTTTGTTATAAAAAGAGGTCGGGGACATCAAATTTCCAAAAAGAAAGTGTTACATTTCACATGTAATATTTTTTTTTACATATCATACGTTTAATTACATTCAAACACAATTATTATATTTTAGTCTCATGTAATTGTTGGATTTATCGATTTTGCTCGCTCAGTACAAATTGCGGATCGGTCGAGCGACAAATCCGACTTCTCATCTCTCAGAATACAATAACATACTTCAACGAAAATGTGTTAGTGTGCGTGTTGTGACACTTGTCACTCGTCCGTACACAAAAAGAGATCGAGGTTTGCAAGATTTGTCTTTGACGTGTGTCATTTTCTATGTATTTGTGTCGTCATTACAGATTGGATTTTGTATGTAAGTGTGTGAGAAGTGCGACTGTGTGCACCTTTCCCCCCGCGAAAAATGGCAGAAAGATTTGTACGGTGAGATATCGCTAGGGCCCCTCCCTTCCGATGTGTCGGAAGCCGGTGTTGCTCGAAGGCAGCAGTGTTCACGCGCGCGTCTGGACTCGGTCTAGTGAAAAATCCAAGTGCAACTAGTTTTATTACCCGCGCTAGATTAGATTGACGCGCTAATCTTGTACCTCGGCAGAGGGGAAATAGTGCGAATGCCGCCTCCCTTCCGTGTTGCTCGAAGATCCTATGCCTTTTCCCGGGACTCAAACTATTTCTATACCTACCAAATTTTAACGAAATCGGTTCAGCGGTTTAAGCGACAAGAGGAGTTTTAAAATAAGACTTTTTTTTAATTTTGTGTTTACTTCGGAATGGTGTCAATGTGATATCATAAATGAATTTAGCACCCCCGAAGTATCTGACGACAGGGACGCAGCAATACGTAGAAGCGAGATGTAGATATCTCTACCGTATCTAACGTATAGCTGCGTCCCTGTCGTCAGTTATAGTCTCTGCGGAAAGAGAAGAGTAGTAGAATATATTGGATCCCATACATTTCACGTCTCTTCTGTTTACTAAATTAAGACAGACCTTACTGAATTAAGTAAGAACTTTATTACTTATCACACTTTATTTTTACTTCTCCAGTAACTAAACGCGTTTGACAACTTCATTTCTGTGACGTTTTGGACACATTCAATCCAAAGCGAATAGTGCTATAATAAATATGAAACTCTAATTTATGTTACTGCAATTCCAATCCTAATACTATATGTTTAAGGTTCTTTTAGTTTTGCGCATAGCGTAAAATACGTCAGAAACTTAAGAATAACTCTGTAATTCTAAATTGTTGTGCACGGCGACTGCTCCCACGTCTCCAAGCACAAATTTTATTTTATTTCCAAAATTATCACATTTAGAACCTTTCATCTTCACCATGGATTACCAAAGCAGGCAGCTGGCTGAAGACTGCTTCTTACGGGAGCCCGTAGATGCACGAATAAGGTAACCTATATTTCACAATCTTGGTTCAATAATTTGATCCTTTTGTTAATAAATATATTTGCTTGTAATACTTAACTATAACGTAGTAAATGCATATTTACGCTACCATACTTAAATGTTCATGTAAGTATGCGAACATTTTTTAGAGCTTTGTGCTAATGCAGTGTTTTAGTACCAACAAACTGACTTGATGATTAGTACAGTGACCAAAGGAACTTCAATATCAAATAAACCCGTTGTATTAAGCTTTTGACACAATTTATTTGCAGTTGTTGTTACTAATTATAGTTCTTTTGCTTTGCATTAGAAAGAAGGTAAGTGATCTTGTCGATCTTGACATGTCTTTTTATTAAAAATCACCATCGAAAAATAAGTCACAGCAAATATGTTAGAATTATAAATCATATCGATCTTTTACATTCTTTTGCTTTCATAAATAATATAAACAATTTTTTTAAAGCGTTTTTCAATATTTTTCAATAAAAAGACACATCAAGATTGTTTACCTTCTTTCAAATGCTAAAAAAATAACTATACCGTCAGCATACACTGGTCCTCAAGTTTTTAATTTTATTATTATTATTTAATTGTATGTCTGTTCCATATCTCGGGACCATGGGGTCCCGGACCTTAGGGAGGCGTACGTGGGGCCGAAGCCAACAGCGCAGAGGCCCTTTAAGACATTTAATCTAAAAGCAAGGGATACACACGTGGCGGATTATTATTATTATTATTATAGCCTCTTTATTTCCATAACTCTTTTTTAGTTTCTGTTAAAATATGTTTTTATGCTGTTGTTTCTGTTGTTTTTCCTCCTTTCGTGAGGTATGGATCCCGTTTGGGTAAAGGCCTCCTCCCATTTCTTCCATAAATGTCTGTGTTTGGCATTGTACATCCAGTCTTTTCCTGCAACCTCTACTATGTCATCAGTCCACCGTTTGACTGGTTTGCCAACTTTCCTCTTGGCTGGTAATGGTCCTTTCCATCTTGTTGTTAGTGTTGTCCATCTGTCATCTGTATATCTTGAAATATGTCCTGCCCATTGCCATTTGAGCTTAAGGGCTTGTGTGAGCGCATCTTTGACGTTTGTTTTTATTCTTATAGTGTCGTTTTTAATTTTGTGCATTTTGTTTATTCCCAGTATGCTTCTTTCCATGGCTCGTTGTGTGGTGTTTATTTTTTGTTTGATCTTGTTGGTGTAAGTCCACGTTTGACATCCGTATAATAAACTAGGCAGAAGGCATGTGTCCATTACTATTCTTTTTATCTTCATACTAAATTTTCCTTTCAGAATTTCTTTGAATGACCAAAACTTTCGCCATGTAATATTTTTCCTTCTATCTACCTCTTCCTCGTTATTAGTCCGTGAAAAGGAAATTTGCTTGCCCAGGTATATGTATTTCTTTACATATTCAATTGTATTTCCTTTTACATTGATGGGGGTGTCAAGGCTATTAGTCATTACCTTCGTTTTGCTTCTGTTCATTTGTAAGCCTACTTCATCGCTTTCCTTGTCTAGTGTCTGTAACATATTTTCTAGTTGTTTAGCTCTTTCTGCAAATATGATTATGTCATCTGCAAACCGCAGGTGCGTTAGGCGACATCCATCAATGTTAATACCATATCCAGTCCAGTCCATATCCATATTATTTTCTCTTCATTTTAGAAAAGTCAAAGAGGAGCCTAAGGAAGACCCACACCCGCATCTTAAAGTGACTATGCAGACAGTCCGCTTGAACCCGGACTCGCAGAAGTTGATTCTTGATACATTGAGGTATATACATGGACCGGATTTCAAGCTTGGCAGTGCTAGCCTTTACAAGGTAAGGAGAGAAGGATACAAAACTATTTGATTATCCCTTTGACTGTCACAGTCGGCCATAGCCAAAAATATGAAAAAGTTTAATACATTATTTACCATGTATTTTTTTTATTGTATTTTTTCTCATTTACTCGTAATGCATGTTAATTATAAGAAGTAATGTATTGAAAATATGTGTCCCGCCGAGTTTCTTGCGGGTCCCATATTGGGATACCCTCCTCCAATTACAGGGGACTTAAATCTTCTCGAGGCAGAGGTGTAGGGTTGGAGCCGGTGTAGATTTATTTGATGTTCGATAGTTATAACATTTATTGGTTAACCAACCAAATAAAAACTGCCTGTGAACTATGTTGTACCTATTGTAAGACCTGTACACCAGTGTGAGAGAAAAGAACTTTATATTTCTATAAACCCTATGTTAACCCTACTAACCCTATATTGGCTCATGTAATGTTTACTTATGACTGATTTCAGGATAAAGGCACAAACCTCGGCAACAGGTACTGGATGGAGCGAGGCAACCTGGTGGTACAGGGAGGCTGCGACTACTCTCTCAACAATAAACCTGACATTGAGACGTCAGAAGCGCGGCTTAGAGCATTCGCTTTGGCTAAGTTGGAAAAGTAGGTTTTGTTAGGCTTTTAATTTTGATTAGATCGGCCCACAGATTTAAGTTTCGAGGCTTCTTAGTTACGGTCAATTCACGAAATCTGGTATGAGTAGAATAAATGAGTGAATGGAAATATCTAGGTGTGTATCAGATTAACCAATAAAATTGTGACACTGGATGTATACCGACACTGTGTCAGTCACACAACGACAGGATATAATTTCCATTTGTGCCAGCTTTCGTGAATCGACCTGTACTTACTACTCATTCATAAGTATCTATCTATATTGTAGTTCTAATTGTTGGGTAGCTTTAGGTATTACTTTGTTTCGAATAATTCGTTCGATACGATGCGCCTTTTTTTAAATCGTAAGTTTTTGTTTCAGGTATCATTTTCACAAAGCGCACTGTGCTGAAGCATTAGAAACGACGGCGGAAAGCCTTGAGAAGGCTCTAGAAACACTCTTCTACAAGTATTTCAAAGTAGACCGCCAAGAAAAACCTGAAAATGTCCCCACACCAGGGGAGCTACTTGAAATGAGAAACGACGAGAAAGCTGTCTTAGAATCAATATACGAATCCAGCTTTAGACTTAAAGAAAATGATGTCTGGAATCTCAAATTAAGTTTAGATTATTTAACGAAAATGTATGAAAGCAAGGAAGTCGTAGCGCCGAAAACGAAAAAGAACATTAACTACAACAGTCATTTCAAAACGAAGAAAAAGGAAGTTTGTAAACTGTTTTTAAAAGGCCCGTGTCGATTTGGTGCTAAATGTAAGTTCTCTCACGAAGTCAATGTAGAACCAGCAAAAGAAGTAGAGAAAGAAGAAAAGTCCCAAATTAACTATGAGCT
Source organism: Cydia splendana (assembly GCF_910591565.1). Lineage (NCBI taxonomy): Eukaryota > Metazoa > Arthropoda > Insecta > Lepidoptera > Tortricidae > Cydia > Cydia splendana. Next base: position 8,887,156 of record NC_085973.1, on the reverse strand, counting down.
AGAAATCAGGTTTCCAGAAGATACTGTATATCCTTATGAACCACCTTTACTTTTCTTTAAAACGGAGGTCAAAACTAGCACAATACCTGATTTGACTTGCCTACGGATAACGGCAAGACTAATAGACGAAGCTAAAGTATTGGCACAGGATGGTATACCCAGTATATACTCATTAGTAGAATTGTTAAATAATGAAGAAGATATATTAAATTTTATACAATTTGATACTAGAACTTTTCCAGAACCATCTGACGCCCTTTTCCCTCAATTAATAGGAAATTCTAATGTAGATAAGAAAAAACCGTCACATTATAAAAAAGGTGACGGTAAAGACAAAAGGGCTAATGTTGATTTTGAAGAGGTGTTGAAAGAGAACGCAGATATAGCGAAACGGTGGTTGGAGAAAAGAGACAACAATAGGTATAACAAAATGATGTCTGGGAGGAGAAAATTGCCCGCTTGGCAGAAAAAGAACGAGATATTAAATGCAATGAAGAGATCACAAGTAAGTCTTTATATCTCGACACCTTAGTCGCTACTGCTAAGAGCAGTAGGTAATTAAGGCACAGTCTAGCGAGTGAGGAAGACAACATTACATGTGTTAGGGACAACATGATCCCTTTTGCTTTCAAACATCGGTTTTGTTAGACAAGGAGAATTCTATAGTACTATTATCTATTCTGTTATATTAGAACGTGGTTGATAGTGTAATCGACTAGCTTTTAATCATTTTTTCGTATTTAATGTTACATATTTTTTATAGGTAGTAGTAATAAGCGGTGAAACCGGTTGCGGCAAGAGCACACAAGTCCCTCAATACATCCTGGACAATTGGCTGGAGAACTTCAACAAAGGCGGTCGGGAGCATGTCGAAATAGTCTGTACGCAGCCTAGGAGGATATCCGCCATTGGAGTCGCGGACAGGGTCGCGGAAGAGAGAGTGGAGAAGACTGGACAAGTTGTGGGGTATCAGGTATGTCAACTATTATAGACAAATGTTATGTATAGATTGGTTGGATAACTTTAACAAGGATCGGGAGCATGTAGAGATAGTGTGCACGCAGCCTAGCAGGATATCCGCCATTGGAGTCGCGGACAGGGTCGCAGAAGAGAGAGTGGAGAAGACTGGACAAGTTGTAGGGTATCAGGTATGTCAACTATTATAGACAAATGTTATGTATAGATTGGTTGGATAATTTCAACAAGGTTTGGGAAAACGCGGAGATAGTGTGTACGCAGGCTAGGAAGATATCCGCCATTGTAGTAGCCTATGGGTCACGGAAGAGAGAGTGGAGAAGACTGGACAAGTTGTGGGGTACCAGGTATGTCAATTGTTGTAGACAAATGTTATGTATAGATTGATTGGATAATTTCAACAAGGGTTGGGAAAATGTGGAGATAGTGTGTACGCAGGCTAGGAAGATATCCGCCATTGTAGTAGCCTATGGGTCACGGAAGAGAGAGTGGAGAAGACTGGACAAGTTGTGGGGTACCAGGTATGTCAATTGTTGTAGACAAATGTTATGTATAGATTGATTGGATAATTTCAACAAGGGTTGGGAAAATGTGGAGATAGTGTGTACGCAGGCTAGGAGGATATCCGCCATTGTAGTAGCCTATAGGGTCACGGAGGAAAGAGTGGAGAAGACTGGATAAGTTGTGGGGTAACAGGTAGGTGAACTATAATAGACAATAACATTAAGCGCTTTGGAACATAGTCATACATAGATTGTAGGGTGTAGTAATAATAAAATGAACATAATAAACTTATTAAACATTATCTTATCATTCATTGCAGATACGCCTCGAGAGCAAAGTATCATCTAAAACCCGGCTAACATTCTGCACAACGGGCATATTGTTACGACGTCTCGAATACGACCCTCAACTCAAATCCGTCACGCACATATTGGTAGACGAAGTGCACGAGCGATCCGAAGAAAGCGACTTCCTTCTGCTCATTTTGAGGGACCTTGTCAAAGTGAGGAAGGATTTGACGGTCATACTCATGAGCGCGACTCTGAATGCTGAGCTATTTTCGGATTACTTTGAAAAGGTTCCAGTGCTGGAGATACCAGGTTCGTGTGCATTTAATATATATAAGTAATTCTTATAACGGCTGTGCGAATTATTTTCTGTCCATGGTGCTGTTAGACTATTTGTACTATTTGTAGCCGTCGTAGGCCTTATGTAGTTACAATTAGGATCACGAATGATTAGTTAATATTGTCAAAGATTACCATCTTTGATCCAGTGATTTATTGCATTTTTTCCAGGTCGAACATTTCCCGTGGAGCAAATATTCTTGGAGGAGATTATGGAGTTATCGAATTACGTCTTAGAAGAAAATGGACCCTATGGGCGGAGGGTCAAAAAAGGCCAGTGTGACTTTATTTAAAATTTTATTTAAAATGTAACTTAAAGCTAATTATTTGAATTTGAATTTGAATATTGTTATACGTGTAGCAATTTCCCGCCATACAGTCGAATTTATGCTCTCATTTTAAAACAAATCTCATTTCAAAGTTGAAATAACATAGAAATTGGGTAGAATATTAAAGTAATATACCTATATCTATGACTGGCATTCGTTTACGTTGCCAGGCGTGGCTCATTCCGCGATTTCGTCGCGTCACTACAAGTACATGCGGCCCACACCAATTTTGGTGTCTAGCAGTAGTAGTTGCTGCGCACCGCTACGGAACGGACGCCTGCTCGCGCTTGCGCCACCTAGCGGTCATAACTATCGTTTTGTTAGAGATTGAACCTTCTGTACCTAGTACTATTATTTATTCTGTGACGTTGCTAGAAATGTAATTTAATACATAAGTACAAAGAAAATAGAGCGAGCAGAAGTTTTAAAAACTTACAAATCTTTTCCTTGCTCTTTATTTCTTGTATTGCAATGTTCATTAATCGCCTCGAAAGCAAAAGTCTAAAAAAAGTGTGCCCAACTTTTTATTATATTTTAGGTGACAAAGACAAGAGAATCGACCTCGAAACCGAGCTAGAAGCGTGTGACGTCCGCGCGTCCACGGAACCCCCCAAGGTGTCCATTCGCGACGAAAACCTCACCGTGGCGCAGGTCGTCGCCCGGTACCCGAAGTGCAGCAAAACCACGTGCAAGAACATGTATCTGATGGACACTGAAAAAGTAAGTATATTGTCTCTTTTTATTCTATCTTAGGCGACAAAGACAAGATAATTGACCTCGAAAGAGAGCTAGAAGCGTGTGATGTGCGGGGCGTCCATGGAGCCCCCGAAGGCGTCCATTCGCGACGAAAACCTCACCGTGGCGCAGGTCGTCGCCCGGTACCCGAAGTGCAGCAAAACCACGTGCAAGAACATGTATTTGATGGACACTGAAAAAGTAAGTATATTGTCTCTTTTTATTCTATCTTAGGCGACAAAGGCAAGATAATTGACCTCGAAACAGAGCTAGAAGCGTGTGACGTCCGCGCGTCCATGGAGCCCCCGAAGGCGTCCATTCGCGACGAAAACCTCACCGTGGCGCAGGTCGTCGCCCGGTACCCGAAGTGCAGCAAAACCACGTGCAAGAACATGTATCTGATGGACACTGAAAAAGTAAGTATATTGTCTCTTTTTATTCTATCTTAGGCGACAAAGACAAGATAATTGACCTCGAAAGAGAGCTAGAAGCGTGTGATATGCGGGGCGTCCATGGAGCCCCCGAAGGCGTCCATTCGCGACGAAAACCTCACCGTGGCGCAGGTCGTCGCCCGGTACCCGAAGTGCAGCAAAACCACGTGCAAGAACATGTATCTGATGGGTACTGAGAAAGTAAGTATACTGAGTTTCATCTCATCGATCCAGGTTGTATTTGATACTGTTTTGGTGTTAAGAAAGGACGGTTAGGAAATATATAGCATAGTTATTAATGTACTTAATGTGCTGTACATAGCTTACATCTATTACACTAGTAGATTGTTAACCAAGGGTGGAAAGTGAACCATATCACCCGAGATATTTTGGCGCTCGAACAAGTGAGAGCGCCAATAGTTTGAGGGTGAGATGGTTACTTTTACCCGAGTTAAACACTCTATTTTTCATTTCGACTATGAAGAAAGTCAAACACAAGAAAATATTTTTACAGCTAACAGAATTTGGGACTGGAATTGGCGCCAATTTGGTCGGAAAAAAATCTAAAACCATAGACGAACCGATCTTAAATTGGGATGAGTCCGAAATGTTCTTAATTTAAATGCGCCTTAAAAAAATGAAACTATATCAATGAATGTAATGTAATGATAGTATTTTAAACATTAATCATTATTTTAGTAAATATTTATGTTTTTATTTCATACATTTAAGTATTAAATACAAGTAGTATAATTTTTCATAATAATGCAATGCAATTGACATCCAATTTCGATAATACTTGGTCTGAAATGCCGAAGCTAATATGATAGCTTTTATTTGATTAATATGGCATATACGGCTGTGAGTCGTTGCTCGAAGTACAAATAAAAAAATAAAAAACTTTCCACCCTAGGGTGGGAAATGCAATTTTCCACCCGGCTATCAGCCTATGAAAGGTGAACTTTCCGAACAGGAGAGATGAAAAATAAATTACCAATTAGTCTAGAGTCCTAGAGACAAAGTGTCTTTGTGTGACGTACGTGTCTTTGAACGGACCAATCACGGCACGGGACTGGCTCACCTCTTCCCCCGCTCCCCAGTATTTTTGGCAGCATCGGTTTCATGAAATAATTGCTCTAAACTCCGTTTGGAGGATTCCTAGTCTATGCTTTTCCCTAACGAAACGGTTCGCAATCATATTTCCCTATGGGCGAGGATAATACCCGTCTGCTGTCAAGCGGACTGTTAGTTTGTTTGCAACCAACGTCATTAAGAATGAAAAACCTTAACAATTTGCGACTATTCAAGTTTCAGCTTGTGTGGATGACACCTTACCGACGGCAAAAGTTGCAGCGTTAGAAAGAAATACACTATTTTAAATATTATTAACATAAATTGTCCTCAGATAAACCTTGAGCTGATAGAGCACACATTGAAGTACATAGTCGACGGGAACCACAATTGGCCGCGAGAGGGCGCCATCTTGATCTTCTTGCCCGGCATAGCGGAAATCATGAGTTTACACGACCAACTGGCTGAGAGTCATACTTTTAGTCCTAAGTAAGTTTTTCATTAAAGTTCTGCTTACTGTTCTTATATTTTTAACATCATGGACAAATGAAACAAGAAGAGTCACAATCACAATGTTTGTACAAAGTCGCGTTTTTCAGTACTCAGGTTATTGGTAGATGGCATCACTAATGCAGCAGGTTCTATCCATTTTCTTCTTCTTCCTTGCGTTATCCCGGCATTTTGCAACGGCTCATGAGAGCCTGGGGTCCGCTTGACAACTAATCCCATGATTTGACGTAGGCACTAGTTTTAGGTTCTATCCATTTTCAATTATCAAAATAACTCAACTACCGTATAGATGGCGCTGAATATGACATTGTCGGTTCTCTTGTTTTATTCGTCCATGTTGGTACATATCAATTTTTTTTGCGGAGAATGTTAGGGGCAACAGTATTAGTTATTTTGTAAGCAAACATTAGATTCCGGCGTGTAACTTTCAACAGTATTTGCTTTCCATTAGGGGGTTAAATTTCAAAAACTTCTTCCTTATTACAACATTTAAAGAATTTACTTTTCAAATTTCAAGCTCTTACCTATCAATGGTGTAGTAGTAGTTGTTGCTCAGTATCTAAGTAACGAAGCTGTGGTATATACATATTTAAATTATTCATTATGAATATATTAAAAATATATAATTTTCAGAACCGGTAAATATATCTTAATACCGCTCCACTCTACGCTGTCGAGCGAAGAGCAATCCTTGGTATTCAACAAAACTCGGGTGGGAGTGAGAAAGATAGTGCTATCCACGAACATCGCTGAGACTTCGGTCACCATTGACGATTGTGTGTTCGTCGTGGACTGCGGGAGGATGAAGGAGAAACGGTAAGAGTAATATTACTGAATACCGGTAATTCTATTTAATACCTTTTCTTGTAGGCAGCCTTTGATCTAAATTATTTTGAGATCTCTCGCCCATTTACCCTGCTCGTACTTATATTTTGTGCGAGCGACATGTGCTGCGAGTTAATAAATCAATAACAGATTTCCAAAGTTCAAATGACGCTCTTAATACCGGTAAATATTTGCCTTCTATCTACAAATAGATTAAATACTGTTTGATTAATACCTTCAAAGAGACTAAAATGTAGTAATAATAATATGCGTTATGAAAAAGTAAGATTTTCCACCGTTGTACGTTTCACGAGGAATAAACTGCTACAAACAGTTAAATCGGTATATATTACATATATACTTACATCTCGTTACTGGCTAACTTTATTCTGAAGCTGGTCAATACTCGTCCAGTCCAGATAAATTATACTGATATTCCTACCATTAACTATCCCTCTACTATTATCACTCTTATGATTTACTACACTCCCGCTACAAAGCATTCTAAACTCATCAATCCTTTTCCAGATTTGACTCAAACCGCAACATGGAATCCCTAGAGCTGGTCTGGGTGTCCCGCGCCAACGCGAAACAACGTAAAGGTCGCGCGGGCCGTGTCATGCCCGGCGTGTGTGTACACCTTTATACTTCACACAGATACCAGTATCATTTGCTGGAGCAACCTGTACCGGAGATACATAGGGTACCGTTGGAACAACTGCTGCTTAAGATTAAGATATTACCGCTGTTCCAGAATATGAGCGTACATGAGGTTTTAGGTGGGTTTGATTATTATATTATATTATATTGTGGTGTTTAGATAATGTGTTTTGAATAAGTTTAACTTAATTTTAAGAGCTGACTTTAAGCACAATATTAACAATATCATGCAGCGAAGAATTTTAAGACGCGTTAGGGCCTGGTTACACATTGATTAGTGTTAAGTGCGAGTTCATATATTTACTACTTGCGAGTAGTACAGGCCATAACCGCATAGTATTATGGAAGCAAAGAGAATAAAGTGTATAGAGGCGGATTGTCAAAGTAAATTATGTAGCCACTGTAAATGTACAGCCACCTTTCGACAGAAGATTAAAATTGTTAGAACGCCATTTGAGTTTGATCCTTATTCTTTCACTGATATGTGTTAACTTGTTAAATATTAATATTAACGTCATCTCGACTGTAGGCCAAAGGTATGGTGCAATATTTTCGAGCGATGGCGCCATAACCTTCAGGATGGCGCCATAACCTTCAGCCTACTCTCGAGTAGATGGCGTTAATATTAATATAGTTATAACAAATTAACACATATCAGTGAAAGCATAAGGATCTAAGTCAAATGGCGTTTTAACAGTTTTAATCTTCTGTCTAAAGATGGCAGTAAATGTACTGTAGCTATATAATTTACCATGACAGTAACTCTCTATTTCAAATTCTCTTTGATGGAAGTAAATCGCCATCTACAAAATACTATGTAAATATTATGTTGAATCAGTTTAGTTTAATGTATGTGTCGTTAAAATATTCGATGTTGACTAAATGAAGTTATATTTATAATTTCATTGCTCTTTTTTAGATATATTTTTTTAAATTCCCATTTGTAATTCGCAGGCAAAACGATAGAACCGCCAACGAAACCGAGCATCGACAGCGCCCTCTGTCGCCTCCAAGACGTTGGTGCCCTTGATAAATCCTACGGACTCACACCTCTTGGAGCCCACCTAGCTGCTCTGCCAGTGGACGTGCGAATAGGAAAACTAATGTTGTTTGGAGCAATCTTCTGTTGCGTCGACTCGGCTCTAACGATGGCCGCTTGTCTCAGCCATAAGAGTCCGTTCGTCGCGCCTTTTGGGAAAAAGGTTGGTTTATCATTTTTGTCTATGTCATTGTCAAAGAAAAAGTTCATTATGAAATACTAGTGGCTTTATTAGTAAACGCGCTACAAACCTTAATGGGCCAGTCTTGTTGTGTCATTTTGACTTCTCTATACATATACAATTTAGAGTTAGCCCAAGAAAAGTCTGCAGAGATCTTAACAGCACACGCAGTACAGGTGTTATTTTAAACGTTAAACTTCTATGAAATTATGACGTATAAATAACACTGGCACTGCGTGTGCTGTCACAATCTCTGCAGACTTTTCTTGGTCTTAACTAATTGAGGCGTGCAGTTTTATGAATTAAATTGTAATTTTATATAAAATCAGGTCAAGAGGGAATGTGATACAACTCAAGTTGTCTTTAATGATTTTTGAGACCTGATAATCAATATTACATTACCATTAATAACTTGTCTACGTATTTTGTTACAGGGTGAAGCAGATGCCAAGAGAAAAGAATTCGCGTGCTCGAATAGCGACCAATTGACGACTTTAAGAGCCTACAGGGTACGTTATTTATACTATCTATAATATCTTTTTCATTAATTATTTGTAGTTTTGTGTAATAAGCTTGATATGTAATGAAATTGATTAATATTAATGAATAATTTGTATATTGTAAATATAAAAAAATAATTGTGACTTTATCCGGAAAAGTTAATACTTTTTGTAGGTTAATGTTATAACATTCGTACTTGTATTATTGAAAATTGTCTTTTTTTTTTTTCAGAAATGGCAACTAGCGTTGCAACGCAGCACCCACGCCGCCCTAGTGTTTGCCAACGAACATTTCCTGTCTCACAAGACGTTGCTCATGTTGGGAGACATCAAACATCAGTTGTTAGGGTTGCTGGCCGCTATAGGTTTCGTACCAGACATGCCAGACTTGAGGAAGAAGATGAGGAAAGACTCAGTTGCTGCTCTCACTGGACAGCAGGTGACATTTACAGTTCTTCGTTTGATTGGTCTTTAGGAAGTACTAGCTTTCTGCTTGCGATTTCATCTGCGTAGAATTAGTACTTTCATGTTCTAGTTCCGTAGTAAAACTCACCCCCTTAAGGGATGCTTTCCGTCATGACAACAACCCTATATCCTTTCCCGGGGCCCAAACTATCTCCATACCAAATTTCGGTTCAGCGGTTTAAGCGTAAAGAGAACAGACAGACAGAGTTTTCAGATATATAATATTAGTAGGGATAACGATGGCCGTGCCCCAGATAAGTATGCCATAAGACTTATGTACTGTGGATGTAACTAAAGTAAACAAGGTATTTTTTTTCTAGTTGAACTCGAACGGTGATAACGACAAGCTGTTGGCAGCCATTTTGTGTGCAGCGTTATATCCCAACGTCGTCAAGGTAATATAAATAAACTTATTTTTGTTATAATTTCACAGGTTTTTACTGCGCTCTGAAGCAACATACTATTTTAATAGAATATATTGCTTATGTTTACAAGACAAATTTCACCCAGAACAATGCGATAGTGAAATCCGAAAATGAAGGTTCAAGTTCTGATAAGTGGTTAGACTTGTTACTAAAATAACCACTTATCAAAACTTTGGGTTTGCAAAGTTTTAATAAAATAAAATAAATTAGCAATATTTGTTTAGAGAATAATCTATAAGTAATGTTTTTTTTTTATTACAGGTGCTCACCCCAGAAAAGTCCTTCCACATGCAAGCCGGCGGCGCTATCCCTCGTCAGCCAAACGCCGACGAATTAAAATTCAAAACGAAAACCGATGGTTACGTCGCGCTCCACCCTTCCTCCATCAACTCGAACGTCGGCTATTTCAACAGCCCGTACCTAGTGTATCAGGAGAAAGTGAAAACGTCGCGAGTTTTCATTCGAGAGTGTTCCATGGTACCGCAGTTGCCGCTCGTTTTGTTTTCTGGTAAGTGAAATTGCGATTTCATAGGCCTTTTCGTCTATAGCAGACGATTTATGGTGTAACACCGGAGAAACACCGTTTTTGTTGGCTGAATTTTCGAATTCGAATTATTCGCGCGTGGCTCTGATTCAAATATGGAAGTTGTTTTTCAAGTTAGTAGATTTACTGAAAATACTTTCACAAATTATGACCTGAACAGGTTGGTCACACTTCAATTATGAAACCAAAAAAAATATGTCATATAATTTTTTTAAATCCAATCGAAACACGCAAAAAGAAGAAGAATATAATACAGATGATTTCAACTACAAGTGATGTAGGAATTCTGAAGAAAAATCTTTAGTTTAATATAATTATTTAAAAATAAACAGATATGTAAACACTATGTACTTATGTTACGAGTCATAACTTATGACACTTCTTGTAGTAGTAGTAGATTTAGTTGTACACTGGCGTTCAAAAGTGCATGGAGATGTTTCAACCGTAATATTAAGGCATTACGGTTCTATCCATGCACTTTTGAACGCCACTGTATGCTTAGTCAATATACCTACGTCTTAAAATTGGAACTACATATTACGATATTGGATTTGTTTTAGGGTGCAATCTGTCAGTGGAACTGCACAACGGTACATTTATTGTATCCCTTGAAGATGGGTGGATCATGTTCCAGGTGGAGAAACATGAGGTAAAATTTACTATTGTAATATTTAACGTATTTGATCTTGGATATGTAACCTTAGCTAAATAGTTTAGAAGTAATTTTAGAAAATAGGCAAAAAGTTACAATTCCCCCTGTTTATCTCCGAAACTACTGGGTCTAAAATTTTGAAAAAAAATACACAAAATAGGTCTTTACCTATAGATCACAGGAAAACCTATTAGAAATGTGCAGTCAAGCGTGAGCGGGACTTAGTTACCAAATAAATATTAGTTTTTGATCCGACCCTTACGGGTTTTTTAAAGTCATTTCACTCACGTTTCACATTAAAAAATACATAGTTAAAAATTGTGTAATGTACGGAACCTTGCAACTCCGACTCGCACTTGACCGGTTTTTTCATAATTCGCATACCTACCTCGTCTTCGATGAAAAAAAAAAAACATATTCCTATAAATTTGAATATGTGGCGGGCACTGCAGCACGTCTTAGGGTGGTATTCCGTCTGTCCAATATATTGGTCCAATGTCATTGGATCTCACTCTCTCATTAAGCAAAATGTGAGACAAAATACACATTGGACAAAGATATTGGACAGGTGGAATACCACCCTTATCTACATAATATTGCCGTGCATAAAATATAATAACTCTTATATTATACGAGAAACGCGATTGCAAAGTCCTATTTTATTAGGAAAACAGGATTATCTTTTAAACGCCATCTAGTTGTTCTGTTTGTAATATAAGTGTTTCGTATGACCAAAGTATGACGTACTACTGATGGCAAGTGCAGATGGTTCTAGTTAAAGCGAATGTTGATAGATGGCGCTGATATACAAATTTGTCCCTTATTTTTTTCTCACGATTTTAATTATAAATTAGATATACATAGTTGGTCAAACCAATTTGTTAGTCAGTAAGAACCAGGAAAACTATACTCATCCTTTTTTTTTGGGCGCTAGTACTAGTGTAGTAGTGTAAGACAAAGATAGTACTATTATCTCTGTCTATGATTGAAATGAGACAGACAGTCCTTTGACAAACTATAACGATTTTAATTATATTTCAGGTGGCGGAAATGCTGAAAACGATACGAGTGGAACTTATAAACTTACTTGAAGAGAAAATCAACGATCCTTGTCTGAATTTGTTGAATTATGAAAAAGGAAACAAAATTATACAGACGATAGTCCAAGTCGTTACTAAAGATTAAAATGAAACGAAACTGCCATCAATGTTGTGATTATGACTCACTAGATGCTTAAAGTGTTCAAATTGTTACCAATTTTGTTTTGGAAGTTGTATTTTTATATTGTACTTTCGATTATTGTACTATATAAGTACGATTGATTATTCATTGAACATTGAGTTCAGATTAAGTTAACTAAACTGAATACCTACAAATATCGCTAAATTCTATAGGTACCGTCAACCGGGGTGAATAGGGATGGCTGGGGTGAATAGGGACAAAACTTAAAATGTGATTTACCTGATAATTTCTCAAAAATTACTTACATAAGTTATATCATTTGATTGAAAATAATAGTAGGTTTTGTATGATACCATTTGTGGGTAGTTATTACGGAATTGTCAAGTAAATCACATTTAAAAATTTGTCCCTATTCACCCCGGTTGACGGTACATTGTCTGTATAAAAAGCTGAGTTTTTAAAAAAATAACTAAAATCGTCGAATGCTATTCTCTAGAGTCAATGTGTGTTTCTCTAGGTACTATTGTACCTATATGTATAGAAGATACATTAAAATGTGTTAATACTTAATATTAATTATGTACTTGTAACATATCCCGGTGATCTGTTATTTCTCTTTGTTGGCAATGTACGCTTCTCAATGCAATTTAGGTACCTACTAGAAATGTTTTTATAAGTAGGCAAATTTTATATACTGTATGAAATAAACTATTTTGTTTATTTACTTAACACTTTTTATTCCTTAGAATAAGAGCACTACTTAATTTCGCCGTAAAAGTTAAAATACACATTTTGAACACTTTTATACATAATAATTAATACCATAACATAATACTCATACTCATACTCATACTCATTCTTTATTGGTAATAGGTAATTACATGTCAGCTTACATAACTAGTACAAATAACATTAAAAATTAAAATTAAATACATTAGCTACTTGCGTAGATTTCTATTTTTATCATTAATATTTCGCAGTCAGAAATTCTTCTATATTATAGAACGACCGCTCAACAAGCCAAGCTTTAAGTTTATTTTTAAAAATTAACAAACTAGGTGCGTCTGTTATTACTGTTGGTAGATTATTATACACAGAGGGGCCCATGACGTGTATAGTTTTTGCCGTCTTTGCTAAGCTACGGGGCACTGCTGCTAGTTTGTGCCCGTATCGTGTAATACGGTCGCTATTGTCACCCCGCCTGTGGTATTTATCTAAATTATCTCGCGTGTATGAGGCTATTTGCAGTATCAAGAGACCTGGCAACGTGATAATCCCTAGGTTAGTGAAGTGTGGCCTTGCAGACTCGTACCATGGAACTCGAGCAATAGCCCTTATAGCTCGTTTTTGGAGCCTAAAGACACGTAGCCAATCGGCCGCACGTCCCCATAGCTCAAGCCCGTATTGAACGATGGACTGTATGCTGGCGAAGTAACAGCTGCGGACTGCCTGAAGCGTAAGTAATGTCATCAGCCTGCCAAGGGCGAAACATGCCCTTCCCAATTTGCCGCACAGGGAATTAATATGACTCTCCCATGTTAGGCTTTGGTGTATGTGGAAGCCCAAAAAGGAGGTACTTTTAACCTGGTCTATGGTGCCGCCGGCGAGGCCTATATGCAACGGACGGCGCTTGCGCCCAGACAAATCAAACTGGATGAAATGCGTTTTGGTTAGGTTTAGTATGAGACCGTTTTGTTCAAACCAGTTCGACAGTTGTCCAGCTACTAGGTTTAGCTTCGATTCTAGTTGATCGATGCTTGGGGCGGTTACAATTGCCGCAACGTCGTCCGCATACATATAGACCTCACCTTCACTGACTGCCATAGGTAGATCATTAATATGACTGCCATAGGTAGAGTATTAATAATCTGTAATGATTCTATAGGTACGTCATATAAGTTTTTTTCTAGGTTTGATTTGTGCCAAAATTAACTAAAATGAGGCATTTAAAAATCTGACTGCCAGTTAACGAGATGCAAATGTCAATTAGCTCAAGTATGTATATCCCGTATAGGTACATAATTCTCCCAATAATCGTAAAAAGAAAATGGTATACATAAATAATTCACATTTCAGTGCCCCAAAATCCATAACAAATCGATACACACATAATTTTTTCCTCGCTTCAATATTTTACCTGCGCCCATGACAAACCAAACAAACGTGCTACAAATCAAATCGCGCCGAGATTGTTCTGTGGCCGGTGAAATATCGCGCGCATACATCATATCGCGAACGGCCAAGGGACGGAGGTCCTAACGACTGTAAGGATGTGGCCCGGGGTCTACTGAGCGTTTCGCTTGCAGCGTCAACGGCAAGAGAATTCGCTGAGAACATTTTGTTCGTGGTTATTGACGCATAATGCCGAGCAAGCGTATTACGTAAACGAGTTTGACTATAGTTCGTTTTTTTAGCATTAGAAAGAACGTGAAAGAAGGTAAGCGATCTTGACATGTCTTTTAATTGAAAAACGCTTTTTTAAAATTAGTGTCTATTATGAAAGCAAAAGAATATAAATGATCGTATTAGATTCATAATTGTTACATATTTGCCGTTACTTATTTTTATTAAAATGTATTTTTTAATTAAAAGACACATCAAGATTGTTTACCTTATTTCTAATGTTAAAAAAACGAACTATAGGTATATTATTTTACCCATTAGGTAGGTACCTACTTGTACCTATATAGCAAAGACTGACGAGGAGGGACATGCCTGCGGGATATCTAAATAGGTATGTAAGGTATTGTCTGGTCTTATCTACTCTTCGGATTACCAATTAGGCTTGTGCCTGCTCGGTCACTACAGAGAGCGCTCCACTCTCGGTCAATCAAACTAGTTCGGTCTTTTAGTTCCTTTAGTTCAGTTCGGTCGTTGAGAGCTGGAATGAATATGTATCGATTTTACAGTATTTTTTTAAATCTTTGGCAACTGAATTACGATTTAAGTTGTACACTACTATATGACGGTTAAACATTAAAAAGTTTGACACAATAAAAATATTATTAGATTTTCCTTCATACTTTCAGGTTTAGGACTGTTTGTCACTCTTTTATCTCGTTCGCACTCATGCCAGCGTCATTGTGAACCATTTAGTTCAGTCCATTTTCTGTTTCACTCATGTCAAGCGCTCACCAATCCCACTGAACTAAACGACCTTAAGACTGATTAAGAGCGTGCAAAAAGATTTAGTTCCCTTCGGTCCTTTTCGGGATTACATTCTTAACAGTTCTTCGTTCATGACCGACACATAAGCCTATTACCAATTGTACTTACTCATTAATAAGTTTTAAGAAGACATGCTTGTGGAAATGCCTATTAACATTACTCTCTGTTTTTTTTCACAAAAGATTAGGTAAATAAAAATCTGGAAAATATCATATACCTACCTATCTACAAAAATTCTCAAAGATACTATTAACATTACTCTCTGTTTTTTTTCACAAAAGATTAGGTAAATAAAAATCTGGAAAATATCATATACCTACCTATCTACAAAAATTCTCAAAGATAATATATCAAAATGAAAGAATATATCGAACATCAAAATTCTATCATTTTAATTGCAATTTGCATGCCCTTTTTACTTGCCAAATAACTTCAAGACAGAAAACTCTCCGCGTCTCTCAGACCACAGCCCACAGTAACATTTCACCTCGCGGTAAAAAATTGGAAAAGGCTCCATTCGCGGGCGATTCCAATAGTGTGCACTACACGGTACACGCCACCGTCGTAAAACGCACGCGGGTGGACGTGATGACTTGTCCCAAACAGGTTGTTCCAAATTATTTGAGGGATTCCCATTTGATTTCAAACCCTGTCCCCTTTTATAACAGGATGCTCAGTTACCAGTGGTCTTAGGAATATGGTTGTAAGTTAATGTACGAAGCAAATTTATGACTGCGATTGTCTTTTTTTACATTTTAAAATTTTAATAAATTAATTTTTAGAGCGCCACCTGTAACTGTACTAGCGGAATCAAACCTTTTAAAAAGTGTTACCTGTCGGTATCAAACCGAAAAGATGACAATAAATGTACAATGTTATTTTTTTACATAATAAGTATGTTTTTAGAAATATGGTACTTATTATGCGCCATCTGTAATTGGGTAGCAGAACTTAATCAACGAGACTGAATGGGGTTGGCCGGTGGAAGTTTTTAGCAGATGGCGCCATCATAGCTTGCCCTGTCAATCCCTAGAATTGTGTCAAATTTTTGTTTTTTTAATACCCTGGATGCCAGCCTTTTAAGCCAAATCTCATAGAAAAAGGGGCAAGCTATGATGGCGCCATCTATGCAAACCTTTGACAGTTGCCAACCCCATTGGTTTGTGTTCGGCGACAGAGATGGCGGTGTTTATTTCCAATACGATATTAATTCCATCAGAACTAATTAGAAGTCTGAAGAAGGATCTTGTTAGTGTTTTTTTTAAATTCCATAGGATTAAATGGATTATTTTTAATCCTAATGACCTTCATACGCTAGTTACTCAGCAGAGTAGCCAGTTGAATTTCCCATAACTTTAAAAGTCCAACTTATTTTATTGCATGGTTAGAAAGTTATTGGTAGGTTCTCCGGTTGATTATATTGTGAAATGTAAACCTTGAAATTATGGTCGAAATCATTTCAAATTAATGAGTTTATAAAGTTGTAAAACTTTGCATAATTTTTTTTCGCAGCTTTTTGTAGTCCAATACTGAAACACACACAACAATATCATATTGTACCTACCTACACGCCATTTATTTAGTAAACTGGCCAAAGTAGCCAGTAGCATCGCCCCAAACTTTAAAAAGCCGAACTTATTTTATTGAATGGCTCGCAAGTCATTGGTACGCGCGGCACGTCGGCATCGTAATTGGCACATTTGCCGAACGGGCCGCTGGTAACGCTCGGGCTCGTTCGGATTAGCGGGAAAGCATACAAAAATGGTTTTAGATTTCGTTATACGGAATATAGGGTTTTATAAGGCTCATAATTTTTTGAAAGTATGTATAGATTTCTTAACGTGTCCGATAAGAATAAAAAGAAGTTCTTATAATTACATATGGTACCCTTCTAATGGACGTGGCACCAAAAATGAAATCCATTCAAATATACCTAAATGATTAGGGTATTTTTTTTATTCCCTTAAAATAAATGAACAGTTAAAATTTAAAGGCTGTGAAACTTCCGCTCGCTTAAATGCTCAGTCCGACTAAATTAAATATGTAATATCTACCTATCTATACCTATCTATTTACCACTGTTGTTCTTATTTCGTCGGGTGACAAGCAAAAGTCACTAATAACTAACATCATTGAAATTATTGGACAATAAACCGTGTTACAAGTGTAATAAAGTGCATTGTTACTTTAATTTTTTGATAGTACTTAGTGTCATTTGCTTGTCGCCCGACGATTTTATTATACATGTCGACTAGCTTTTGACCCCTACGAATTAGTACTTTGTTATTCCAATTCCATAGCAGTCCATAGTAAATTCTAGTCCCATTTTTACCTCATTAAGGACGATTTTTGCCACAAAAACTATCCTTAGTCTTTACTTGGGACTCCAATTAAATTATCTTCATAATAAATTTCATTTAAATCGTTTCAGTGGTTTAAGTTTGAAGATAGACGGAGTTACATTCGCATTTATAATATTACCTACATAGTAGAAATATAATGTTATAATTAAAGTAATTATTATAATATAATAGAAGTATAATTATTATACTACGGACTAGTAGGCACATCCCTAAGACAACACAACAGTAAACAAATCCACCCAAACCGTCCTAAATACCATATTCAAATGCCAAAACCCGTATCACAAAAACCCATCCGTTATTATCGCCAATTCGGCGAATAAATCAGGGTCTGCCGAATCCGGCGATAAATTTCGGCGAACCCTGGTCATCGCCGACCCTAGCGTTAACCCGGTTGGACCTTTCCGCTAAATAAATCCCTTATCTGCATACGGCAAACCTTTCCAGGGTCCGGCTTAATAAATTCAGGTTGGGTCGAGAGAACTTTCTTGGGGAAGTCGTATAGAGATGATACAATACAATTTGGAGGATTTTTATGTCCGTCAGTTTTAAGCCCTTAAAAGAGCGGAGTCGCGTAACCTTTTACATGACGGCATAGCGAAGCATGATGAAGTCTGGCTCGATGATTTAAAGCAGAAAAGACTTCGGGCTTCACAGGAACCATCAACAGATTTGCGTTTCACCTGCGATCTTTGTGGCAGGAAGTTTAGTGTCGTGTTGCGATTGGACTTTACAGCCATAGGAGAAGGTGTGCCGGATCTCCGATCTCCGACGGCGCACAGATCTCTTCTTATTAAACTGTCGCTGCAACAATCATCTATCTATCAAGATGCTATGGCCAATGAAAATGGTTATTCAGATATAAAACTTCTCTTAGAAAAAAGTGATTGACTAAATGAAATATCAACGTCTGTTACCTATCGGTGTAACGTGTGGATACCTTACCTCGTGTGTTAACAGCGATACCTTACCTCTTTACCTAGGTATAAAGAGGTAAGGTATCGATGCTACGCAGGTAAATAGGTATATATTGTTAAAGAAGATAGCTTCCGCGAAATACAGAACACATACGATATCTTCTTTGGTAGTTTTCCCCTATTATGGCACTGTATATTACCTACAGTTTTCGATTTTATATTTAGGTATTAAATATAATTATGTAGGGTAAAGTGTGAAATCGGTTTTTTTAAGATATTAAACAAATCTAAAGTATAAGAGGTATGCTATTGAAACTTTACATGTTTAATACTCGTAAGTCTAATACTATTGACATCCCGAGAATTTTGTTTAGGTACCTATCTGGTATAATCTAAACCCAAGTTATGAGGGTTTAAAATAACGACGAAGCGCTTCGAGAAAAGATAGATAGTGCGCTTCGCTTGGCTCGTCTTGACGGGGGCACTAGGTAAGTACCGTGCCTCCAGATAACCACTTACCTAGTTAGGTATTATTCTAGCTTAGCGATATAATATTAAAAGAAAATCTGTCAGCGGTATTATCCACTCAGTATCCAGCCCTGAGGCCTGCTCATTTGGAAGGCGGCCGAGCGTCCCGAATCAATAGTAATTCTGCGGGTAATCCTTGGCCCTCTGAAAAATACATAACTCAGCTGCGCCCCACTTTGTACTGTTTGGGTTCCATTAGCTTATACAATTATAGAATTTAGTGATTAGCATAATAGGTATGGTTGGAATTTTATGGTTACTGCTTAAGGGGTCTAGGGGTATTAGGTAGTGCATAATAATTTTCCATCGTATTTTCACGGAAACGTATGAACGCGTCTTGCTATGTTAGTCAGTCTCGGTACAAAAAGTACTGAGGTTGACTGAAGTAGCATGACAAATACGAACGTTTCCGAGAAAATACGATGGAAAACAATTATGCACTACATCTGTACGAAAGTTTGAATCTCTTCGTTAACTCAACTGTCAAAATAGTATAATAGGCCCCCAAAAATTAGGCTTTTTGTAGCGTGTTAGGCACTTTTTACACAACTTGTGACACAAGCAAGTACGATTGACAATCGGGATTGAAAGTTTACGACATTAATTAGGTTACGACATTAAGTCGATTGAAAAACAATTTTAATTGACTCTGCCGATTAATCGTTTATTGCAAAATGAGTGACAAATGCTTCTTTTGTTTTATTTCTTATCTTTCTTAATTTACTTGGCTTATGGTATTCCTGGGCCCTTGCGTGGGCTTGTATACTCTTCGACCAATACGGATCTTTTTTATTAGGCTTAAGGAACTAACAAATATTGAGCGGCAATTAAAATTTAACAACCCTAAGCAGAAGAACAACTCCACATTTCGATACCTACGTAATAATAATCATGCATGCACATTTAGAATACAACTAAATCCCTCCCAATCCATGCAAAAACTCACAAATAAAAGGGTAAACTCCCCCGATCACTCGTCTCCCTCATATCAGTAGGATTAAATATCTGGCGTCTCTTTCTCAGCTGACCGCTTGACCATTGGCTGGTCGAGCCACATTTTTTGTACTTACATTCGTATTCGGAACGAGGTGAGATGTGTGTTGTGTAGTGTGAGTGTGAGAGTACGCGTGTTGTAATAGGTATGCGCAGCGTAGTTAGGCGGGTGTGAAAGAATTTTAGAGTTACATATAGAGATGGGTAACTACCCGGGTAAATACCCGAGAGCGGGTATTTACCCGGTAAATACCCGATATTTACCTACCCGCGGGTAAATACGCGGGTATTTTCGTTTTTCTTCTAAATTTGATGTGTTTAATGGTATGTGAGTATAAATAAGATTAATTTAAGTATTTTTTTATAATGTTACATAAAATGTATGTTCAAACTAAGTACGAAAAGGTTGCTATGAGGTGAAGTTCGATTTTAAGATATCAGTACAATTATGAAAATCGTGTAAAATCATTCCCTGGGTTCCGGAAATGTTTTAAAACGCTTTTAATATACATTAGAAAGATGAAAATAAAGACTACTTATGAATGATAAAAAAAAAAAATTGTGCAGTATCACAACTTGGGAAGATCATAAGTCAAATACAGTTAGTTTTAGGACAAAAATGTATATAACCTTTTTTGTAGAAAATTATGTCTTCTTTAGTTTGTACATACAACACTTTTCGATATTAATGACAGATTCCAAGTTATATGAAAAAGTTCACTTTTACCCCCCTCCCCGCAATCACACCCCCGCCGACCGAAGTTGGAATGTGTATTATCAACGTATAAGTACGATAATTTTCTCAAATCTAAAAAAAAATACTCTTATGACGGCCTTTTTTTAATATTTATCAAAATTGTACTAAAAATTCCTTAGTTACAACTGCAAGTTTCACTAAACCATTTCATTTTAAATGACACACAATAATTACAACCATTAACTCGGTTTATATCTCCACTTTAACACAAATCGACATGTGCAACAAGAAATGAATCTACCCGTCCATTTGGGTAGATACGGGTAAATACCGGGTAGATGGGTATTTACCGGGTATTTACCTGGGTGGGTAAATTGGGTAAATACCCGCGACCCATCTCTAGTTACATATTACTATGGCTCTTTAAAATTTGGTAAAGACAATAAGTATTATCTACAAACATATCAATCGTGTCATCATGAGCGATCATAGATCATTAAATTACTTTTCCAAGCATACCTACTCAGGTACTATCAACAGTAGGTACCAAAAGTAGCGGATCAGACTATGCCTCAAAAATATCTATCATTTTCTTAAAAGAGATACCTATTTACCTATGTTTCTGTGTAAAATATATAGACTATTACAAATACTTTTGTGCGCGAACTGTACGAGTACCTAAATGAAAACTATTCCAGGGTGGCAAATATTTTTGGCGCTTTATTTCATCCGCTACTATGAATGCTGACTGTACCCACATCACTGTACCGAGACCCAGGCGTGGCTCACTCCGCAATTTCGTCGCTTTGCAATAGGTAGCTACAAGTACATCCGTCTCACACCAATTTTGGTGGTTAGCCATAAGCAGCGCGTGGCGCTGTCGCCACCTAGCGGTCATATCTGTCCTAATCGTAGCAGACGCGTTTTGTTAGAGAAAGAATCTTCTGTACCTAGTACTATTATTTATTCTGTGCCGAGACCTACTAATAACAAACCAAACTCCAACTTACAATGTCAAAACACATGTAGGACTGTAGGTACCTACATAAATAACTTATCAATACATCTATAGGCACAAACAGTAAGGAAGGTCGACCCAGGATCTGTCGGCCGACCTAAAACTTTAGGGTGTTGGAAAGGGTGGGTATTTAAACTGATATAACAGATTTTGTCAATAGTGGGCCTAACTACAGTTAAATATAATTATAATTGTAGATGGCTCTTGGAATTTGTAAGTGTCTGAAAGTAAGGTTGAGAATATTCTGCCAGCCTTTCTTGTCAAGTGGTGATATCACCAGAAAACGTGCACATATTACCAATTAAGGATTTTTTAATGCATATTGTGTGTGGAGGGATGCCTAACCATCAGACTTAGCTCTTTTTGTAAAGTTATTAGGGAATGGTATATGGTAGGTACGTTTGACGCGTAGTCTCACCCGTTACTGATTGATGCTAACTGTAAGTTGCTTCTTAGATATCCATGATAGATAAGAAAATTACTTAAGTACCTACTTGTAATCCTGTTCAAATCTGTTAGGTACCAAGATTAAGCATGCTTTATTTTAGATCAAAATACCTTGGGTACCTACTATAACCTAAATTAACTCATGACAGTCATGACTGGCACGCTACGCTCGTAGCACTTCGTCGTAGCCGATAGCATAGTTTTCTTAACCTATGTAGGGAAAACGCATAGTAATAGGTAGGCGTAACGACAATATGCCGTTATTAGAACTGGAAGGGTTAAAGAATTTGCAAGTCTTAGGTGGGTATTATTTCTATAAAATATTCCTTTAAGGATGACTCACGCTAGACCGGGCCGGGGACGGGGCGGAGCTTCCGGCGCTTCGTTTTCTATGGAAAGTACCACGTGATCACCGATCAGCCGTCATGCCATGTCGGACGCCTCGGCCCAGGCACGGCTCGGTCTAGCGTGAGTCATCCCTTACTCTGATTTTTTTCGAACTTCCTACTCTTGTTATAAATAGAAGATACCTAAACCTAATTAGTTTACTTTTCCCACTAATGGGATCTTTATCATGGGTTGTTCCTGTTCCTTATTTAGCCGGGACGGGCAGAGCCGGGGGATCAGCCTGTTAAATGTACGGAGGGCAATGTCTATTAGCACAGAGACACGAGTCGAGACGCTGGTTACATAACTGTTTTGCTAGGTACCTACCGTAAATTAGGTATACATATTAAGCTAGGCAAATTCCATTTTACCATGCTATTAACTAGCAATAGAATCTAATTAGTAGGTAACAAACACAAAATTATTTCATTCAGGGGTATAAACATAGGTATATAGCTATTATAAAGTTAAATCTAGAACATAACTTTTTAGTTCAAAATATTTATCCATAAAATCCATAGAATGACATAAACGTTTAAATAATACCTATATTTATATCTTTGTTACACTTGTTACTTGTTGTTACTTACGCAGTATTTTTTTTGTGTATTATACTAATTTAAATATAGTTTGCAGTTTATCTACTTAATCTAAAATCGAAAGTATTACAAAACTACAGTCATATTAATACTTGACTAAAATAACAAAATAACTTTTCCAACCACCAATGTCGACTCCACATATTCCGCTGCTCGTTTCATTTCCTGGGGTCCGGACGATGCTGGGTGTTTGGTCACTGCCTGAAATATATAAATGGCGCATTTAACTGTAACATGCTTACGCCCAGGGTTGCCTTTCAGGAAATGTGTTAAACTATAAAATTGGTACAAACGTGAAAGTTTCGTTGACATATCGGTAAATTTTTTTTAGAGTCCATCTAAGCTGACTTTGCACCGATATGAATATAACAAATTGATGGAGTGTCATTATAAATGTAATATTTTTATATAAATTTGACAATAATGATGGCAATAATTTGATAACAAAAATATTATGTAAATTTTTGACGACCGGTCTGGCCTAGTGGGTAGTGACCCTGCCTATGAAGCCGATGGTCCCGGGTTCGAATCCCGGTATGGGCATTTATTTGTATGATGACACAGATATTTGTTCCTGAGTCATGATGGTTTTCTATGTACATATTTAAGTATTTATATCGATGTCTGAGTAAGTACCCACAACACAAGCCTTCATGAGCTTACCGTGGGGCTTACAGCCGTATTCGAACAATGAGATACGTCAAATAATAGATATGGAAACGATATAGATTGGATATGTCAGTGTCAAACAAGTGTCAAAAGTGAAGTTTTTGTTTGAAGAAACGTCACTTTTGACACTTGTTTGACACTGACATATCCAATCTATATCGTTTCCATATCTATTATTTGACGTATCTTAAAGTTCTAATATGGCTGTTAGTCAATTCGTGTAAAAAATTAAAAATGTCCTATAATTTAAATACTAACAGGTACGAGTACAACAACTAAGTACCTATCCGAATTGATCAATTTATCCCAAAACAGGTTTTCAATACCACCTCATGACAACGAATATATATCTATAGGGACAAGATCAAATGTGTATCAAGGGATGCTGACCCCTTTTGACACGACCCGTCTGACCAGATAATTATGCACTTGTGGCTCTCAGCTATTGATCATACAATAGTGATTGACTAAAAAATATCAAAATAGAGCAAGGGATGCTGCCCCTACCTGCGGATATATACATATTAACCCGTACACTTTACTTATTCATGCCTTTTGTTAGTTGACAAGACGAAATTTGGATCAAGTGATGACCCTACCTGAATGACAGGTTTGACCAGTTGGCTCGTGCTGTGAGATCGCATCTGTAACAGGGGATGCAGCATCCCCTGTCTGGGTCAAAGGTCATGGACATTATTGAGGCAAGGCATTGATATGTAGATTTTATTTCAAAATGTCCTACTTGCTTTGTTGATAGGTAGGTACAGCTACTCAACACTATCTAGGTCAGTCAATTTAAATTAAAAATGGCATATAAGTAACTTAGGTATTTAATTTATTCACATTTAAGTTTAGTTAGGTGACGCCAATACCTCCAATTGAGAGGGATAGATTGCGATTCTCTCATATTTGTCCCGTTTGTCATTAAAAAAAGTTTTACCTTTATTTGATGCAGGGCATCATAATTGTTTTATTAAATTTTATCGGACATTCGAACCAACAATTATACGTATGCTATACGTACTATCAAAGTTAATCCATTTTTGTCGACACGACGAGTTGACTGATAGTCCTGTTAACTATTATGGTCCCACACTGTGCATTAATTTCAGAGGAATTTCATTTCGCAAACACTTTAGCCGTAAAATGTATTTTCCTGTCGTGGTTTGGAACCATATAGTTCTTCAAAAAACTGGACAAGTGCGAGTTGGACTCGCCCACCGAGGGTTCCGTACTTTTTAGAATTTGTTGTTATAGCGGCAACAGAAATACATCATCTGTGAAAATTTCAACTGCCTAGCTGTCACGGTTCATGAGATACAGCCTGGTGACAGACGGACGGACGGACAGCGGAGTCTTAGTAATAGGGTCCCGTTTTTACCCTTTGGGTACGGAACCCTAAAAAAGGGTCGTCGATGGCGTCAGTACAAAAACCGCTAAAGTTAGACCAAGAAAAGTCTGCAGAGATTTTGATAGCCCACGCAGTGCAAGTGTTATTTTAAACGTCAAACTTCTATGAAATTATGACGTATAAATAACACTGGCACTGCATGGGCTATCAAAATCGCTGCAGACTTTTCTTGGTCTAACTCTAGTAATAATCGTTACTTGTCTGCATTATAGCAAATGTTGTTTAAATGTAATCTTTCAGCAGTGGCAGCCCTGAACCCCATCTCTGCGATAAGTAACGGGCCACCTCGCCGGCTTGATGCGAGCATTTGTAACGTCGATGTAAACACAGATACCCAACAACACCTATTCCCACCAGGATATGAAGCCCGCACATGTAAATGTCCATACTTGAATCACTTACGCACACCCATTTGTTACAGGGCTACAGTTTTGTGATATTTTTTGTTTGATATTACTCTAATTTAAGTAGATTAAGGTGGGGTAGATCAAGGGAAATATGTTTTTGTTTATTGGTTTCTGACCACGATTTCGTTTGTGTTGAATTAGTAGGTACTTCCATATCCCACTTCAACCTACTCAAAAACACCTATTCCCACCAGGATATATGAAGCCCGCACATGTAAATGTCCATACTTGAATCACTTAAGCACACCCATTTGTTACAGGGCTACAGTTTTGTGATATTTTTGTTTGATATTACTCTAATTCAAGCATTAGATTAACCCTAAAACAGGCCTGACGCATTTTTTACTTTTTATTACTGATAGGGGTAGGTAATAGCTTTATAAGAAAAGTAATTTCTTGATTTTCTTTATCACTAATTCATTAAAAAAAACCTGGTGGTTGACCTACTGGGCCCACTGCCCGTTACCAATGGTGCTACGTGGTCCTTATATAGCCACTGCCTTGTTAGCCACTTGAATCACTTACGCACACCCATTTGTTACGGGACTACAGTTTTGTGATACCTATTTTTCGTTGGTACTTAATAATACTA
This sequence comes from Cydia splendana, assembly GCF_910591565.1. NCBI lineage: Eukaryota > Metazoa > Arthropoda > Insecta > Lepidoptera > Tortricidae > Cydia > Cydia splendana. The sequence continues at coordinate 8,861,306 of NC_085973.1, read as the reverse complement.
AACGAAATTAACTAATAGCTTGAATCTAAAATAGGCCCAGAGGCATTGTACCAAGGATGCTGGCGGCATTTCCTCGCTGTATCGCAATGCTGATACGTTGTGCGAGGTAGCCGCCTGCTCTTCGGTCACCAGTTATGTTAACCAGATGCTTCACGATTGCTGCGAACAACTTGTGCGCGCTGGGATTCCATGGACCTAGAGTTTCAACTTTCATCTTTGTCCTTTGATGTTGTTACTCAAATTAGATTAAGGTGGGGTAGATCAAGGCAAGGTTCTTGGTTATTGGCTTCTGATGACCGCGATTTCGTCTGTGTAGAATTGGTAAAAAGTACTGCCATATTCCACTTAACGGAATATTACTGTGACGAAAATATGCTATCATTTCTATCCCGGTACTCAAACTATCTTCATACCGAATTCCATCTAAATAGGTTCAGCGGTTTAAATGTGAAGAAGTAACAGATAGACAAGTAGACAGACAGAGTTATTTTTGCATTTATAATATCAGTAGGGATGTTGCAATGTAGCAATATAAATTAAACTAGTGTCGTTGATAAAAAATTAAATGACGACATGCTTTTGAAAAACATTTAATAAATGTGAATTACTCCTTAATCCTATTTCTACATACAGAAATTAGGTTTCGCACGTAACGGATACGATTTTCAAAGTTATCAGGCTCCGATTTCGATAGAGAAGTGGTTTTCAATAATAATACAAAGGGCCCTGAGCTTAATATCTATATTTCAGAGGGAAAACGTTATAAGTACATACAAACGTTGTACGAAGATCCGCTGTTTTGGTTCTAAAGTTGTGGGGTCTAATATATCCCTTAGACCCTTTGCCAGATACTCGGCTATTCGGTTACTCGTTCGTTTTAATTTGTTATGTATTGGAAGTTTGGACCTTTGGTTAAACTTGATTTATATTCGCCTTCAGATATATAGGAGCAGCCAAGGAGCTCATAAATATATTTTTAAGATGTTGAGAGTATACTTGGTCAAGCAGATCTTGTCAGTAGAAAAAGGCGGCAAATTTGAAAAATGTAGGCGCGAAGGGATATCTTCCCATAGAAAATTTGAATTTCGCGCCTTTTTTTACTGACAAGATTTGCTTGACCAGCTATACCTACATGTTCAGATATTTTTGAGAGAAATAATTACCTATACACTTTCCAGTTGTCGCCAGTGCCCTTTCAAATATTTATTGACTTTTTCATAATTCAGCGGAGGGGCCGCCGGCTCTTTTTATTTGCCACCTTGCTCCAACATTCATGATGCTATGAGCTATTGCGAGAAACGAGGAAGCGGAAGAAGTGGCTTCGTAATGTGGTTAAAGGGTAACATTCTATTTCTGGCCGCAGCTGCACTACTAGTACCTACGAAACGCGTCGGTGTTATTGTCAATTTCCATAGTAAAATGAATGGTAGTGTTGCTGTCGTTGGAAATGGACTGCCACCTTAAGAGGTGGCGTAGTGGCGTGGCCGTAGGTGGCTACGTCTCTACGTATACCTATTCCAACTCACATTTTTATATGAATATGATATTTTGTTGTCATTAGACAATGTTACGTTACACAAACGTTACAAGTACGAGGCGAAGGCACACTGAAAGAAACAAAGACACTGATTATGGCTAAACTAACCTATTGCGTGGCCTACGGGCGTGTTTTACTCCATATTTTACGTTACCATGTATACCTACATATGTAATTATTTACATATGCGCTACTGAACTTAGGTTAGATCTACCTTATCAGAATTAGGGAAAAAACCTCCGATGGTGCAAAGTTTGGCTATCCAACGTGGTAGCGCGGCAAGTGTGATGGGACTTTTGCTACCAACAAATTTAAATATTTCAGCATTATTTTTATAATTGTATATACCATTAATTTTACTTGATTTAATTATCTTTAAAAAAATACAACTTCGATAATATCAATATAACTTGCCGCGTCTATTCATTCTGTGTTTATATCGTAGGGTATTATTTTTTCACACCCCCACAGATATAAATTTATCTCGTTGGACATTGCCGACGTGCGGTTGCGTGGGGGACAAAGGGTCTGAAAATGGGAGGTGATGGGTTTGGACTATGTTAGGTCGCAAGTCTAGCTCGGATAATGGATAAAAAAAATTAAGTATACGATTTCATTAGACTACTTAAGTACTTGGATAACATAGGAAGTTCGTACAATCGAAAATAGAGTCGTTGAAAAGTAGTTGTTTCATAGAAAATATCATATACATCGACATCCAATTACTTGATTAGCCAAAGTGCATGCCGACTACGAGTACGCCGGTTCCTCACTCTGCGGCTCTGACCACCGGCAGCTTGGGCCTTGCCCTGCTGCTGCCGGCGGCACCCTAGGTTAGGTTTTTTATAATGTGTTTATATGTATTGTTTTTTATGTGTTTTTGAATTTTACTTCATAATATAAATGACCTGGCCTTAGAAGAAAAATAATAAATATGAACATCATGTAAAAAAAAAACCATGACACATACTTTTTATTCACAATACTTTAAACAGTCTCAGCCTTTTTTTGAACAGCAGCATCTCACGAGTATTTAACATTTGTAGGTTGTACTTGAAAACTGCATGTACTTACCTACCCGAATTATTATAGTACAAATAATTGTGGTAAGTCAAGACGTGGGCAACTTACCGAATTTTACTTTTTCATACTACTTTTTCATATTATTTTTTATATTACTTTCCCACTTAGTCATGCATACGAATTGTAGGTACCTACCGACGTATGAAACTCGCATATTTACTTTCAACACAATGTTATACGGTACATAATGTACCGAAAAACATTATCAAAACGCGCGTGTTGTGTCCAAAGGGGGAATCATTCTTGGGGGTGGTATCAGTGACGTAAGGAACACAGTCCACTGCGCGTAAATAAATAGAGAAAAAAAATCAGACTTTATAAAAATAACAATAACTCTCGCTCGTGGCTGCTCGCAAGTGGCTGGCGTAGCCGATCTTGTTACTAAAAGTTCGCGAACATTGCGGGCATGTGAGCATACCATTAGGCTTAGAAGGTAGGTTTTAGGGATTTTTTTTTTGTTAGGTTTAGTTTTAGTTAATTTATTTTATAAGCTACTTGTATTAAGTTTGTTGTATAATTGTGTCTTTTAATAAATATATTTTCCATCTTGCTGTAAAAAAAAAAAAAAAAAAATTGTGTAATTAGAAGAATCCATATCGTGGTACTCGTAGTAACTATCACTTAAAAAAACTTAAATATCTATCTCAATCTTAGGGGCATTTTCACTTAACTGTGTACCATTAACGGCCGGTTAGCAATCGTTACTAAACTGACGGTCAATGTCAAATCCCATACATTTTGTCAGGAATGTAACGGTTAGACGTTACTGAAACACGACATAAGTCGCGCTTTAAAGTACAAGTTAGAATTAAAATGCCCTTAGTCCACTTGTAAAATAATATAAATTAATAAAACTATTGTATTCTATGGGCTGCTTGATTATTTAATAATGCGCACGATCCATGTTGCTCTCGGACAGCCCGTTTACAGTGATCAAAAAGCTTACGACATGACCAATCATATCACGAAATTTGCGAGCTCTACGTTCAATAACTTATAAATATGACTATTCTCTGTGATATTTGTCCAGCGCCCGCCTCGCAGGAGCAGTTTTTATAATTTGTTAAGGATTGGTTATTGTTATGATATCCACACGACTTGCTGTGCAGCTCATGCGAATTGTTCATTCACAGACAAATTTGGCTTTTAAATAAAATAACATGTGGGCATGCATTCAATCAAATGACATGATGTACTTAGCTTAGGGCGATACTCGTTTGAACGCCTTTGAACGCCTTGCAGGTAGCCAGGTAGCCGCTCGGTTGCAAGGATTAAGGCAAATTTTTTAATTGAAACCTTCTTTAGCGGCGCTGTGCACTTTTTGTGATGGGGAAAAAATGTTAAACTCGTAACAGGTGTCACGTGACCGTAAGACGGACACGTGACCTGATGGAAAAACTGTTATAATGATTTTTTCTTTGTTGATTTAAATGCCATCTAGAGAGTTTCCCTCTAATTGGTACTAATATAACTGGAGTACTAACAGTGATGTGCTTAGGGGTTTCAAGTAATGCGACGAAATAACGCTAGATGGCGTTAAACTCAATTATATTACGTCATTGAGTTTTCACTTCTGCCGGCACTCCCGGAGTGCAACCCGTTTTTTTTTTAACTGGAACACCGGGAACGCAGGCGATTGTACCTACCCTTACCTACTTACCAAATTAGAGCGTGATTTTTACTTCTCTACTGTTACACTTTGTATGTTTCCAGTGTACAACGCGCCTTATCAAGGTAAAGGGTGGTTTGAATCAAGAAATATCATAATAGGGTGGCACTAAGCGCGAGCTTTGCTGGCTCGCACAGCCTCTATTTTTATTTGTAAGAAACCGCGAGGTGGGCTCGCTTCTTCGAAACGAGTAAGTGACAATTTAGATTTTTATACATATTTTTTTTCCTGTGGTACAGTATTGGAAGTAGGAATAGAGAAAATGATTTGTTTTTTGAGTAGATTTCATCAATAAAAGCAAAATTGTAGTTTTAGGGGGTTTTCTACTTTTGGGCGAGCAGCGAGCACAGCTGGTCACAATGCGGCACATGATAGCGCCACCTCTTTCTCTCTCTTTCATAGTAGCAATATGTCGTCTTGCATCACTAACTTGTGGTACCTCTGCTGCAAATATTTTTAATTATATTGACCCAAAAGGTAATAAATTTAATTTATTTAATAACGATATCATTGTAGGCCATCAAAACGAATGATAATATGTTTAGTTTTAAAATATATTTTTATAATATGTATGCTAGTTATGGGCCACTAGTTGCCTGAAATAAAGATTTTTATTTCATATCATATTTCAAATTTTCAATACTAAAAATTCAGTTACTGTCTTTTACCTTTCGAGCGAACGGGGCGGTGCGCTCGAGTGTGGATTTTGAATAATATATTATTTTCTTATGTAAAATGCCCGATTACGCCCATCGTCGAGATTTTTGCGGCTCCTTTATGGGGCTTCATATGTTTTGTTCTATTCCACATTACGGCTAAGTCGCAAAAAACACAGGGGTAGAATGAAACTTTGGTTTTGTTAACTTGTGACATCGCTTTCTTGTTTACGAACAGACAAAGAGACATGTATGAAATGTCTACTTTTAAAACACGTTACTGTCATCTTGTCCCATTGAGTAAGCCGACCTTCGGTCCATTTATTATTTTATCTACACAACATAATATCATAACACATAAGATAGAGGATGTTGCGTTAAAAAAACGCAAATTACGGCCAGCATAAAGATAAACTATTTTTTAAATGTGCAAATGTTATTATTGCTTAATAATAACGTCGATATCGGTTTAGTAATGACGTTTAAATTCTGAATATCTACGTGGCCTATAATGTATTGAGCTGTCATTAAAACTAGTCGAATGGACCATCTTATGTGATGTATTAAATGTCTCCTATGTCTGTCTACGAATGTTATTTAGGTCGGTAACTGGCTATAAAGCATAATAACATAGGTGTTTTTAAGTTTATGTCTGGGGTGATAGTTCTGAAAACGCTTTTTATATTTTCTGAAAAAGTATTTGGGTAATGAACACTATCAGGTAGAGGTAATTGTCAATTGAACTGACATCATTGAATTGTCATTGAATTGTGTTAGTTGTTAGTTTAGGTTAAGACATTTGTAATTTTATTAATTATATTAATGATTAAGTATGTACTAACATTAGATATAATAATTAATAATATTGTATACATAGGTACTAACAAATTGTATGAGTCATGTTACAATAAATTATTTTTATTGAACTGTGGCCTCATTATTATGTTGCATCCACTGATAAAAATAGCGATTGAAAAAGTAATAAGTAGTAAATTCAAACCTCTGTGAGCGGTGCGAAGATGGCTTATACTCGTATTCTCAGTATTTGTAATATTCAATAAGTGAGTACTTAGCATATTTCTACGTAGCATCAAAACCAAGAAATCATAACGCACGCACACGACGCACACAATTTATGCGTGCCGACATGAAAAATAAGTACCCAAATTAACCCTACCCACGCCCGGGTCACCACCGAGGTGGCGTAAAAAGAGGTATATTATTTTATTATCTACATCCAACCGGGAGACGGCAATATCACCGTATATAGATTCGATTTTCTACGTGAATTCGTTTGACGGCCTTCATAATGCTACATATAAAACTGGGGACTTACGGTCCCCAAAACCAATTTCGGGTTATGACCCGACGACTCTCTGATAATATTCTCGGGTTATTAGGTACGGATAGGAGTTTTTACTATGGCTATTTTTTGTGCTGACGGCGGATTATTGGGCGGAGTAAAGTTTACGGGATGTGTCCCGCAGAGGTGTTCGTCTTTTGTTTTAGTGCCTCGTTCGCTTCACGGTTGTTATAATATTGCTATCGAGTCAGCTTTTGCCCGCGGCTTTGTCTAAATAGAACCCGTTAGTCGCGCTCATACACAATTTTCTAACGAGTACGGTCAAGGAATATGATTTCTGTTACTTCGTACCTTGCCAATGTGACGATAAAATCAAAAATAAATTTCCAGTCGGTAGGCTTAATATTTTCATTTGTCGTGGATTTTTTAAACGGCAATCATGTATCAAAAGCGAACTCCCATCTTAAATACTTACAACTCTGGAGCGACGGTAATCTCTTACCATCAGGCAATTCGTCTGCTCGTTTGCCTCCTATATCATAAAAAAAATATTCGATGTTTATACATCGCGTCTTCTTCTACAAATCATGGCTAATATTTTGCACGTGAGAGTGAGAGTATACCTAGTGATGTCAAAATAATTATAATCAACTTTTAATGTCCGAAATTGCCTCCTGAGTCACATAGACTCACTGACGCTTGGTAACGTCTGTCAAGAACCTGCCTGTCTGGCAGACTACCTATTCGTAATTCTTATATTTATTACAATGTTCAGGCTAACCAGTTATGTGTGGTCTGCGATTGTGTACTCATAGACAAGGATCTTTAGGTCAAGTTGTACTTGGAAGGGACTTAAAGTTACTAAATGTTTTGTGAATTGGAACTGCTCTGGGTCGCCAAATTTTATTATATCGAACACGCTAATAATGTCATGCCAATTTTACTACCAGTTTTGTGATTGTGATATTTTTTACGTAGGTAGGTAGGTATGTAAAATATGTATGATAAAACAAATTCGTCCACCTATTAATATACCTAAGTAAATATCAATGATGTGTGCTCCTTTGCTACTTTTTTTCCTAGATACCTAGGTTACAACGAGGTTATTCCTGCTAAACCTTTTTATAATGGAAAGAATATGTTTATTTTGCTCCACAAGTAGCGGTGTATTTTATTATTAGGTAAGTATATAATTTAGAATTAAGGTAGAATCCTCTATCCAGTACCTTATAAGGTACATAATTAATCATCGTTAATTGACACAATTTTTGAAAATCTACTGCTTATAATAAAATCGATGATTCACACAATTTTCGATTACTGTCTATTAGGCATACCTTAAGCCAGATCAGATTTTGCCGCTAATTAAACTTTGAAAAGTATACAATTAGGTATATATTGAATAATTTTACGGTTTAGACTCACTTGTTTTAAGTCACTCGCGCGAAATGTTTCGGAGAGCCTAGGTCTCCTTTCTCAAGCACTAATAGTGCGAGCAGTGTTCACGACGGTCGCACGGTGGCGAGTGACTTAAAACAAGTGAGTCTAAACCGTAAAATTATTCAATAGTAGTAATGTCTCACAACAGTTTAAATTAGATTAGGTATATATGTTGAAAATAAAGACAATAAACTTTTTACAAGTATAACCACTGTTTTAAACCTATTTTCATTCCAGTCACACACGTTACGATCATTCGCCCATGATCCCGTCTTTATGGTCACGTAACATTTCGAGCACAGATCGAGAAGCGACTGCAAACGATAACCAATGTAGCTGTAAAGCTTTTCCAGTATCGATAGTACGTGAGCTGAACCAAATTATTGCGTGCGATACCAAAAGCTGCGTGATTTTGTTTTAGGAAGTTATTGGACAGTGGTGAGTTTAGCACTAAACAAAAACATTGTATATACGAAAATAATACAAACATAATACTTAAGTACCTTATAAAATAAAATAACTAAAACTAAACCTAACAAAAAAATAAAAATCCCTAAAACCTACCTTCTAAGCCTTATACACACTAAAAACAATAATAATGACCAGTGTTATTGACATGCACATAATTACTATCAGGTATTACTATACCTACAGGTATTATTATTCAGCGAAATTAATTACTGCGGCCAATCAATTACATAATTATATTCAAGTTTCATTAATTTATGTAACAGAAAATAGTCTATAAATTACCTAATATTATATATAATTGGATTAGGTAACTAATTAATTAATATTTATAGATTTTTTTCTGTTATCTACATAAATTAATGAAACTTGGATAGATGTAATTGATTATGTGCAGTAATTAATTTCGCTGTTACTACAATATGCGAGACAAAATGGCTGACTATTCGCCTCGATACTCGAACAAATATCTAACTGCTACTAACTTGTAATAAGAAGTGTTAATTTTAAAATAAAAAGATCTTGAGGGAAATTGTAAATTTAAAAAATATAGTATTACATTAATATGGATACGGAGAAAAGATGTGTAAACAAAGGCAGTCTGTAATGCTATATACATATGAAGGCGTCATGCGATTCTCTTATCATATGTTAAAGGCCACCATTCGTCAAAATTTTATATCACAGATCAAAATGAGATGAGACACAAAAACCGGGCGGAATCACGGCATACACCGAACAAACTACTTTATTAAAGCCCACTCTATATTCATAACGCGTCAACGGCACTATCGCACAAATAATATCTCCCTCGAAGATGCATTGGGAAAGAAATGTATCAGAAAATGTATAAAAAACCAGTTTTGTCGATCTAGCACAACTGTTACTGGAAGAGAACACGATTTGGCAACTCGGTTAATGTTCTTTTTATTTCGTTCTATATAACTACTCTTAGTTATCATAATATAACGGTTTATGAGCAAGGTTATGACAAGTACAGCTTCGTGCTAGAAAAGTTTGAGAAATTATCTCGGAAATATTTGTATCGCTTCGGGCAAAAATACAACTTCGTCTAATACTAAAGGATGACTCACGTTAGACCGGGCCGTGTCTGGGCCGGAGCTTCCGGCGCTTACTTTTCTATGACATGACAGGCGATCACGTGATGCTCTCCATAGGAAACGATGCGCCTGAAGCTCCGGCCTAGACACGGCCCGATCTAACGTGAGTCAACCTTAATTCATATTATAACTATTGGTGATACCATTGACTTGACACTGATAGGTACATTTAGTGTAAGTAACAATAAATATTTTTGTTCCATTTTGTAAATCTACATCTCGAGTATTAGTACAGTAGGCGCGTGCGGACGACCGTGTGATTCTTATAGGGAGATATGGGATTTTTCAAACGTATAAACCGTTCGTCTGGTTGGTCCGAGAGGGGACTTTGTACAACAAGCCCATATTATAATACCATTCGAGTATACCTTATATCAAACGTGTACCAAAACAAGGGTGAAAACTGAGATACAAAACAAATACTATTTGCAATAACGATAAAAACATATCTGTCTATTTAGGTTTCGATGTCCTTATTACCGTAGTGATCCAATATGACAAATGGTTAGAAAATAAATAACAAAAAAGTCGTAAAACGGCATCATACAAAACAACATGATGAGACCTACTTTTTGTTTTTACTACATATTGACATCGGAAATAAAACCATCAGAACAGAGAAAGGTCGTATAACACCGGCAACTAGTCAGGCGTATATTTTAGCTACTGAGTAGAAATTCGTAGATGAAAATAATAAAGTGTATTGTCATAAGTATTTTGCAGTCAAACTTTTTAGATTCCCTGCTTTTCAGCCTAAAGATAAATAACGTGTAAAAAAAAACGATTGGTTAAAGTTTTTTTTGATTGCCAGTTAGATGAAAACATTAACACATATTGTACTCGTAGCTAAAATTATCGAGACATTACGTTCTTCCCTTCATGTTTTTACTTAATCCAATTTAGTACATCGTTCGCAAGTAGCTTAATAAATTAAAAACAAATGAACCGTTACGAATCCAAACTTCATCGCAACGCCGTATGTCGTGCATCATCTAATATTAAAATTACATAAATACACCCCCGGCCCCACGTTGGGTGCCAACGGACGATTTTTTACATTCAATTATTACTGTCCCTCGTTTATGTTTTATATAAATTGGTCTGTCCCTCCCTTATAAATGGTGTTCCGGGAGCAACACAGTGTGGGATGTATTGTCCGTGATAGATGACTCGCTCCGATGTGATTGGCAAGATCTTGAATAGTGCGCCAGTTTTTATGGACTGTTTGGTCTTCATTTATTTTTAACCAAACGATTTAGAGAGCTATTATGTTAGCAAAAAAGTAAAATTGAACCAAATTTGGTAACAAGCGAGCTGTGTTTTTTACCTAACAATGCAAGCCTAAGTTTGAATATATTATTTGTACGATATCTTGTATCTTGTATAGGCCATTAAGAATAAATCTATAAAAAAATATTAAGACGAAACAGGAGCTGAGTTTTAAATATTTTAGGTAAGTATACCCGTCTCGCTAACGGAAGCGGCACCTAAAAGTAGTGCGATAAGGACAAGGCGAAAAATCCTGCGTAAAAATCTCAAAAATCGAGGTTTCGTACTCCTCTGTTTCCTCCTCCAAAACTTAACCAATCGTAACCAAATTTGGAAATCTAAATGATTATGAAATTATCTGTGTCGGACCGTTTTGCTTTTTTGGCTAATTGATATCAGTTTTGAATGCCACGCCTCTCATTGCGGCATAGTCAATTAGGCCATTTCGGCCATTTTTGAAGGGCTCTAGCGCCTTAAAAAACAAAAATATCAAAAAAAGCAAAACGGTCCGACACAGATATTGACAATATTAATCTGTGTTGAAAAAATCATTGCTCTAGCTTCAAAAACCACGGAGGAAAACGAGGAGTACGTTTGTATGGAGAAATGACCACTCCCGTTGGCTCTTAAAGAACGTCGGTGGTAACTAGAGAAGACCATTATTCATAAACCTTTACTAAAGTTGACAAGTTCCGACGTATTAGTATGATGGAAAGGGACAAACGATTATTATCGGCTTGTCAACTTTAGTAAACGTTTATGAATAAGGGGGTTAGTGGTTACCATAGCCTACCGGTGTAAATAAATTCTATGTTTGTAAGGGAGGGCTTTAGTCTAGATCGAATTCCAAAAATCTAACCTAAGTTGTTCTAAATACAACGTAACATATCATCAGCAGCTATATTAACTAGTGACTATCTCATTGCTCAGCCGTGCCGAAATCTCTTCGCAGGGGTCGATTACGCTGATCTCCAGGGGAGGGGGGGATTATTGGAGAAAGCACGGCTTCCCTAGATGGGATCGCCATTGTCGACCGAGATCACATATGGCGCGAAAATATTAAATATTCACAAGAGATAGAATGGATTCGCTGGATGTATATTTGATTTTCACGGTCTTATGTGGTGGACTTATAAACCTTTATGTCGAACTGGATGTCAGCTTTAGGACCATCTCTACTTAGGTAGGTACATACATTTTAATCTGAACAACATAAGTATTTCGTACTGTCGGAAAAATTACTATGCCTAACATATTATTTATTGTGAAAAATATACCTATTAGGTATCTAATTTTCTATTTTTATATTAGGTACAAATAAAATGTGAGACACAACGATACTTACCTTAGGTATTAGTGGTTTAACATAGTGCCCTGCTAAGCCAATTAGCGGAATCTCAAATAAAAAAATAATGCAAACATATACCTTACATTCTTTATCTGAAAATTCCATTTTCAACGTCATTTGTTTTTGAGATACCGCTTTTCGGCTTAGGAGGGCAGAATATAATAACCAAAACAAAATACAGATGCAACTTACTAAAGGACATTTTAGCGTAGCCCATAAAACGTTGCATAACAGTCCAGTGCTAATCTGGGTTCATTACAGACCACACACTCGTCCCACATCGCATCCGCCGGGTGAGTACTACAATGCCGTTTTTTTATTCAAATAAGTACTTAAAAAAAGCCACCCCAGAAGCCAAATGGCCCAGAATTTGTTTAAATTGTCACGTACAGAAGCGCGGCTACACAATCCCCGGACGGCGGTTCCCAACATTGGTTAATGAATTTGTCATATCTTTTATGGCCTTTATGCTTACAGTAAATAAGTGTCAATATTTAATCAATGCACTAGTTTAAAAAAATAGGTTTTTCAAATAGACAAACATTTATTTTCAATATCAAAAATATAGATACCTAAAATAAAACAATAAAATCTGACCTATTTTAAAGTCTCTTTATTCTCAGTGCTAAACAGCAGCAACTTCTATCAATTATTTTTTAACACTGGGTTAATGCCTACCTGAAGGCTCCTCTTTACTGATACCTATTACTAAACACAAAATATTACCTATATCAAAATGACAATCAATATTGGTGCGTGTATAACACACGTGTGCATGTGTTTTTGCAAAAGTAGCCACCAGTTTGAGAACCACAGGCACTAAGAGACACGGTGAAGGGTTAAAAATGCATCGTCGTTGCATAAAAAAACTCCATACAGATATCGGATTTTAAATTTTAAAATGTGCATTGTATTGAGCGACGGGGTTCGGAAATCGATTGGAGCGTTCAAAGGGGTAATAATAAAAAACTCATTGATTTTGGACGCGACAGCTTGCGCTTGCGCCGGTTAATTTTATGGAGGTCGATGGTGCTAGATTACTGACAGTGGAAATTGGCCATGTGGCGGGTCGAAAGCTTAATAATATATTTTGATTCTGAGACCTCTGTTATTCTAGGCGCTAATGAACTAAGTGTTAAAACTTAGGATCTATTGTAAGGCTTCTATCGCCATTTTCAATTATGCTTTTTTCTCTCTTTTTGTACGCATATGTGTGTGAATTTAATACTTTGTAACTACCTGTGAGTTCCTGTAATTGGCTTTCTGTTTTAATCTTGTTGTCTATTGTAAGTTTTGAAGCTGCTGGTTCTCCTAATATAAATCAATAAATATGCTTCTAACATTTTACCTTTATGTGTTAAGCATACGGAGCTTTTTTTAATCGGACATCCAAAACTAATAAAGATAGAAGAAGATTGTCTAAGGAACGATTTGGTATTATTTCGTGAAAACAATTTTGACATAAACAATAGACATAGGTACTTAGTTAAAATTTTCAAGTGTCAGGTCAAGTGTGAATTGTCCCTTAAATTTACATTAAAAAATAAAACTCTTACTCTGTATAAATAAGTAAAGAAAGTGTATTATTCAGTGTGTACTTAAGTGTACTTGGGGATAAGCTTACCCAAATCGACCGAGTCCCAAACAAGTAAAGTTTGTACTACTTATAGTTTAAGGAAACGTACTAAAGGTACAGGTTAACTGGGTAGGTACATAATTATTATTAGAGTATAATAATCAGAATACGATCTTAATCCTCAATTCAAATTGATATCTCGAAAAATCAATCATTTAAAAATGAATTAGGTATTGAGTTATAAAAATTGTACCTGAATTACTAGTTAATGAATTAAAAGATTGAGCTCTGACGTTTTTAAATTTATTTTCACTGCCAATACAAAAAACGATGTACGTGTATAATTTAAAATTACCGAAGTCTTTGTCCGCTAACACGTAGGCCCACCCACTGTGCACTAATTTAGGCCCGCGGTTTTGTGTGAGTCTCCTGCCGTGATGCTTTCGGATGCAGCCGAAGGGGTAAACAAACGTGAAAAACATTCTGAAGTTGAAAGGGTTAAATCAATTTTGCTTATTGATAAATATTATTGAATTTTGCTGTTTGTTACTTATCGTTACGTACTCGTTAAAATATAAATAAGTTTTAATGTTTTGTTAAATTTGTTTAATATAGCTGCTTTGTTACTGCACACCGTTGTATGGGGACCTTGCACTTTGAGACTATGCGCTGAAACTTGGCACAGTTGATTCTTAGCTGGTCATGAGCAGATACAGACCGGGAGACCTCGAGAGCCATGTCTCATTTAGTGGGGGGGGGGGGGGGGGGGGGAAGTTCGACGCCGCCACGCTTCACTTGGAGCAACATTTCTCTAAAACTATACCTATTAGGGAATGTAATATATCATTTTCGGATAAATTAAGGATAAGGAATCTAGTTTTGGAACAAAAACAATGCACTTTCTAACAAAAAAAAAGCATAAAGTAGAAAAGACTAAAAAACGTATTTTTGATTTTTTCATAATTACCAATTTTTTTTTAAAGTGTAGCAGGAATCTGAAAACAAAAAATACAGTCGTAAAGCTACACTTATTACGTTTAAGAAAATATATAGTTTAATATACAAAACTGTTGATAAATGGGAGATAAAAAATAATATTAAGCGTGGGTCAGAGTGATCTCAATACAAAATATTATGAATGTGGGAAAGTTACTTATAATTTGTTCTACAATCGTTTATTTTTCTTGTTTTTCGTAAATAACTCGTAAACGGTAGCCCACAGCAAAAAATATCTTTTATGTAAATAATCTGTTTCAGATTTCTTATAAAATAAGTACTACTGTTTTTCGCTACCATCAATATTAAAAAAAAATATTGAAGGGAGAAAATAAATACTTAGGTCCCCTTTTTTAGTCATTCGTAAATAACTCGTAAACGAAGGCCAATAGCAAAAAAATTTTTAGTACATGAATAATTTACATAAAATTTCCTACAAAAAAGGTCATTTCAACTTTTTCGCTAGGATCAATATTAAAAACGATATTAAAGAGAGAAAATAAATTCTAAGGTCCCCTTTTTAAATATTGATCCTAGCGAAAAAGTTTGAATAACCTTTTTTGTAGGAAATTTTATGCTAATTATTCTTGTGTTAAAATATTGTTTGCTATTGGACATCCTTTACGAGTTATTTACGAATGACTAAAAAAGAGGACCTTAGTATTTATTTTCTCCCTTCAATATTTTTTTAAATATTGATCTTAGCGAAAAAAAGGAGCACTTATTTTATAAGAAATCTGAAACAGATTATTTACGTAAAAGATATTTTTTTGCTGTGGGCTACCGTTTACGAGTTATTTACGAAAAACTAAAAAATTAAACGATTATAGAACAAATTATAAGTAACTTTCCCACATTAATAATATATTGTATTGAGATCACTCTGGCCCACGCTTAATATTATTTTTTATCTCCCATTTATCAACAGTTTTGTATAATAAACTATATATTTTCTTAAACGTAATAAGTGTAGCTTTACAACTATATTTTTTGTTTTCAGATTCCTACTACACTTAAAAAAAAAATTGGTAATTATGAAAAAATCCAAGATACGTTTTTTTGTCTTTTCTACTTTATGTTTTTTTTTTGTTAGAAAGTGCATTGTTTTGGTTCCAAAAAAAAATTCCTCATCCTTAATTTAACCGAAAATGATATATCACATGCCCTAATAGGTACAGTTTTAGAGAAATGTTGCTCCAAGTGAAGCGCGGCGGCGTCGAACTTCCCCCCCTCCCCCCCACTAAATGAGACATGGCTCTCGAGGTCTCCCGGTCTGTATCTGCTCATGACCAGCTAAGAATCAACTGTGCCAAGTTTCAGCGCATAGTCACAAAGTGCAAGGTGTCGTGCACTAACAAACTAGCTAATAGCACAAATTTTAGAATTTCTTTCCATTGGTTGAATGTTTTCCAATTTTCACGCGTAAGTACCTAAGTCTTTTTTAATAATTTTATGCTTTGTAGTCGTGATGAGTGTTTCATCGAGTATTAAAAGAAGAGTCAGAATTTATGTTTAAAGTATGTTATTTATTCAAAGAAATTGATTTGAAACCCATTAATATACGCACCCGTTTTTTCACCATAACATTATGGCACATACGCAATGTAAATTTTCCTAGTCACCGTCCTGGCGACAATCCTATATTCCACCCCTTTACCACCCCATACTAAGCCCATCAACTTCATATAACGCGCCGCATACATTGCTCGTTTCCTTAAACCTTTTCAGAAACATTAGCATATTGAGCCAGCAATCGACAGTGGAAGAAGCGATGCCGACTTAATTTTTTAGCCTAAAATATTCGCTGTATCGTTCCTCCATTGTGTCCAACATTGAGAAACCATTAATCAGTCTGTACGGGAATCATCAATATAACATTATACTGGATACGGCCAAGAATTCGACTCGAATACTCGACGTAGCGATTATGTATCCGTTATTCGATTACGCCGCATTGTGAGGCAGTTCATCATTGGATGAAAAATGTTGCCTCATTGTGGTCTAACGATGTGAGGCTATGGGTGAGTAGTAGGTAGGCATGTTGTTGTGGTAAAAGTATACTAGGTTACGACCAGGCTAAGTTTGCACCGACTTGGCACTCTTGGAAGGGACTTAGCACGGCCGTGTACTTATAATTAACAAAAAAATTGTTGTGGGCGAGCTGTTTTGTTTATATTTATCAGATTGGATTTGTTCACAATGTAGGCATTATTTTTAGAACTTCAAAAATAATAAGTCAACATTTTTCTCTTTTACTTGTGCTGAATATTTTTTCTACATGTGTTTTTTTGTAACTATAAAGAATATATGTGTCGAACCCTGACATCAGAAAGACGTATTGCAGCGTTATAGTTCATTATTTTAGACGCCTGTATAAAATCGATTAGCAATGTTGAGCTACATGTTATTTGATTGTAACGAAATAAATAAAGTTGTGTAGAGAGTAACTCCGTCTATAGGCGCATTGTTGAAATAAAGTTGCGTAGAGAGTAACGCCATCTATTGGTGTGTTGTTGAACTAAAATGACAGGTAGAAGGCTTTGGAACGTCGAGAGGTTTCTCTCGAGTGAGCGTAGGCACGAGTTGGCGTTTTTGTCGGTATGTTGGTAGACTAGTCGAGCAGGTTTACCAACTTGACTGAGGCGGGAGCGGAGAGGCTCCGCCGCTGGTATTTCTTCTTGATCGGACCGCGCTAGAGATCGGACGTACTCGTTAGCCAACCTCGTGCCTAACTCGCTACGTTCCTGAAGGCTTATACCTAAAGGATTATTCTGATAGCTTATAAAATCCCGCGTTCTTTAACCATTTAGCTAAGTGTTTTATTTCAAGTGTTATTTTGATTTCTTATGTTTCATTAGAAGCTTACTTTTGTGAAATAAAGAAATGATGTGTTATGTGTTGTTTTAACTTGTTTTGAAAAGATTTGTCCCTCTGAGTTTGTTGCCGGTCCCATATAGGGCTAAATCTTCTCATGTTAGAGGCGTAGGGCTGGAGCCGGCCTAGTTTGACTGAATAAAGATTTGAACGGTTTCTTTTTACTTTCATATCGCTCCCTTGAGTTAGGGGTGGCAATTAGTTCTTTTAAACATTTAGTACTGAAGTATAGTAGGCACTAGTATGGTTAACGAGCCTAATGTTTATTTCATGCACTGGTAGCAATGGTAGCATACTGGTTTAGCTGTGAAGTAATACATCTAGGTAATACCCCCACGCGCCCACCGCCTTTAAGACCATCGGTATTCGACATCAGCAAGTGGGATCGATGCAGAGTTTCATGTATTGCTTACACAGCCACCTGGGAGCGTGGTGTATTTCTGGTGACCTACATTCCATAATCTGGACACGTGGTAATGGTAAGCTCACGTGTCTAACCTTGATTGAAAGGTGAGTGTAATTCATTGTTATTTGGTGAGAATTATTGTGAAATTGTGAATTATGATTGAGGCAGTCGAGCATAGCGGTCGTTACGTGACGTCATCTCTGGGATCGTTACGTTTCTTTGTAATCCATTTAAATCGAAGCGATCTTGAGTTATTTTGATTTGAAATCCATACTGTTAATTAAAACCGAGTATTAGCTATTACAACGTGATATTATTTCATCGCTTACTTGTGAATTTACCCTCAATAATTGATTTTTCATGAAAATACAATTCATTTTTATAATCCATTTAAATCTAAGTGATCTTGAATTATTTTGATGTGAAATCCATCTTGTTAATTACAATCAAATATCTGCTATCACGACGTGATATTATTTTATCGCTCACTTGTGAATCTACCCTCAATAATTGATTTTTTTATGAAGATACAATTAATTTTTATAATCCATTTAAATCTAAGTGATCTTGAACTATTTTGAAGTGAAATCCATTTTGTTAATTACAACCAAGTATTAGCTATCACGACGTGATATTATTACATCGCTCACTTGTGCTTCTACCCTCAAAAATATTTTTTTTTTGAAAATACAATGCACCGTTAGAAATTGATCCTGTAATCCTGTTTAGTAATTAGTAAAATTGCTACAAATTATTGCCTGTAATGCCGTGATAGATCACAAATCGTGCATACTATGAAAGCATGAGCTACGCATATGAAAATTAATGTTACAGTGTGCTGCAACCTGAGCAGGGACAACTTACAGACGCCATTACGCCTGTGACACAGAAGCAGCTGTGCAGTATCATCTTTGCTGGAGATTTGGAAATAAAAGGACAGGTTTCGTTCTAATTGTTTATTATTGAAGTTTATTTTGAGTGTAATGGCGAAGCATAACAGTCTAACGTAACTAATTAGTTGTCACTTTTCGTATTGGCCCATTTTATTGTGTTACTTATTTTTGGAACACATGTTTGTTTGTTCATAGAATGAAATAAAACGCACTCATTGAAGTTTAAATTTTATTCTGAGATTTTTGAAGTCCCGTATACATTGGAAACATGTTTTTTTGTGTCTGCTACATTGCATTTAATAAACCTTTGAGTTTATCCTGCTTACATGATAAACCTGATGCCGTGCTAATGATGATTTCAGTAACAGCCAGCTATGTTAAACTACATCGTGCATCTCGCCATCTGCCGCAGCAACGGCAACTGCAAGGCGGAAAGCATCAGCCTTCGTGCTTGGGTTGGACTTCACCACCACCTTTGACTGGGACGCGTGCATCATGCTTTATTAATCTGGTGAGCAGTTCCCATTTTGTTGGGATTATTTTGAGAGGATTTACTTCTGCATAGAAGTTTTGAGCGAGTTTCTGTTGTTAAAGCTAAAGTAGAAAGCTGAGTTTCTGTTGTTAAATCTAAAGTAGAAAGCTGAGTTTCTGTTGTTAAAGCTAAAGTAGAAAGCTGAGTTTCTGTTGTTAAAGCTAAAGTAGAAAGCTATCTTTAGTGATTTTGATCAGTGATGTTCAGTTTCAGTTGATCAGTTGACGCTGATAGTACCAATGGTTCTGAGTAACATGATTTAAAGAACCGTTTTTATTTTCTTTTTGGAATTCGCTCTTATCATTGTTTTTGCTTTCGATGGACTGAAAGCTTGTACTTTCGAAGGACTGAAAGTACGCCCGATGGACTGGGCAATATTGTCATGCTTTCGATGGACTGAAGGCAAGACCGATGGACTGGGCACTACTGTTTTGCTTTCGATGGACTGAAGGCACGCCCGATGGACTGGGCACTACTGTTTTGCTTTCGATGGACTGAAGGCAAGCCCGATGGACTGGGCACTACTGTTTTGCTTTCGATGGACTGAAGGCACGCCCGATGGACTGGGCACTACTGTTTTGCTTTCGATGGACTGAAGGCACGCCCGATGGACTGGGCACTAATGTTTTGCTTTAGATGGACTGGGTATTGTTTAGTGACCGCATCAGAAGTGCCGGAGCATGTAAGAGGTGCACGTGGTCTGCTTTTTATGTGCAGAATGCTCTTTGCAAGGAGTAGCACTTACGCGGCTGAGATAGTTACTTCTGACGAGGGTCTGGTATCTGCCGAAGGACTGGCAATGCACCGAAGGACTGGTGTTGTTTTGTTAAAAATGAATTCCCGTTGATGTACTGGGTTCATATGAGTAAAATTGGCATTATTAAGTCAGAGAGCTATTTATTTTAAGATGTCCTACAATGATTATTATCACATATGACCAAAGATTTTTTTTAATGCCAGATAATTTCCCCGTAAATTGATATTGATGACAACGGTAGTGATACTGTCGAGCAATGAATTAGAGCTGTTGCGATTAGTGTTGTTGTTGTTTGAGATTGTTCTCTTTTCACGTAAATTTGAGAGTATCCGCCAGATGGAGGCGATGATTATTGAAGTGTATCCGCTAGATAGCGGCGATGATTACTGATGACTATTTTTATTAAGTCGTTGCTCGATGGACTATTTTTGACTACAGAATTGAGGATTGTTAAAGTTATTTTGAACAATCATTTTTTCTGGTTGGATTGATAACAAAGTTTGATTTTAATAGTAATTTGAGAGAGACCCAAATTGTGGGTCAGGAATGACCGAGCGATGAGATACTGTGCTGAGTATTTTGTTACAGAATCAAATGCATACACCCACACACGAGGACGTGTGTAGCGCAGGACGGCCGTGTCGAACCCTGACATCAGAAAGACGTATTGCAGCGTTATAGTTCATTATTTTAGACGCCTGTATAAAATCGATTAGCAATGTTGAGCTACATGTTATTTGATTGTAACGAAATAAATAAAGTTGTGTAGAGAGTAACTCCGTCTATAGGCGCATTGTTGAAATAAAGTTGCGTAGAGAGTAACGCCATCTATTGGTGTGTTGTTGAACTAAAATGACAGGTAGAAGGCTTTGGAACGTCGAGAGGTTTCTCTCGAGTGAGCGTAGGCACGAGTTGGCGTTTTTGTCGGTATGTTGGTAGACTAGTCGAGCAGGTTTACCAACTTGACTGAGGCGGGAGCGGAGAGGCTCCGCCGCTGGTATTTCTTCTTGATCGGACCGCGCTAGAGATCGGACGTACTCGTTAGCCAACCTCGTGCCTAACTCGCTACGTTCCTGAAGGCTTATACCTAAAGGATTATTCTGATAGCTTATAAAATCCCGCGTTCTTTAACCATTTAGCTAAGTGTTTTATTTCAAGTGTTATTTTGATTTCTTATGTTTCATTAGAAGCTTACTTTTGTGAAATAAAGAAATGATGTGTTATGTGTTGTTTTAACTTGTTTTGAAAAGATTTGTCCCTCTGAGTTTGTTGCCGGTCCCATATAGGGCTAAATCTTTTCATGTTAGAGGCGTAGGGCTGGAGCCGGCCTAGTTTGACTTGAATAAAGATTTGAACGGTTTCTTTTTACTTTCATATCGCTCCCTTGAGTTAGGGGTGGCAATTAGTTCTTTTAAACATTTAGTACTGAAGTATAGTAGGCACTAGTATGGTTAACGAGCCTAATGTTTATTTCATGCACTGGTAGCAATGGTAGCATACTGGTTTAGCTGTGAAGTAATACATCTAGGTAATACCCCCACGCGCCCACCGCCTTTAAGACCATCGGTATTCGACATATGTATATATTCTTTAAGTTTAAGTACGTACCTACCCTAGTACTGTTTTATATCTTGGTTTATGAATTGAAGAATAACTAATAATTAAAGACAGTATTGATAGCAATTTATATCTGCACGAAATGTCACTAATTATATAAAAACAAAAGTTATAATTTACATGAATGGTATACACACGTGTCGGAAGCCGGTGTTGCTCAAAGGTATACACACATAAAAAATCGTCAAAAAAAGTTTATCAAGGTGAGTACGGTATGTATGTATGTACATAATATAATTATGACAAAATCAATGAAGTAGGTAACTCGAAGTACCTATTTTTTTCATCCTACTACATATATTAGGGTTCCGTACCCAAAGGGTAAAACGGGACCCTATTACTAAGACTTCGCTGTCCGTCCGTCCGTCCGTCCGTCCGTCCGTCTGTCACCAGGCTGTATCTCACGAACCGTGATAGCTAGACAGTTGAAATTTTCACAGATGATGTATTTCTGTTGCCGCTATAACAACAAATACTAAAAACAGAATAAAATAAAGATTTAAATGGGGCTCCCGTACAACAAACGTGATTTTTGACCAAAGTTAAGCAACGTCGGGAGTGGTCAGTACTTGGATGGGTGACCGTTTTTTTTTTGCTTTTTTTTCGTTTTTTTTTTTGCATTATGGTACGGAACCCTTCGTGCGCGAGCCCGACTCGCACTTGCCCGGTTTTATCTATCTACTATCTACTGTCTAGTAATATGTACACACAATGGCAGTATTTAAAACACATGCAGATATTTATATGTAATAAAAAACCGGCCAAGTGCGAGTTGGACTCGCAAACGAAGGGTTCCGTACCATTATCTATAAAAACGGTCACCCATCCAAGTACTGACCCCGCCCGACGTTGCTTAACTTCGGTCAAAAATCACGTTTGTTGTATGAGAGCCCCACTTAAATCTTTATTTTATTCTGTTTTTAGTATTTGTTGTTATAGCGGCAACAGAAATACATCATCTGAGAAAATTTCAACTGTCTAGCTATCACGGTTCGTGAGATACAGCCTGGTGACAGACAGACGGATGGACGGACGGACGGACGGACAGCGGAGTCTTAGTAATAGGGTCCCGTTTACCCTTTGGGTACGGAACCCTAAAATAATATGTTTTTTTTTGTTCATATATACAAAGATATAATAAAGTAATTTGACGGGTACTACTTATGCGTTGCCGAACATACTGGGCGGTCATTTCAAGCTAGAATATCCAAGTTCCAGTTAACGACCAGCCATTTCGGGAGCTAATTGAATTTAGTTTCCAACCACTTAAGTATATACTAGATACCTTTAATGTCTGTAACTATCTAATACTTAGATGTTTTGACCATCGCGATGGACAATACATCTAAATCTAAATACCTACCTAGATTCCCATTCTGCATTATGAATATCTACGTGTATCGTTTAAATTCAAGTATTTAGTCTAAACTTTTTAACACATAAATGCGGATCTGTGGTCTCCAGGTCTTCAAAACTGCCATTTTGCTCGTAATTTTATCGTACTTTTGTCACCCTGACTGGATTAGTCACTCAAATATATAAACGTCTTAAATTAAATCATACAATACAATACAATACAAATACTCTTTATTGCACACCTCATTACAGAAAACAATACAAATAACCATACCATATCATACCATACTGTTACTTCGCGCATAGCATGTCTTTTTTAACCACTCACTTGATTGTACCGTAAAATTTAAAATCGCGTATGGCGCTAATAACTGAGGGCCTAACGCGAAAAACGAAAATCTAAAATTCGTTATCTTTCTCTCTATCGCGCTTCCATATTCGTGCGAGGCAGATAACGAAAATTCGATTTTCGTTCCAACTATCACAAAAGCCAAATGCAAAGCCTAAAAAGTGAATAAAATACTACTGGTGACTACAGAGGGCCTAACGCGAACCACGTTAGACGTGTTGCCTCTCTGTCACACTTGTAAATTCGTACGTACGTGTGACAGGGAGGCAAAACGTCGAGGCCTGAGGTCCTATAATCGTACTACGTTTCAGCGGGTGCGGCAGCAAAAACGTCGTCCGGCAGCACATTACTCATCCCCGCTGAAAGCCGTCTACGGGGAAATTACGCGGACGCGTAACCGGGGTTGATGGAATATTTCAATATTTAACGTGTGCCCGGTGCGGTTATGGTACAATATGTACCACTTTTGGAATAAAGATAAAAACGATATTCATCGTATCTTCTTCTGCAGCATAAGAAAAGAAAACCGGCCAAATACCTGTCGATGTTGGGCCACGCGTAATGGAGGGTTTCGTTAATTCATACGATATGAAAAAGCCATACAAGGAAAAGGACGTACAGTCAGCAGCAGAAGTTGCTAAGCGGGCGAGGAAAGTCGCGTCAAGATCATTTTGAACACCTCGCCCGCTTAGCAACTTCTGCTGCTGACTGTACCTGCTTCCTAATATTTTCCATATAAATCAGAAACAAGTCTAATTATTACTAACCATATCGAGATGTAAGCACAATAATATCACATCGAAGTAAATAAGTAATTGGAGAATCATATTAGGTATAATTTATATTATACTGTAATACTTGAACAACAAGGGGTATATTGGGCATACACAAATACTTATTCATATTAGCTATAATTTGTTATAACGTCTGTAGAAAAAATGTGTTCTTATTTGATTACCTTCTAGATATATGAGCTTATGAACTATTTGTGAAGATTATTTAATATCAGACTAGTATTTTATAAACAACCTATGCAATACTCGCACTAAGTAAAAGTTACTTTTTTATTTAGAAATTATCACAGTTTACATATATCCAACCTACCTACCTGTGGAAACTTGTAATTGGCTTACTGTTTCTATGTTATTATTACCTAACTTGTTACTTTAGCTGTAAGTTTTCCTAACAAATAAAACTAAATAAAGAATTTCATGTGTTAGCATCACTTTTTTAGACAAGAAAAGACCACTGAATTGTCTTATGCGTTGTTTTTTCACTATAAATGTTGTTGCGTATTAAATAGTCCGTCGTGGCGACTATTTATTTGAAACTTGCTTAGTCAAATAGTGATTACTATTTAAATTTTCATAAAAACTAACCTAGTTTCAGAAGTAGCAATTACACATAGAGACTGCCAGGTCTTAGGCAGAATACCACTTACAAAGATTAAAGGATAATCACGCACGCGTACGCAATTACCTATAGTTCGTTTTTTTTTAGCATTAGAAAGAACTTCGCAGAAGTAAGCTTGTGGTTCCAAATCCAGCACTTTCAGCGGTAATAATTTGAAGTAAATTATATATATTGACCATGCTACATTAGATAATTCAATAATTATTAACAATTAAAGAGCCTGATAAAAACTGCACGCTTGCTTCTGTGGAGTTCTTTCTAATGCTAAAAAAAACGAACTATACGCATGTGGACCGTTATAAATAAAGGCGGCAAAGGGCTGTTTTTAGATGACTTTTGAATTAAAATTTCGTAAGTTTTCCAGTTTTCTCAACTATAACTAAGCGGGTGAGGTTTTCAGATTAATCTGCACACGCTCTTATGCTCTTGACAGAATATATGTGTTCAAATCTTTTTGAACACCTGGCTTAGCTACTTCTACTGCTGACTGTACAAAGAAATTTCGTGATAAAGTTGAACTGAAAAATAGGTGGTAGCTAATTTTATTTTGCTGTTACTTAATGTAACATCTTAAAACACACCTTCTAGCTGACCTAACTCAATTAAATACATATAAATTAAATTAACCGTTTAATGATAAACTCATTTTGAGGCCTAAAATAAAATAGTTTTACCAGTTTTTAAATAAAGTAGAAGTGCTTACATTTACTTTATCCAAAATCGTCATCCCAAAGTCACCAACCTCAAGAGCTTAAAAATTAACCCCTTAGCGACCCTTGCAAATTCACAAAGCAAACACAGTTGCATCTTAACCCTGCTATCATCGTGAGAACTCACCTGGCTAGAACCGTAACGTAACGGAACCCTTTCGTATCCGGGAAGGGTTAGAAAAGACAAAGCAGGTGGCAGATGGTGAAGATGGGATTCGCGTGAAATTGTTTTTTTTTTAGAATTTTATCTCACGTGGTCTAATGAGGTGTGAAAATTAATAGCGCTTTTCGATTTTAGATTCAGCTTATTAATGTGTTTGTGAGTCGTACCGAATCGGGGTTGTTATACGTTATTAATAAGACTTGGGTTGATATGTTATTTCCTGATTTTTTTACAAGAATACGTTAAAACTCGTAATGTCGAACACAAGGCCTTTTGCTGTCAGAATTTCGATGGTAGAAAAGTGATGTTAGTGTCAGGCATGAAAAGTAACAATACGTAAGTGTAATAGTTATGGAGTTACAATGAATAAAGAGAGGTGTAATAGAAGAAAAGTGGCAATGACGTTCTGTTAGAGATAGGATGGAATTATCTCCAACCAACCATAAAAGTGAACAATTTTAATCGTAATCGCAAAGAACATGTGTATAATTGCATGAATTTAATGAATTTAAACTGTATTTTTCTTATTTACTCGTAATGCATATTAATTATAAGATGTAATAATGTTTCGGAAAGATGTGTCCCGCCGAGTTTGTTGCCGGTCCCATATTGGGATACCCTCCACCAATTGAGGGGGGATTTAAATCTTCTCGAGGCAGAGGTGTAGGGTTGGAGCCGGTATAGCTTTATTTGACGTTCATAAGCGCATTTTAATATGCCTACTTGAATAAACTATTTTTTATCTTTATCTTTATCATGGTAGACGTACCTAGAGGTCCTTGCAGTAATATACGGCCCTATTCTAACTTTAACACTAGACTACTAAGATCTCCTAGTGATGAAAAAGATACGATATCGAGTAGATATAGTCATTTGTAAGTTAGATATGTCAAATTTGACATTTCCGCGATTCTGGAGGTCCACTTGAACGATTTCTACTAGTTATGACTTAGATATCCAAGTCACATCTAGTCGATATCTAATGTAGATCATAGGCACTAAACAATGATGATCAAATATAATATGCCAACATCAAATCGTACACTGGTTTCTGGCAATAATTGAAAATAATCCAGTATTAAAATAAAATATTAAATGAATAATGAATACTAGCCTAGTATAAGTCTCAAGGTTCCAGAAATCTCACAAAAAACTGTTGTACCGAATAAAAGCAATCAGTCAATTAAACCCTCTTAAAAAGAAATCCCTTGACACACACACAATCCCATACAAATCACCTTTTCAACTCCGACGCACGGATCCCACTTCAAATAATTAGAACACAACGGAGGCTGATCCTGATTTATAATTTTGCTAAGGTTTTGATCTTTTTTGATACGACATTTCGATATTTCAAGAATGTAATTTTGCTGTCATGTTTTTTTCTATGAAGGGGCTTTTTAGATTGAACGAATATGTCGCCCCATTTGCTGTCATTCGCGAGCCCGTACTTGTTCGTACATGTATCAGCGCAAGCGAGATGCGCAGGCAAATGCTTGATAACAAAATGACATCAGGTTGATATCGATCGAAATGTAGGCTTAATTAAATTGGTCTAGAACTCTAGACAATCGCTCATGCTGATTGGTCCCTGAGCGCTGGAGTTATAGTGTCGTGTCATCGCATTTGGTGCATATTCAAGCCTTCAAGGTTGTATCACATCAAGATCAAAACTATAACAAATTGTTAAATTAGAACTAGCTTCACGGTCAACTCCAAAGAGGCGGATATAAACTAACCGCCCTTTTCTTGCGCAAAGATGCCGGCAAAAAAACGCAGGCAATGTTACGGCAATTTTGCTCTCAAGGAAATTAGATATCCTTTCACAATGGAGACCTTTTAACCCTTTGTGGATGTGTGGGAAAAATGGCGAGTATTCGGTGTCTGGATAACGGTGCGGTACCACCTGTTATTTGAGTTTATTAAAGGTGGAGAGGCGTCCGTTTTTGGAATAAAATATCTACAAGTACCTAAGTTCGGTAGGTACCACTATTTAACATGATAACTATTATGCAGGTAATAAAATAACTATCATAGTTCGTATTATTACGTACAACTACAATAATAAATTATATTAAGTATGTACTTAAAATAAATGAAGATAATACAGACTAAATTATTAATATATGTAGTTTTTCATTATTGACAGATTTGGATCCATTTTACTTTGTACGTTAATACGAATAGAATAAAGTTGATATTTAAATACACTGCCTGCAGTCTATACAGACTTTATTCTGATAATTTTTTTTTTTAAATTAAGATATAAATTAAGATGCAATTTTATTTGGAAAATAACACACTCACAAACTTTTAGAATCACACCTAGTGAGTGTTGTAAACACACACATTTTATATTTCATAATTTGCTTAAAATGTTTGTGTTTGTGTAGATTATTTACTTGTATGTATTTAATTTTCTTACCATTTATTTCTCCTGGTACGTGACTGTTTTAATAGATACGATAGACAAGATATAAACCACATCATGTTTATATCTTGTCTATGTCTATCGTATCTATTAAAACAGTCACGTAGTGATAGATTTTTTCAAATATGTATATATTTTAAATTGTAAACAATAAACAATTTTAGAACTACAATTAAAATATTTCTGGAAATTCAGCCCTTAAAGGGGTGAATATAGGGTATTTTTTTATGATTTTTACGTAGACGAAGTCACGTACTGAGGCTAGTAGACATAAAGATATATAATTATATGGATATATCACAGTATAGATGCTATAATACCTATATTTACGTGGTACTGTAATGCGATAGCCGGCGCAAGTTGTTTGCGAAACCACAAATGCTATTTACCGTGCCGAATCCAGCGGCCACTGGCGGTGTCACGTTAACTGTGTGGAATAGTACCCCTACAGATAGTCCACTTTGAGGAATAACCGGTCTTGTAGTTGTACAACAACCACATTTATCTAACGGGATGAATCCGTTGAACAATGCCGTATCACGTTAACCGGGTTGAATTGTGTCACTAGAGATGGTGCACTTTGAGATATAACCACTGTTGTAAATTCACGAAAACAACTGTAAATGATATTCACCGTGCCGAAAACAACAACCACTGACGATGACGTCGGTGGCTATATTGATTTTTGATGTTGTTTAGAAATAGTATAATAATTAATGGTGCACTTTAAGATTTTGGTGAATTGAAACAAAATAAACTACTTACAAAAAATAATTATATTGAAACTATTTTATGTCTTTCCCATCACGGAACAATGGTGTTCCGGACCTTTGTGTCTCCGGAACTATGTGTGTGTGCGTTAAAGATACAAGTCAATGTAAACAAAGCTCCTAACAATTATTACCTGAAATACTGCTGAAAGTCATCCATTTCATCAAAAGATACCAAGAAAACCGGCACTGGATCAAATCAACACTGTTTTGATAAGAACATCGCTTGGGTGAGGCATATTGCATCAATTATTTATCTAAAACTGAATTCGGAAATCGACGATTACACTGGCACATGGAAATGTTTTTAAATTAACTGATAATTATTTCAAAAAATATAAAATTAAATGCGGTAATTTAACAGCTGATTGTGACAATCTGTCAACGCTGCGCAGGAGTTCTGACAGCTGACACCTAAGACGTTTATGGTTGCGTTCCGAAACTGTGCGTTCAAGTAGACTGTGTGCGACATGTCGAAAAAATTTAACGTAAAAGTCTCAGGGACTGACGACAAAGCAAATGTTGAATGCTTTAAATGCAAAGCAAATGTCGAAATAAGAGACACAATATTATGCACGTCTTGCAACAATAGGTTTGAGTTTCATTGCGCTGGCTACTCAGAAAAACTTTATCGTATGAGGAGCCAAAGGGAGTCCAAAAATAAGTGGAAATGCAAAGCATGCGTAGAAAACCATACTGACACTAAAATCTCAAAGGAAAAAAATCTTAAAGCTAAGAAAATAATTTTGCCTTCCAAAGGGACGCCAAAATCTGTCAAGGAATTAAAATCAACACCGAATACTGAATCTGAATCTTTATCTGCGGCTAAACAAAAATCACCATGTATCCCTCATGTTGAAAAACCCGTAGTCCCATGTTCATCAGAGAACCCACCACTAAAAAAACCAGAAACTGAGTCAAAATCTCCAATCCTAATACAATCACAGTCAACTGAAATTGTATGTGAAATTAGTCCTGACGCACAATTACCTCAAAAACCCGCAATACCATCTTCACCCGAGATCTTACAACTAAAAGAACCAGAAACTAAGTCAAAATCTCCAGTCCTAATACAATCACAGTCAACTGAAATTGTATCTCGAATTAGTCCTGACGCACAACTACCTCAAAAACCCACAATGCCATCTTCACCCGAGAACTCACAACTAAAAGAACCAGAAACTGAGTTAAAATCTCCAGTCCTAATACAATCACATACAACTGAAATAGCATCTCAGATTAGTCCTGACGCGCTATTATCTGAAAAATCTGATCCATCAATACCGCCGGCCATAGATGAAATAATTCCTGATAAAGACAATATTCAAAAAGAAACTAAGGACACTATCAATCTAGGTTCACAAGTGAATATGATTTCCTGTTTTTTATCCTCTTCACCCTTACAATATGCATCAAGAAATGATCCTGATCTAAATGCGGACTTACACTCTACAAAGCACAGTATATCCAATAACTCAAGTACAATGAACTCCATTAATCTCACCGACAGTGATGTCTCGGAGTCTCTGAATGATTCTTTACCCGCTTCTGATGTCCTGTCAAGAAGCGTAGACGGCGTACATCGCGGTATTCCATATTCGAATGAACACAATGAACTACATGGAAGAATAAACGAACTTGAGTTGGCTCTAGCCAGCACGCAAGAGGAATTAGACCAAAAAATATTAGAAAACAATGAATTTCAAAGGAGAATACAGCAATTGACTATAGAGATAAAAGTACTCCAATCATTGTGTTACTCTTCATCTTATGAAACTAAAAACAGATGCACCGCTAAGAAAAAGACGAGAAACTCTTTGATTCCCGGCTATCCATCAACACCATCTTCGCCAACGGCCGATTTGAATCAAGATCAGACTTTAGATAGTGATAAAAAGATATTAAGCTTAGAAATAAAAATAATTAATTTCGAAAAACTGCTCAAAAATATTGAAAACGAGATCATTTTACTCAATAAACAAGTGGAATCTGTGACACGAATTTTTCACACATCTGAAACTAATGCTATTGCAAACAATATCATTAGCAAGCCTCTGCTTAATGCTGATGCGCAAACTTATTGTGAAGTCTCAATTACTCCGAGGAAAAAAGGAATAGAACCTACTTTTTCACAATCAAAATTGTGCGTTATTAGTAACTATACGAACCACATGCTAAAACTGCTGAAACGAGATTTCCCCGGTGAGAATACATGTTTTTACCTGAAGCCTGGAGCGACAACACGGGAACTCTTTGTCGGTCTTCGGAGCAAGCTTCAAGACTTCACTATGAACGACTTTTGTGTTATTTATATTGGTGACAACGACTTCAAGACCAGTAATAATTATCATAGTGTAGTCAAATTCATTCAGGAGCAGTCAAGTTTTGTGCAGCACACGAATATTATAATCTGTTCACCCACATTCAAAATTAACCAATTTTCAAATTTATTTACAAACCGTGTCGAACTTTTTAATAACTTACTCTGAAAAAGTAATCTGGAACATAACTATTGTTACATCTTGGATTGTAACCTTAATTTGCAATATGATAGCCTTATGTTTTCTCAGTCCGGTAATGTAAACCGGCAGGGTTTCATCACAATTTATAACGACTTGATAGAACTCTTGACATCGCTTTCTGTGCTTTATGATGTGATAGATATAGGGGAAACAAACACTCATGAAACAGCTATAACGGAAGACTATACGGGTTTTTTAGACATAGCACACAATGCATTAGTGATAAAATAAACATGTCAGACTGTCAAGCCTCCTTCCACGATAGTACTTCTCCAAACATCAACAAATGCCTGTCTGTGCTACATCTTAATATTAACCGTCTTCAAAATAAAATACTTTATCTAGAGTCTTTTGTGGAGCTGGAACTCGAATTCCGACCATGTTTTATATGTATAACAGAATCGTGGTTAAAGCAGGACGAAGACAGTAGCATTAGGTTACCTGGATATCGAGTTGTAGCTAATTGTTCGAGGCCCATTAGTCGTGGAGGTGGCTGTATTATTTTTGCTAGAGATGATATATATAAGAGTTGCAAAATATACAATGTTGAAAGATACTATAAGGAAAAAGTTTTTGAAGTATGCTGTCTGACAATTGAACTCCGAAACATGCCCAAAATATATCTTAGTACAGTTTACCGAAGTCCAAGTAGTGACATTAAAACATTTCTGACACAGTTAGACCTATTTCTAAGTAACAATAAAAATAATTGCTCCATCCTGTGTGGGGATTTCAACATCGATTTAAAAGGCAAAACAAATGTAACTAAAAATTTTTTGCAAGTTCTTCTAGAACATAATATGAGGCCCACGATAAGAAACTACACTCGCGTTACAGAGACATCTCAAACTTTAGTGGACAATATCTTTACAGATATGGGTGATGACTATAAAGGCAAAGTTGTCCCTTGCAGTTTTTCAGATCATGACGCTCAAACCGTAGTTTTCCACGATCAATTAATACTGCCAGTCCAGCAAATTAAGGTTCAAGTGAAACGAATATACTCCCAAAGTGCTTTAAAGAATTTTAAAACAGACTTAGAAATAACTGCTTGGAGTGGAGTGTACAATGAAAATTCATGTGAAGGAAAAGTACAAGCGTTCTATAATATAATATATAGCTTAATTGACAAGCACTTTCCTTTTAAACAAGTAAAACTACGGAATCACCAAAAGTACTGGATTACACGGGGAATTAAAGTATCATGCAGAAGAAAAAGGTCATTACTATTAGCAATGCGTAAATTTAGACATGATAGTGATCTTAGGCAGCTTTACAAGTCTTACAACGGCATCTTAAAGAAACTAATTTTTACAGCAAAAAACATACACATTAAAAATGCTATAAAAAGGGCAAAGTCAAAAAGTAAGGTAATATGGAGAATAGTGAATCAAAATACTACCAAGAAGTCAATTTCTGATAAAAGCAAAATCAAACTCCGTGTTAATAATGATATAATCGATGATCCTACAAGAGTAAGCAACATTTTTAATGAATACTTTATTAACGTGGGTAAAGCCTCCGATATCAATACAGATCATGGTAGTGAACATATGAATCTTTTACATAACAGTCACATAAATAACACTAAATCTCTTTTCATGTCACCCGTTGATGAGTTTGAAATCATAAGAATCGTCAAGTTACTGAAAAACACAAGCTCATGCGGTCCGGATGACATAAGTACGACGTTGATCAAATATAACATAGAAGCTATTTGCGCACCGCTGTGTGACATTTTCAATACGTGTATTTGTGATGGGATTTTTCCAATTCAATTTAAAACTGCAAAAGTGATTCCATTGCATAAAAAAGATAGTAAAGAGGAGATATCGAATTATCGTCCTATTTCTTTGTTGACTGTACTTTCCAAAATTTTTGAAAAGGCTATAGCAAATAGAATTATTAATCACTTCGAAAAATGCAATTACTTTTGTTCTCAACAGTTTGGCTTTAGACAGAATCGAAACACAGTAGCAGCTATTACTGAGTTGGTCCTAGACGTTATGAACAATCTTAACCAAAATTATAAATGTGCGGGTATCTTTTGCGATTTAAGCAAAGCTTTCGACTGTGTAAACCATAAAATTTTAATTGATAAGTTGCAATATTACGGAATCCGTGGAACGACTCTAAAATTACTGACATCCTATTTAACGGATAGAACCCAATTTGTTCAAATAGTTGATGTAGATAATTCCGGTTGTGTTAGTTATGTTAATTCTACTAAGAAAGCAATTGACTGTGGAGTCCCCCAAGGATCTGTCTTAGGGCCTTTACTATTTATTATTTTTGTCAATGACTTGCAATCCAATATAACTCATGGTACACCTTATCTTTACGCAGATGACACAAGTATAATAATAGGTAATGAAAATATTAATTTACTTGAAACTCAAATAGGCGAAACTTGGGAGGAATTATCCTATTGGTTTGAATGCAATGGTCTTAAAATAAATTTAGACAAAACTATATATTCTCCTTTTCTCAGACACACAAATAGCATATCGTATGATTTGCCTCTACCTGTAGCAAAAGCCGATGATGTTAAGTTCTTAGGTATACATTTAGACACACAATTGCGCTGGTCCAGTCATATAGAACTACTAAGAAAAAAATTAGCCTCAGCCTGTTACACCTTGAAAAGCCTCTCTAAAATATTAAGCTCATCTGCACTTAAAACAGTTTACTTTGCATATTTTGAAAGCCTAATGAGATATGGCCTTGAGGTCTGGGGTAACAGTGTCCATGTGAAATCTGTTTTAATTTTACAGAAAAAAGCTGTGAGATATGTTGATAAGGCGAGGCCACTTGAACATTGCCGTCCTCTATTTGTGAAGCATAACATATTGACTGTGATATCACTGTACATATACTTAGTCTGTATTTTTGTATATAAAAATAAGAACCGATTTGTATGTAAAAACAAAAATAGACACCCTAGATTAAGGCATAAATTTGACATACCATTACCAGAATCTAAAAATTATATACATTTCAAAAAAAGTCTGGAATACATGGGAATTAAAATTTATAATTTTTTAAATGAGGACATTAGACAATGTGATAATATTATTGACTTCTGCAAAAAATTGAAATCATTTCTAATAATAAGACCATTTTATAATCTTAATGAATATTTTGATAACGTGACATTTTAATTGTACTTAATTAGGTTATTATTTTAATTTAAGTTAGTCTAAGATTTTGCATGCCATATTGTGGTAGACCATACATGCATGTACACAATAGCTACAATATGTACCTATAATACCCCAATGACATGTAACCATGACAACTGTGTATGTTCAAGCAAAATAAATAAATTGAAATAAATTGAATTGAATTGAATTTGGGAGGCGTGCGCGGAGCCGAAGCCAACACGTAGAGACCCTTTTGACACTTTAATGAAATGTAAGGGGTACACCGAGCGGAGGCTGCCCTTGCCCGTGTCATGGGACGCACGCAGAGGCAGCACCCGCCAGGGTGTAAGGACTATTGAGAGTTGATGGAATCTAAAATGAACTAGGTTATTGGGTGAAAGCGATGGACTAAGAACTGAGCTATGGGGTAAAAAACCGGACGCCTGCCTAATAAAACGGTATGCAATTTTATTTCCGGCAGACGGTGACTCGCCCTCACAAGATGGGCCCCCACAAAAAGCGACATCTAGGATGGCTCAAGGGCAACACCGGTGTGAGCGGCTCAGGGGTGTCGAGAGGTGTGCGCCGCTTTCTACCCAGTGGCTGTTAACAGCCACTGTGCCAACTCGCGTCTTATGCATATTTCACTTCCACCCCTGGAGCTTATAGCTCTAACGACTCCACTCTGGCCGGCCGGCTAAGGCAAGCCAGAGGCAGAGAATCCTGTCCCACCCACCCTCCTTGCGGGTAACAGAACTCTCCAGGAGCACTCGGGTACGTGAGGTCGCTAATCCCCAACAGCTCGCCACAAGCTGCCCTGCGTTGACTGATTGCACTGGTAAAACCAGCGGGCGATGGGGTCGTCACATCCCTACGCCTATAAACTATTTTATTATTATTAAATAAATTAACTATAATATTTTGACACTATATTTTATTTGAACCTTTTTGATTATTTAATATAATTATTAATGAGCATTTGATAGAAATGATTCCCTGTCTATTCGGGCAGGATGTGCAGTAAGAATTGAACTATTTCCTCGATTTGTGTTCTGTGGCAGCGCTACTTCTCAGACGGTGGCCAAATAAACCTAAATGCTTGTTTGCTTTACGAAAACCTATATCTGCTGGTGACGGCCAAAGTGGTTATGGTTTAATAAGGGATAAGATAAGATTTAAATAATTTATATTGATACAAATTCATTGTAGAATGAACGAGTGAACGAGAACTGGAAAGCTTCTTAATTACATATCTGGATTTGCGAGCGTCATCTATCTGATTAAGATTAAAAGCAAGACCTATATAGGATGTGTAAGAAAACTATCTATATGGAGATAACGTATAACGGTCCCATAATTATTTATACGTTGATTTAAAAAGCCCTTAGAGGTTTCTGTGTTTGGTCTGGGTTGTGTATGTATGTTTAGTAAAGTTTACAATTTCGAATGTATTTAAGTTAACTGTGTATTGTATTATATTGTAATAGGAATTTCACTTTTTGATTAACGTTCTGAAAATATGATTCCTATTTGATGTCATGTCGCATCATTCGGGTAAACATCAAACAAATCGAAAAACTGGGAAAAAACGAATAAACACGAATAGGAAGCCATATTTTCCACCGATCTCCACCCCAGTTTCCGCGCGTCCGAAAAAATAGTAGATAATCTAACTTTTTCTAACGCCCCCTAGCCTTTTCCGTTGACCACTCTACTATGGTCTCCTGTGTCCCTCTAAACTGAGGAAAGTTAGGATATAGCGAAACAGTGAGGTGACATCTAAAGGGTCAATATTAGCTGGTAGTAGTTTTATGGGGGCGTGCGTTAGGGAGAAAAACAGCAAATCATTACTGACAGTTGACCGTTGTATGGGGTATGTCCCCTAAAATATGTATGAGGCTAGCAAAGGCCTGTTATGGTGTCCGAATGCTGATAAGCCAAGGAGGGCCGCGAGATTGGTTCCAATAGAGGGGTGACATTATTAGGATCAGTTGCGACTTTTTCGATTGAACTGTGAATAAATCTTGACAAATCTTTTGAATTATGTTTTTGATGGCGTTTTGTAAATTATGACTTTTATCTTTTGGTTACAATGTTTCGGGACACTGACATCAATTAAAGATATTGTGCCAATATTTTTTTTAGGTCGCAATTAGTCTCATTTTCAATAATATTAATTATTCATCAGACTATTCAAAGTTTGTTGACTGTAGATCGCTCTTGTCATAAGAATTAACACTAATTCGTAGTACATTAGGTATCAGCTTATAGTAATTATACTAATTATTTAGGTAACGATCTTAACGATATAACTAAACTAAACTGCGTCACGAAAATGTTTTTTTAGTATTTAAGTTTTTTATTATTGTATATATGTATATGTTAGGTATGTATCTATGGGCCTTAGTAGCCTGAAAATAAATGCTTTGATTGATTGATTGATTAATAATCTTAATTCCTATGTAATTAGACAGTTATTATATAATATTTTGTTTCGGGGAAATTATAACTAGGTACGTATATTTTGTTATTTTTTTACTCTATAGTATAGTTTTTGTATCTCAACTCCTAACATATCGTGGGAACACAACTCTTCACTAAATCAAAACAAATATCGATCTCCACAAACGTCATTGTTGCCACAACAAAGTATCTAATCCCCTTTAAATCCGAGAAATAGGATTTTGTAGAAAAAAACTCGTTGACTCTATGAAAAGTACAATGGATCGGTGCGAAAAAAAATGTGGCTCAAAAGTAGAGGTGTAAGCCGTAGACTAACAATCAATTGTATTTTTTATTCAATGCAATGTTGCAAGTTAGAATTTGTGCAAACTTTTTTTTTAAATCATTTTTGCACTTAGGTTATATAAATAATTGTTACTGAGTCAAAGATGTTTGTATATTGCTTTAAAATATTTTGAGTGGAAAATGTGATTTTGTTTTGTGCATTGTTTTTAGGTAGTTATTAGTATTGTGACTAAAAGTGAATAAATTCATTTATAATTTCTGCTTTGATTTTCACAGAGCCAATTCCTGGTCAAAATTAAAATATAAAATATTTTAGTAGGCATCAACTATATTAATCTAACGTAATATCGGTTAAATTTTCTCACAATAATTATCATACACCATAAATTTCCTCTCAAAAATGTCAAATAAATGCTTGAAGTCTCGCAAATAGAATCCCTATCAATTACTGAAATAAAAAGTGCAACAAATGACCCTTCATCTATACAAATATAATTAGTTTTGTGCCGTACATCCCATAAACTTTACCCTATTTTTACCCAGTTTTACCCCAAAACACGGCGTTTTAACCCCGTTTTTCTGCGTGTTTTTTTGCACAATTGACAGCACAATATTTACGGTGTCAAGAGGTGATCACTGTGAAATCACACTAAACTGTTCCGTTCTCATGACCTTTGAAGCATTATTTCATATAAATATGAATTGGTTGAATATTATTACATTTGTTTTTATACAATAGGTAATATTGATACGTATTAACTAGATTAGAGACTTGTCTTCTTCCTTTTTTGCTATAACTGACTGTATTTATTACATTTTATTATGTTAGTTGTAAAGGTTATTTGGTATTCTTAGTATTTTTTAACATTTCTAACTTGGGTTTAAAGTATTTATTTTCTCATAAGAATTGTATAATTCACTTACATGAGAATCAGAAGTAAGTTAACATTGTTCGGGTGAGCGCATGCATGCGTACTTACATTCACACAACACAACACAGTTAAATTAACTAAAAACATACACTTAACTTAACTAAAAACATAAAAACATACTCATAGCACCTTTAGTGGGATGTATCTGAGTGGTAAGAAAACAAGTCTAGCCGTACGCGACCATATGGTCAGTAGCGGTTCCTATATATCGCTCAGTACAAAATATAAATCGCGCCAGTTTAAATTGGTATACAATTAGAAGATTACATATATTATTTACTTTAGCATATTCGATAGGTACACCTAAATTAGTGGGTAGTAAAGGACCAAGGACCATTCAATTAAGTGGATAGCAAATGTTGTAAAAAATATTTTATAATTTGTATATAGTTAATAAACAATAAAATTGCCAAAAAATGCTTTGATTCTGTATTATGCAGTCCCCAAATACCGAAATTACTTAAAAACTTACCAATAAATAATTTGTTTATCACTTCGTCCCCTGCTTGCTATACGGCCATATCTCAAAATTCATGATCATTGGAGATTAAATCTTAATTAAAAATAATAAAGTTTAATAGTTATTAATTTCCAAATAATCATAAATTTTGAGATGTGGCCGTATAGCAGGGGACGTCTTATGGTTTTCGCAACAACTTTTATCGTCGTTTTATTTTATACGCCAGTAAAATAAGGCCCTGCTAGTGCACAGTATAGTTACATTAGCTACGCAACTGCCAAAATTAACCAAACCATACTCACTTCCCTTCACCACACCGAACAATGTGCCAACCCTTGCATAGATCAGAGTTTTATTAATTTGAATGTCGCCATTCCTACCTGATCTGACAATGGTTTCGCGAATCCATTCAGTTTTGCATAGGGGTCTATTCTAATGCTCAATAGTATAACGGGCAGATGTGTTATATCTTGTATTATTAATTAAAACTTTGATCAAAGGTATTCCGGTATTAAAGTTACCTTGTTTATCTAGTTTCTTGAATGCGTAGAATAAAAAGAAGGCCAGTTTATATTAAATTTTTTTGGTACTATTTCTCTATTTTAGCTACGTATTTTATTTTATAAGTGCCTATAAGTAATTATTTAATTTATAGTTTAGTTAAAATACTATTCCAAATTATACGTTTCACGTCTACCAAACAGTTATAGACATTCAATCGGATAATTTTATGCACGTCGTAGAGATGATTGGCCTTAGTATGTACTAACCTAAAGTGTCATTCTATGGAACTAGCTATGTAAACAAACCGCCATATTGAAATTGACTCTGAATTATGAATTTGCTAGTGACTTTTGTTTACATAGTTAGCAAGTTCCATAGAATGACACTTAGTTACTTTGATTAGTAGTATGTAGGTAGTAACTAAATACCATAAAGCTTCTTTAGTAGGTCTGTTCTAACCCAACTCTAAAATCTAAAGACGTGTATGAAAACAGCACGCGCTTCCAATTTACAATTCAATAGTCAAATTAGTGCCTTACTTTCTCGAGTTCTTTGAAGCATAATGAAGTATGAAAGCTTTGAAGAATACGAGATTTTATCAAACAAATAAAAGCCATAGTTGAAGCACTCTTCAGCTATCGCAGATCAGAACAACCAGGCGCGTAATTTGAAGTACACTACATGTCAAGTGTAGTCGCGCCTTTATGGTCTTATCTTTGCATCGGTGTGCGCGGACCTTTGACAAATTATTAGATTTGACATTTAAATGTGTCTTCCATTTTGTGATCATAATTTAAAATTATTATAGATACAAAAATTATGATGGACATGTAAAATAAATGAACACTTACATGTATATGTTTTTTAAATATTTTTAAAAGTGATGAAGTAATTAACAAAATTACCTCTAAGGCCAAGTCAATACTGACATAGTATACATATTTGTAAGCGAGGTGCTATGCTAAATGTTTTGCTCACTGTACCTAAGGAAAATGTCAGCTGAAATAGTTCCGATTTAACGAGTCGTTTTAAAACTTTATCGATTACGCTTCAATTCAAAAATCGAACGCACAAAGCAACGGTTTGTTATTTCAAAAACTGATTTATGGCCAGAGACAATTTTTAAAAAGCTAGTGCGTTTTTTCTTAAATATTTGTGTTTGAAACGGGTGTTTTATTTATGTCAAAAAATTTCGCAAGGGTTACAACGGTAAAGGGGTCCGATATTATTATTGCGAAATGTTGGTGCGGGTATTGTTCGATAATGAATTATTGGGTCGGAACGTTTCAGGTACATTAAATGGCATGTGAAGGGTTAGTTTGCAAGATGACACTGTGTTTCACACGCGAAAACCAGGTAGTGCAGTGTCTGTGCGACAATGTGGCGGGTAGTCTGCGATTGTCAAATCACAAAAAAATATTATAAATTAATTAATAGTGTATTTTACAAAACAATGGTGGAAGACAATAATACAGCCTGACGTCTAGCGTTCAGGAGCTAGCAATTCTAGAGATGTCACATGCACGTTGTCAATGTGTGAAGGTATGTAAAATGTAGGACACAATATAACAGCTTAAACCTGAGATATACATGAAAGTACCAGTGTGCATTTCCTGAGCTCTTCTTGCTGAGCTGAGCTTCTTCAGCTCTTGAATTTGTTAACAACACGAAGTAAAATATACCTAAGAATAAAGTACCTTTGAGTACGCTTTCATAAATTAATTAGACAATACGAGTATCTAATCTAAACTCGCTTGAGAAGCCTCGCCTTCAAATGTTAAATTATTTTAATTACATTCCAATCTTATAACCTATTTATAAAGATGATTCCAAACCCGAGAGTTCACGGTAATAATCAAATTTATCCCGAGTCACGCGTGCAACCTGGCCGTAACCCGAAACCCTTGTAAGGACCTTTGTGTCTTAACCCTTATAATACCTTTTTGTTAACCCTTCCTTAACCCCTCTACCTGACCTCACTTCCTGATCCATTCCTTTTTCAGACTGTCTCGTAAGTGCGTGTGCGCAAGTCAGTGTTCGATCTTTGAAATTCGATTTAAAAATGTGGAGAGTGAATTGTTTTGTGCCTGTGTTTTCTGCGCTAGGTTCCTTTTTAATATGGTAAGTCATAGTTTTTTATAACAATACTTTACTATCATATTTTTTTCATACTATATGAGTTCAATAATTATAAGTTTAGCCTTCATTCAAGTGCCAGATTACTATTAATTTACAGATCAATTAACTACTTATGTAATAAAGAGAGTGTTTTTTTTTCGTCAAATATGTTACATATCGGTTATAGGTACTATGTATATACTTAATAGATAATCCCAATATTTATGTTGATGATGAGATTGCATAATGTAAAAATTCTACGTCTATGTAAAAACCTAAAAAAATATAAACCTGCGATAACTAAGTGTCATTAATTAAATAATAACGGGTTAGTGCGTCGAATTGAGTGATTCTAGTTAATAATGTTAAATGAATTTAACTGTCAGTTCATCTAGGGGCCGCTAAGAGTGATTAATCTTGCTGTATGATGATGGATATCATTAGACTGCGTAAAATATTTGCTCTCAATCGTTATAACTAGCGGTTATTAGTTGAAATGAGTTGGGTGGACCTAAAGGTGCTTAATGGGGTAATGTGGGTAATATTACTATGAATAAGTAAATAGTATCCTAGTAATTTAATCATGAGTAGGTAGATACTCATTCAGTCAGGGGCTAGCTGTATTAAAAAAGTGACAGAAACGCTTTAAGCGTTAATTAATACCTACATATTACATTACTCTTTTTTAATCCCCGACGTAAAAAGAGCGATTTTATAAGTTTGACCAGTGTGCATGTGTATGTGTGTGTGTTAAGCGGGTAAACCGATTTGAATGTAGTTTTTATTAGGTATTTGAAAGTAAGTTTTCTAGCGCTAGTTCTTAGACATGTTTTATCAAAATCGGTTCATCCATGTCATTGCATTGTTTTTTTAATATGAAGTTATTGCAACATTAAACAGAAATTCAACGTTTATTTTATTAATTTAGAACCGCTTTATGTCTTATGGCGCTTTATTGACCGAAGCGAAGCGAAGGTCTACGTTTTGACTCGGGCATTTTGCTTTCGTATGTCCGGATGTTCTCCTCTACAGGTCGCAATTCTTAACCGATTCTCGTGAAATTTTGTAACCGAATTTTATGACTAAATAAAATTTTTTTGTCAATCCGGTTTTTGGAAATTTTTAAAAATGGCGGAGTCGTGATACCTGGCGCCTAAACAAATAGTCGTATCGATATCATAAGACTTTTTTCTTTTTGAAACATGTTTACAGAGTTAATAGCAAAAAATGCAGAAAAAAATTATCGCTGGTTTAGGCGGTATTTAGATATTTAATTTTAACTAATTTTAATTTGAGAAGGAGTAGCTAAATTTCGTCAACCCATCTAAGAACTATTTGGCTCAGTTTGTAAACGTTTGCTTTTTCTGTTTGCACAGAGGGTCTGGGTTCGATCCCCAGTAATTGTATGCTGGGATATTATAACTTTTTGTATTTTTTTACACATAAATTTCGTATTGTTTTTCTTTAATTTACTATACACCGTGTTTTTATTGAATTCCGTTAACTTCGGGGTATAGTTAACAACGTTTATAAGAACTAAATGGCATAGTTAATTTTCAAAAAAAAAAATTTTTTTTGTTTTCTTTTTTGTTTTTTTTTTTTGTTTAAAAAGTAATTAAATGTAGCATATAGCGTTGTTGTAACACGGGCATTACATTTAACTCAACCAAACAATTGAAATCTGTGACATATCAATGTCATTTCGTACATCAATCGACCGAGATTGTACTTAAGTTTAGTAGCAAATGTATGAACTCATTCTAAACACTAATCAATATGTAAGCCGGCCCTAAGGCAAGTGTACACGCTTGTAGAGGCCTTATAGTAAAAAAATAAATTATGGATTATCTCCGAAATGGACTTAATTAGAACATCGGTGTCTTTGAGAAAGTTACTTGATTTAAGATCAGGAATGCACCCTTGAAATTAACGGAAATCAAAAAAAACACGGTGTATTTAAAGCTCTTAGCACCATGTTATTTCAAGCTCTGCTCGCGAGGTCTACAGCTCACAGAGCCACTAGTACTAGCAGCAACTAAAAATCTGTGTGTGATGTAACCTAAACCATATAAACAGAAACTAATAAACTTGTCTATGCCAACACACTCCTTCCAATTCCTTTTTACTCACTTGTCAAATTACGCCGACAGAAACAAAACACGAGCAACGTCAGCAATAAAAAGACTGGACTCGTCAAAACAAAATGCCCTCACGACGGTATCCCGGCAAAGGATGATACCCTGTTATTTGCAACATATTCCAATATATTATTTTTTATTACCCACCCACCGAGGGGAGAGGGGGGCAGCCGCGTCATGCGTGTTATTTGATATAAAGTCAGAACTCAACTTCGTTATGCGATATTCCCTTTTCAAAGGACAATACTCTAGGAGTATTTTGAGACGGATGTTTTCTGGTATCCAATTATTTGGGACATGTTCCTATGAGTCGTTAGTGAAGCTTAGTTGAGTGCGCGCTCGACGAGAAACATGGATATGTATTTTATAATATGTAATGCTCAAATATTTATTTAGGTAGGTATTTAAACTTTATTGCATAAAATATGTATAACAATGTACAGACGGCGGACTTAATTCTAAAAAGCATTCTCTATTAGTCAACCATAGAGCCAAACATAGATACATACTATTGATGCAGAGAGAAAAGTTTATTGATAGAATTAAAAAAAAGCAACCTATTACTTATGAACAACATATATCTACGTAAATAAAATATATACTATAATTGTAATGTTAGTGGATATTATTCGAATTCTTATTTTATCAAATGCTTACCTCATCCACTTATGAGAAAACTTACTTGGAGCTTGTCTGGTATTTAGATGAAGTGAATTCCAAAGACGACTAGCCTGGACGGCGAAAGAAATGTGTTGCTAAAGAGCAAAAAGTAATGCTATGTGTCTCATATCAAATTTAAAATATTAATACAGATCTATTACCAATACTTAAGTATACATATTACATTTTACCGTTTCACCAATTTAGATTCTTGTTTTTGCTTAGATGACCAATTAGACATTTTAATAGATATAATATACCCATAAATTTTAAAACAATTACCTACGAGATAGTATTACTACGAGAATATTGTTTCATTCATAGATTTCAATATTTTTAAAATTCTAATTGTTTTATTTAAATTTCTTTTCAGTTCAGAATTCACACATTAATTAGTGGTATCATTAATTCTACTACATTCTGTAAAAAAAAACAAATAAACAAAATAATTACTTACCTAAATGAGCACCTAGAGTACCTACTCACGTAATCTGAAATGAAATATGTGATTCAG
Source organism: Cydia splendana (assembly GCF_910591565.1). Taxonomy (NCBI): domain Eukaryota; kingdom Metazoa; phylum Arthropoda; class Insecta; order Lepidoptera; family Tortricidae; genus Cydia; species Cydia splendana. The sequence continues at coordinate 8,816,830 of NC_085973.1, read as the reverse complement.
ATAATTTTTTTCCTAGACGTCAAAATGCTAAAAATAGTTGGTCGGCCATTTTGTGGGGGTGGTCAACACTGCCCATTCACCCCCTGTGTCGCCAGAGGGTGGAGTGTGCTCATGTGACGCTTCATCTAATGAGGGGTGACGTGGGGAGGTATTAATTTAGTGAACTGCAGTAACACTCTTTCTAATCAAGTGTTACATTCATTACATATTGCAAAACTGTTACACTTTTTAATAAAATGGTTTCATCGTAAAATTACCAAATTTAAATAAAATTATGATGAGATATTAAAAGGTACAAAAAGGTAAACACATTTTTGACGTCGACTGTACCATCAGGATTTAAAATGGAGTGACAGTTAATAGCCAAATATATTTTACACTTTTTTACTTTAAAAATAAATAAGCAATTCACAAAGGTTAACAAAGTGTCAAAACGAGACTCTGACACAGAAATTGCACAGAAATCAATCTCTTTAACAGAAATTTTACGTTTATGGTGGCACTTTCACAATATCAGCAGCTAGAGGTCCGACTCTAGGTAGTTACTGATTGTGACTTAAAAAAACCGGGCAAGTGCGAGTCGGACTCGCGCACGAAGGGTTCCGTACCATAATGCAAAAAAAAAACAAAAAAAAAAGCAAAAAAAAAACGGTCACCCATCCAAATACTGACCACTCCCGACGTTGCTTAACTTTGGTCAAAAATCACGTTTGTTGTATGGGAGCCCCATTTAAATCTTTATTTTATTCTGTTTTTAGTATTTGTTGTTATAGCGGCAACAGAAATACATCATCTGTGAAAATTTCAACTGTCTAGCTATCACGGTTCGTGAGATACAGCCTGGTGACAGACGGACGGACGGACGGACGGACGGACGGACGGACGGACAGCGAAGTCTTAGTAATAGGGTCCCGTTTTACCCTTTGGGTACGGAACCCTAAAAATACCTACGAAAAATAAAGCTTTGTAAAATTAAACTACAATATCGGCGCCATATTCCGGGAGCGGTCAGCACGGATGCAAAGGCACAGGGGTGTAAATAGCCAAAGGGTAGCCGCCATTTTTGTTCGCCAAATAATGTTGGACATTTCAGGACAATGTTCACCCTTTTTGTAAAATGAGGGATTTAAATTTAGAGAGTGAAAAACGAGTAATTTTGTACGAAATAATGAACATAACGAGTAAAGTTTATTGGCGTTTTCTATTTTAAATGTGTAGGTATGTGAATATTTGTTTTTTTAAGACATTGATTCAGGTGAGTTACCGAAAGTCTTACGAAAATATCTCAAGATAGTTACTGCTACTCAGTTTATTTAAAAGTGCGTTGTGCCGCGATTGCGTACGTATGTTTGCTGAGGGGCTACCGCGAAAACCAAAATTCGCAAATTGCGGGGATCTTTCTCTTTTACTCCAATGAAGGCGTAATTAGAGTGACAGAAAAAAATGCCCGCAATTTGCGAACTTCGATTTTCGCGGTTATAGCCCTGTACCTACTTTACTTACTGTAGAGCCTTGCACGAGTTGCTACCACCAGAACCTTTATTATATTTTTAATCAATAATAAGCTGTTTTACTTAAATAGAAATAAACATAAAAATACACCAATAAATAGACTTTTATAACTACCACCTTCTTCAATTCCTTACAAAACCTTGTACTTTAAAATTACACACAAATTCACATACATCGCTCCATGCCAAAAAGGACGTAAGAACCTTGAAAATTATACCATGATTCAACTCTTTGCAGCTAGCCCAAACATCAGCTAGATAATTCATAAAACAATTTTATCTCAACTGTGAGCTCATCTCCAGTATAACTTGGTCTAGAGACATTATGAAAACTGTGGGCTTCCTTATACTGGTTACCTCGAAATCACCTGCTCAGGAATTATTGAGAATTAGCCGCACGTAACGGGGCCGAGCCAGGGACAGCTACAAATGTCGCGGTCAGTCCCCCCCACCCCCCTACGGCTACGCCGTAGCCGGTGCTACGACCGCTACGAAATGTGCTAGCATTTACGGGTAGACTGTTTTAAATTGGAATTGAAACTAATTTGGATGCTATTCCTATTTCATGGTAGGTGAAATAGCAACGTCTGTTTTTACTTATGTAGGTAGAAATTGTTACTCAGAAATCAACAATAAAATGTAGTAAAAATGCTACTTTTCAGGATAGACAGATTATTTAGATAACTATATCCTTTGTTTTTAACTGACTTCCATATCTAAAAGGAGGAGATTATCAATTCGGTTGTAGGTTATTTTTTCTTTATATACATATTAACCTACAGTGTGTTTTTAAAAGGATGTAACTTTGCAGGAATAGGTAATAGGTATTACTTTCATTAAAAACTTCAGCTGTTAAAAGGAAAGTGGTGAAGTGGTTTCCACACAAACGTTGTTCTGAGAGGAAAATAGGGACAACGAATCTATGGAGAAGCGGTCGTCCACTTTCCTTTTTAATATTTTTGTAATATCTCACTAAGTACCGTACCAACAATACCGGGTGTGACTTGTAATACGAGCAAAAAATTTAACTATATGCAAACTTCATAATTTTTAACGTTATTGAACAAAAGTGTCGACCATCTCAGCCATAAGATGACATAACAAAAGTGTCACCGTTTGAGGAGTACAATCTATATTTTTGATTATTTGCTCGTGTTACAGGCCACACTCGGTATAAAATCAAATCAGATTGTAGTCAATTCCTTGGCTTCATGTAATGTTATTTTTCCCAATATTGATGTAGAGCCAATTTGTTTACATGGCGCAATCAATTAGAGCCAGACTCGAACTGGCCGAATGGCCAATAAAGGGAAACGGCGTTGTTACAACTCTACACATCCCCCTTCGGTAGGTACAAATACTGAGTACCGGTAGGTACTAGGTATTTTATACTAGGTTTTTTCTCGCTTCGTAAAACTAATGTAACTTTGGTCATTGTTAGATAGCATATAAACTTCAGATTGGAAAAAGAGTACGTAAATTCAATTTAAAAAAGTTAAAAACTGGTATTTTTTGTACATAATTGTATAAATGTGAATTTCACGCCTTATATTTTGGTAATTCGAAAATCCTCCATACATGCGCTCATAAAAAATCTTCGCTTCTTTTTCGCTTCTAAATTACTAACTATCTACCTGAAGTGAATAACCTAAGTAAATTTTTGCAAATTATGGTAGTGGTCAAGTTAGGTTTAAAAAAATCTATTAAAATATAAAAATATTATTAAGTTCTTTTGGCTTATTTTACATATTTAATTTATAACATCCATTCAGAACTAAACTTAAATACTAATAAATAAATTGTTCAGATACCCGTTCCAAATACTTGAAATAAAAACAACCCATGCCGCGATATATTTCCTGTAGGTAGAAAAAGGGGGAGGTCAAGATAAATTGAACGGATATACGTAACTTTACGAGGCTATTAGCGTGTTTGCGCTCGGTGTGTTTCGGCCATTCATCTGCCATGTTGGCCGAATCTCTTCGCCGACTCGGCGACTCGCGGAGTGTTGTGTGCTTATATGAACTAAAATATTCGCAGACTGAAAGAGACACTGTTTTATTAGAAATACTTATGTTATCAGATAAGCCTTTTTCTAATAGGTCAAGGTAGTTAAGATAATAAATGAACTTATGTGATTGCTATGGAATACTTTAGGCATTTGGCTTGTGATTGAGTAATATGCATAGTTTTTGTTATGTGATTTAGGATAATAAATTAATCATAAATTACTATTTTAACACCTACGGAACCTACTGTTTCAACAAAGATACGTTATTACCGCAGCAATGAATATAAGTGACCACTCGTGACTAAGTAAACTGAAATTATTGTATAAATTAAATTTCGTACTTTTTAAATTTGTTTAAATCATAAGAACATACGAGTTTGAAATACTGTTCATTATAAAATTAAAAACACGGAAATTTCACTAAAGTGGGATCACACAGACTTTGCAATTTCGAAGTGTGGAAGTGTCAGTATGCACGTCAAATTTGTATAAAAATAGGACGTCATCCACACGTTGTTACGTTAAAGTTAGTGCAGGGTTAAATTGGTCCGACTATAGCCTCTATAACCGATAAAGTAGGACAAAGCTAAGTCTGCATGGCATTTATAATGTCAAAGTGTGGAAATGTCATAATGAATGTCAAATCTATATGAAAATATAACGTTTATAATACCCTCCCTTCCTTGTTCCTCACTTTGTTATATTCAAATCGGTGCAAGGTTAGCTTGTACAGACTCCAAACCAGTTATCTTTAAAGAGTAACTTGCTCTTTTAGATTACAATATCTGGGAGACCGAGCTTTGCTCGGGAAACATATAAAAACACAAAAATGCCCGTTTTCCCAGACACAATACCTATTAGCTAGATCGATTTATCGCCCCCGAAAACCCCCATATAGCAAATTGCATCGAAATCGTTATAGCCGTTTCCGAGATCACCGAAATATATGTATATATAAATAAACAAGAATTGCTCGTTTAAAGGTATTAGATACTTATCTCTACATTGAGGAGCAAATTTTTGTACATATGTACGTATTAACTGCTCGTCTAAGCACGTTGTTTGTCAGGTCACATACAACCATACATTATTATAATACTATAGGTACTACACTACATATAGCTAACATACAGTTTAGAAATTGGCAAACTTACAAAATAAAACATCCTAATGGTACTTGCAGCAAAAGTTGGCGACTCTATGCGTTTATTATTTTCGTAATAAAGAAAACTTGGGAACATACGGATTTCTTCGATTCTGGTTATGTGAGAAGTTTTGTGTGTGTGTATTTAATGGTGTGATTAGTATTAATCTATCACAAATATCATATTTTTGTAATGAATGTAGGTGTACGAATCTTTTTGTAGTTTTTATAATGCCTTAAAATGTTTAAACTTGTAAAAAGTTGTACTGTCAATATTTCGCAGCTGAAAATGCATTTAGTCTTGGAAAGTTGAATAAGTAATTAACTATGACATGACCAATTCCCAATATTTACTGTCTGTCAGGGTGTCCGTCCCACCATTTTGATTAAATGCTCGGTGACCATAACTGGCTTGCCGATTCACAGATTGAGTGGATTTAGACAAGTGGGACAAAACAACAGAACAGACAAGGATAACAAACAACCGTTACTAAGTCAAAACTTTACGTTTATATCAAATGTAGACGAAACATATTAAAATGGCGTCTAATTCGAAATATACGCTCGTGCTCCTTCTTATAAGTACCTCTAACTAAAAATAAGTATCTAGACCGTCTGGCTTACATAATACATAATAACATACAGATGAGCTCATATAGATAATCTCCGGTCACCATCGCGACGGATCCCGGCAACGGGGATTAGGCTGTACAACCATGGATATAAGGTATGATTTCCCCTGACAGACGCGGTGGGAAGGAGTAGCTGCTTACATGGAACTGTTTACTTAGGTACTGGAAGGTGTTTTATAATGAAATATTTATATTTGATTTCTTAATTCCAAAGTACCTATGTTCACTACCGGTTAAAATGCTCTTTGCAAATTGTGCGGCACGTATTATTGTGTCTTAATTTGGTGTTTTATTGTTCATGTAGTGACACAAATAAAAATACATGTGTCTGTTAAAAATTAACATGCAAGCAAAGAAAATTCTATAGAAAATTCGGAATACTATTATGATTACGGAACTAAAACAAAGAAACTCAAAGATAATCCAACATTAATCTGTTTGTTGCCATTTACATCATCATCATCATCATTTTTTATTCAATAACAATAGTTATTACATGAAATTGTGTTTGAAATCTTAAATCTACAAAAAGAGGACAGTGTGATAATACAAGCGTAGCTAGGTAGTAAACTTAGACATAATCGTAGACTGATCATTCGTACCCCTATTTTAGTGCCGGGTTTCTCGATCTACCGGACCATCAAAATGCCAGTTTATCGAGATTTTACTATATAATAGATCGCTTTTTTGCATTGCACTAAATCAAAATCGAGAAGACAAGCCTTTGATTTTATGTAACGGTAACGATCATCAGGAATAATTTAAGGTTTTTTTTAACCTATTAAATAAAATCATTTATTTACAAACAAGATATATAATAATCTAAAATAGGCCGTTGAGGCATTGTATCAAGGATGCTGGCGGCATTTCCTCGCTGTATCGCAACGTTGTGCGAGGTAGCCGCCAGCTCTTCGGTCATCAGTTACGTCAACCAGACGCTTCGCGATTTCTGCGAAGTTTTTGCATGTTGAAGATAAACAAATAATTCAAGTTCACTTCCAGCAAACTTTAGCTCCCTCGTCCGCAAAGGTAGCGGGACAGTTAATATATTTGAAGTAAGGTAGAAAAAGGGTTTCTTGTACTAGCTTTGTGTGGGGATGCCCTTTAGTGGGATCTAATAAAACCTTGTTACGGCCAAAGGGATACCAATCCTGATATTGAAAGTGTTCCTCTACATGATATAGAATTTAGGGGCTTCTTTCTGATATTAAATCGAGGGAAATCTTATTTCTACAATATTGTCCGCGGGCAGAGGTTTGCCTTTTGTCTGTGGTTTGGAAAAGGCTCGTGTGCTTTTTAGTTAACACTTTGATTTCTTTATGGATTTTTTTGAAGAGACTTATAAAACGTCTGTTAGGAGTAGAAGTTTTATGTAAGATTAATTAGGCAACGTATTATTCTAAATTATTATTTATTTTGGTAATTATAAAGATGTATTATTAAACACCTCTTTCTGCCCTTTTATTACGTGGGAGCATACCTATTATGAAACTTTTATTTGGTTTTCAATATCCATTATCATTAATGAGCATTAATTACATTAATACAAGTATTTTGATACCACTAACCGATTAGTTCGATAAGATAACTAATAATTACTCTAATTAGATATAGTTTTTTCATGAAGTTACTAATAAAGGATGATTCTTTTAGACAACAATAGGTAATTATTAGTCTGTGCATTGCACAAGTCAATTATTGTATATAAACGTAGCTAATTAGTTTCAGACATTTCAGAAACAAGTATATGTTTGCTATAATTATCTATACATACATATTTTAAGCAACTGACAACATTATGTCATACATAATTTGAAATTTGCTGATATTCACTAATGTACACACATAAAGATTACATGTCCATAAATCCATAAAGATATGCAAGCCAATTATCAAACTGTATTTTTTCTAAGAACGCCGCTACACTGATGTGGCCGCACCGTCATGTAACCATAGACATATATTGTGTATTAATCCCCATAGTGCACAAAGCGCAGGTGACGCATGCGCTGACCAGACCACCTGACCGCGGCCGGACACTGATCAATATTAAAGTCCGAGGGAGGATGCTGGGGGATGTCTGTTTGTCTGTTACATGTGCTAAGAGGGGATAATACCGCCAAAGCAATATTTAAAAAAAAGTTCGTATTGGCTATGTGCACTTATTTATATTGAATTATTTTCTCTTCTTCCTTGTCGTAACCTCCTGGCTGAGGGACGTGACGAATGTGGACACTTTTCACCAGTGCTCTCCAAGCCGCTCTGTCTTGGGTCCAGTGCATGCTAGCCTGCAATGTGGCGTTTGTCTCTAACGTTATTCTGTCTGTGTGGATTATTTTATATTGTGAGAAAACAAAAACTATAAATATCTAAACCTCGTTTTTAATAACAAAAGTAAAATTTAAGATAAATTTATGCTACACGTAGCGAAATTATAGAGAACTGAATAATTATCACTCAACTTGTTAATGAAAACCACCAACAATAATAAAAATAACTTATTTCATTAATTTATGATACGCCAAGCGAATTTCAGGATCTTATAACATGGCCTCAAAAACCATAACATATAATAAACCTTCTGCCCATTCCATCGTCATGACAATCGCCCATATTCATGCTTTGCCATGAATATGTATTAGTAACAATTCATTTTAGTACTTATAGGGTAACTCAAAACTATGTTGCTTGAAGGACAAAATAATCATCTTGTAATTATGTTATTAAAATTCTGTATATATCCAGAGTAAAAAAGCTTGAAAAAAATTACACTACAAACCCAGCTCTATATACTTCCCCCTCAACTCACCTTTTGCGGACACTACGGGGGAGGGTCCAAGAGAAATGACGACCCTTAACTAATACACACACATACACGCACGATCTCACCCACACACCCTCACCGCCTTACAACTTTCGCTCGTGTGCGTGGGTCTTTGACTGTTCAACGATTTCTCCGTTTGTGTGCGTGTCCAGTTTCCGTGAGCTTGGGTTTTGTTAATTTAATTAGAGGTACAAAAAGATTAAGGCAAGAGGACGTGAGCATTAAGGCGGACGGTCTAGGGGGTCTACTATACGTTTATCTATGTGTGTAGGTAACGTTATAGGTGTTTTTATTGGTATTGGCAACTTAGCTTGGCAACGTGCATTTGGAAATTTATGTAACGTTAGGAAATGGGATGTAGACGTCTGGATTATAATTTAGGGAGCAATTAGCTGTTTAGTATTAGATTAAGAGTCTGAGGTTCTTTTTAACAATGGTTACGAAATAATTTAGGTACGTGGGTTTGTAGATCATGTGATAGTGTAGTAGGTACCTTCTTAAACCTTCTTTACTTGGCCGCTGGCGGGGCAGCGCTAACAGTATCATGATAGCGTTGTTGGATAGGTGGGACTCCTCTGCTGCAGAAGTGGACAAAACTCCACACTGTAGTAAATAAGTAGTTAAGTACTCAGATTAAGATTACATTGTAATTCTACTAACACTATTTTATAAGTTAATTTTAAATGTAACTAACAACTATGGATTTATATCCGAAATAAAATGATTTTTATTTTTTATTATTTATTTAAATCTAATTTCCCAAATTAAATATGTAATAACACATTTTTAGGAACCTATGATATCGAAAATAAGGCTTCAACCTTTATAATACGAGTATGTGTTAGTTAGCTTACATACGCAATTCGTTACTTAGAAAGTAAGTACCAACATAAATAATGATAATCAACTCTCAGAAGCCTGCCGCGCTTCCAAAGAGTTTATCCAAAGCCTAAAGCAAAAAACAACATACCTAAAAACACATTTACTCCATAAAAATACTTCCACAAGATAGGATAGGATTTCGTAAAAACATCTCATCTAAAACCACATAACACATGTTTGTGTTGAAAACAGTGGGTCGTTCCGGCCACGGCGTCGTGGAATATAAAAAGTAAGTCGATAGCTTACCATTGGAATTTATACTTTTGGATATTCGAAATATGTCCTAACAACCAGCCTTCGGAGACCCCTCATCTCGCCCGCGCCGTACAATTTTAGCCGCGCGAAGAACAAATACTAACAAGGATAGGGATCTGTTTAAGCTGGCATAGTGAATACTGAATATATCGTATAAATTCAACCCACGGGTGAATATAACCGTGGTAGTATTCGGCTTGTTTTCATATAATAGAGCCATTTTCTTTTGTTTTTGTTAGTCTCACGTCGGAGGTAGGCTGACAATGAAAACAAAAGGCGGTGGCTTAATTTCAAGCCTTTTTGCGGAGGACGATTTACATGTCGCATAATAAAGAAAAATATTAGGTTTGTGAAGAGGCAAAAAATAAAAACGTTATTTACAATAGTAATAAAAAGGTTGATGTTATCCGAAGTTAGTTTTTGATTTCTCACGAAATGGATGGGTATTGGGTACCTATGTAAATTACTTTTCAAGGTTTAGCTCATCAGTAACATTATAATACTCAATTATAAAACAATCCGCAAATAATTCTGTGAATTCTAAGATACGAAATGAAAGTTTTAAAAACAATCGTTTGTCAAAAAACAAATATATATATATAAATAAGCATTAAGCATGTTGTGCTTGGTTCTTAAAAAAATCTAGACATTGCGTCAAAACTATCGCAAAAGTAGGCCATTAAAATAAATCTCTGTGTGTAACACTTCAACGTCATACCAAATGGATTAGCAGTAAAGGTAATAACCGCAAATAGTAATTTTGAAAACTTATACATTGAGGTACGTTCAATTTAATTCAATTGTATGTCTAGTTTCATTAGCAAGTAAATACTTTTTATCTCAAAAAATCTCATTTCGCTTTGAAAAATGTCTTTACACACGTATATCACGCACTTCATAATGATATTCGCGAACATACGAGTATCTACGTATATTAGCCCGCCCTTGAAACATGCAATGTTAATGTATGCTAAGGTGCCTTTGGTTTCACAAGGTAGGCGTTAGGAGTCGAATGATGTCAATATACCTGCTTATTAACTGTCTATTATCTGGGGGGCTACCGCGAAAACCGAAATTCGCAAATTGCGGGGATCTTTCTTCTTTTACTCCAATGAAGGGTTAATTAGAGTGTCAGAGAAAGATGCACGCAATTTGCGAACTACCATTTTCGCGGTTATAGCCCTGTCTACGATGTTCCAATTCGTAAAGTATGTCTGTAAAATGTTAATTAACCTCCTGACGACCGATACATAACATAGTTACATTGGTTTTGACTTTGTGTCAGCTTGAGAGACTTCAATTGAAAGTAGCAAATTTTGATACCCAGTCGTCAGGAGGGTATAAGTAACTAATAATCGTTATATAACGGTATTTAATTCTTGATCCTTTCTGTGTTTAAGCTAATTTGGTTTGTGAACACTTCCTCAATTAAATGTTCACAGGTTTATTGTAGAAACATAAATATAGATACAAACTAAATATGTAAGAAATAACTACCTACTAAAACCCGTCCCGGGCTGCCCCCGACGCAAAGGTGCCCATCACGCTCGCTGCGTTGCCGCGTCGGATTAAGTATGTTCAAAGTAATTAAAAAAAATTGGGTTAGCATTAGCAATAATAATATCATAGGTTACACATTACATGTTTTTGTTCGTTGTGTTTACTCAAATTCATGAATTGTATATTTACCTACTCAATACCAAATTCCACTTTTAAAACTTTTGTGGTACTAAATAAATCGTTGTTGTTGTAACAAATGAAACTCTTATTGAATAAGCAAGAAATAAGAAACTCTGACATGCCTGAATTTAAAAACAAACTATATAAATTTTGCTTGGATAAGTGTTATTATAGAATCGACGAATATTTGACATGTGTAAATAATGAATATATGTGATAAGTAATGGAAAATAATGATGATGGATAATAATTATAATATATTGTATATCGAGGACATAAATTAATTAGTATGTGAGTTATTATTGTTCTATAACTTTTTATATGTATATACTTAGTTATAGTACCTAGTTAATAAGGAAAGTTTGCATGCTTCTTTAAGTAAATGTACGCACTTAAATCACCTACTGTCCAACTATGTTTACCACTACATTTTTGCAAATAAATATCTTTATCTTTATCTTTATCTTTAAAAGCGTAGGTACACTTAGGTACACTAATTGAATCTGAATATTCTTTTTATAACATGGTGGTGGCAAATAAACATACAGACCGCCCGATGGTATTTGGTTTGGTTTGGTCTATAATATAAACGCTTGCAATTTATTGTTTGTATGTGCGTTGCTGATTAAAGAGAAATCCGATCGCACCTACTTAAGTATATTGACAAAAAAAAAACTCTCGGCTTGAGCAATATATATTCGAATTCGGAACATAATTATTGTATAAAATAAATTGCCTACTGAAGCCCGTCCCGGGCTGCCCCCGACCGAAGGTGCCCATCACGCTCGCTGCGTTGCCGCGTTAGGCAATTTATTTTATATTTAACGTTAGTTTTTAATTAGTTTTATGTTTAGTTTATGTGTTATTTTAATTATTGTATTAATTTGAGGTTATTTTGACTCCAGTCCAAAACTTATGCCAATTAAGTAAGTACTTAACATAGGACATATATTTTCCTATTATAAAAAACAAGATTTAATTTTGGATATACATGTAGCGTACCAGAATACTTCCAAATGTACCTACATTGCCTTACAAAATGATTGCCCCCTATATGCTAGCTGTACTAGCGTCCTAGTTCATGTACAGTCAGTCACGCTTCTGGAATAAAATTAGCAACCGCACGCGAGCGTGTCCGGCGGCAAACGGAATTTAGTTCCGTTCAGTTGCGCCGGCCTTTGCCGCCTGGCGGGTAGGGTGACCATACTGCCGGCTAGTCGGGACAGTATTTAGGACAAATAAACTAGTGGCTCTGTGAGCAGTATACCGCGAGCATAGCTTGTTGGGACCGTGGCGTGCACGATGACAGCGCTACACAGCGGTTCGATCAATCAATAATACGAAATTTTTAATTTATTCAAAAAAAACGATACGAAATTTAAGTGTAAACAAAAAACAAAAAGTTATGTCCCAGCATACAATTACTGGAGATCGCACCGGGGACCTTCCGTATGCAAACAAAAAAAAGCGAATGTTTGCAAAATGCGCCATGATAGTTCTTAGCTAAGCGGACGAAATTTGGCTACTTAATCTCGAGTAAAAACTAAATATCTAAATACCGCCTAAACGAGCAATACAATTTTTTTGCATTTTTTGCCATTTACTCTGTAAACATGTGTAAAAAAGAAAAAGACTCTTATGATATCGATACGACTATTTGTTTAGGCGCGAGATATCACGACTCCACCATTTTTAAGAAATTATAATAACCAGATCGACAAAAAAAATTCTTTAATCATAGAATCTTGGTCACAAAATTTCACGAGAATCGGTTAAGAATTGTGATCTGTAGAGGAGAACATCCGGACGTACAAAAGCAAAATGCCCGAGTCAAAACGTAGACCTTCGCTACGCTTCGGTCAAATAGTTTGTTGTCTGTCTGTCAAATTCAAATAACTAAATGACCTATCTAAAATCCATTTCAATTAACTAATAAGCCTTTCCCCTTGACCCTCCTGTAACTGAAGGTATTTTAGGTGTTTTAATTTAAATATTATTATAATAATTTTACACAAATCGACCTAGTCCCACAGTAAGCTCAACAAGGCTTGTGTAGTGGGTACTTAGACAATGATATTTATGTAATATATAAATACTTAAAAACAGAAAGCAACCATGCTTCAGAAACAAATGTCCATGCTCATCACCATACGTCGGACTCCAGCGGGCATTTTCGTGGCATGTCAGAATGATAGGTAAGGTTCGCAAATCAATCAATTCACTTTCGAGTATTTGTACTTAGTATTTGGTACCTAGTATTCATAATATCAGTTTATAGTATTCAATTTATAGTATTCCAAATATCATAGCAACTAACTGCGTTATTTATAAACGTACTTGGACTACACATAAGTCAAAATGACGCATGTCAGCTATTTATTTGTTTTTTAAGTGGCCACTTCAGTGGGCTATCAGTCATCACTTCAAAGAGTATTTACACATTAAAGATGAATAAATGATAACGGGTAACTAATTTAATTAACTATGTTACAAATACTAGGTACATTATAATACTCGTAAATTAGGTTTTTTTGTAAACCTTTCCTTGCCCTCAAACTGCCCCCTATAGTCCGACGTTTGCAGTCATCACACAACAAATGCCCTTACCAGGATTTGAACTCAGGACCATTAGCTTCATAGGAAAGGTCACTACCGACTAAGGAGAATTAGTTTTCTGGAAATATTATAGCGAATGTAAAGTTAACAAATAACGTGTAGATTATATGTATAAGGTAGCTTTAACCGAGGTTTAGCTACACAAACCTTGATGCAAGAAAAACAACGGGTTGCACTCCGGGAGTGCCGTCAGAAGTGAACTCAATGACATTGTAACAGTTTTTCGATCAGGTCACGTGTCCATCTTACGTCTTACGAATCTTACGGTCACGTGACCTGTCGCCAGTTTAACATTTTTTTCCCCATCACAAAAAGTGCACAGCGCCGCTAAAGAAGTTTTCACTTCAAAAATCCTTACATTATGGTCACCCTTACGATCGGCAACTTGGTGAAATACAGCACAAGTTGCTACCGGTCGGTTGCGCTACAAATTACTAATACTCCCCCTTTGCCTAACTCTTACGAATTTTGCTCCCCCACTCAGATCTACAAACTATTGGTGTAAGTTTTAACCAACGCTCTACTAACTTTAAGGCATGTCGATTGTCGATATTAAAATGCTTTGAAACTTACCTTTATGGTTAGAATAGTTAGAATGCAATTGAGAAATGAATATCATTTTAGGTGACAAATCACATCTTCATACATATTTGTATTATATTTTTAAAATAATGCTGCTTTTTTAGTACATTTGTAAGAATATATTCAGCATTTTAAGATATAAGTTTTATTTTATCCAATTTTTGTTAGTCTTTTTTACAATCAACAATCACAGTTTATTTTTGATACATAATTTAGATGATAATAATTATATTTATAATCGACTATGAAGTTGATTACCGACATTAGAAATTTCGAATTGTTAATACTGAGGCATGATTCTGAACTGCATTATAGTGCGACATAAAATAGTAGAAAATAAATGAGGGCGCCACTTTCTACGTAACTGTCACATTTTTGACGTAAAATGCTTAAAAAACATGGTAACAATTTAGTATGGAATTTTTTTAGTTCCATTTTATTTAAATTCTACTATTTTCACACTATACATCACATTCGTTAGTTTATATAATAGTACCAACAATAAATCGTAAACTACCCACGAAATAGTTATTTTCCATGTAATGACACGGGCTGCGTCACATTTTTGGCGCGGTGACCCTCATCACGCGCTATCTGGTCCAGTGACAACGTTGCGTCATTCTTACGTGTCACACTTTTCACGGCTAAGCTCACCCACATTGTCACCCTAGTCACTGAGACTGGTTGACAAAAATGTGATAAAAATACTATTTAGACTACTCAGTTGTTGCTATTAATGTTTGTCGGTTTTTCATTTACACAAAGTGAAAAATATCTAGTAGTTCTTTTGAAGTTGGTTATTTTATATAAAAACACACTTACAGGTTACGCAGAAACAATGTAACATAATTGTCTTACAAAAGTCTCGAGCAAACCTCAAAGAAAATAAAACGTTAACTACATTGTAACAGTTTAAACTACATTCTTGTTTACCCAGACCAACTCACTGAAAAAGAAAAGTATAAAAACACTGCCACGAACTTAGTCAAATAAAGTAAAAGCATTAACTAATTATATAACTTATTACATCCCTTACCTTTGTGCAGTCCACCCCACGCGTTAACGCAAAAAATGCACCAAAAATAACAAAAAAGGGGTGTTGGGTGGACCCACCCCGCCCCCACGACCCCCTCCTATCTTTACACTCGCCATTGCTAATCTTCTCATAACAATAAAGACCGACATCCACACAAAATCCGAACGATTATCAAACGTCCGTTTTAAAGGACAAGGTTGGATTTTGAATGTGACTAAAAGAGATCTGTTCGTAAAGGTTACGTCCAAAACAAGAGACAGTTTGGGGAGTGAGGTCTACCTAAAAACGTGGAAACACTGATGAATGTCCCCCATTAGATGTTATTTATTTAGAATGTGGCGGAGGGACTCAGTTTAACTTTGGCCGGAGTTTACTTAGGACTTGCATTGGGTTAGCCCGAGCTGACAAATAGCGGTGATTCCACGGGTCCAGTTTTTTGGGTTTAGTCTTATTACGGTGATTTGTCTGGTCTTTCGGCGGGTTTTAGTTAGGGGTATTGGATAGGTGGTGATAGAGTTGAAAAATTAGGGGCGTCTTAGTTGACGCAGTCGTAAATGTAGGATATTTACACGCACTTTATAAATTTCCATCCATATGACCATAGATAACCAGAACCAGTATGATCAGTCCTGGGGAGCAGATGAAAAGAGACTATTTATTTTTATTATTTAAAGATTATATGTATGTATTTAAATTGTATGTTTAGAAAATTGTTAAAATGTATGGTAATTTAACTAAACGCTATGTAGAATTTTTAGTTAGGTTAGACATTATCTAAACAATTATGACAGTGTGTCATAATGTCCGTTACATTCATCAGACTATTGTAGAGTAATATTTAATAACGATTGAACAGATTAATTAACTTGATGCAGCCATGCCATAACAGAAACAGAAGAAAACAGACCATTCCAATTTCAAAATAGTTTCCATTTGCTCAATGGGACGTAAGCGGAATCCGTTTGGTCTGCAGAGTGCACGGGGCCAGGACGCTCATAATCCCGCCCTAATGCCCTGTCCTCTGCAAGGGACATTTCCATTTATTATTGAGCACTTAATTTATGTGTTTTGTTATGGACCGACAGCCGGCGGAGTTGCGCCAATCTAAATTGCAAGGATTTGTCTCTTATTAACAAACGAAAACCGACGTTGCCACTTTGGCATAAGATATAAAACGCATTGCGGTAGAGTTCGGTGGTTGTTGTTTTACGCTTCTGTTTAAAGAAATTGCTTCATCGGACGCTTTAAAATGAATACAGTCAGACCGTATCCGACGTTTTGCTTTACACAATAGGGTCTTATTTGCATTAAGAGTAAAAGTACGCTTTAAATCTTTTTACTTTGAAAAATATGATATTTTAAAAGTGGAGTATTCGCACGTCTTTTCTAATTTGAGCCCTATTTGTATCGAATTTAAAGTTTGTTTTTGAAAATTTAGCGGGTATTTTAAGATGTTTTAGGTTCAGTAGTTCACTTAAGAATTGTTTAGACAATGTACGCGGCAATCCGTTTGCTTCAGAGGCAGGTTTTGTCAAAGGGGGTGAAATGACATTCGGGATAAAAGTAAATCTGGGGGCTTTAGAGGTCATTTTTCAAAAAAGTCACTATTAGATTGAAATACTTTGCCAGTTTAATTGTATTTTTACTTTGGTAACGAGACTATAGCTACACTGATGGTGATGGCTTTTATAATGGTTTTAATGGAGCCAATTGTCAATTAAAGGAAAGTTTTTAGGATGAACAACGGTAAAAGCCCAAAGGGTAAAAACGGGACCCTATTACTAAGACTCCACTGTCCGTCTGTCCGTCTGTCAGTCTGCCCGTCTGACTGTCACCAGGCTGTATCTCATGAATCGTGATAGCTATAGACATTTGAAATTTTCACTGATGATGTATTTTTGTTGCCGCTATAATAACAAATACATACTAAAAAGTACGGAACCGTCGGTGGGCTATTCCTACTCGTACTTGGCCAGTTTTTTTTGTTTATAATCTGTATCTTAACGTAAAAGTAGGTATTTAAAATTATTACTTTATTCAAAAAATTACGTTACGGTTAAAATGTTTGGCTAGATTTCTAGAAAAACCGCGTATGGAACAAATTCAAACAAAATTACTCTTTTTTTGCAAAAAACTAAATGAGGCAAAGTGCTCTGATATAATATTCCATGTGTAACGCTCAGACGAGCATATAAGCCTATGAGAGCATAAAAAATCAAGAAAATTCCATGTGAACCGAAACACATGGCGAATAAACAGACGGAGTAGATACTTACAAAAATATGAAATTCACCACAACATTTGCCGACGGGTGAACTGGGTACCGTTGGCAGAAAAAACTGAAACACATGTTGTTTCTTTTTGTAGTGATTGTTTTTTTAAGTTATGTTTTTGTATTTTTCATATAAAACGTTCGATTTGCGTTTAGGTAGATTTTAGGGCGTTGATTTTTTAAATGTGAAATCAGAACCGTAAAATGGAATTGATTCTAAAAAGGACGTTTATTTTTTCGTAAAGGTGGCCATAAAATAAAACTTAGAAACTGACACAAACTTGCAAGATATCAACATAATTTTAAAAATCTTACATCGGCTATTCTGTTGATTAGATACCTACGTTGTAAACTTAAGGCCAACATGGGAAAGACATATACAATTTATTTCCGGGAAGATCGTTATAGGGTAAGAAATCTCGTATTTGTATAGTTATGTACGTAGCTTAGACACAGTCAGAAACTGCTTCACTCCTGCTCTACCGAGTTTCTATATGTGTACAAACGCAAGAGTTAAAAGTGACGAAAGAACTTGTAGATGAGCTTCCCTTATAGACGGTCTACCCCTCATAGACCTCAATTAAAAATACCGTGGAATGGGGTTACTATGATCAATTTAAAAATTAATATGTATTTATCTCCACGAGTATGGAATCTAAAAATAAATAAAAAATCACAATATCGGTTTTTGCTACTTCTATCGATTTCATCAATACATTTTTTTATTACTAATGTGTCCTTTGAAAAAAAATTCTAAAGTGGTGATCAACTTTAAACTCAATTTGGGGTTACTTTGATACCCCCCTTTTTTCGACTGAATTCGATAGTAACCTATATAGGGAGTAAAATTTGAAAACAGTACAAAAAAATCCGTTCGCAGGTTTAGGATTTATACTTTAAATAACCGTAAGCGCATAATCAAGACGTCTTTGCATCCCTTAAATACTCAATTGTGTTAATGTTTATTCTGTAATTACTACAAATATAAGCCAGTTAGCAGAAGTATAATAAATGCATGATTTATTTGCCATTAAAACCAATAACTCAAACCTTTCAAACCGTTTAACCGACAAATAAAATAAAAACGAAAACTGTTTAGACGACAACGGTTTAACTAACTTGAATTTTTTGGTCGCTATTGGCGACATGTTTCTCGAGCCTGAGGAAGGACCCGAAACATGTCGCCAATAGCGACTAAAAAAATTCAAGTGAGTGAAACCGTTGTCGTCTAAACAGTTTAAAAAATGTCTCACGAAAGTTTAATTTCGAAAAATGAAAACCAGTTTCAATGGAGTTTTCCTCTCATCTAATCGAAGGTTAGCTGGAAGAGATCCCTTATAGGGATAAGTTCGCCTTTGTACTTCCATTACTGTAATTTATTTTTGTAAACCTGTGTTGTGTACAATAAAGTGATTACTACTACTACTACTACCATATCCCCCGCTTGTTTTGCACACCGTGCATGCTCTCCCGTCCATAATGCGAGTTGATAGGTAGATGTATTAAAAATAGTATACATTAGACATCTAGTATACACGACATCATATACCAGCCAGTAATGCGGAGGATTACTCATCATTTTTGGTTCGCTTTAGCATATTAAAATGTTCCACATGCTTGATTTCACAGGACGTATGTCCTTAACTGTTAAGACTTAAGCGCAAAAGGTGTTTTTTTCATAAATCTTGGTAATGTAAAATAAGGTGTAGGTATCTATATAAAATATTTATTTTATTTTATTTTACGGTTTAATAAAAAAGGGTAATCTTACTATTTTAAGCAATTTTTATCTTCACTTCTCTATGAGTGCAGTTGGCGTAGTTCGTACTAAATAACCACATAATTGAAGTACTTAATGAGCACCATATCTACATCACAACTGACTGCAAGCAAAATATTTCATCCTTTAATCCCATTTACCCATATCACACAAATGGGTAATAAACCATACCATTCACACATTTCACGCTTTCATCCCAAACAGGTCTGCACACGACAAAAACTAACCATTTAGGGAGAAAAATCTCACAAAAGTATCACTTTAGCCCCTGTCAAGCTTTGGCCACTAAGTGGTCAAATAAATGTCCCGTGCCTAACCTCCTTTGTGGCACGAGTACCTGTCTTGAAATGATAATAGGGATCTTTATCCACACCTTAAAATCAACATCCGAGGTCCATCGGAAACCTGATTGTATCCACCGTAACGCCATGCCTGACAATACAATGTTCCCTTGAAAAGGGTAATCAACGCCGAAATAAAAAGTCGTATATTTATGAGAATTACATAGTGACATACTCTCGTTTGACTTTGTCAGGATGGCCGAACCGGACAGCACGAGCCGTAGGGATAGAACCGGTCGCCCATTGGTCAGCGAGGGGAGTTAAATGAGGCCATTGGCTGCGTGGATTTCGCCAGGTGCTAATTTTTAATTTGGAAGCGCAGCTTAAAATTCGATGGATTTAAAATTAGAAAATGATGCACTTTCCCGCGATATTAATATTTTTTATAGTCTTTAAGATATGATTTACAAATTCGGACTATTATAGGGTAAGGTGTAGTTATAACATGTGCAAATGCATCTGTAACATTTTGTGAGATATTTAATGCATGGGACACCTTCATATTTAATTATTATTGAATG
This sequence comes from Cydia splendana, assembly GCF_910591565.1. NCBI lineage: Eukaryota > Metazoa > Arthropoda > Insecta > Lepidoptera > Tortricidae > Cydia > Cydia splendana. The sequence goes on along the minus strand of NC_085973.1, from coordinate 8,796,743 downwards.
TATTTTTATTAGGTTAGGTAACGTTTGTACATTTGCCGCCTAACATATTATGTGAATAATAAGTGTTCCGTGAACAAAGTTTTGTACGGAACACTAAAAATATAACTGTCAATAATACTTCAAGTCTATATTCTGATAGTACAATGGAATCTCGGATATTTCTCAATAAGCGTTCTTTTAAAATCGATACCGATATAATTTATATTCGCATGGGGGTGCATCCAGGGCTTGCGTCAAATGCGAATAAATCCGTTTGAAATTTAATATGTAGCAAACTGAATACGTTCAAATATGCATGCACGAATGCAGCCGACCGTCGCCTACTGGAGATACTGATCGATTTTATACGTGCAAAGACTTCGCCGTATCATTTGTGTAGAAATACGACATTGTAGCGGGGTTTATTGTAGCTTTTCTTAGGTAGAGGTCAATAAAATGCTTCGGTAAGCTAGTTATATGGAAAGTATAAGGTATAGTTGAATAGTAGTCGTAATTTTGACTTTGTAGCTAATGTCGGGATAGTTTATTTGACTATTTGTGGCGAGTTTAGTGTGGCGTATTTATTTTAGTACGTAAAATGGTATTCTGTGGAAGATAGATGTTGAACTTTAGTTAAGATATAATATCATTAATAACTTAAATTTCAAAAATACATAACACTAGTAAAACATTTGTGAGGGCATAATTTCATTTGTTTTTTACAATTGTGTCAAGTTAAGAAATCATATTAGCAGTTATTTACTTGATAACTCACCACTTAAATCTATAAAAGAAAGTGTAGGAAATAAAACATAAACAACACAATACCTATAAAAAACATTATTGGCAAGAATTTAAAAATCTTATAATACACCGTCTGACTTATGAACTTAAAAAAGCCCACGCGACTACCTGAGACTCCGATCAATTCCTCACCTCCCCAATAAAAACAAAACAGAACTAAACATCTCATTCGGCCACTAAATTACAATTGGAAGGGTCGTTTTGGGAACAAAAAACATTTATATCAATGGTGGGTAGGTTCTAAATTTAGTAGTCATTGACAGGCTGTAAAGAGCCGGGGGTCTCGCGAGGCTCGTTTCGATGTAGGAGAAGTAAGTAGATAAGAAAACCGGAGATACTGGCCCGTCTTGTGTGACGGAGGTGGAAGGGTATGGAGTTGGTAAATCCATCAACATGCAATTTTAAATTTCACTTTCAACAGATAAATATTTGTTTTAATAAACTGATAACTATTTGAAATTGCGTGTCTCTAACCTAGTGATTCATTACAAAATTACTCTCAGGCACTTGCGAATTAATCAACTTATTTTAGTTTAAAAAAGAGGATGATGAAAATCATAAGCGCCCATAGCACGAATATCTGGATTAGAAGGGGATTTCAAGCATATTTTTTTATAATAAGTATATGGAAAATTTATTAACTTTTATTACCTGATATAATTTAATTTGTTACCAGTTTACAAATTACGAAATTGTTATGAACCGGTTTAGTTCGATTTTGGTTCCCGTACAGTTAAAGTGTCATTCTATGGAACTTGCTAACTATGTAAACAAAAGTCACTAGTAAATACATCATTCAGAGACAATTTCAATATGGCGGGTTTGTTTACATAGCAAGTTCCATACTTCCATAGAATGACACTTTAGTTGTAAATATTGAAATTATTTCATATAATAGGTAATGCACACAGTTATATAATCAAAAACATATATTGTTTTAAACAGGAAGCTATCAGCTCCGTATGGTTCCTCATTCTTGAGGGTCAAAGGCAAACTTTTCGGACGGCGTATACCCACGGGACGGTGCGGGGTTCGAACCCGGATAAAACTCCGGGTAATTCTCACGTACTACCCGCATTTGTCAGTGAACCGCATCCTATCGAGATGTAGCTATGTGGCCGTTGCTATGTACTTGTATTTTAGTAATTTTGTTAATAGCTTGTAAGGGTCAGAACTTGATGACAAAATTTAAAGTCATCCTCATTTCAACATACCTACCTACATCGTCTAAAGTAGTCTAAACTAAAGGAAACTCGGGTCCAAATAGCAATTTTATCCAAATATTTAAACTCGGGTCCAAATAGCAATTTTATCCAAATATTTTGCATAGGCACGGCATATTACCTCGTTTAGTGGCCTGGTAGTGGAAAAAGCTGTCATGATTAGTCTGGTTTCCTAACGATGTGTTCTTTTACCGAAGCCCAATCATGGCAACACTATTAAGTAGGTACTTACTATAATTTATTTACAAGATGTCTGAATCTCCCATACTAAAGCTAAAAAGGCGTTGACGTGTCTTCAGCAGCATTTCGTCTATAGCTAAGTTGTCAGGTTAAGTTAGGTTAAATTTACATACAAATCGGCCGAGATAAGTGAGCTATAAAGCTAATGTATAGCTTAGCTTTGGTGTAAAACTAGACCTGTGCACAATAATGTACGTCTAAAATGCAACGTTGAAACCGTCACTTACTGGCAAATACGCATTTACCCACAAAATTAATAGGTACATCAAAAGTATTTAAAAACCTTAAATTTAATCTGTTTGAACACGTGCCACTGAAAATTGTAGCAACGTAAAAACTTACACCGGTCCGTACATAAAGTCAAGCGTGTAGGCCGCGTCGTCAAATATTTATATTGGCTTAGGCTAACCCTTGCGAGCGAGTCCGTCCATCAGAGGCCTCGTGGGACGGCCAGGTAGACTTGGATATAGGAACCGTGAGACCTGTCATAGGTTCCAAAACTTCCTTTAAGCGTAATCATAGAGAAAAAAATACGTAGATTTCTCACTCCATACATCAGTTTTGGTACCAAAAAGACTATTATTGTCATAGTCTTTTTGGTACCAAAACTGATGTATGGAGTGAGCACTATATTTCTCTATGGCGTAATGTAGGTAGTCATCTAATATGGTACCGTACCAATCATTTCGATTTAAACATGGGTGTTTATTCTTACTTATCTTCAGTTCTTAAGGCGGGATTTCACCAGTGCGCCGCACGCACAGTGCCGCATATTGGTGGAATCCCGCCTTTACAGCGCTGCTAGCGTTCCCTACTCTATACGTATCTTGACTGGCAAGCAAAGCAGGATTGCTCCTTTACAAAAGGTGATCTTCAGATCAGATTTCCTGGCTACTATGAGCTTTCCTGCTCTTTAACTTGTAAATAAATTGTCGGCACGAGTATAGTCCCTGGCCCCATAAACAACATGCCAATCGCTAACGCTCTGTAGCGAACGAAACGCAACTGTCACTGTCACACTAATATGGAAGAGTGACAGAGGGACATAAAGTGATTCGACCGAATCGCAAACGATTGTCACCTTGGCTAGCCCGCCAGTTTAGTTTTGTATACCTTACAAGAAACAGTTGATTAAACAATTTTTACATATTATTTAGCTGCTGTGTGAGTGATAACTACCTACAGTTTAACGTCTCGTGTGTTTTTATTTACTGAAGTATTGTTCTATGTTAGGTAGGTTATATTAAAAACTTCAGATTGAACTTTTTACTTTATGGTATTTTTTAAAGACCAGTCTAGTCGTTGGTAAATCTACGCCGATCCGTGGGTCATCCTGCGCGCAATAAAATATACGCAGGACGTGGGTCGGACCCATGTAAAAATGTTGTTTTAGAACCGCGCTCAATAATGTATCTTTTAGAGCACGTTAAGTGAAGTTTGCCTATTTCATCTAAGGAAATGTAGAGAGGAAATGTAGTTGACTTTTTAATGACAGGTCTTAACACGGCGATTATTTAGCCTTTGTTGTCCGATGTCCGCTGGTATTTTGTGTCAACGTATTTATTGAAGATATTTTACAATTGCGATCAAGCGTTTTAGTTATTACCAAACATTTAAAATGTCTTAAAATGTTTGAAAAAATAAATAAAATATGAAACGTATAATAATTTTTTTGACATTTATTTTCAAGAAATCTTGGTGTTTTTACATTAACGATTTTTAAATACCTATGTTTCAACGTGATAAGTTATTGAAACTACATATTTGTAGCTTTTACAAAATTTGGGTAACTTTTACAAAATCAAGTAGTTTGTCTACTGACACTGGTGAAAAGTGAAATAATAACCTTAATCATGTGATGCAAAAGACAGGTACTCATAGAAATATCCCATAAATCCAGTTAAAACTTTTTCGCCATATCAGTATAACCAATAGTTCAGAACTGACTAACATTCACTATCAATAAAGTACGAGCCGGTGGGCAAAGGGCGGTGATCGATGGAAGTTCTAATTTATATACCCAAAGCCCTGAGGGCGTATCGATTACGGCTAACTTTGTACCGAGTGCCGAGCGATGCTTTTTGCCAAATTTCCGTTTGTCTCTTGAGGGTTAAGTTGCGTGGTTGATCGTTGCGAAATTTAATTTTCGAATGCGTGGGAAAATTTTGATTAATGGGTGAATCAACTTTTAGAACACTTGTTTTCGTATCCCTAGACTGCCTAGGAAAGTAAAATCGATTTTTCAAAAACCATGTTGATTTTTTTACTTTTTTGTTTACACGGGCATTACTTGATCCATAAGTATTTAATTAATACATTAAAATTAACAACTTGCTCCGATAAAAGTTACATTTGGTCCTGAGTCCTGAGAGATGCTATTTGCTGCAAGTAAGAGTTTTGTAACTATTTGAATGTTAGTGCTATCATCTTACCTACTTTCAGGACTCCTTTTTGATTTTTTCTCCTTAAAGAGTTAACCCACAGACCATTTTGAAACGTATGCTTTATTAAAGTTATTAAATTAATAGCGGGTTCTCTACCTTTAAAGTTATGAAATGTATTGCATGCTACGATTTAACCCAATAGCATACTGTATGTATGTAAGCCTACCTTTTCTGGTTAATAATGTAAACTACCCACAGTTCGTTAAGGCAGGGTCATCCCGGGGGCAGAGGCTCCTGATGGGATAGTGTATCCGAGTATTAATTGCTAACGTGGATTATGTGATTTAATAACTGAATTATTTAAGAAACTATTAACGTAAAGTATGAAATAATTTGGCTTATACCTAAGTAAAAGGCATAAAGGTACGCATTATTTACGGTGTATAAAAAGTTTTTATTAATAAAATTTTCAGTAAGGTTATGAATTATGAACTGAAATAGATGTCATATAGGAAAAGTGACCAAGTCCTTCAGTTGCCGAGGCCGGAGTGCGGTATCGGAGGCGGAGGCCACTGGCGGGCTTAGGTGACAGTCCATTTCCAACGACAGCAGCACTACTATTTATTTTACTATGGAAATTGACAATAACACCGACGCGTTCGTACTAGTAGTGCAGCTGCGGTCAGAAATGGAATGTTACCCTTAGTCACAATTTTTTAAGTATATGATATCTATTTCAGTTTATAATTTATTTGTGAACCTACAAGCCTATGTTAACACAGACTTGTGCTTTGACTACATTCGCTGCTACTTACATTTTATGTTGACTGGACCACTTACATCTGCTTCGCCAGCGTCGAAAATTGCTGTCTGTACACATAACGAAATTAAAACCTTGTATAAAAGCGTATGTACATGAAGGTAGTAAGTAAGTTAAGGCGGGTCATCCTTCGGGGGCAGGCTCGGAGGATTAATTAGGTGTAGGCAGTGGTCGGCGATACCGGTACTGCCGGGAACGAAAGGGTTACCTTTGAGGCTTTTGTATTTATTTATTTTAATCTTTATTGCAAAATACGTGAAGGTACAAATGTCGGACTTAATGCCTTGAGGCATTCTCTACCAGTCAACCAATGGGTATTATGAGTTAGAACGAAGTTAAACCTTTTTTGCGGTGAGTATTTTAATGTTGTTAAAGAGATCTACAGGTTCTAAATAAGTGCAAGGCTTTTCGCGATTCTGATGCCACCTCGTTGCGCCACCATGAGAGGGTGCCTAGCTGGATATAAACTTTTGGGTTAGCCAGCTAGTATCAGTCACCGTGAGTGAAATAAACTAACCTTCTAAATTCTAATAAATAATACATTGGTATTTTTGACAAGCTAATTAATCAAATCGAAACATGGCTGGCTTAGCTGTAATGGTGAGATAACTTAAGCTATTCTTTGAATGAAACCTTAGATAAGATTAATTACTCAGATAAGTATTTATAGTCTTTAAATGTCTAAATACCTACACAAAGAAATCATGGTGACAGTTAGTTCCACAACTTCATCATTTAGGTACCTACTAATATGTAAATAAGTACATTTAACTTTCCTACTTTCGTACTCACATGTACTAGGTAGTCCAGCGGTTCCCAAACTGGATTACCTATCATTTTGATTGAACGTTTGAGGGCTCAGAGCTTCGGGGATATTTGCACGTCGCGTTAGCATCGGCAGTTTTAAGCTTTGATGCTACCGCCTTATTTTAACTCGGTTAGAAACGTTTGGATAGTAAGGAAGGCAAACATTGTGATGTTGGTACTTTTAGATAGGTTAGGTATACTTACTAAGACACTTTCTCTCTTATTCAGAAAACTTTACAAGCCTCATTTAGTTAATTTTTGTTATATCTAATTCCTACTAATGCAAAATTACAGATTTAGACAAACCATTAATAGTAAATTGAGGTTTGCAGCGCGTTTATGAATAATGTAATGTTGGTATTTAATGTGTCCAAAATGAAGGAATCGATCTTAAGTAAAGCAGTGTAGTTGGGGGCCTAGCCAAGATGACAATCGTCAATAGAAAACACCACTCGAAACTTAAAAAAATAATGGAAATAGTCACGTGTTTAATTTTAGTAGCATCTTACATTTTTTTTCTTTTCAGTTGGCGTTTCGTTTGTCGATGCATCCACGCACACATACACACACACACACACACACATACACACACACAGACACACAGACACGCACACACATAAACGCGCGCGCGCGTAGACGCACACACAAATATTTTGTAATACCTACTATACCTAGTACCTAAGCAAATCCGTAATATTTTCGTTTGTATCTGTTAGGGAGACCTGTTATCGGCTTTATGATTGTATCCTAGTTATAAGTTTATATTGTTTGTTAAAGCTGTTGGTCTTCTAATAAAATAAAATAAAATAAATGTACGTTTGTCATCTTGGCTAGGCCCTTTGGACAGACTGATAATACTTTTATTAAACGGAATCGTTTACTTTCCAAACATTATGCATATGAAGTTCTTAGGTTAGGTAGGTACTTATATAATGAGTTCCAGTAATGCTCAATAATACGGTTTGAAAACTCAAATAGAACTCCAAAACAATAAATGGAAAACTCATGTGTAGGTAGGTATTATTACAATACATATCGCGCTCATTAGGAGTCAGTAGTTTAGATCAGTTTAGGTCACACATTTTCCGGTGTCGAATATCGAACAAAGTAAAAAACAAACGAAAAACGAATTTTCCAATACAACCCCAACGGTCATAGACACAAAAAAGGGTTGTAAAATACGGGTCCGGGTCCGGGCGCAATACGCGTCTTAAACAAATGCAAGAATGGCCGGTGACCTCTGTCGCGGTGTGGGTAAGGGTCTAAGGGACGAAGGGACGCTTACACTTACAGACGGTATTTGCAAATGCGGCCCTGTAGACCTATTAATCTTATAGAAGTGATCATTCAATTATTCGTGTCCACGAAAATGTGCCTCTTTTTGTATTAACTATGTACTTATATATCAAACTATGATATGTAAACTGATTGAATCTTATTTAGAAACTACACTCTACACTTTGTGATTTAGGTACATACTTGTATTTAATATAAGCAGGAGTGCGTTATTAAAACTAGTGTCAACCTTTTAGCCAAAGTTAGCCAATGGCCTCAGTCACCGCAACCAGGAAAGCGATGAGGAAAGGGCGCAATGAATTATTTTTGAATTAAAATAAGTACAAAAGGAATGTGAACGAATTAATATCTTTATTCACATAGGTAAACAAAGAAAGAAATAAAGAAACATACTAAAACTTAAAACCTACAGATAAAAAATTTGGCCCAGGTCGCCGTCAACGGGCAAGCAAGGCGCCCAGAAGGCTGGCCGTATTTCCCCGCTCTGTGGCGATACTACTACGCTGGGCGAAATAGTGGCCACCCTCGAAATGGATCGGGCACAATATTCACCGAGATTAACACAATGTCGTGTAGGTACACTGCACTAAGTTTGCAGCCAACGCAAATGTGGGCGTACATAAATATGAGTAGGTAACACAGAAAGGTCTATAGTAGCTGTTGGCAAGTCCAACAGAAGAGTAATTCCTTTTCATAGTTATCTATGGTATTGTTCTATACTTGAATTACATTACCATGGGAACGAGAATAATTTATACTTCACATCATTACTACTACCTAAATATGTATCTTGTGCTTTTATATTGAATACAATTATTCTGACTATACAAGACGGCTTTACTTATCTTCGCCTCAACGGTACCAGATCTATCCACCTCACCGCTGAACAGTAGCGGCGCTCTGTCAAAAAGGAGGGGAATAGTGTGAGCGTGCGACAGCTTTCTGGGCCATAGAAAAACAAAAAGGGCACCTCTATCCGATCATAGCGCTGCGTTAGCGCGTTAAGGCCGGCCGGGCACCTCAATACAATAACGCCCGCGCGGTCCGGCCCGACCCGACCGTCCGTAAGTACTCCTACTGGTACAGTCAGCAGCAGAAGTTGCTAAGCGGGCCAGGTGTTCAAAATGATCTAGACGCGACTTTATTGTTAAGAGAATAAGAGCGTGTCGAGGTAATTTTGAACACCTCGCCCGCTTAGCAACTTCTGCTGCTGACTGTACTGTCGCCTCAATGCGATATATTCTATTTAATTTAACAGGAACGTAAAACGAGTGAGATAGGACGTAAAAGGAGTTAGATTTATAGTTATCTCGTTACTTTGTACTGAAGTTAGACTTTTACTATAGATAAGTATTTGCAAATTATTAAATAAAATAAAATATGGCGTTGGACAAAATCTCAATCTCTCTCACTTTCCATATTGAGTATTTATCCTAATGTTATGTAGCATAATTATTTTTTTGCCTAATTATTGTTAGGCCTAAAAATTATATATCCTAACCATCATGTTACCTAATTTCACTTAGCCTATCGTTGCTTGACCTAACACTCGTATGCCCTAATTTTGATTTCCCTATTGCGTTTCGTTTTTACAATGGTCGCAGTTCTAACCTAACCTAACCCACTTTTGTGACAGCAGTTCGTTATTGCGAGGATCACAGTTCTAACCTAACCTAACCCACTTTTGTGGTAACATTTCGTTTTTACAATGGTCGCAGTTCTAACCTAACCTAACCCACTTTTGTGGCAGCAGTTCGATTTTGCGAGGGTCACGGTTCTAACCTAACCTAACCCACTTTTGTGGCAACAGTTCGTTACCATTCATTATGGAAAGTAATTGTTATGATAATTGATCAATAGGAAAAGTAACTGTTATGACGATTGATCATTAGGGTAATAGCCATTAGGTCAAAACAGTTAGAACATGTTATTTTATGCCAAACATTGTTAGGGATTTCGAAGAATATGGTAAAAAACATTAGGGATCTTGATAGTTATGGTACAAATGCTTAGGGCAAATGAGACTTAGGCTAACCATTACATTATGGAAAATAATCGTAATGACAATTGATCGTTAGGGCATGTGCCCATTAGGACAAACCAGTTAGGGCAAGTGACTTTAGGACAAACGTTGTTAGGGATTCAGAATGACACCCACTGGGGACTACTATGTTTGTATGTTATGTAATGGACTTAATTGAAAAAATGACCGAAACTGTTACCTACTTTCGCATTGTAAATGATACTGAAATTTTATCAGCAACATCCATTTTGAATTCGCCACTATTATATTATTCTTGTCTAAAACTAAGCCTCGAGCCTCCAACTTTATATACTTAAATAGGTACTCCATTTTAATTTAGTCAGTTCTTTTTAGCAGGAGATCTAAGGTCCACCACCTTGCATTTTGGAGACAAAGCAAACCGCTTGGAACAGGTGTTCCTGGGGGTGATTTGAGCTGATTAAGCCCGGTTGCCAAGAGGTTCCGCCCAGCAGGTGGGCAGGGGAGGGGGGGAAAAAGTGCCTCCGGCGCGCCTCACTCTAAGCTTTATATCTGCATACATCTCGCAACTATATCAAGTTTGGTGTCTTTTTCGTGTAATTCGAGGATGAAGAATTCATTTCTGTGACTAAATTTTCACTCACCCATACAAAAAAATCGAGAAATTCAAAATTAAAAAAAAATCTTTTCATTTTTTTTTTCGTAAATCCTCTAAAAATTTTAAACTATGAGGATTTGCTCTAGAAAAAAAATACATGTGAATAGCCCAGTTATCCTACTATACAGAATAGTAAACTTGTCCAACATTTTTTTCATAACTCTGTTAAAAAAAAATGTTTTGTGTCGCGCGGCGTACCTGCATTGTATATATATAGTTATCCATGCCGTAATCGGCAACGGCGACCCTAGCTAATTACGAGCGTGAGCTCTGATATGGCTGGCAAAGCCGAACTTACTTTTAAAAAGTCTGTCGCAGGTGGGGCAGTAAAGTTGACCAGAATTATTGTAAGTATAATTATAGGAGGGTTTCGGCCGGGATTTACGTATTTGACGTTTCGCATCAAGATCAGTGAGACGAGCGTCTTCAAAGTTCTTTACGCTCATCTTAACGCGAGAACGCCATTCTGGCCGCTGAGAAGCAAGCTCCTCCCATTTGTCAGGTGGTATACCGCAGGCAGTTAGGTGGCGCTTAAGCACATCCTTGTAACGTAGGTGCTGCCCACCCTGCTTCCGTTTACCAGCAGATAGCTGGGAGTAGAAAACGGCTTTCGGTAGTCTGCAATCACACATACGCCAAACATGCCCACACCATCTTAGCTGACCCTTCATCAAGAGTGCCTCCATGCCAGGCATCTTGCAACGACGAAGTACTTCAGTGTTGGGAACGCGATCTTGCCATTTTATACGCAGAATGGAACGTAGACAACGTAAGTGGAACGTGTCTAGCAAGCGAATGTCGCCTTGTAAGAACGGTATGCAGCGTTTAGGATTTTTAAGTATGTTTAGATGATTTCTGATAAGTTGTTATTCTTCTGGATGTAGATTGCATTAATAAATTACTTCTGGACGTGATATATATACAAATATAAATTAAATATATAAATATAGATGTTGGGAAAACCTTCGCCAACAGAGTTAAGTATTTTAAATGTGATAAAATTAACATTATTATTTGTATGTCTTTTCCATATCTCGGGACCATGGGGTCCCGGACCTTTGGGAGGCGTACGTGGGGCCGAAGCCAACAGAGCAGAGACCCTTTAAGGCACTTTAATCTAAAAGCAAGGGATACATGTGGTGGATACTATCCCCGAACGCACAATGTGATACATCCGGAGATGGTCCCCGCCAGGTGCAAAGACTATTGCAGTGCAGCACTTTTGTGCTGCGATGGGAACTAAGGTCATGGGCTATAGATTTGAAAGTTGGATGGACTGGATAATGGGCTATGGGAGAGACTAGCGGACACCTGCCGTGACAATCAGTCTCAAAATTGTAAATGACAGGTGGTGACTCGCCAACTCCTTGAGTGGGCCCCGCAATGGCCGCACGCACAATGCGACAACAGGGCAACACTTTGGAGTGGCTGTGAGGTTGTCGAGATGTGAGTCTGCGGTAGACAGATCCCGGTAATCCGTTCAGCAGGCCGCCGGCGTTATGACATTTTACACTTCCAACCTGGATCGTAGGTCCCGCTCTTGCGACTCCATTCTGGCCGGCCAATCAAGGCAAGCACAGAGGCGAGGGCCAGATGACAGGGGCCTCTGGAATAGGGGTCCGCGGTGTCGCCACTCACCGTCAGCTCGCCACAAGCTGCCCCCGCGGGACATTATTATTATTATTGTGGTGTTGTGGGCCTTTGAGTGATGCATTGACCAGCATTGATCTATTGTGACGGCCCTTTAAGTTCATTACTAATGCCCGTTGCATCCAGAAAGTTCCAGATTCTTTGGGCCGTAATGTTTTGTACCTCATAGGGTTGCACTACGTGTCGCCCTATGTAGGTACTCCTTTTTGACATTAGTGGTCCACAAGAACAGAGAATGTGCATTGCAGTCTCCTCTGACTCCTGACAGAACCTGCATGTCGCATCTTGTTTCTTGCCAATTTGAAACATATGTTTGTTCAACTTGCAGTGTCCAGTCAGTATTCTGGTCACCGCGCAGGTTTTGTGCCTTTTGAGTCCTAAAAGCTCCTTAGCAGTTTTGCTGTTGAACCCTTTGATCAGAGCTTTCGAGTGTTCTTGTCCTTTAACGAACTTCCACCAATCGATTGCTCTCGTTTTTTCTGTTGCTGAGCAGAGAATATGCATCTCGTTTTGTGCTTCCACAGAACGGTTCTGGGCCGACCAGGGGTGTGTCTGCGCCCTTTCTAGCAAGTTCGTCCGCTTCTTCGTTTCCGTTAATGTCGGAGTGCCCTGGTACCCATCTAAGTGTAACTTTGTTGGAGTAAGCCAGTGCATTTAGGTTTGTTTTACAGTTCTGGACTAGTTTTGAGTTTGACTCAAGGGATTCTAGTGCCAGCGGAGCAGCCTGGCTGTCTGAGTTGATGTAGAAATGCTGGTGTCTTAGGTTTCTATCCAGATTAATCTCCGCACATTTGTTGATGGCGAAGACTTCTGCCTGCAAGATTGAGGCTAGTGTGCCCATGCTAGCTAGAGCTCTGAGCTTAGATCTCTCACCATAGATCCCACATCCTACAACATTGCCTTTCTTGGAACCATCTGTAAGTATACCAGATGTGGCTTCCCTTTTCGACGTACATTTGGTTGTTGATCCATTTGTCTCTAGGAGGTATTTCTACTGTGTACAGTTTGGTGAGATGACATTCGGTGTGCGTGTCATCAGTGGGTATGCTAAGAGTTCTATTCGCAAAAACCCAGGCCTTTAGATCGGTTAATGCCTGAGAGCGCCATTTTGGCCTGTTTAGCGTGCATATTCTGTAGACGCACTGCTTGGCCTCCTTTTGCACCTGCAAGTGGAGTGGTATGATGTCCAGCAGTGCATCTAGGGCCGCTCCCGGTGTCGAGTAGTAGGCGCCTGTTACTGTTAAACAAACTGAAATAAATGTCATATACTAAGAAAAAGTGACCAAGGCCTCCAGTGCCCCAGGCTGGAATCGAACCAGCGTCCTCTGCTATCGCGGCAGGTGCCTGAACCACTCGGCCACCGGGCCACAGCGACATTAGTCAAATTTTCCAAGTATATGCACTTCCTACTGAAGGCTAATAGGCTGAGGGAAAATTTGACTAATGTCGCTGTGGCCCGGTGGCCGAGTGGTTCAGGCACCTGCCGCGATAGCAGAGGACGCTGGTTCGATTCCAGCCTGGGGCACTGGAGGCCTTGGTCACTTTTTCTTAGTATATGACATTTATTTCAGTTTATAATTTATATAGTAGTGTTTCTACTTGATAAAAACAAATTAAAATATTTTCTGAAAAATAATTTAATTTGTTCAAATACTTCATAGTACTGTTAAACAAGTCGTGCGTTGCAGGCTGTTTAGAGTGTCTATTGCTGTCTTTTGGCTGGTTTTGTTACACCAGACTGCGGAGGCGTAGGTGACAATTGGCCTCACTACCGCTGTGTATAACCACATAGCAATTTGGGTCTTAAGCCCCATCTTGCTCCTGTCATTCGACAGCATGACCACATGGCCATTTTCGCTTTTTGTATAATGTTTCTCAGGTGAGGGTTCCAAGTTAACTTTTGGTCGAAGGTGACCCCTAGGGGCTATTCATAAATTACGTCATTTCAAATTAGGGGGGGGGGGGGGTCTGGACATCGGATGATGGTAGCATGACGTAGGAGGAAACGGGGTCATTCGAAGCATGATTTTTGGATGATGTTAGGGGGGGGGGGGGGTCGAAAATCGTCAAAAATCGATGACGTAATTTATGGACAGCCCCCTAGATACTTGACCTCTGCCGAGAACGGTATTATTTGTCCATTAAGTCTTGGTTTTGTGAGTTTATCGAGCTTCCGTTTCCTTGTGAATGGTTAAATGGCTATTACAGTCTTGCTCGGATTAATGGACAAGTCATTTTCTCTACACCATTTGAATATTGTGTTTAGAGCTCCTTGCATTAGGTTGGATATTGTGTTGAGGCAAGGGCCTTTGACGATGACTACAAGGTCGTCGGCATATCCTTGTGTATCAAAGTCTTGGCCTGACATGATTGCAATTATTATTCCTTGTATACATCAACGATCTACCTAACCAAGTACAACATAAGTGCATAATGTTTGCAGACGACACCACCTTGGTAATAAAGTCTGACAATTTGATTAACTTCAATAAAACTATAAATGACACATTAGTTAATGTAATGCACTGGCTCAATATAAATAATTTAAAAATAAATATTAATAAAACATGTGTAATGCAATTTAGAACACATAGAGGCGTAGACATCGATTTGGATATTCAATATGATAACGAGAGTGTTAAAGAAGTAGAATTCACCAAATTTCTAGGGATACACATAGATAAATTTTGCAGCTGGAAAAGTCATGTAGCTAATGTATGTGAAAGGCTCGACAAGTTTGTATTTGCTCTAAGGCGACTTAGCAACATTTCCTCTAAAGCTGTGGCCTTAACAGCCTACCACGGACATGTCTCCTCCATCTTGAGCTATGGATTATTGATCTGGGGCAACTCTGTAGATGTCCATAAAGCATTCGTGGCTCAGAAAAAATGTGTACGGGCCGTTTGCAGTGTCCACTTTCTAGAACCATGCAGACCATTATTTAAATCTACAAAAGTTCTTCCATTGCCATGCATGTATATATTACAGGCATCTTTGTTTGTGAAAGAGCACCCTGAATATTTTGACACAAATATTACCTTTTTCCCTAGATCAACCAGACGTAAAAATCAAATATTCTTACCTAGAGCAAGGAAAAATGTGTTCAAAAACAATGTTTTCTCAATGATCATCCAAATTTATAATAAACTACCAAAGCGTATATTAGAATCTGAACCGAGGCTATTTAAAAATGCCCTACGTGAATGGTTATTATTAAAGTGTTATTATTCAATTCAAGAATTCATGTCAGACGAAAACCAATAAGTTTATTAATGACATATGTTGTTTTGACATCATCACTTAATAATTCATCATATTGACATTAATAATTTTTAATTGTAATTTTTATCATCCGATAATTATGACTGTATATCTTAAATTGTAATGTTTGCATGATTGCTTGCCGCTTACCTTGTATTGCATGCCTATCATAGAGTAGAACATAAGGACAACTTTTATTTTAAGACCTACGATTGTACCAATCAAACTCTATGTTCTCGCAATAAACATATTTCATTTCATTTCATTTCAAGAAGTTGGTCCACCGCTAGGGTCCATAATAGTGGGGATAAAACGCCTCCTTGTAGGCACCCTTTAGTGGTATAAAATTCATGGTCTATATATAGTATTGATGGTCAGAGTGGCTACTCTGTTCGAGAGCATGCTATGTACCCATCTGGTGGTTTCGTCTACTCCCTTTGATTTCATACCATTGAGTATGGTCTCTGTGGGTGTATTGTCGAAAGCACCTTCAACATCAAGGAACGCACATAGAGCGGTTTGCTTTTCCTCTAGGGTTTTCTGCACCTTGTCAACCAGGTTGACATTTCGGCGACACGGCGGTTTTCAGTTGTGTCGCATGTTCCGGTGTAGGATTTGGTCTATGTTTGGGGACAGATTATAGCCCCTCAGCAACAGCCACCATGCCCTGCTGACTGGGGCTGGTCCAAACAACATGGTTATTCGGAGCCCATATGGACAAGCCTACCTGCGGCGGCTGCTGCTTGTTTAGAGCTTATTCGTTGCCGCTGCAAAACAAAATGCGCAGGGAGGTGCAACTGCGTTAAAAAAAACCTAGAATGCACATTCCCATGGGCATGTAATGGCAATTACGAACAATATATATCTTATTTTAACACGCATTTTTTGTCAAACATCTCCTATGTTAATTTTATCACATTTATAATACTTAACTCTATTAGCGAAAGTTTTCCCAACATCTTTATTTATATATTTAATTTATATTTGTATATATATCACGTCCAAAAGTAATAACAACTTATCAGAAATCATCTAAACATACTTAAAAATCCTAAACGTTGCATACCGCTCTTACAATGCAGGTACGCCGCGCGACACAAAACATTTTTTTTAACAGAGTTATGAAAAAAAATGTTTGACAAGTTTACTATTCTGTATAGTAGGATAACTGGGCTATTCACATGTATTTTTTTTCTAGAGCAAATCCTCATAGTATAAATTTTGTACAGGATTTTCGAAAAGAAAAATTAAAAGATTTTTTTTTGATTTTTCGTATTTTTTGTATGGGTGAGTTAAAATTTAGCCACAGAAATGAATTCTTCATCCTCGAATTATACGAAAATGACACCAAACTTGATATAGTTGCGAGATGTATGCAGATATAAAGCTTAGAGTGAGGCGCGCCGGAGTCACTTCCCCCCCCCCTCCCTTGCCCACCTGCTGGGGGGAACCTCTTGGCAACCGGGCTTAATCAGCTCAGGTCACCCCCAGGAACACCTATTCCAAGCGGTTTGCTTTGTCTCCAAAATGCAAGGTCCCCTTAGAAAACGGGACCTTAGATCTCCTGCTATTTAGCTTGTTTTGTTTACTGATTTCATTATTTAGTGCTTGGTTGTGGTTTATTGTTTACTTTGTTTATTAATTTGATTGCTCTTGAGTGTGTTTTATCTATATGAAGAAATATCTGCGTAGAACAAAAAAAACACGAAATAGGTAGGTAATGTAGGTATCTAATAATAATTTAGATAATTCGAATAAATCTTTATCTACCAAAATCTGCACAAAAAATGCATTGTATAATAAACCGACAAAACATTAATATTACTTACACGGCTAGGTATAATAATATTTTCGCGGACTGTACGACCCTTGCTAAAGTCGCCCGCCCCAGAAACAAATATTGGTACATTACTGTACCCTTACCCTCAAACTGTAATAAAAAGCCAGGACGTCTTGTTTCGACCACGTTTCTGTTATTTACTTTACTGGTCCAAAAAAATCCTTATCCTACAACTTATAAAACAAAGTCCCCCGCCGCGTTTGTCTGTTTGTGTGTTTGTTTGTATATTTTCATGCGGTTTTCACTTATCAATAGAGTGATTCTTTAGGAATGTTCAGGTGTATAATTTATTAACCCGTGCGAAGCCGGGGTGGGTCGCTAGTTAGTTATAAACCAGAATAAACTTTACTAAAGAACTCAGGACCGGGACAAGTGGCGTACTAGAAGAGAGGCCTATGCTCAGCAGTGGGCGATAAAGGGCTGATATGATGATGATGATGATGAAAGAACTCTAAATAATGATCGTGATGTGTTGACCGTCGTAAAAGTACAGAGTCATTTGCATGCTCTTTTTATAAGTTTTTATTTAAATTGTTACTGTATTTAAAAAAAATTACACTATTTAGAAATAGAAATAGAAATAGAAAATATTTATTTGGCGTAAAAAAAAACATACATTAGGTAAGTACAGCATAAAGTTAACAATACAGTAAACATACACCAAATAGGATGCCGCTCAGCATAAACAGTGTCTGTAAGACACTGCGCTGGTTTTCAGGGCACCCAAAATTAAAAACTAAAACTTAAAACTAATAAACAGAAACAGAACACGTGTATCACAGAAAGAAAGAGAGAGAGAGAGAGATCACAAATATTTCTGTCTTTCTTATGTCTACTTATAGTTTCAACTATAACGCCATCTACTCGACAGTAGGCAAAAGGTTATGGCGCCATCGCTCGAAAAGATTGCATATCTACTTTCGAGTAGATGGCGTTAATTTCAATATTTAACAAATTAACACATATCAGTGAAAGAATAAGGTTCAAAGTCAAATGGCGTTCTAACAGTTTTAATCTTCTCTCGAAAGATGGCAGTGAATTTATTGTGGCTACATTTAC
Source organism: Cydia splendana (assembly GCF_910591565.1). Taxonomy (NCBI): domain Eukaryota; kingdom Metazoa; phylum Arthropoda; class Insecta; order Lepidoptera; family Tortricidae; genus Cydia; species Cydia splendana. Next base: position 8,778,720 of record NC_085973.1, on the reverse strand, counting down.
TTTGACAATCCGCCTCTATTTCTAATTATCTTTGGTTAAGAGGGCCTTTCTTTTGAAGCTTGTTGTTAGTATGTATTTATGTAAGACAAACGGACACCATTACAAATGTTATGACGTGCAAGGGTTGTTTAGAACTGGGTCAACAAAGGGCCTGAAGTTCCTAACAAGGACAATCTTCTGATTGGATGTTTTAGGTAACGCTGAGTAAAAACAATGTTTTTATTCATAAGTTTATTATTCATCCTCGATGGAAAATGTACACTGATTAGTTGACCTATTTTCTAACTACCTACTTACATCTATTGTCAGTAGCGTTTATAAGAGAAAATAACTATTTTTCAACTCCAATTTACTATCTTGATCATCTGTGAACAAATGCATGTTGTTGGCATTCGAATTTATCTACTCTCAAATAAAACCATTGAAATAGTGAAACATAATGTTTGTAATAATTATGTAAAGAATTACCAAGTAATTTTAACAATTCCATTGTTCAGCCAAATCGCTGATTCAAGAAAACGTAACAATTTGTTAATTCAATCCAACAATCGTAACAATGGATGGGTACAGTAGATACGATGGGTACGGGAGCGTTCCTTTGAATTTGCCCAGTAGCTAACTAAATACGCAAATAAGGTTGGCTATTTAATCGTTACGAAAAGCTTTGGATATCTGAGCCTAATGTATGCGAGCCGGATGTATCCTTCGAGATGCGTTTGGGTTTCAAGTGGGCTTGCGAAAGTTTTCAACCCTTTGACGAGCAAGTTACTTGAATTCTATATTTGCACGTTAATGTTAGCTGCAAAAACATTCGGTTTTTCTTACTTACTTCTTATGTGTGGCGTGGAAAAAGGTAAGTTTATTAGTTCTTAGCGAAAAAAACATTTATTTAAGTACCTACGTACATCCTTTTATGTTAAGAGTTAGTATCAGAAATATATAAGTCCAAACAGATCCAGAATAATTAAAAAAGTTGTATAAAACGCATAGTTAAAACGGTTTACTCAGTTTCCCGGTAGATGTCGCTTTTTATGTCTACAACTAGCGAACGGTTGTCTATCGCGGATTTTATAATATTTTTAATTTATATTTTTAAGTTATAAGATTCCTTCACACAGGTGCGTTTTCCGGGCGGGGCGTGAGCATTTTATATGTAAAACGCCTTCTACATAACCAGGCGTGGCTGCCTCCGCGATTTCGTCGCGTCGCAACAAGTAGCTACAAGTACATCCATTCCACACCAGTTTTGGTGGCTATTAGCCATAGGCCACGCGTGGCGCTGGCGCCATCTAGCGGTCATATCTGGCCTAATCGTAACAGACGCGTTTTGTTAGAGAGTGAATCTTTTGTATCTAGTACTATTATTTATTCTGTGACATAACATACACTGGTGTTTATAATAAAATTAAACGAGGTGTTTGATTTAAGCTTTCCCTTTCGAGACAGTTAAAAATTGTACAAAAGTATAGTAGACTTTTAAGCAAAATGTAGGTAACACTTTAAGATAGCTACGTCGATAAAAGTTTAATATACCTACTACATTTCATTACAAATTTTGTAATAATGGGCTTGCATATTCCTGTATAGATATTTGAGTTACCAATTTATTCTTAGTCTTTACAAAATAATATATTGCATTAATATTCCATACGCGGCAGTAACTTGCCCAAACCATTTAGCTCACCCGTTCAAACGCAGCACAAACCGGCCGACCCTTTGCGGGCAGTTCTCCCTAGCTGTGGGCAGTACACCCTCTAAACAACCTTTTGTACTTTAGAGCGACGTAACTCAATCCACAACAACATCTAAATTCAACCCTATAGTGTACTATGTTAGGTTCATTTCTGTGTGATCATAAAGTTATTGGGCAGTAGGGACTAAGTGGCAGGGGGCGGTCGAATCGACCCGTGGCTACTGTACGATTGCGTAGTTTTGATTTCCATTCTGTTTGTTAGCTAAGGAATATTAAACTTACCTTTTTGCTTCGGCAAATATTGACGGCGAGCAAAGTTGGAGTATGATTGGGAAAAGTTTGTTGATTTGCATTTCAGATTTACTGGTAGAGACCTATTGTTGGGGTAAATCTGTATTAGTAAATTTGGACATATGACGAGTGATCTAAGAACAACATAATTACATAATACATTATTCCACCAGTGTCGCCTTCTATGGTTACCCTTTTAATGTTGTTGAAAATGCCATGAAACAGATTTTTGGTACTTACTTACCATTATATTTCAATTCATTATTATCAGCGTGTTTAATACTGCCAGAACGTTAATCAATTGCATAAAACTTTAGCTAATATGATATATTATAAAGTACCTAGTTCTGTAAATACAAGATAAATCATTATAGTACCTATTTTCATAACAATTATTATTTAAACCTCCTAATTTAAATGATTAAATTCTTGATTATATGTATGAAATATATTGTGTGTACTACCTATCTAATCTCTTTCAATTTTTATTACTTAGGAATAATACGTACGAAAGTTTCAAGGGATACACGGTTTTATATGAACATTATTAATTAATCATAAGCAAAGCATACAAATCCTGTCATGTAAAAAGAATAACACTACCGCTAATTATAATTCAATTTCATATTCGCGTAAAACTATGTATGAAGGTGAAAATCTATATTTAACAGGGACCGTTACCGGTATAACTAATATAAATCAAAATATCTCATATCATTCACAATATTTCTTTGATATTATAGAATATATGTTTAGGTAAGGATAATGGTTGATTAAATTAGTTAAATTAAATGCATAAATATAAGTAGGTACCTACATAAACAACCGCGATACCGAAATTGAATACCGGTTTTTTTTATGAAAAATATACCGGTATTCGGTCCCTGATATTTAACGAAGTATTTCCTGCACACTTCCTGCATAACCCTCAAACCGCTGTCAATGCAAAACGTGACCATTTGTATCGACACGCTGGAAATTGCTTCGTTTTTTCTGCCCTGACAGTGACACTGTTTACATAGGTAGCCCCGACTCGAAGAAATATCCCCGCGTGTGTTACTCGCCTAACTTTGGGGTACGGGCAAGTTGGGAACTTGTAGCGTTTTAACGAGGCATAAGTTATTGATCCTAAATAACTATAATTATAACCTTATGTTTTATCTTTCCGTAAATGTATTTCTGTTTATATCGGAGTGCTATTTTATAGAATAAGTATATCAGAAAGACAAAGTGAGAAAAACCGGTAGGTGCGAGTTGGATTGCTAGGTTGTGCTAGCAAAGAGGACACAATCTTGCGATCCGCACCGGAGCGCAAAATTGTAATACAAAAATAGCAAATAAAGCCATAAAAGCCCGAGAGCTCTAAAATACGATAAAGTTTTCAATAAGTTACGAAATATTATATTATTGTTAAGATTTTTGAAGTCGGAGAGGAAAAAAATACAAAAACCTATCGTATAGATATATCATCATGAATAATTTTCTTTCTCATAAATCTATTTCTACATGATGTCTTTGACTAAAATGTTACAACACACGGATGATCTGACGAACGGAAGATCTACACAAAAAGATCAAAAATAGGTCCCTAGTTACCTATCGTAAAACTTGAATTTTTATTTTATTTACATACCTTCTTAGTACATTTCTACTACCCATTTCTGTCTCTCATAAGAAAACACTGCGTCAGCGTTTCATTAACCTTAATATGTCTTTGTTGCAGGAACTCAAAACTACAAAAGAAAATACAAATGAAAAAAACGTCAAGAGTTAACAGATGACGCAAGAAACGTGCCACGGCAACATTATAAGTACAAATCTCCAGACCGGAACATAAACATGAAATCATTCTCGGTCACGCTTCCGCTGCCGCTTATGACTGAACTACCGGCAATGTCGGACCTCGAGCCGTGACAGCGTAAAGCGGGTCCGGCCGCTTACCCCGCTCAGCCACAAATAGGTACATTTCCTCCAGAAAACCCCGCTCAAACAACTTTACAATTATTTTTACAAAACTTTTCACTTCACTCTAAAAGGAAAGTAACGTTTCCGGGAAACTTTTGTAGCTATTACGATTCTATCAGCTACGTACGGTACAACTTATTGGAATAATATCGTATAAGAATATTTCTTGTTTAAACAGTTCACGTTGTTCACTAACAGCATCTGATTATGCAAAAAATCTAATAAGAATGGTGAGCGTTGAAACAGCGCCATCTCGTGACGAGTAGCACTTTCTAAGTTTTCACCCCGCCAACTTCTGTTGGCGCTTGCTGCCACAGAGGGCGCTAGTAAGCTAATTATTTAGAGATGATAAAATTCGACGTTTATGATTTATTACAACACTAAGCAGATGCATTTTATTTAGATTAGATTCAGTTATTTGGCAATTAGAAAAACAATGCAAGCTTAGAGAATATAGTTGCGGTAGTTATTGGTATTTTTTTTATTTAGTTTTAAATTACGTAGAAGTAGGAAATAATCGAAAAAAACCGCTGACTTTTATAAAGAGAGCTATCATCTTGTTTATAAACACAGATACTTTCCGACTTTTAAATATTGCGAGAGCTTTGAAAGCTTTATCTTAAAGTTTGCCAAGTGAAAGTTAGCGGGACGGGGAGTGAAAAATGCAAGCAACTTTACAGAAAGTGAGAGCGGACTTCTTGGATGAACTTCTACTTACGACATCTAGGGATTTGGAGTTCATTGTAACTGCAAGATATTTTTATTTGCATTGCGGGTACGGTGCAGCCAACTTTAAAAATTACACGGCATTACAATCATAAATATCAGACCAGCTCTAACGGCTCTATTAAAAAAGTTGTGTCAGACATTTGAGCAATTAATCGTGTTTGATATTTATGATGGGAGTAAATAAATTAAAAATAGCTAAGAGGCTGTCCATAAATTACGTCATCGTTTTTAGACGATTTTTGACCCCCCCCCCCCCCCTAAAATCATCCAAAAATCATGACCCCGTTTCCTTCTACGTCATGCTACCATCATCCGATGTCCAGAACCCCCCCTCCCCTAATTTGAAATGACGTAATTTATGAATAGCCCTTAATTACAATTCTACAGCTTGAAGTAACCAAAGAATTTAGTACAAAGCGCATTTCGAATAGCATATCGTATTAACCAAGCAAAAATCATAAAAATATTTTAATATGCGAAATATGTAACATGATTTTCCGTTTATTTCATTTAAATATCTTTACACCAATAAGAAATAAGAAACTTATTGGACATTGTGTGTAGGGCCAAGATATTCTAGTCAAACTAAAGCACTACATAGTAGTCAAATGAAAGCACTTTTTGCTGTTACGGCAATGTGCGAAGCTAAAATTAAGGTTAGGTTTAGTGAAATATAAAAATTATGATTACATAATGCTTTAAGTTGTTCGTATAGAACAAATTAATACTATAATAAAATAATAAATTACTAAGCCAATTAGTTTGTTTTTATGTCTGGGATGATATACTATGGGAGAATATGTAAGTAAGTAAGAAAAATCTTTATTGGCGTTACACTATTGCAACTATGGCAAATTAATTGTGCCTTTGTTAACTAAGAGGATATAACCAACCGGAGTAGCCATTAACAGGCATTTCCCTCTGTCGAAAATAGGCGGCCAATGGTCATACACATTGTATGGACTGACGTTTATCTGACATGGCTATTTTTACGTTACCTTTACATTTCACGTGCCCCACCCCCGCAAAAATCGGCAGACTGTTTTGTACAGTCAACTGTAAAAATATGGGTGTACAAATCATCTCAAAAATATGTCCCATAACTCAGTGAATTAAGAACTATGGGACATATTTTTAAGTATTTTTACAGTTGATTGTACCTAAAATTACAGACAAGGCGTCTCCGTTTGGTTATATCCTCTAAGTTTGTTAATTACACTATGTATACTCGTTATTATATTTGACTAATAAAATACAGATGCCACTTTTAATCAGTAAACTCGAAAAAGTTTTTGTGTTGTATTTACGTACATATTTATTTACTGACTATCAAATAAGCTTGTAAATAGAATTCCTGTAAGCCTGGCCGAGCCAGCCTAGACTTATTTCCGGGCCTTATCCGTTTAGCTGCAGTTAAAATGGGCGGGCGGCGCGGCGGGCCATATCCGGCCGGTGGCGCGCAGATTGATCACGATTGATGTGTGTACGTACAGATGATGTTCGTCAATATAGGCGTGATGTATGTGCTCTTGGGATATGTCTTCATAAGTAAGAAGCGTGCATCGGCAAGATCTTCCAAGCAGTGCGATAATTAGATCGACAGGTAGCTCTAAAATTCGTTTTTTTTAGCATTAGAAAGAACTTGAAAGAAGGTAAGCGATCTTGACATGTCTTTTAATTGAAAAATGCTTTTTAAAAATCAGTAACTATTACTTATGAAAGCAGAAGAATATAAATTATCGTATTAGATTCATAATTGTTACATATTTGCCTTAACTTATTTTTAAAATGTGTTTTTCAATTAAAAGACACATCAAGATTGTTTACCTTATTTCTAATGCTAAAAAAACGAACTATAGTTACCAAAAGAAAGTGATGGTCCTTTTGGTAACTGAAAATACCTATCGTAAGAACTATTTTGTGTATTTTTTTCAAAATTGTAGACCTAGTAGTTTCGGAGATAAAGGGGGGGGGGGGGAATTGTCATTTTTTTGCTATTTTCTGAAATAACTTTGAACCTATGTATTTTAAAATTATAAAAAAATATGTCCAACTTTGGGTCACAAATTTACATATGTGTACCAAATTACAACTTAATTGGTCCAGTAGTTTCCGAGAAAATAGCCTGTGACAGACTATAAGGGTTCCGTTTTTTCCTTTTGAGGTACGGAACCTGTAAAAGCACTAACCCTAATGCTTCAAGGAAATAATTTAATGAAATGTTGGCCATAAATATTAATGATCGTCTAGTTCAAAATGTAGGACCCTCTACGTTGTGATAAAATATTTTTATGAAATCGACGTATAATTAAAATTGAAATAAATTAATTTTAATTTCCTAATAAATAAAACGAATGAAGCACAACTAATCAAAAAATGAAACAACCGTTAAATAAAATAAAATGTCGCAATAGACATCCGTTTATAAAAAATATAATCGCAAATACGAAATAATAATTATAAATATTCGCATAAAACAAATGCTTATACTGACACAAAATAAACCGTCAGTATTAACCGTCCGTATTTGAAAGATCATCCGTATTTCAATAAATTTGTACGTAAACAAACAAAACGAAGTAACGTAAAAAATTAAATTACCCGTAAGCTCAAAAGAAATAAGAGAATAAAATCTAACTACATAAATGAACATGCAACTCACCGAAAACAGCATGGCTAAGGAATATAATTAATTAGGTAGTTGACTTAATTACCTGACTTTACATGTAGATTTACAATGTTGTAATTTAATAACTAGTAACATACTTCTAACTTAAATATAAGCTCGTCACACAGCAAAGCGACAACGATCTGAAATAAAAGCCCGACTTCAAAGGGACCTTGTGAAACAGACTATAGGTCTAGAATGGGGAACCTAAGTTATTACTTTGTTTTTGAATGTCCAGGGGCTCCCTGCCATCCTACACCCCTGCCTCGCGTGACGTTGAGAATGGAACATGCCCGTCTACGCGTCCTTCAAAACCGTCAGGACACAAACCTAGCTAAACCAAATAACAACCAAACCATCACACCTACTCATACTTCTTCATTCTTCGCTTTCCTGACGTTCTTAAAATATATTTACGCACAATGCAATTTTAAATTACGCTAAGCAATCTACGCGCTGCGGTATTTACGCTTCCCTAACTCGACATGCAGCTCGCGTACTTGTGACGAAGCTAGTGAGTGTGTTGATCTGTACAAGGTGCTCTGAATATCATTTATACTCTACAACATTCACTGTACTGCGGATCCCTTAAATTGGCCTGCATTGTCACTCTACTTCCACTAATCGACGCAGATGCCGAAGGTCCGTATAATCGAGTGATTACATCCCAGAACCCACAGAGCGATATGTTGCAGAAAATATAAACAACTCAGGCCTTGGTTGTGTACCTAATGTGTAGTGTAGAGGCTTCGGACTTCTGAAGCACTGACACGTCAGATACTTCAGGCCAAAGCCAGTTTCGGCGTCCAGCCGGCAGGAGCTACTCTCAGCCACCGACCTTATTCCGAGTGTACCTAAATGTGTGTATGCAAATAGACTAAACGTGTGGTGTGTCAGCTGTGTATGTGTAAGTGTAGTGTGGTGTGTTTCGAGTGTGTGTACATGTTTTCTGTGTGTGTGAGGCACAAAATACATGGTGTGTGTTAAATAGTTTTTTATTGTGGTTCACTATCTCGTCACAAATAATAGGATCAAAGAAGCAATTAAATGCGTGACACTACAATTTCGTCATTCTGTCGGAGAGAGCCAAATTATGGATTGTATTGTATGGTATATGGTGTTAAATTAAGCTCTTCCTTCAAAACAACTACACTGCAATGTCAACATTCAATTCGTACAAGCAGATCAAGATAAAAGTGATTTTATGAGTGTTTTATCCGCTTTCATACCAAATGTAATAAATACTATCTAAATAAAGAGATACGAATGTAGCCAGAAGGGCTCCCTATAATCTTCTTCTCGTTCGCTCGCTCGCTCAGCTCAGGAACATTGCAGAAGAGATCTATTATGTCCTACGTACAAATCGTCCTCTGCATGACGACTTCCCTAACCCTTTGAAACACGCTGAACTCAGCTAAAAAATACAACGAACACCCGACGTGACGACCTAAGGGGATAAAAGGATTAAATTACTCTTAATAACTAAATTATAGATAAATATAAACACTTCCTGACTTCACTGACTCTATTAGACAATAAATACACTTTATAAAAGAAATAGAGTTTTAACACTTAAAATCTTTACACAGAGTTTATTGTCATTATAAACCACTTTTACTAGAACTACACTTTCAAAGCTAAATCTAATCTACATATGCAGATTTTATCTTACAAATATTTAATTACTGAACACACAAATTAATTGATTTCTGGCTAAATGTCACGACGCGTATTCAGCCAGTCCTTTCGAGCTTCAAATCCCGACTGCCCTCCTAGAGGTCTATTTTTTAAAACAATAATATTCACACGAAATAATTCACTATACAGAAAGACGTTATGTACGTACAATTTGTATTAACATACGTCATTTATGAATTCGATAAGTAAAAGTTTTTAACTAGACGACGTATGTGTCACCTTATTATAATTAACCTATGCCCTTTTCATACGCATTTGCAACAGAACTCTTTGTTTTAGTTAACGTACTTATGATAAGAATCAAATATCCTAAGAGCGGCGCCGAAAAAGGGCAACATGAAACCAAACCTATGATTTTGTGTTTATATTAGGTCGATTTCAAAGAACTTGCGACGTGTGAATATATTTTTAGAGATCCGCATTAAAATACTAGCTCTTTTAAGAAACCTATCCTAACCCTGTAACACTGATGTTACAGAGCGCCCTCAGATAGACGATGCAATTTTGGAATCGGAGAGTTTAAAATTGTGAGGATATCTAAATAGGAATTTTGAGCAAGAATCATACAACAATTATTAATCGGTACCGAATCTGAATGTAACAGTAATCTATTTTACGCCCTCAATTTCTTTAGACCGATGTCAAAACGAAAATCATCACTATTAATAAACAATATAAACACTCTTTAATTTGCACTAGAATCGAACATACGCCCTCACGTTCCAAAGAATATTGGTTATTAATTATTATAAATTATTTTTTAGTTACATAATGAACGATTTTATAACTATTTGCAAATATTTTAGAAAACGATAACTCAGATTCGTTCTCAAGTAATTAAATTAATATAATTAATTTAATTTTTAATGACTTGAATCCTGGTCACGGCACCACTGTAAAAGCACTAACCCTAATGCTTCAAGGAAATAATTTAATGAAATGTTGGCCATAAATATTAATGATCGTCTAGTTCAAAATGTAGGACCCTCTACGTTGTGATAAAATATTTTTATGAAATCGACGTATAATTAAAATTGAAATAAATTAATTTTAATTTCCTAATAAATAAAACGAATGAAGCACAACTAATCAAAAAATGAAACAACCGTTAAATAAAATAAAATGTCGCAATAGACATCCGTTTATAAAAAATATAATCGCAAATACGAAATAATAATTATAAATATTCGCATAAAACAAATGCTTATACTGACACAAAATAAACCGTCAGTATTAACCGTCCGTATTTGAAAGATCATCCGTATTTCAATAAATTTGTACGTAAACAAACAAAACGAAGTAACGTAAAAAATTAAATTACCCGTAAGCTCAAAAGAAATAAGAGAATAAAATCTAACTACATAAATGAACATGCAACTCACCGAAAACAGCATGGCTAAGGAATATAATTAATTAGGTAGTTGACTTAATTACCTGACTTTACATGTAGATTTACAATGTTGTAATTTAATAACTAGTAACATACTTCTAACTTAAATATAAGCTCGTCACACAGCAAAGCGACAACGATCTGAAATAAAAGCCCGACTTCAAAGGGACCTTGTGAAACAGACTATAGGTCTAGAATGGGGAACCTAAGTTATTACTTTGTTTTTGAATGTCCAGGGGCTCCCTGCCATCCTACACCCCTGCCTCGCGTGACGTTGAGAATGGAACATGCCCGTCTACGCGTCCTTCAAAACCGTCAGGACACAAACCTAGCTAAACCAAATAACAACCAAACCATCACACCTACTCATACTTCTTCATTCTTCGCTTTCCTGACGTTCTTAAAATATATTTACGCACAATGCAATTTTAAATTACGCTAAGCAATCTACGCGCTGCGGTATTTACGCTTCCCTAACTCGACATGCAGCTCGCGTACTTGTGACGAAGCTAGTGAGTGTGTTGATCTGTACAAGGTGCTCTGAATATCATTTATACTCTACAACATTCACTGTACTGCGGATCCCTTAAATTGGCCTGCATTGTCACTCTACTTCCACTAATCGACGCAGATGCCGAAGGTCCGTATAATCGAGTGATTACATCCCAGAACCCACAGAGCGATATGTTGCAGAAAATATAAACAACTCAGGCCTTGGTTGTGTACCTAATGTGTAGTGTAGAGGCTTCGGACTTCTGAAGCACTGACACGTCAGATACTTCAGGCCAAAGCCAGTTTCGGCGTCCAGCCGGCAGGAGCTACTCTCAGCCACCGACCTTATTCCGAGTGTACCTAAATGTGTGTATGCAAATAGACTAAACGTGTGGTGTGTCAGCTGTGTATGTGTAAGTGTAGTGTGGTGTGTTTCGAGTGTGTGTACATGTTTTCTGTGTGTGTGAGGCACAAAATACATGGTGTGTGTTAAATAGTTTTTTATTGTGGTTCACTATCTCGTCACAAATAATAGGATCAAAGAAGCAATTAAATGCGTGACACTACAATTTCGTCATTCTGTCGGAGAGAGCCAAATTATGGATTGTATTGTATGGTATATGGTGTTAAATTAAGCTCTTCCTTCAAAACAACTACACTGCAATGTCAACATTCAATTCGTACAAGCAGATCAAGATAAAAGTGATTTTATGAGTGTTTTATCCGCTTTCATACCAAATGTAATAAATACTATCTAAATAAAGAGATACGAATGTAGCCAGAAGGGCTCCCTATAATCTTCTTCTCGTTCGCTCGCTCGCTCAGCTCAGGAACATTGCAGAAGAGATCTATTATGTCCTACGTACAAATCGTCCTCTGCATGACGACTTCCCTAACCCTTTGAAACACGCTGAACTCAGCTAAAAAATACAACGAACACCCGACGTGACGACCTAAGGGGATAAAAGGATTAAATTACTCTTAATAACTAAATTATAGATAAATATAAACACTTCCTGACTTCACTGACTCTATTAGACAATAAATACACTTTATAAAAGAAATAGAGTTTTAACACTTAAAATCTTTACACAGAGTTTATTGTCATTATAAACCACTTTTACTAGAACTACACTTTCAAAGCTAAATCTAATCTACATATGCAGATTTTATCTTACAAATATTTAATTACTGAACACACAAATTAATTGATTTCTGGCTAAATGTCACGACGCGTATTCAGCCAGTCCTTTCGAGCTTCAAATCCCGACTGCCCTCCTAGAGGTCTATTTTTTAAAACAATAATATTCACACGAAATAATTCACTATACAGAAAGACGTTATGTACGTACAATTTGTATTAACATACGTCATTTATGAATTCGATAAGTAAAAGTTTTTAACTAGACGACGTATGTGTCACCTTATTATAATTAACCTATGCCCTTTTCATACGCATTTGCAACAGAACTCTTTGTTTTAGTTAACGTACTTATGATAAGAATCAAATATCCTAAGAGCGGCGCCGAAAAAGGGCAACATGAAACCAAACCTATGATTTTGTGTTTATATTAGGTCGATTTCAAAGAACTTGCGACGTGTGAATATATTTTTAGAGATCCGCATTAAAATACTAGCTCTTTTAAGAAACCTATCCTAACCCTGTAACACTGATGTTACAAACCCTAACAATTTCTTCTGTCATGTAATTTCTTATGTCATTTCGGTACTAGTGTAACACTACCTACTTGCCAGCAACAGTTGCTGGCATCAGAGATTTCACAGATGAATTGATATATTTTGGGTTTACAGGAAACATATTTACACGGAGCGGTGGTGGCCGAGTGGATATGACGTCCGACTTTCAATCCGGAGGTCGCGGGTTCAAATCCTGGCTCGTAACAATGAGTTTTTCGGAACTTATGTACGAAATATCATTTGATGTTTACCACTAGCTTTTCGGTGAAGGAAAACATCGTGAGGAAACTCTGCGAAGAAATTCAAAGGTGTATGTGAAGTCCCCAATCCGCATTGGGCTAGCGTGGGGACTATAGCCCAAGCCCTCTCGCGCATGAGAGGAGGCCTGTGCCCAGCAGTGGGACGTATATAGGCTGAAATGATGATGATGATATTTACATGCGTATTTTATTGGACGAAAAAAAATGCCTATATTACAGTTCTGCGGTTATAATTACAGTTTTAAACTTCCTACTCGCTAGTGCCTATCTATGTAGTTCCTGACGGCAAATAGTTAACGACTGATATGACTACTACCTTATAAAACAAAGTTTCCTGCCGCGTCTGTCTGTTTGTACTATCGCCCACACTGTTAACTGTACATCGGTGGACCTTATGCATTTTGTAATAAGGTCCACTGATGTATAGCCAGGAGTGTTGATGTGTGTATGTTCGCGATAAACTCAAAAACTACTGAACGGATTTTCATGCGGTTTTCACCTATCGATAGAGTGATTCTTGAGGAAAGTTTAGGTATATAATTTACTAACCCGTGCGAAGCCGGGGCGGGACGCTAGTGTAATATAGAAAGCTATCAACTGTACCGTATTTCACACACACAAATAACAATTAACTTCCAAATTCATTTTCAGCATCCCCTCAAATAAATGAAAGAAAAACTCAATTAACAATTTATAATAATGTCGAATAGGTGCTGAAATGTCGTTAGATATTCGTCGGCCGGTAATGCGAATATACGCCTTCTTTAACTCTCTTACCGACCCGTTATTTATTTGTAGGGTTCGTTTCTTCGTTTGCTTGAGTGAATTATCAGTGGTAAATTACTTTGGTGTTATATTGTTATATATTTTAGGGGGTAACATACATCTCAAATCGGCGCAGAAACAGCCTAAATAATTGAATTTAAACGGTTGCAAGTCATACTAACATAAATAGTGAATGGTTTAGTTTAATCTGTCAATCATAAAAAATTACAAAAGAAAACCATATTAGTTGCTATTAGCAAAGAGAATAGATAAGTAGGTATAGAAGGGTCCTGTCATCGTAAATTTGGTAGTCACAGTAAATTTACTGCCATCTATCGACATACGACTAAAACTCAAAATGAAAACGTATAAAATTATCAAAAAAAAATTATATATATGTATAAATGATTTCATTATTTTTATATCATTTTGATCCATGTTCATTCACTGATATCTATGTGTTAAAATTGTTAAATATGAAACGGTGTCGTCACGCCATCTAGCCGAGCATAGGCTAAAGGTGTGTGTGCCATCTATCCGAGAATGACTTTTTCTTGATTTCCAAGGCACGTTTTTTCCTTAGGCTTTATTCATCTTAAGTATACGAAGTTACATAATATGTCTTTGCTATTAGGGAGGTTTGTTAAAAATAGCATTGTTATTGCTTATTAAATTGTTATGTTATGAAACTTTACATTAGGTCTATTTATTACGTTTATTTCCAAAGCATCACGTGATCACCTGTCATGTCATAGAAAAGTAAGCCCGGAAGCTCCGGCCCGGACACGGCCCGGTCTAACGCAGTAGCGTGCCTAGGTTTCGCAGTAAGGCAAGCCGAAAGATATGTTTTCGTAATAAATGTCCAATCTCACTCTTTGGACTCAAATGAATTTGCTAGCATATCGCGGCGAGCTATCATAGCGCACAGGGCATACTAGGTACTACTATAACTACTAGATAGAATTTTACAAACATATCAGAGGGTCTACCGCGAACACTGAAGTTTGCAAATTGCATGCTTCTTTCTCTGTCACTCTAATTACGCCTTTATTGGAGTAAACCAACAATCCTTGTGTTTTGTAAACGGCCGTACAAAATTGTCTCTTAATGCGACTGACTTATCTGAGAATACACAAGTCGGGTGTTGGTTTTGGCGCGGACATGTATATCCGTTTTTCTACAAAGTTAGACGATTTTACCTTGCCTTCGTTGAGTAATACGTGGACGCATCTCATACCGTCACAAGGAACAACTTCATCAATTGTTAACACTTATAAACGTCACAACAAACTAACAAATCCACATTTACTACTTAATTCAAATTCATGTAAATAAATTGAGCTTTCGTTACTTTCGACTCGACTAAATAATAATACACTTGAAGTAAACGTGTGCCCGTGCGAACTTATATGCAGCTAACTTCACACCAAAAGTCAGGCCTCGCCTTATAAAATTGCTATACATACCAACAAATAGTTACATCGTTCTATGGCGGTTTGTAGGGTAAGAGCGCCTAGAGCGGGATGAAAAAGCAAGCCCGGTTGCAAGCCGACGAGTGCGAGCAGGATAGCTAGAACATCCTACGCCTGATTTCTTTCGCGCGGACGAGGCGCCACCACGGCAAAAATTTACAACACGCTGGCGCCGCGGTCCGCGCGCTTTGGCTTGAATTTAATAATACGGGTTCATTTGGCGCGCGGTTTAAAAATAATCTATATTGATTATTGATCTTATCACTACGTCATTTCGGTAAGGCAACTAAGGCAAGCCCGGCTTTCTGGCTTGTATGGAAGTACCGCCACTGGTCTAACGTGAGTCATCCTTTATTTTTATATTCCATATTTTTAAGCTATTCAGCACTTTTTAGGATATTATTGCTTTAAGTAGGTAAGGCAGTTAGTTTTTAACACGGTATACTTACATTACAAAACATTAAAGTAGGTAGGTACCTACATGAAACTAAATATTTTAGCATTGAGCTTATAATTTTACAGTTCTTAACAGCTTCAGTCGACAATGCATTGAACAAAGAGACCAAGAATTTAATGCCCTATTTATAAGCCATTGTAACAGAACGTTATCAATGAGATAACTTTTGAGTGCCATAATTAAAAGATGCAATAATATTATTGCGTCGCAATGCGACTTAAGCGCTAGCCGCCATAAGGTACCTTTTGCCGTGGAACGTCACATATCTTTACTATTTCATATCTAGTGAATCTCTAATTTCATTTCCCGAATCGCGCCGATAGGAGGTAGCATCCAAAGTATTCAAATAGTTTGGTACGCCATACAAATTATATGGTGTACCTACCGAACTATTTGAATACTTTGGATGCTACCTACTATATGACGCTGATTGTACCAGTGTTATTGGAGAATGTCAGGTATAACATTTAAGTAAAACTATTTAAGCGTATTATGATTGTTGTAATTTTTGGATATTTTTCAATGAATAAAATTTTATCTTATCTTATCTTATGTCAAATTTCAAGCTTTAGTTGATTTTCGGTAGCTTAAGGGTGCAATTTTCAGTCCTTACTAAAAATTGCTAAAAAAATATTGTCTTAAGTTTTTGTTTTTTCTTGTAAACTACATGAACATTTATCTTTATTATTTTATTGTATTTACCTACCAGTAATATGCTCGACATGTTTTAATGATTTTCGAGCAATAATGTTACCTAACCACGAGCTTTACGATAGCTACAATATTAATTTTATCAATATTGTTATAATATTTTATATGCTTACCTCAATTACATCTCTGAGTTAGCCGGTACTTTTTAGGGTTCCGTACCCAAAGGGTAAAACGGGACCCTATTACTAAGACTTCGCTGTCCGTCCGTCCGTCCGTCCGTCCGTCCGTCCGTCCGTCCGTCCGTCCGTCTGTCACCAGGCTGTATCTCACGAACTGTGATAGCTAGACAGTTGAAATTTTCACAGATGATGTATTTCTGTTGCCGCTATAACAACAAATACTAAAAACAGAATAAAATAAAGATTTAAATGGGGCTCCCATACAACAAACGTGATTTTTGACCAAAGTTAAGCAACGTCGGGAGTGGTCAGTATTTGGATGGGTGACCGTTTTTTTTTTTGCTTTTTTTTTGTTTTTTTTTTGCATTATGGTACGGAACCCTTCGTGCGCGAGTCCGACTCGCACTTGCCCGGTTTTATTGTTTTTATTTAAACTTAAGTTACACCAACTAATTTATCCCTAATAATATTGTAAATGCGCATGTAACTCTTTCTGTCTGTTATCTCTTCATAGCGGGCCGTAATTTCAGGTTTTAGGTTAGGTTTCGTTCATGTCGTCTCGGATATGGGTGAATATGGTATCGATGCATTCAGTGTAATGCCCTGAACACAAATATATGAGATGACAAGCGCGAAAGTGGTGGGGGTAGTTGCTGTGGCGTCATAAAGTCTGCAGTACAAACTTTTTTTAGTTTCTTTTAAACATACCATGTGGGGTACCAAATGAAAGGGCTTTGTAAGTAGATCACAAATATATAACATACTGTAACATTTTTAATACTTGGCCTAACAAATTATTAGAAAACGTTCAAAAATTTTACAATCCACTGTTGATCTTCAAGTGCTGTAAGTTGAAAATGTCTGAATGGATTAGTCTAAAATACATACCAAATGACTGTGAATATTCTATATATAATTGTTAAAAAATAATTAACCAGATATATCAAAAAATAAGAAAAGTGCATCAAGTTGAAAAAGTATAATTATCTGTTACATTAAACTGCAACTATTATTAAAACAAACAAAAATCCCGACTGTTTACATATATTTTTGAAATGGTCTTTTCACTAGCTTTCATTTGGTACCCATATTGCTATAGTAAGAAAAAAAACACAATACCCCCCTCCATTTTTTTATTTAGCCGGCGTCATTTTTGACATATGAGGTGTGGTTGAATTCGTCAGAATTGTGGTAGTGACAGGCGGATAGAGCTGTTACTGCGTCCTGCCGCATTTTTTTCTCGTCTCAATAAATTTTCTTTGTAGCGAGTAAGTAGTTGGTATCTCATTATTCCTGCTCTCTCGCGTGTAAGCGATCTGCTCACTTTCAAGTTATCTAGTAGTCTGCTGCGAAATTTCCTAAAGTAATGCAATATTACATTGTTAATATTTTACATATATTTTATATACTAAAACTGTCCTTGTTTTGAGCTTATGTACCTAATTAATACATTCACCACTGAGCTGTGCTCGTAGCGCTATGTCGTAGCCGATAACATGAGTTTCCCGGGATGTAGCGAAAATGCTTCGTAGAGGCAAAACGATAACGTGTGGTGATTAGCGCTGAATGGGTTAATCAATTTTTCATGAAGCAGTTACGTAAATTCAGATATTTAGCTTTCCTTTCAGTTAAAAATTCTTATGTAATTAGCATACCTGGGATAACTCGGGGCATATATACGAAAGTGATGTAGCAAAATATTTTTATCGACAAAAAATATATCGATGTTACTGTCAACATCTAAATGTTATTCGACATAAATAAATATTACTTATTTTCTCCTCATTTTTAAATAAAAAATAAACAAATTAAAACGTGTAGGTATTTATATGTTTATTTTAAAATAGTTTTATAATATATAATCATAATTTTTTCCATATTCGTCGGTATTAATGATTGCCGTCTAGATGAAAATATCCACTTTAAACTGCTAAACGTTCTTACTCTAAGATATGAATGGTACTGACAGTAAATTGTCATTTTCATTGAAATGACATCCGCATACTTTTATTATCTCAAGAGGCTCGATATTAGATATGACATCGAACCTTTTTATTGTAATCGAGAATGTTCAATAATTTAATTATATCGACATCTTCTTTATCGATATCAAATCCCTAGAACTTGCCCCGAGTTATCCCAGGTATGGTAATTAGTCGAAAATTTGATCCCTCTACCTACGTGCTTACAAAATGTAAACGTATATACGATTACATTTTTATGTGTATTGTTTTTCTTTGTCTCTTCTTTTACTTTGTAGTTTCACAGTGCCTTGGTTTTATACTGTAATGCTGTGTTACTTATTTGATCAATAAATAAATAAATTATGGTAGTATTTAATGTCACACGTTACATATTTACATTCTACGCTTCATTTACACAATCATGTGAATACTTTCAATATAATTATATTTTCACAAACTAAACTTGGAGCGATTACTAACTATTAGGTACCTATATGATAGAAGCATCGATAGGTAATCGATAGAGTTAATCCTGTCATTAAATTTTGCCCCCAGTATCCGATGTCTGTTCATAATTTTATCACTTCAGAAAAATTATAAAAACAATCGAATAGCGGATTATCTTAATCCTTTTATCTTGTCAAGTTCCTAAATTGTGAAATAAGTAAAAGGTACAGTATCTTACAATGCCCGAAAACATAGCGAGGGCGAAGTAGGCGTCACATACGAGTAAAAATAGAAATAATGTATATTACGCAATGCCACCCCGTGAGGGTCAGCACAATAGGCCCGAGGGAGAGGGAAGATCGTTAATGAACGGACATTAGGTGACGTCATTGTCTCATAACATGGCGGTGTTATTGACATGCTTGTTTGAGTGTGGAACAAAAGAATAAAGGAATACTTTGGACGAGAAGACACTGGACTGGTGTAGATTTTGATATCGTTCTTTGTGAGAGTCTTATTTTAATGACTTCTAGACTACTTCTGAGGACAAAGAAGGAATTTGGTAACACTTACCAAACATTTACCTAAAAACTTTTATCATCCTTGATAAAATGAGTGACAGAATGAGCGTCATAATCGCGGCAGTAACACGGCGGCGAACGTCACTCATTTTATCAAGGAAATTGTCAGATACAGCGGCGGCAACCGCAACGCCGCAACAGTAATGCAGCTGCAGTTGACTTACGAACGTCACTTTATCCCTCTAGTCCAAGTCATATCATAAAAAAAAAAAAATGTTTAAATTTGAACTTGAACATATTATGTCAATAGAGTTCAATGTTATAACTGTCATATATGGCTTCGTATGAACTAGAGGGTTAAAGCCAACAACGGTACGTAGGTAAAATCTTGAAAACTCACCTATATCAATTGCACAAATAAGTAAATAAGAATGGCTGTAGTAATACAGTAAAACAACAAGTTATAAACACATCAACACCGCTCTGTATATTTGTACAAAGTACATATTTGTACAATAAATGACCCGCGCGGATGATTAATGCGCGGAAGGGTTGATGTACATAATTTTATTTCCGTGATGAATGGCACCGCTATGATTCGTAATCGTTTAGGTCCGAGTTGAGATTATGTTTTGTTTAACAAGTTTATTTACTAAGAAATTTAATATTTAATAAAAATCGACGCTGATGAGATTTTATGGACAACTATTTTCGAAACTAGGCTCACTGCTAGAGTATACCTGCCTAATGTATGTATGACCGGTACCCTCGACTCCTGTTATAATATAAGTATAGGTTTAAAGATACATATGACGAACGTGAAAAAATATGATGAAAATTTCAAGTAGGTAAGCATGGACGAAAATAATATTACAACTCAAAATTCAAAAATTAGTTGGCTTATTTTCTTGTTGTTGATAAAATATAAAACATTATCAATCATGGGTTATTATTTGATAGAACAATACATGTTATAGTTATTAATACATTTGTAAAACTTGTTGGAACACCTATAGTAGCTAAATACTTCAATATGGCTTTAAAATAGTTTGATAGCGTACACCAATTAATGTAATAGTTTAGAGATAAGTGATATTTAATGTAAAAATATACGCCCGGTTTTAATATTATCGCAATCAAACTATTTCTTAATCCTCGCTACAAAAAATCTCTTACTTAGGTATTATGTTCAAGAAACTGTCACACCCACTTCGCATATAGTCCACACTACACAAGTTTGGATTAATTAACAAAAAGCCCGTCTCGTTCAGATTGCGGGGGCGAGAGGGGGAGAGATTAACGAGCGCCGCTGTCGCATGATTAATACGTACCCACGTGTGATTGCGGACTGAGATAACTGTTGTTTATTAAGCTGTGATTTTTTTTATTGCTTTTAGGAATTTTTTGGCAATATTGTAGAATTTATAGTCATTGTTCATGATTACCTGGTACTAATTTAAAAAGAAAATCCCCTTAGTTTTAATATTAGGCACTTACATTCAGAGGAAGGGCATTTTTAGCGAAGAGTAGTATTTGAAGTTGAATGTATGGTAGTTATTGGTAGCTATAATTACTAAAAGTAAAAATTCTTCCAGATTTTTTGTGCCTTTTTCCAAACTGACCTAAACTTCGGAAAGGTTTCCAAATTGACACCTAAGTTGACATAACTTCTTAAATTAGGTGATTTGAAAACTCGCAAATAACCACTAGGTACACCAGAAACACGTTATAATTTATTCTAATGAAACGACAGTCATGTACTTATATACTCGTAAAATGCCTAACTGAGGCATTTAAGAAACGAAAGTGTTGTTAAAAAATAAAGCGTTTCAAGAAAAAATATCTTTAATTACGATTTACCAAATTTTAAACTTATTCAAATGCACCTTAGACTTAAAAGTAATTATACTCCACGCAAATTGAAAACGCGAATGCAACTGCACCACGCGTTTATTCCTGACTAAAGCCACGATTGCATTCCGTACACCCCCCACCCCCCGCTGGAATTTCGGTGGTCTGCATTCTGCCTGGTCATCCTTCGAGTCATAATTCTGGGGCGACAGGAGCGCGCGTAATTGTTTTTTGGTCGAGTTCTTTGGAGTCTGGGTTTGGAAATGGGAAAGTTGAGGTATGTGAATACTGGTTGCTGTGTGATATTATATACTTATGGTACCTAAGTACTTACGTTGTTTGTCTCTCGACGTTAAGCAGTAGGCCTATTCATATTTTAAGTCTTTTGATGTACTTCAAAAGTTTCGTATTCGTAATTTTACCTCATTTGATTAGAATTTCGTGCCAAAATGAGTAAGTAGGTATGTTTAAATAATAAATTACATATGTCACCGCTAAACCCCGTTTTTGGTGAAAACCCGTTTCGCATATTTAAAACAAGTTTTCGAGTTTTTACGGTAACATCCATTATATTGTGTATTTGGGACATTTTGCGATTACGCGCTAATACAAGTCCAATAAGTCGTTATAAAATCTAATTAGGATATATTATAACATGATTTTTGCTTGCATAAAAGTCCTTCGTTCTGTTCCACCCGATATATGTTACATAGAAACAATTGACTATCTAACCATGAGAAAATTATTACTTCCTCAAGAACATGTTTAATGGTTTACCTACATGTATAGTGGAATATAACGTGGAAAACTAATATCGAAGTTACTACTGCGACTACATAAACTATAACAGCTAGTGTTCCATAACCATAGACCGTTCTCGGATGCAACATGGGTAAAATAAAGAATCTAATGCCTATCCGAGCGCTACCACTAGGCGCTAGGCATGAGCCCTAAAAAAATCCAAGCGTATTCGCTCGATGCTGCTCGCATCAGGCGGCCTAGCCAAGATGAGAATCGCTTGCGTTTCGCCATCAAATCGCTTTGTGTCTCTCTATCGCTCTTCCATATTAGTGTGACAGTGACAGTTGCGGTTCGTTCGCTACGGATCGATAGCGCTCGGCATGTTGTCTACGGGGCCAGCTTCGATAACTATGCATTTATGCAATATTTGTGAAAAAGTGGTATTAAAAGCGCATTTTCCAATTTACTTATTCGTCTTTTAATTACCCAAGCTGTCCGTGAAACTACGCCGCAATAAACGTACGTAAGGCCTGAAAAGTAGTGCTCTATGCGCGGAATTTTGATGCGTACAGTTCCGTCTGGTCATTGTCGTTTTCACAATTTCACTCCTCCGCGACTCTTCAATAGTATGGAGTAGGCTTTTGTTTTTGAATTGTAATGTAAGTTATAAGTAAACAGTTACTTAAGTAGTAGGGTAAGCTGGAGTAGGAGGACGCACTTAAGGTTCAAAGTCTTATAAATCAGTTCTTATTTTATTTCAGAGGGCATCAAATATTCTAATTAAATTATGAGTTACAACCAAATTCTTCTATAAATTCTCGAAAACGAACGAACAAAATCACAAAAGGAGATATGTGAACTCTTACACATACCATAGTTTACGAATTCGCATAGGAATAACACAAGAGGAATAGTGAAATTCACAAGTTTGACACAGATAAAGTTGCTAATATTTTTATAATTGGTGCACTTCTCGTGCCACCGAGGTTTGTGTTAAAGCACTGGATCGAATCCTTTTATTTTTTCACGTTAAATTACTTTTTCACATCTTTCTTCAGCTATACATTTTCATTTTGTTAATTTGCCGATGAATATCGCTACAAAGAGGTTTATATACAATATGTAAGCGCGAGGTCTACAGCTCACAGAGCCACTAGTATGTAGTTAATTTGGTTTATTATTTGTTCCAGATACTATGGATAGAATGGTGGTACGAAATCAGACAGTACCCTTATCTCGACAGAACAGACCTACCTGTATGAAACTAATAAAAAATGGAAATAAAGGTTCGTATGAATCAAATTTGTTTAATAATAAATTTCTTTGAATTGTTTTTGTACGAGTAGGTACATAACTCATGCGCGCGACTTCAAGGAATTTACAGCAATGAGGTTGGCGGCCGCGGGTATACGCCCGTGCGCCGCCTCCGGGCACCAACTTTGGGCGCGGCGCGGGGAGCATAGTTTAATTTTGACTCACACTTTCTTAAATTATTTAGCAGATACATTTTCAACTTTTTAACGCAAACTATATGCAAACTATTTTGAGAGATTCCGCCTCTATACCACACAACCAGAAATGCCCAGAATGTGGCTCTCACTTGATATTTTATGCGACTCGTTTTAAGGGGCTGTAACACGCTGCAAGAATAAATATCATGTGTAGTAATTACGTAAGTTTGCCTCTATTTCCATTTTCCTGGGTTTAATGTTGTAATTTTGACTATAAACTTACTTTTATTACTACACCATTTTAATTACAAACATTATGGATAATAGGGAATATTATGCGAAACTCTGTGTAGGAGGCGCCACTACCACTATTATCAGTCACAATAGTCTGGGGGTCTACCGCGAAACAAGAAAATCGAAATTTCGTTATCTAACCTCTCTATCACTCTTGCTTATTCGAGCGATAAAGAGGCAGATAACTAAATTTCGATTTTCGCGTTTCCCGGTAGACCCCTGTTAATAAGCCAGCTTGATGCATCAATGTCATATTTTATTGTAGGTATGTGAAAACTTGTCAAAAAACGGTTTAAGGCACAGTGTGTATAAGTTACTCTATGGTTTACTGGAGAAGCTAGTGCTGCACTCTGGCGGCAGAACATTATCAGACTTACGATAATTTGTTGTTAACTTGTTAGTTATTATTGTAGTTTTGATAGTGTGATCTCTATATATGGGTCTTGCTATTTTTTTTTAATGGTAAACATTTGACCACAATGATATTATTCGATAATAATATTATTACACATTCTGATGAATTGAATAAAATCGCAACTACAGCAAAAAAATAACTATCGTTACCTACCTCACTGGACTTATTATGTTACCTAAGTACTAAACTACACTAAACTTTTTCAAGTAATGCTGTAAATAGTAACACACACATCTTATTGAAGAAAACGTTTAGTTGAAGACTGAATATTGTAAATGCTTAACCTGACCTGAAAATAAAAGATAAATTACATTAATATTTAAAATGTTCATTAAAATATTAAGCAACATAATTGCCAGACCCCAAATGAAATTACTAAATTTACCACATATTCCTAAGATATATGGCCCAACATTTTTGACAAAGTACAACATAAAGGGGCCGACGTTTGGCCAGACCAAGCCAGACTAATTCCGCCGCACCGTACTAAATCACGGTACCTATTATGTGCTTATAGATGCCTCATCCGCACCCAAAACCCACTTCAGACAAATGTATAAATATTCTAAATATACGGAAATTTCCTAGTAGATACCGGCGCAACCATTACTGTGCTAACTGACATCTGACTACAACCAAAAAACACTCTAAAACCTAGTAACTTAAGGTTTAAATTGGTCTGAAGTGTATTGTAATATGGGCTATTTTGTCGTGGACATCAGAAGTCCTCACAATCCTTTCTGTTAAACTATTCTCTGTGAATAATTGCCGCATGGACCTGAAGGGTTAGAGCCCATATTAATGTTGTTCCTACCCGTGCGGTTAGGGTCTAGCTAGTTAGAGCGGGACGGGGCTAGTCTGGGCCGGACAATGGCATTGTCGCACAAGCACTTCACTGCGCTTATGTATTTTGAGAGTTGAAAAGAGATGGAAGTATATTTTTGCACATTATATGCTTTTCCTTTGAGCTTCTGGTCATTAAAGTCTGTCGTCGTCATATTTTTTCATGTAATTACATTCGTACACCTACCTATACTTACCTATAAAATGTTGTCAATCACTATTTAGCGATAAACCATCATATTTTATCTTTACGGGCGTGTGATTGTTGAATTTAAACCATTTAATGTTTTAAATGGATCAAATCTGCAAGAAAAATGAGTAGAACAATGTTTTTGTATTACATAAATATGTGGACCAATACGATGTTCATACCTTCCCATTTTCCGGTGAAAACTCCAAGATGCCTAAATACAAAAGCAATTTTTTGGCTTTTTTGAAATTTTCACATAAAACTGTCTAGATTACATTTTGTGTTTGAAATTATTAGAACCGTCTTGATAGTACATAGTTTTAAACGAGGTAATTTTCATTATGATTGAAAGAGGGAAAACCGAAAATTTTTGTAAGAAGTTATGCATTGCTGAGCGACAAAGTCAATTTAAGGTAAAGTCAATTTAATTTACAATTACAAGTTATACTTTTTTATTATTACGCCGAAAACGTAATACATATAACAAAATACAACGAACAAAAGATAATAAGTAATAACTTCACAGACGTAGACCAATTAATGTTCCTAGGAACAAAGCACAACGCGTCACGTCCGACAACTTACAACATTAAATATAGGACATAGGTTATTCAGATAATAATATTGTCTTTAAAACAAATTATTACTTTACCTATGCTCGCATAATGGAACGCTGTGCCAACAATACCAAGCTATCATTTGTGAAACTGGCGAATATTCAGAATGGGCCCAAATAAAGGATGACTCACGTTAGACCGGGCCGTGTCCGGGCCGGAGCTTTCGACGCATCGTTTTCTATGGAAAGCATCACGTCATCGCCTGTCATGTCATAGAAAAGTAAGCGTTGGTAGCTCCGGCCAGGACACGGCCCGGTTTAACGCGAGTCATACTTTATTATTTATAATAGCCTACAGATTCCTTAAAAGAATAATAAATAATGTATAGGCGAAAACAGCTTAGTTTACGACACCTATATATTTGTTTAAATAGGAGGAAAGTGTCCTGTTCCAAAAATCACTGTAATTTGTCAATCATTTTATACTCGTAAAATCTTCAGCAATACGTGGTAAAGTCTTTTGGGTTTTTATTTAATTGTCAATACATAAGTATATTTAATTGCCTCTGCAGGTATTACTACACGTTATAAAACAAAGTCCCCCGCCACGTCTCTCTGTTTGTGTGTTTGTATGTTCGCGATAAACTCAAAAACTACTGAACGGATTTTCAGGCGGTTTTCACCTATCAATAGTAATTCTTGAGAAAGGTTTAGGTGTTTAATTTGTTAACCCGTGCGAAGCCGGGGCGGGTCGCTAGTATATTATAAGTATATTTACGAGTAAGTTTATAGTAAGTAAAACAAAAAACACAAAAATTACCTACTTACATAAAATCCTAAATTGCATTTTTATTTCATTCATATGTATTCAGATACTCGTGCAATCACGTTTATGCACCCCTTTCACGAGATAAAACCGGTCTTAGACCAGCTTCCCGGTCCCCGTGATCTCTGGACCATAGTGTGACCTGTCAAAGGTCGACCTTTCAAGAGATCATATCATATAGGTAATGTGATGTAAGGTCGATCTGGTCAGTAGGGTCAGTTAGGGATGCTGTGACAACATTGATTGGGTAGGTTGAGGTCAATGGAATTTTTAGATTGAATAGAGCTGGGTGAAAGGGTAAACACCAAACATATAATAAACTTATTACAGTGCAGTTTGGTTAGTGGCGAAAATTTATAATTAAGTACTTATTTTGTCTTTCGGAATTTATGTCATATCTTAGAGGTTCCAAATGAATGGTTAAAATGCGCTTAAAATGCATAGTATACGCAGCAAAATGAACTGGCAAAAAAGCAACGCTTTATAACAAGAACGTCAATACGCTGCGTTAAGGCGACAGTAGCGTTGGGTAAAATTTCAGATTCTGTCAATTTACCCCATTTCACACACAAGCGCACTTCACGCACACTACCTCACTTTACTGGGACAGGTCAGTGACCCATCATGTTTTTTTTAAGATTGGACTTTTAGTTTAGTATTGACCAGCCTCCTTTGAGGGTAAAAGCGTTCCATTGAAAGATGAAAGAGAAACAATGCATTTAATCTTGCTTTCCTTGTCTGTTCATGTCACACGTGACGTACTTACCTATTTAATTAATTTGATTGTTGACTGTTTTACTACCTAATATTGCTTTGTCGAGATACGCGTTTTGTACAGTTAAAGCGAATAAAACAAGATGTCATTAAGTCAGATGTAAAATGTTATTTACTACTCTATACGGTTTTTCATAAGGTGCAAAATCCATTCAATAGGAATTTAAATAAATAAAGTTTCAACAGGGTGGCAATTCCATTTTGGCGGATAAAGCGAAACAGAATAGTTCTATCGAACCTGCTTACAAATTTTCACGAGAATCAGTTGAGAAATGTGATCTGCAAAGGAGAACATACAAAAGCATTTTTGCCCAAGCTGAAACGGAGACCTTTGCTAACGCTCGGCCAATGATGGTTTAGGTACACCTATAAAAAATGGTTGTCCCTGCTGTAATTTTAATATCTTTATATTTCAACGGTATAGTTTTGCCTTCAAAAATAATCGGTATCGCTAAACAATAGCGGTACCTTACTACTTATACGTTCACGAAATCGGTATCTGCATAACTTGATTGTTAGTAAACTAACCTGAAAAATAATCTCAAAATCACCGAAACATTTATGTACAGTCACCTGCAATAATATGTTACGTCATTAGCGCCAACTTTGCCTCCAGGGAAACTTTGCCCAAAACGACAATTTTAAACAAATTCGTTAATGTAGAAAAAAATATAATAGTTATGGCCACCCTGCTATTTTTAGTAGAAAATAGTTTATATTTCTGACAAAACTATATACCAAACTTGTGCATAACTTGACTTGGGAATTTAGAGTTTGAGCGAGTTGTCTAATATAGGGTATATTTCGGCGGGCAAAAAATTGATAAATAATGAATGCAAGTAGAAAAAATTGAGAACCCTTTGACAAATATTTCCGGGTTTGAGTTATAACACATGAAGCATAGATTATGTCTATTGAGATTTAAACTAAAAAGGCTTAAATACACAAAAGTTTTAGCGGTGGGCAAAGTAATCCGTAATTTGGCATCTATACCAACATTGCCCACCACCAAAAACGGATTAGGGTTGTCACTTTCATCTAATTTACCCAACTTCGCAAGTAAAAGAAGGTTATGTTTGTACACTAAAATAAGTTTATAAATATATACTGTATTTAATTTGTCTTATTATCCTTTATTTAGATGTTTTATCCCGTTAACCACTGACTTAATATTAGAAATAGACACACAGAGCGGAACAAAAATGTCAACAAAATGTGGATCAGAATGACATTAGCTGCAAATTTGCATTGATGATAAAAACGCTTACGTAAATTTTGAGTCAAGATAAATGTTTTGTACGGAAAAGAACTTACTGTCGTAAGCATTAAGTGTCAAATTTGTAAACATTATTACCAACACTGTTAAAACTTTAAGTCCGATGGCACTAAACGTAACTTCACCTTTGTATTTACGTCAAACAACGTCAAACGAGAATAATGAACGAATGGAGTCCCTTTGGTACATTTTAATAGGTATTACTGTACAGAAAAACCGAAGTAATAAATGAAACAAATTTAATTTGATCGGGAGTTCAAATAAAATTAATTCATGGTAACAACCCGTGTAAGTTATCATAAAATAAATTTATAAATTTATTATATTTTCCTTGAAATAAATTCAACTTATTAAATAACTGTGTATTTTAGATCTACATAATACTCTTCGCACTTTCGTTCTTTGCAATAATAGTGCACGGGGACATTCAGGTCGCTACTGGTACTGATTGGTTATGGTCTTTATCAAAAAAATCCTGTGGTTGTCACTGTGTTCAGACAGGTTTAACATTTACAGTTAGTCGATGTAAGCCCTTATTGGTCGTGTATATGTCGGAAACAGGGAAATGCGCCGAACACACAAGTGCCGTTTTGCCTTGTTTAAAACTGCATCACCCCTATCTCTTGCTATAATAGCAGTCCACTCTGCACGTCGCATAGGTTTTCTTGGAAATCTTGAATTTAAACATAATATTATATCTTACGAATTCCATATAAAAATAAAAAAGTATTGGCCTCACATCGACTCATTAGATTTTTGTTCCTTCACATCCCTTCTTTGGTACTAACAAAATAATTTATTCAAAATCATGAAATTACCACCAGATTACATAAATTATGTAATGCTATCCAAAGAACTAACCGAAAGAAATACATTCCATGCT
The DNA here is from genome assembly GCF_910591565.1 of Cydia splendana. Classification (NCBI taxonomy): domain Eukaryota; kingdom Metazoa; phylum Arthropoda; class Insecta; order Lepidoptera; family Tortricidae; genus Cydia; species Cydia splendana. The sequence goes on along the minus strand of NC_085973.1, from coordinate 8,749,280 downwards.
TTTTTCCTCGTTTTATCATTGTTGTTTTTGCATATTTTTACGACCATTTTACGACATTGTTGACAACTTCACATTTGAGCGGTCCATACAAGACTAAACGAAAAAGTAACGCGTGATCTGTTTTAACGTTACTTTTGCGGGGCCATTTTTTGCGGCTGATTGGGTATCCAGTTCTTATTCTATATCAATGCCGTTAACGAATGAAAAACACAACAAAAATCATATTTTTGGCCATTAAACTATTGTAACAGATTTTCTCAAAAGTGACAACCCTAGCCTTTGTAAAATGCTTAGGCGAGCCTTATTTGGAAATGGGCAAAAACGGGTAGGCAACATTGCCCAGCAAATTTATTTTTAAGTTTTTACACTTATCGCTAAGTTATTAACAGGGAATGGTAGGATTGCCCAAAACCTTTAAGTGATCCTTAGACATCATCATCATACGAGCTGTATTTGAATACCAAATTGACGTGGGCAATGTTGGCGAAAACCCCGGATATCTTTGCCCGCCCTCTAAAACGCAAAAAAATGAGTAAAAACACGATAAAAAATATTTTTTTTTTTCAAATAAACTGATGCGTTTGATCACAATGGACGTGCTGAGCAAAAAAAGTCATATGATGTGATGTTTTTTGAGAAATTCGTTTTAAAAAATAAGCGGGCAAAGTTGGTGATAATGACGGTACCTACTCTTTGAAGGCCGCAAAAATATGTGACATGGTCTTATGGTTCTACAAATAAGATCGTGTCAGATATTTTTGCGGCCTTCGTTGTGTAACATAAATTGCAGGCGACTGTACATTTGGAATAATTATTTTATTTAGTTTCAACGAAAGTTTCAAGTTTAGTACGAAAATACTTCAGATATGCAATATGCACAAAATGTAGACCTAATCGAAATAAAACATTGCTTTTTATAGGTAATTTATAAAACATTCGATACATAGGTATACATAACAATAACTAGAGCGCTATTGGCCTGTAAGCTTCATCTCGGTCTCCAAAGCCGCAAAAACTCGCTAGTACTTAGTGCTGGTCTAGCCGTTATTTTTTCTTGAAGATTTTCAGAGAACAGCACGTACACGCATTATACATATAGACGGAACGAACCGCATAATCATAATCCTTTATTCGTCGCAATCCATGGTATTACAGATCTAGGTACAAGACTTTCAGGTATTACTTATACGAATTACATAACTCTTCCTGTTAATAGGCATTATTTTAAGATAAAAGTTCTATAATATAATACAAGATTACAATTGTCATCAAAATTCATTGACGTACAGAAGTCAAATACGTTTTTAAACTGACGCAAAATGATACCAGCATAATAAAAATTGATCCCAATCAGTAAAGATGAGTCTTTAAACTTTTTTCATTTTAAGCGAGTTTTGAAGGAACATAATACTTAAATTCGACTGTAATCGTATTGTTTTAAGATAGTTTACTGCGGTTATCAACCATTATAACAGCAAATCAAATTTAAATGAGACGCGAGCTGATATTTATGTACCCTATTTTTTGAAATACAATTTATCTACTGGTATACTTTCTCGTGTGCGTATATGATTTAATGTCAATATAATTGTCAAAAGCAAGAAAATCAAGCTGTCATTTTCATTTGAAGAAGTACACGTGTGCTCCGGTGTAGCCCCAACGGGCATCTGACTTGAAGAAGAATTTTGAGTGATGTCGTCAATGTATGGAAATTGTTCGAAAGTTTACATTTGAGATTGAATTTCTGTGTTGTCTTTGTGAGTAAAAATATAAATCGATAATAAATTGGTAGCTGAATTATCTAGCTTTCAGAATCATACAATAATTCAATTACTGTCAAAGACAAAATTGTTTTGCTTCTGTCTCAAACGGAACTCCATGTTTTGATTTTTTGATACTTTTAGTGTCGATTTGTAGAGAATAACAGCAAATTAAAAATACAATGGCATGAAGAGTCGGTACACGGTTTCTTCGTGAACAAATTTACGTGTAATTTAATGCAATTATTAAACATTTATTGAACAAATTATGGTTACAAAGTGAGGTCTAAATCGAAAACGTCATATACCGGCCCCTTAAGTAACTTTGAATACCTACTTAATTTATTTTCCTGCCATTTTTTTTTGTAAATACTAAATGTACCTATCCAATAAGGCCTAGTTTCACCTCTGGGTTGGAAGGTCTAATGACAATGGCTTCGTAAAAACTAGTGCCTACGCTAATTCCTGCGTTTAATTAGTTACCAAGCGGGCCTCATTGGCACAGGCTGCCTCAGAGCCGAGCCGTGGCGAAAAGCCGGCGGCACAATCACGAGGAATATGATGTCTAAATATACCTACTTACCATTTTTTTTACAATCAACATATACGCTAACTTTGCTACCTCACTTTTAATATAGACAGCTCTTCGCAATATCAAACGTACAAGAAACTTGCCTTAGCAACATTTAGCCACTATTAGATCTGATATAGTGCAGCCAATGTACGCCTTGATGCGCATTGAACATAAGATGTCAAACATATCTTAACGCTTTTATATCTTACTCCATCGTAATAAGGCGAATAATGTATACATATCTTTGACGCCAACTGAACATTGTAAGAAACTTCCTAATTGCGTATACGGACTTCATTCGACGCTAGTTGCCAACTCTTCGCTTCAACTTGTTCGCAACTTGTGTGTTTCTCTTCAAAATGCAACTTATTTGGTAATAAAGTTTATAAAATTTGACAAAGAACTGAATTCCACAAAATACTATAGAATATATTTTCCCATTCATTCATTATTTTACTAAAAATCTTAAGTCTTGGTCAAACTGCTCTTTCCTACGTAATAGTAGGGGAGCCCACGATGCTAAATCGGGATTTACTCGAGCGTCATACAGACCTATTGGAATCGAAATATTAGATGATAAGAAGAAAAAAAAGTTATATAAAGTTTTTTTTTTCAACGAGCCGGTAAGCGTCTACAATTTTTTTGTCCACGTTAATGCTATATTTTTTCTATAACTTAATATAACACTCATTTGTAGGCATTTTCTTAATCTGACGAACACAAGTTTGACGCCTAATTTTTACATTGTAACCGTCAGATTAAGGAAATGCGTGCATAATTATCAGATTTAATAATAGCACAATTATAGCGTTAATTTGGACTAATATGACCAAATCCACAATCTGCTTAACAATTTGTTGAACCCCCCACCAACCAAGGGCTCAACATAGACGGCTAAAAGGGGTACTTAAAGGTAGACTACACGGGGTAGCAAGATATCATTCATATATTAATCTGACGCGCTCGAGTAAACACAAAAATCTCCTCTTGGGCTCCCCTACCATAAGTACATTTATAAAATGTAAACCCAAAAAAGTCATGAAAGCTACTTAAATTTTTTATATTCCGTAGAATCGCTAAAGCCAGTTGTGTGTTGGGTCCATGGTGATATTGCATCTAACTCTGTCCAGTTTCTCTTTGCCCTTCTTTACTTATTATTATTAGTAGGTACATAGAGAGATATAAATACAAAATATTGGTAGCCAGATCGCTAAGGCCATCAAAAAATATAATAAATAGATAATTACATAAATGTTATACCTATACATATGAAAGAGTATCTTATGTTTATTGTAAAGATGTTATAAACTAACAGGCTTCAGAAGATACATTTTTAAGTAGTATGTATTTAGAATCTAAATCTAAATTTTAGATACATAGAGCTTAAGTCAGCTTAATCTCTCTATTTTAACTTAACTTGACTTAACTTAACACAACTAAACGACCGGACTTTTATCATCAGGTCATCCAATTCAGCACGCTAAGCAGACCAAGGCACTAATTACAAAAAAGAAAATTGCAGTCTACAGGTCGTGGTACTAAAATGTCTGGGCATTTTATAGAGTCGGTGCCCGGGCAGAGACGGACTGAGGTTGTTACCTATTATAACCAGTAGTTTCAAAAAGATTTTGTCAACAAGTCATACGAGAAATTGATATACGTCATCACGCTCCGCGATTGTTGCGCCATTTAGGTTCCTAGCTAAATTGGTTGTTCAATACTTACGCTATAGAATTTCCAATTTAGCAGGAGCCCTAAATGGCATAACAATCCCGTGTGGTGACTGTACATATGTGCATTAATGTACCTACTTGTAATCTGGAAACATTATGAGTGTCTAGGCTTACCGTTGGTCACTATCCAGTATATATCAAGTATATTTCAATATAGTATTATTTACTCTTACGAAATTATAAGACGGTAAGATATAGTGCGACATAAAAAAGTATAAATTAAATAAAATGGAACTAAAAAATTCCATACTAAATTATTGCCATGTTTAAGCATTTTACGTCAAAAATGTGACAATTACTAGGAAGTGGCGCCCTTAACAATTTTCAACAGTTTATGTCGGACTACATTATTTTTAGACAATATAATTTACAATTTTAACCTTGCATAGATATATTCATAATTATAGCTGTAGGTAGGTATTTCATAGAACAATTATAGAAATAAGAGAATAGCGTAAATTGTCCGTAATATTTAATCCTAAACAACAAACAAAGCCACAACACTAACGGCTAACCAAACCGAACACTTGTACAACTTTGCCAACATTTCATTTCTAAGTTTGGTCCTGCGCATTGGCCGAACCCTCCCCTAGTCCCGAATTAATTGCAATCAAAAGAGAAGGACACGAGTGTAGTCCAACCCTAACTTTGCCATGCTGAAAATTTGCCCGACGACTGTGTTTGTGTGAGTGCGTTCGTGTGTGTCGGTGAGCGTCCATTTTGTTAACGTCTGCGATTTCATGGATATGGAAATTGCGAGGTGCGTTTTTGGTGATTAATTTGGGTGTCTGATTTGTTAATTTATTATACAATTTTTTTATGTAAGTTTGTAGGTAAAGTAAAAGTTGGTTATTGGATTTCATTGTTATCATGCTTATTGCTAGATTAGTTGAACCGCACTACTGTTTTCCCAAATGATTGGCATCTTCAACTATGTTTTGACAGCATTGGTGACTTTCTTACAAAAGTGTTTGTTAGAGTTAGGAGTATACACAACATTTTAATCCTAGGTACCTGTCGCTATCGTATTTTAAAAAGAGGTGTAAAATATTTTTTGTTAATTAAATAAGTAGCTGAAATTATACACACAAGTAAACACAGTATAGATATAGAGAATAAAATTCTAAATTGAAATGGACCATTTTAATATCTGCCTATACGTTCATTCATAAGTTAACTTTTCTTATAGTGAAATACCTATACCTATTTATTACTGTTCTCATCTTGAAATCAAAGGTATGATACGACCAAGTTTCTAGACTGTATAATCACGTATAACTATCTAGAAATAGCCAACTGATTACTAATTCTAGACATACCCATCGACCAAAACTGTGGGCAAATATCGCAAAAGCATATACACCAGTCATATATGATTCTGTGAAACTACATTAATATTTCAGGGCCCGGGTACAAGTTGGGGTCCTTTCTAAACAGCCTTTGGTCTTCTAAAGTTATTCCAACTTGGGAGGGCCTATTCTGGAGATTTGGCGGTGTGAATCTACAAAAATGTGTTTACATTTGCGATTGTTTTGAGAAATTAAGTAGTTCAGTATCATTATACAATCGTGGTCCCCATTTTCCTCTCAGAATAATAACATTAGAGAATTTTTTACGCAATTTGATGTATATTTACCACAGCTCTGCTCCTTCGTTTGTTTTTGTTTCGATTTCTTGATTACTTAGTAGCTGTAAGAGTTTCGACTGTTAGGAGCTTTTAAAAAATTGTGTGGAATTTGTTTTTCTTATGATAATTCGATAGGTAATTAAATAGATAAGTTTTTATTTCACAGTACTCTACATAACTACATCTAATTTGACAAAAAACCATTGCACTGTTATAGAGTTTGTTTTACCTTAATTAATCGTCCTTGAATGTACAATTATTCCATATCAAATCTACATAATGAGAATGAGAACAAACGTATAAAATATTGAATGACAGTAATTCCTTCTACAAAAAAACTGATACCACTGACTTAATACTCGCCAGATTTACACCGAAGGTGTCAAAATCAAACACCGACCCCATTATAATTTAGCCACAATCAGAATATCACTCCAGAGTTTAGGGGCTCAGCGCGAGTAAAGATTACTTTGTATGGAGGGAGGTGGCCTTATCTTAAAGTTTTGTCTTAGTTCTTGCTTGTCATAAATTTAAAACTCATTAGCGTGTGAGGTCAGATGGGTTTGAATGTGATTGAAATTTGATGATTTTTGAAACACGAGGCTTATATTTAATTACACAAACGGGTCTACCGCGATATAATTTCATTGTTTTTACCTTTAATTCCGACGTTTCAGCTGAGTTGCACCAGCTGTGGTCACGGAAAGACTGACGTCCCAACAAATGTCAACGGAGATATTAATAAAACACCACTAAACTACCCGAAATTAGTTTATAAAAATGTTCGGGGTAGACAAAGAAATTGCAGCTACCCGTTAAAGTTTAATGTTTATTGTCCACGGCACGACACGCAACACTCACAGTATCCGTACACTGGTCCGAAGATATATCCGCTGGTTTCAACATTTGAATCACTGGTCCCCAAGTAGACGATAATTTGTACCCGTCCTCACGATTGAAATTTTTAGGGTGTTTTTTAATTTCAATCGCCTCTCTCACGATCCGCGGATAATAGTGTCGCTCGTTGGAGAGGACTTTGGGTTTATGTAGCTCAATCCAGTGATTCGTTCCTGTTGTCAGCAAGTGCTCAGCTATTGCGGATTTGTTTACATGGCGATTTTTAACAGCTGCTATGTGTTCCTTCACCCTCTCTTGAACGCTGCGCTTAGTTTGGCCAATGTACGCACTTCCACAACTGCATTCTATCTTGTAGACACCCGGATTCTGGTACGGAATGACATCCTTTGGGCTGCGTAAAAGACTTGCTACTTTAGATAACGGCGTGTATACAGTCTTAATGGAGAATTTCTTCAGTACTGATCCAACTTTGTCCGTTATCCCTTTCACATACGGCAAAAAGGCTGGTTGCCTACTAACCTCCGGATGTCTTTCTTTTTTTCTAGTCGTGCGTGGGATTTTCTGCAAGTACCCATTTTTCCTTAGCGCTTCCTGAACATGGGCTAACTCATTATCTATGTGTTCCGCGTCACATAAGTCTCGTGCTCTGTTAACCAGAGATGTGACCACGGATTGTAGATGCCTCGGATGATGGTGGGAAGATGCTTGTAGGTACCTGTCAGTGTGTGTGGGCTTCCTGTACACGGAGTGTGCCAGGGTTCCATCTGGTTTCACTCTTAACTTTACATCCAGAAAGGGTAAGGATCTATCGCACTCCATCTCAAATGTAAACTTTACCTACCGGTTAAAAATCGCCATGTAAACAAATCCGCAATAGCTGAGCACTTGCTGACAACAGGAACGAATCACTGGATTGAGCTACATAAACCCAAAGTCCTCTCCAACGAGCGACACTATTATCCGCGGATCGTGAGAGAGGCGATTGAAATTAAAAAACACCCTAAAAATTTCAATCGTGAGGACGGGTACAAATTATCGTCTACTTGGGGACCAGTGATTCAAATGTTGAAACCAGCGGATATATCTTCGGACCAGTGTACGGATACTGTGAGTGTTGCGTGTCGTGCCGTGGACAATAAACATTAAACTTTAACGGGTAGCTGCAATTTCTTTGTCTACCCCGAACATTTTTATAAACTAATTTCGGGTAGTTTAGTGGTGTTTTATTAATATCTCCGTTGACATTTGTTGGGACGTCAGTCTTTCCGTGACCACAGCTGGTGCAACTCAGCTGAAACGTCGGAATTAAAGGTAAAAACAATGAAATTATATCGCGGTAGACCCGTTTGTGTAATTAAATATGTGTACAAAACGCGAGAGTTTAAAGTGTTATATTGCAAACACGAGGCTTACTTTTTGACACGTTGTACAGCTGCGAAATTGCATGGAGAAATTATGAATGAATGCATTGATAAATTAGCCATTCACTTTTACGGCTTATGGTACAATCAACTGTAAAAATATGGGTGCACTCATCATACTCACAAATATGTACCATAGCTTTTATGTCAGCGAATTAAGAACTATAGTTGTATGTACCCATATTTTTATACTTGACTGTACAAACAGCATTCAAAGTAGCGTATCAGACTGTGCGTCAAAAGTACTTATGTACCATTCCTTAACAAAAAGAACTATGTATGTATCTACCTATACAATATGATACTTTTTGTGTGTTGTTTCATCGTCACCTACTACTGATGCTGACTACATACTAGGATATGTTTAGATAATATCATAAGGTAAGCCATGTTTTAGACGAGATGGTAACGGTATCAAAAGGTATCAGAAATGAATACCTTACATTAATTATTATTTACGAAAACGGGACCTTATCGCGCATCCCGTTTTAAAATTACCTCCAACATTTCGAGGACAGCACTGAAAGAGTCTTTCTTCCAGACCACGAGAAAATGCCGTCCGTGAAAGTTAAATAGGTACCTTATGCTTTTAACCAATAAACTGATTCAACACCCCATACTCCTATTTTGTCTAACCCCAAGTACACTCGACGATAAATAATGTACAGTGAAGCACATAACTAATCTAAGCGGAGTCGATAATGGAGCATATTGTTAGTTGTGCTCCCGAGATGGTATCTTTCTAGCCGGGCGTAGGCAAATGCTGATACCACTCTTAGCTTTGGTAATGGGGTGGCCATGTTACCAATGCGATGTGGAAATTTCTTGCAACATAATTTGTAAGAATGCGGTCCAAAAATTGTATTATAGTTAGGGTGGGATATTATATTAACTAGTTTTTTTCTTTGCACTCGTAGAGTCTGGCTAGCCAAAAATTGTTGACAGATATTTCGTTGTTGTATTACCAATTGTCTATGATTAAAAAAAAAAGCTAAAAGTCAGTTGTCAATTTATGTCATTCATTCAAATTGTTTGCGGTTTATAATGGGTTTATTTTAAATAATATTAATAATGTCTATACTGAGTGAGGTTCGCAAACTATTATTTAAGCTCGTAAATAATTACGACAATGTGCGAATTCGACGTGTAGCGTTGTATAACGAAAAACTGCAATGTTTACAACTCCTAAACAAATGTAAACAAATTAGGAGGTTGGTGCTCTATAAATAGTTTGATACTTAGTATTTAGCATATTTGGCATAGTATTGAAGTATTTTTTTGGTGATGGATTAATATTACGGTATTATCGAGCTAGGTCTTATTTACACTTCATTTCATTTTTCGCCTTGTAACAATGGTATATGGTGAGAACGTGTTTACATATGTGTTTATTGTTGACTGTACTTTACATAGTGGTAGAAATTATGTGAGCTGACTTTGAGTGCACGTCAACGTATATTAAACTTATATCCTTAGGTACCTTACGTGTGCACAGAATATCAAAAATATTTTCTAGTATCTAAACTATAATTCCTACTACACAAAGTGTGACCAGCCCAAGATTTTTTGAATTTCCCGCCAAACATTTGTGTAATATTTCAGTAGCCAGACTCTAGTAATTAAATATGTTCTATATGACATCAAAGTTCTCCAAAGGGCCTCTACGTGTTGGATCTATATCCCCACGCAAGCCTATCAAAAGACCGAGATTCATAGGCCCGTGAAATCCAAGGAAATATGTTGTAATTTGTAATTATTGGGGTCCATACAAACTTTATATCGGCTTAGCGAGAGCCTTTTTCTTAAATACAATTACAAAAAAAAATTACACAGTATTATATAAATACACAATTTTCGCCAAACTGCATGACAGTTTGTTGGCGAACAGGTAGCACTCGTCATTCTTCCTTATTATCTACTACTATTACACAGCGGCTATGCTAATAAGCATAACTTTTTTATTTTCTATTATTCTGAGACGATAAATATTAGGTATTCCAACTTTAAGTAAATATATCTTATTATTAACCAAACAATGAAATATGTATCAATTGATATAAACTTTTCTAGAAAAAAAATGGAGAATTGTTCTACTAAGAGCTAATTTTGTTTTATATTGACATTTATTGGACTTTATCCTCAAAAACCCCTACTCATGGCCATACTACGACTTAAGTATACGTGAGAAGCCAACAAGATCTGACCAATTTACAGCGTGCCAAGTGTAAAGATAAGCCAATCCCCGCCGAGGGGACTCCTATCGGAAAACTAATTTTGCATAAATACACTCGTGTGTAACGGCCTAATGTTTATTAATACGTATCTACATATTATGTCTCTGTCTGTGAGGAAGTGATGATTCATTTTAGGCAGGAAGCGAGGTGCGATCTATGGAGGTAATGTTGCCAATTGTTGTTATGAATTGTGCCGATATGCTTACATAGATGCGATTAAAGCTATTGTTCTCATTTGATGATTAAATAAATTGAATTTTCTTATACAGGTATTTGTATTTAGCCTTGTGTATTTTAACATATCAAAATTGCATAAAAAATAGATGCATACACGATTACAATCAATCAATCAATCAAAGCATTTATTTTCAGGCTAATAAGGCCCATAGATACATATATATATTACGCGTGCTTGCTCTATTAGCATGTGACTATGACATTTTAATAATTAACTCACATTTATAGACGGGCCATCGCCAATTTATTTTATTACCTTTATTTACTGACGTCGAAACCTGTGTCGAAATATCGGTAAATAAAGGTAATAAAATAAATTCGCAATAGACCCGTCTATAAATGTGAGTTAATATGTGTTCAAAACGCGAAAGTTTTAAATATTTAATTAATAATTATGTAAACCAGATTTTACTGCATTAATACCAGCGAAACAGTAAAGTAGATAAGGTGTATTCGGGTAATACCGAATGTCGGATAATTCCGAAATTCAGATGAAAAGCACCCTTAATTCCATCATAATAAAAGTCTCTTTTCGGAATTATCCGACAGTTTTCGACATTCGGAATTACCCGAGTAAACCTTACAATATCAAACAAAGAATTTACAAAATTACAAAAAATTGTTCTGAAGATTTCGTGCTAGATCTATCATATTATTTTTTAATATATAATTAATCGTTTTCTATAGTTACCCTATGTCACTTTCGGAAATAGGGAATCTAATGACACTTCATAGGAAGACGAATATGTATAACAAATTCTGTCTGTAGGTTCGGCATCCGAGTAAAAAATAGCATAGTTAGGACAACGCCCTGCTGTCAGTTAATACACACAAATATACAATTATACATATTAGGCATGTGAAAGCACCCAATATATTTCTATTAAAAGATTAAGTACCCATAACACCAACCTACTTCAGAACTTCAATTAAACCTGATTATTCAAAAACGATCTCCAGCCTCCCATCAACGCGAACAAACACAAACTTAACATATTAATTACAATAAGTAAACAATATGGCGGAATTACTCACTGGATATTCGACATTTCTTATCCCATCCACTTTAAACAACCGAAGGGCAATGGGCCCTTGGAGTGTCATTCATCAAGAACTTGCTTCTAACTTTGTATGTACGGGACCTCTTATTATTTGCCACCCTGCACTATAAAATTGGACCAAAACCATCCTTCCTCACCCATCTAAAACCAACTCTAACTACTTAAAATAAAGCTTAGATTGGCTTGTTTTTTAAGGTTGTTACACAGTCGTTTTAGAGCATTAATTACGCCTTCAGCCCCCAGTTTTAGGGCAACCCTTTAGGAAAATTTCGTCCCTTGCTGGTCACCCCTCGAGGTCCAAGCGCGTGTCTGGAGTCATTAGGGCCGAGGTATGCGGAGGTCCGCAATTTCGCAGTGATCTTTATGTACCATAAGATGGGACTGAAATTCTGGAACAATTGAAAATATAGGTATGTATATATATAACTGGAAGACATAACAAAAAACAATAATAGTAAAAAAAAATTATATACATAGCTGTATTTTGTGAACCGCTACTTAGTTTCGATCATAGATCGTTTAGTTTAGTTCGACTCATCATTCTCATCCACAGGTTCTATAATACTTAATTAATGATGACTAAAAGTGGAAATTTTTTTTGTAAATAAATTGTGTTTTTGAACCAATCTTTATGCGTGGTTCGACAAACACTGTCGGTTTTTTTTACAAAAAAAAACCCAAACCTACCTACCTAATGAAACATGGTTACCCTCCTAAGTCGCAAATGAGACACAAACGTATCATAATGAATAAAGGATGACTCACGCTAGACCGGGCCGGGGCCGGGCCAGAGCTTCCGGCGCTTCGTAGCACTACGTGATCACCGATAAGCCGTCATAGAAAATGAGATGTCGGATGCCTCGGCCCGGGTCCGGCCCGGTCTAGCGTGAGTCATCCTTAAGGATGCAGTTTTAACAGTGAAACACAAAATATTACAATACAGCTTTAATCAATTATTTTGGTCAAATATCAATCACCATACTATACTTACCGTAAAATGGGGTGAGTAGGGTCAAAACTGAAATTAAAACCTCGATAACATTTTATTTTTACATACGAAAACTGAATGATGTATATTGTATATAATAAGTGTTCCGGACGTTTGTATTTTAGTTTTTATTTTATTTTGGGTAGTTCCATTTTATAACTTTGGCGATAAAGAGGAAAACCCACCTCACCCCGTAGTGCCTCGTATTTGGGGTGAGAGGGGTTTTCATACAAAGGTGATTTTGGAAGATTGTTGGATCGTTTTTTTTTATTATGCGTATTACTATAGCTCCATTTTAAATTGGAATACATTATTTTTGTAGCAGTAGGCTTAAAATCTCTTCTCACCCCCCTCTCAAACCTTCTCTCCCCATTCATAACCCACCTCTCCCCGCGAAACCTACTCACCCCGTTTTACGGTACTTACTATAATACTTTCCCACTGCTGGGCACAGACTTCTCTCATGTAATACCAAAAAAGTGTACAATAATCATTAAAAATAATGATTTAACCCGATTCCTCAAAGCCTGAACATGCCAAAAACGATCATTATTTTTGATGTAAGACCGCCATATGGCAAGGGATGGATTAGACTCGCTAATCATCATAGTTCAGGCCTACAGTCCCTGTGTCCATAATCCAATCGCACTTCTGGAAAACCAATATAACTCCAACTTCGAGATCCATAGTTACAATAAGTAATGGGGGGTCATATTTAGTCTGGATGATATATACTATTGGTGGAATCGATTGGAATGAGAGTCCTGATGAGTTTTACTAACGGGTTCCCTTGATTGGTTGGAAATTTGAAACTGTTGTTAAAAGGGTTGGGATGGGTCGGAAAACAGTTTTATGGATAGTTCTACTATGTCGTAGTGTTCCTTAGTAATGGAACTTTACTAAGGAACATATAGCTTTTTGAGTAGATATATAGGTATGTATATATTTTCTACTGCACCGCCTTACATGCGCATATTTTATCCGGTTTGATTAGCAAAAAATGCCTCAACCTCCTCAGAAAATGTTATTATAATTTTATGAAAATCTGAATAAACTTCACACCTTATTCTGTCACTGATGGATTCTAGTAGGTATTGGGTATTTTCTTAACTATACAATTTTCTGCAATAGGTACCTGGGATTTTTAAGAGTACATAAAGGGGTTAAGAATATGAAATGACTAGGTGCTTGGAATTTAATAAAAATTTGAGTGGCCAATAACTGACATTTTATTAATTCCCCTTAAGTTACATTACGGTTGTCTATTGAATATAAAATAATATAGGTACATAAACTTATCTACATACTAAAAATCAGTAACGCTGGTTTTAAGAAATAAAATTTAATAAAAATGGTGTCAATTTCTCTGGACATCTGATCTACTTGAGATCAGGCAAACTTGTATACCTTGTGACTGTGCGCGTTGGAGGGTCTGCGATCTTGTGGCCTAAATTGGAAACATATGTGCACACGTACATTGCCAAAGCAAGTGCTAACATCTACTGTTCTCGTCGGGACGTTTCCTTGTGCATAGTAGGCTCTGCCATCTTGTGGGCTACATCGGAAGCATAAACGACACATTTACGCCTCGCGCCAAAAATCTGACGGCTCCTATGCTGCCCCCTATAGTTCATGCACGGGGCCTATACCACGATAAAAGCATTAAATATAATTATAATATTTTAGTATAATATGCAATATGTATACATAATGTGCTAATGTGTTGCGCTAACGAGGCATCGGCTTTGATAGCGATACTGCTGTCCTTAATTATTCAACGTCGTATAATTAATGATGGAGCATAGGTATCTTTATTATCTACCCGTAATGGCACACTTTCCATACAGGAATTGTTATTTTTATGCAATGATATGGATAGCTCATACCATATGATGACCATAAAATGCCCTTTAGGTACAGAAATGTTTTTTTTTAAATTACATAGTCATTAGTTAGAGAGTTAGAGTAACATTTACTGCTTAAGACCTACGCAGTCGATATCTAACTAGAAATATTGTTAGTTTTATTTTTCAAAACATCCGGGTTCGATTCCCGAGCTGAGTATCTACACATATTTTTTAAATGTATGAATGCAGTTTTTCTTGTTACTAAAACCGATGACATGGTTCCTAGGAAGAGATCGTCGTATGTCTAATAGTTATAGATTTTTCTATACTGACCGATCTAAATGGGCCACCCTGTATATATTATGTATGCAAAAATAAAATCATTTTAGGTACTTAACAAGATGAGTAAGTTTTAGCTTACCTGAAATATTTTTTTTTCTAACATATACTGTACACAATAAACAATTTTTACAGCCTTGAAATTTCGCCAAACTGCAGAACAGTTTGTTGGCGAATAATTATTTATGATAGGTAGCCAATTTAATTTTCAAAAAGTAAAATATATACTTATAGTCGAATACCTTATATACCTCTATTAGGTAACAATGATTGTTACCTACTCACTGTTGAAGTCAGAAAACAGGCTGGTGGATATTACCTCAATTGTACTTTGATAATAAATCCTTAGTTCTTTTGCACAAACAGTGATCCATGTTTGCAAAAACCCGTAAGTGTAAGGGTATAATATGCCTACTCGTACATAAAACATTGTATTGTACGTATATATGTACTTGTATCCGGCTGTAGCCTACCATGGTGACCGAAACAATCCATCTCCGAATGACTTCCCTCCCACAGCTCAATTTATCAAGATGATGTTATTCCGCCATTAAACGCAAACCTTGCTATCAGCAGCACCATACAAACTCTGCCTTTATACAACTATGAAAACCTAATGACCATACGTCAAGCAAAATACCTACCAAAACAATGGAAGTACGCGACAGAAATTAATACATCATTATGTCAGACCCATGTACTGCCAACCCTCACACTTCACACCCATCCCACTCTAACATATAGCTGGGTACATATTTCGTCCTGCTCGCCAGGGGTGGCAAACTTTGGTATGAGAATGCAAATCTCCCGTGATTAGGATTTTGTTAATCTTCGCATGAAACTTAAAATTGTGTATGTGGAATTCCTTTGGGTAGTGTTCGTTAATTTGTGTTAGTTACAGTTGTTGTGCCACTTTGGCTCGAATTTCGACTTTCATAAATTAATAAATTAAGTAAATTGAATATGAATATGGAGTTTCTTGAAATTCAAGGAAACGTCTACGGGTGCGTGTTTTTATTTCTATGTACAATAAACTATATACATACATACATACAATACATACATATATGAAACAATTTAAGAGAAGTATATTCTAAAAACTTGTCGACATAAAAATCCAAATGTAAATATTAATATGACCGGCCAGTCTAACCACTTTTGTTTCGAAATTGATCTTAAGTAAACAGAGAAAAAAAGAACTATAAAAATATTTCGTATTTTCTACAAAAAAAAAACCTGAGTCATGTGCCATGAGCGTTACACGCACGAACGCCAATTGGCTTTTTCCCTAAAAAACCGTAATCGGCAAATGCACGAAAAAGCAGGTACAAAAACCTGGCACAATACCGCACGCCTCGTGTCTTTGGAGCTCACATCACAGGCTAATTTGCGCGAAGCCGCACAAAGAAAAATGTGCTAATTAAAAAGCGAGGTACAAAGTGTCGTCTAACGGAACGGGAGCGGCTGTTTGTTGTCGTATCTGTGGTTAGGGTTGCTTTCCCGCGCTTTTTACTTTTGAGGTTATGTTGGAGTTTAACTTTCAAGTTTGAAGCTGTTTCGAAGATAAAAGGATATGATTCGTAGCTGCTTTTTAAGCGACGGTTATTAAATTAATTGAAAATGCACTTAACAATAATAAATAAAATGTAGGTACTACCGGATTTAGGTATGTAGAAATAAATTCAGTTACCTACTTAACTTACTACGTGGTTAAGGTAGTTTGTAGTTTGGTACCCTTGGTACTTAAACTATCCGAATGTGAAGTAACCGAAGCTAGGAATATTATAAGGAAAATACACGACATGAGCCAATGGAATCTATTTATTTAAATACCAAAAAAAAATTGGTAACGTAAAAAATCGTGAGATTATTCTGTCAAATATTGAATTTAGTCTGTATGTCTGTTCCTTCATCTCGATCGTGAATAAAATATTGCTTTTTATTATAAATATTGTATTTTAAAACATATTTTAAACACGATAAAAACCTTATCCACGTACATGCGTGTGTACAGTAAATGTTTTACATACATTGTGTCCTCAATGTTCATTTATTCTTACAAAAAAATATAATTAGCTACAAGAATACTCGCAAGCATTCCCTTTTAGTTTATTCAACAACATAACGAGGCATTTCTTAACAAAACGCTAGATCAAGGATTGAAATATGGTCCAAAGGAAGCCCCTAGCGTAATGAGCTGATTCCTGAGTGAATGCATGTCACTGTTGCATGCCAACAAAAGCCTTTACGTACTTGGTTTTCAAAGAGAAAATATACTCGCATCTCTAATGTGATAAGCGTCTCATTGGATTTGAAAAGACTGGGCCTATTATCAAGAATAAGGGTTGCTTTTTAAAATATTATTATTGTATGTTCTCTGCATTTCGTCAACATTATTTGGCAAATAGATACTGGTAATAAATTAAATTTGGACTCAAAATCTTGCTCTTAACTTGAAGTGGAAGGTATTTTAATACACTGAGTACCGTAAACTGGGGTTACTTTGATTCGTGGGGTAACCTTGATCATCGCTTTTTAAACTATAAGGAGTTGGTTTCTGAACACTTTTGTCATGTATTTCTGTTAAGGTCGCCAACCACATCATAAAATTCTAGTTCGCGTTCAAAAATCAACTGCCTATTCCTCAAAAATCCATGATCAAGGTTACCCCACGAATCAAAGTAACCCCAGTTTACGGTACACGATTTTTTATACGATCACACAAATCAATAATTTACAGGTAATTCGACATGTTCGACTAGTGTGTATATGTAGTCATTGTAATATTTTGTATTTGTTCCAGATTCCAGATGGGTTGGGGCTGCATCAAAAATTAAAAGCCTTTTAATGACGACCGCCTGCCTCCGGCGCGGCGGTGACTGCTGTCTGCAATACGGACTCAACAATACTACTTTTATATTCATAAATTTATATTTATTAAGTTACGAATTAAAAACAAGAATTGCAAGGGAAATCTTTTGAACAGGATGAATCGAAAAGATAAAAATGTACTTTAATTCTCCGACATTATTTTTTTTGTTTTTCTTAGCTATTTAGATTAATGAAGATGTTTTTCATTTTGACCGGGTGCAACAAAAAGATTTCCAATCTTTTAATTAAATTTGATATTAAGATGTACCTAGGTAAGTATATTTATAAATTATACTTAGTTTTTGTATTGATTATCACAATAACCCATATTAAAACTATTTAAAACTCGAGACACCGAGTTCAATACTTACTCCGATTCCGAGAGTTCAATACACAGAATCAACAGTGTTTCAAATCATGGGATTAGTTGTCAAGCGGACCCCAGGCTACCATGAGCCGTGGCATAATGCCGGGATAACGCGAGGAAGAAGAGACACTTCAATACACAGAATCAACAGTGTTTTGGAAATAATTTTCATATGTAGTAAGAAAATGTTAATTTAAAATAGTGAAATGTCGTTTCGCAAATCTTAGGTACTATGATTTCATAGGTACCTACATTATTATTTATTGGAAAGTCAGTCAACATTTTTCACAGAAACCCTCGAAACCTCCGAACAAACCCCCTCCCTCCTCCTCCTACTCCTCGAAACGTCGGAGGTAAATCTTAAAACTTAAATACGCGATTAAGTCCCGTTGTGCAATTTAATAACGTTTAAAAATCGTGAAAGTTTAAATCAGTATTTTTCACAGAGTCAATTCTCGCATAACACCGTCCCAGTAAGTGCTTCGCTTCTTAAAACCATAGGTGGTTTTATCGACAACCGCCGGGACAATACTTCGATCAATGTTCCCGATGATTGCTCTCATGTTATATTCAGACGCTTTCTGCAAATCAAATGCCAAGCAAATCTCCGTTCTTTTAAGAATACCTAGTGGACTTTTTAGCATACTTTATTGTTTTTATAATGCTTTGGAAATATGACAAGATGATGTTTTTGTCAGATTGGTTGTTTGTATGAGTAAATTGATGAAAACACATTCTTATACTTAACTATGAAAAAAAAATGAAAATTACTTAAGGGTGGTATTCCACCTGTCCAATTTCTTTGTCCAATGTGCATTGCGTCTCACTCTCTCACTAAGCAAAATGGGAAACGCAAATACACATTGGACAGATGGAATGCTACCCTAAGATACTAGTTGTAATTTGTAATTGTTATTGTTTCATGGCAAATTATTCAACACATTATTTGTAGAGTACATAGGTTGGAGAAAAAATAAATTATATATTTATCAAAAGTATTTATTGCAATAACAATAATTCAAACTGTACGTGGTTTTTCGTTAGATAACAATAATTATCTTTTTTTTTTCTTTTTTTCGTCTCGTTTCGGAGGCCAAGATTCTCTTTGGATCGCTGAGCCAAAATAGTTAGTTTTAGTTAGTTTTTATTATTACTAAGTTTTAAGTAGGTACTATCGCAACATCGATATACAAGTCTATAGAAACCCTCTTTTTTTTGGGACCATGAGCTTGAAGGCTTATTATTTTTAATGGCAATCGTTTGCAAATATGTTTTATAACATATAATAGTTGTCCAATTAATTATAATGGCACGTATTGGCCTGAAATTAAACAGTTACATATTTATATAACAGAAAATAATATACAATATATTAGCTAATAACTATACAAGTATACAAACCCCGATGAATACTACCACCCACTCAAAACATTTCAATTACGCTACAGGGCCAAGTGCTACGTCGCGTCACAGCGTCACTCGCGTCACTTTTTCAAAAGGCTACAATAGCGATCGTAATTGGCATCGGCAATACGTGACGCGAAGTGGCAATCTAGGGCTGCTCTTGGCGCTAATTAAGCCCTCACAACTAGTGGGTCTAGCTAATGATAGTTGTTTGGGGTTCCGCTAAAACTATTATGTGGCGTAGAAATTAAATTTTTAGTTATAAAGTGTAAGATAAGGAATATTGTCTTTGGTTACCGCGATAGTTACTCATGAAATAAAACTATTGAAACTGATTATATCGCGTATATTGAATACATACTACATCCCGACGTTTCGAACCCTTTACTGCGTTCCATGGTCTAATAAAACATGGTCTTCCATTCCCAGAGTGACACGCGATTACGTCACAATAACATTGCCACTTTATTTCAACATAACATGTTACATGGGTACATTATACCTATGGTTAATAAGTTAAAATATTTCTTTATAATTTTATAATTTTCATTTATATGTATTTTAGCTTAAATTTTACAATAACACGTCATTTTTAATTACTCGTTAGCAATATCTTCCGATTCACGAAAGAAATTTCAGACTTTCGGGTAATTCTGTTTATACTACTGGCAACACAGGATAGCGCTGGGGACATTTGACAATTCGGATCTAGATAACTTCATGCCCTGACCGTCATCCTTGTCGAACGCGTGTTAATTGTTATTTCCTTCTCGCTCAGTGTCAGCAGTCGCAGTGTTTTCCAAACTTTTCACGTCGTAAGCTTGGTAATTAATGTGTAACTGTGAATTAGTTTTTTAAACGTTTGTCTTGTATAGATAAATAAAGTTTAATTTAATACATTAGATTTGTTTTATTTTACTATGTTTCTACATGAATAACTTAAAATTAATGCCGTTAAAATAATTTTCACCGTTGGTTAAAATTCTCCCACATTTCAAAGTTTGAGAACCTGTAAACAGCATGATGACGTAGGCGCGTGTCAGTTAGGTCATACGCGAATCTCGGAATGGAGTACCAGGCGGAGTATATTATTATACCATGCTGCGTTCGTAGTCATAGGGTGACTGAGGAAAAATTGTACTGTGCAAAAACTACCCACTTACAAAATAATGAACCATCATAAACTATAAATTTTAAGGCCAGTTATACATGCAAAATTGGTTGAAAAGGTTAGTTCTACATTACAACTATTTTCAAGTAAAGCTAAAAATACGCGATAAAAATATGCCAACCACGAACGCTGTAAAGGGTTCGAAACGTCGGGATGTAGTATGTATTCAATATACGCGATATAATCCGTTTCAATAGTTTTATTTCATTTGTAAGTTAAGGAATTTTTAAATGAATAATAAAATAATTAAGCGCCATAATATTTGAAGTAAAATTAGTCAGTTCCATGAACGCTTTCGCTGCAACAATTGTCACATACCTACTTTCATTTTTGAGGGACACTTTTTGATACATGGCTAATGTATTCCTTACCTCTACCTTCCATGCTGAAAACCTATACTTGTCATTATTTGCACAATATTTTATCTGTGCACAACAGCTATCGGTACGCATGAGAGCGCATTTCTAATCAACGTCATCTCTCATCACGTGAGATGAAAGGCACATGGGATAAAAATTCAAAGGGAGGCTTCAATGCAGCTTCCGAGCCTGGAGCTTGTAGGTAAATGTTCTCAATTACAATGTAGTGTATACGTGGAACAATTGTTTAAGTATAACTATATAAAATACTGACATAAATAGAGTTAGACCAAGAAAAGTCTGCAGCGATTTTGACAGAATACCTACGCAGTGCAAGTATTATTATACGTCATAATTTCATAGAAGTTTGACGTTTAAAGTAACACTTGCACTGCGTGGGCTATCAAAATCACTGCAGACTTTTTTTGGTCTAACTCTAGTTGAATGTGATAGAAAATGCTATAAGCAAGTTTGAAAGTGTCAGTATCAAATGTGTAAACGTCAAAATGCCAATGAATATATGATGTTTATTATGACATTTCCATATTTGTGTCTAAGTCGACCCTGTGTTAGCTTGGTCGGACTATAATGTCGTTTTAGCTTAAACGTTGAAAATCATAAGAATCATAGTAATACATTTTCGTCGACGTAGGGGTGTTTAAAAGTATTTTTTGTGTAAATGCTGATTATCGTGTACCTATTTATGTACAGTCAGCAAAACTATTAGCAGTATGCTCGGATGCCAAACTACATAATAGCTTTGCTAACTGAAAGTCGTGCTTCATAACTGTATAACATAAGGTGTATTCGGGTATTACCGAATGTCGGATAATTCCGAAATTCAGATGAAAATCACCCTTAATTCCATCATAATAAAAGTCTCTTTTCGGAATTATCCGACAGTTTTCGACATTCGGAATTACCCGAGTAAACCTTATTGCAAATTATGATGATGGAAGAAAATAATATTTTATTGAATACTGGCGTTCAAGCGACGGTACACACACCTATCATGAATTCATTATGTAATATAAGTCATTATAAAATATTTCTACCTAAAATATATTTACGTGGGATTTTGTATGTACCTAATGAGGAGTTTTTCTAAGTTAGTATCTACCCTCATGACGTAATTTTCTAGTCACATAGTTGCTTTGAACCGAGCTTGCCGCACCTGAGCCCAATCTCCATACTAATATGACCATTACGCGATGCTTTGGCCACAGATGTCTTTGGGGATGGGTCATCGCTTCAGTAAAGATGGTGATTCTATTTATTTTATTGTTAACGGTAAGTTTATGGCTGATATACGTAATTATTAGCCGATTTAGCATGGTTTAACGTCCGCAATTTGCAATGTTGTTTTGCGGTGATTAAATACAAATAAAAATATGTAAGATGTGAAATTAATACAAATAAAAATATGCAAAATATCTGAACACATATATTGAGTAGTTTTATTTTTGATTGGGCTAAGATTTTTTTTTTAATTTACCGCAAATAAATAAGGCAAAATTAGCAAATTATAGTCATTAAATTAATTTAAGTACATAATATAAATTACCGATTAAGGAATAAAACACAATGTAAAACATAAATTTATTTGTATTATAATTATGTATTTTTACCTGAACGAAAAAATGCAGTGAAAAAAAAATCAAACAATAGCTGACCAATACCAATCAATAAAAAAGACAGAGTAGGCAATTTCAAAACATAACATGAAATAGGTAATACCTACATGACAAAAATTTACTGATGCCATAAATAAAAAAAAACCCAAACATCAACACTGGCCAGTAATAATTTGTCAAATTTAACCCTCCACAGCTCGCGACCCATCGCGCCTTGTGTTGACAAAACTTTATTACCGAAAATTAGACAATATTGGCCCAAATCGGGTAATTTTTTTTTGTTGGCCCACCGCGCAGTTGGTCGCTCGATTCAATGGAATGATCTAGTTCTGTGACCCCAGGCCGCTTTGAAAGGTGACAATGAGAACTAGAATTTCTGGTTTGTATTTAGGGTTTTATAATAATGTAATAGAATGAAATTAAATGGTGAAAGGTAAGTAATTTGGTTACAATGTAGTGAACTAAGTAAATGCAGTTTTTTTTAAAGTTTTAGATTAAGGATATAAAAAAGTAAGACTTCATCACATCATTTCTTTACAGAAACAATAAAATTATCTATTATTGTTCCTGTAAAGCTCATCTCATCATTGTGATCTTGATTACAATTAATAGTAGGTACCTACATCATCGCCTTCCGATAAATTATATTGGGAGTGGCCAATATACCTAAAGGATATCTGGACAAAGCATGCTCTAACGCCCCATCAATGTTTGGTTGTTGTGTTTCAATATTTGTGAGCACTTTTGCTACTTCGGCGGCGACTTTTATAAAGGTTTAATAAAAAATAGTCATCATCATTGCCACGTAAATTTAATTGTTAAAAATGGTGTCTAGATACCACAACTCTAGAGTTTACTACAATTTTAAATGAAAATATGTATACGCTTCTACGGCTATTTTCCAATTTCCAGCTGGCAAAATAAAAAAATAGTTAACTCGTTAAAGGAAAATGGAACACCTCCACTTACTATTAAACACTTCGTCATAAAATAATTAACAGATTAACGCGAACACGAATGAAAGATACTGCGAAATAAAAAATGCAGGCATTAGAAAACTAAAACAATGGCTACATTCGTTCAATCCGGACACAATGGCGACTCATTGTTCCAGCGTCCATTTTAAATGAACAAAATGGCGGCCGCTCCGAATTCAGACGTTGGGAAACTCGGAGATTTGAAACAATGCTCGCCTAATCCTCATAAAAGGGTTAAATGCATGCGATTGGTCAACGCGACCCCTACTTTTGCGGGTGTGTGAGTGAGCTTGTGTGCGTGAACGTTGATGAAGTGCTTTTGTAAGGTGATTCTGTGGAATATTATAATTTTTTAATTTCCTTGTTCTGTTAATTATTACTGAGTTTGACTTGACCGCATCGCTATTCATGATAATGGAATACTTGGTGTGATGTATTGTGATGTGAATACTCGACCTAAATATTAAGTATCACATGAATGTATTCAATAACATGTTGCTCTGTTTAAAAAAAAACTTAAAATAAAAACTCAAAAGTACAATTTTTTCTCATGG
Organism: Cydia splendana; assembly: GCF_910591565.1. Lineage (NCBI taxonomy): Eukaryota > Metazoa > Arthropoda > Insecta > Lepidoptera > Tortricidae > Cydia > Cydia splendana. The sequence continues at coordinate 8,725,264 of NC_085973.1, read as the reverse complement.
AAATTTCTCATAATCTCTTACCGCATTTTTTTGCGAAATTTTAAATGAAAGGTAGCTTCGTAAGTGTTTTAAAAATTAGTCATTTCGCTTAAGGTACTATTTTTAAGATAAAAAGGTAGGATTTTTAAAACACCGTGTAACACTCAGTTATGTAATAATTAATAACAACCATTAGCAAAACATTGTGCGCCCATCAATACCCCGACACTAAGTGGGTACGTACAGTCGGGTACATTATTAAAAGTGTCCAGAACTCGCGAAGGTACCAATTCATCGGGCACGTCAACCGTGACAGTCGGCGCAATCAAAACTTCCTTTGCGTACCCGACATTTGTGTGGAAGGGTTGAGCGTATTAAATACTCGTGGGCGGTCTTTCGGTACCAAATACTGGTTAGGCCATGTATTTTGGTGTGATAAAATACTTGCGGCCCGATTCGAACTTTAAGTGCGTTTCTTCAAACAAAAACGTCACTTTTGACACTGACATATCCCGACAGTGACATATCCTTTGACACTGACATATCCGATCCATGTAGTATCTAGACCTAATATTTATTTTGTACTTGGATTTCTGTTAACTAATAAAAATATTATTTTAAATGAAGTGGCTGATTTGTAGGAAGGTCTAATAAATGTTTTTATAAGAAACTAGTACTTGGAATTTTACTTTTAAATCGTTTTACTTTAAAAAAAGTATCAAGATGTTAAAAAAATTATGGAGTTCATTTGTCTGTAGCCGTCGTAGCTACTACTACTTGCTACGAACCACGGCACGCTACGAACGGAGCAACGCAGTAAAAGTTATTGATAATTTTAAGTTGCAAATATGTTATTTTTGTTAACAATCAAACTGTATTATTTTATATTTACAAAAATATTTTTATAAGTACATTGTTATTTAATTATGACTAAAAAAATAAACTACTAAAATATATTTAATATCTTACCGTAAAAGTATAAAAGTTTGCCCTTTAACATAACTTTGCCCACCGCGTCACAGTTCAGTAAAAACGAAATAACTTAAAAGTAGTTACAGATACACTTTCTGAAGAAAGTTAAGAAAGTGTATCTCTAACTACTTACATGCCTATTCGGATTTCAAGATAATCGCAAGATCTTGAGACGATTTATAGATCAACTAGATCTACATTAGATATCGACTAGATGTGACTTGGATATCTAAGTCATAACTTGTCGAAATCGTTCAAGAGGACCTCCAGAATCGCGGAAACGTCAAATACACATACATATCTATCTTACAAATATCTTTAAATTATCCGTATCGTAACTTGTTGAAGTCTAGTAGAAATCTAATTAATTTTCCGAATCGAGCCGTTAGTTATTTCGCTTTTACTGAACTGTGACGCGGTGGGCAAAGTTATGTTAAAGGGCAAAGTTTTATTCTTTTACACATACTAACCTAACTAAATACTTCCCAAAATACCAGTTCCCACCGCCACCGCCCTCACGTCCCACTTTTCTCCAACGACTATTATTTGAATGTCTTTCAGGCCGTGAGTAGGGTCCACCCCCACGCGAGCGCGTGTGCCGTGCTGATAATGTAATTAAAACAACACCTTTATTCTGAACACTTCACTGTTACTGTGCCGCGATTGAGATGCTCTGTTTTAGCGATTTTTCACCTTTGTTAGGGAAACATATTTTTAGTAGAATTATATAGACGTGTGATCTGTTAGTTACTTTAAGTGTATGTCATTAACATTCACTATTTTGTTGTACTGTGCTATAATGTCACTTATTGAACAAAGAACATCTTGTAATACCATGCTTGCAATAAACGATTATGATTATAATTAATATATTCATAGGTTTTTTTTTTGTAATTTGTGTGAGTTTTTTATAGGTAAGTATGTATTTGTCCACATGAGAAGCAAGGAAAATTGAAACATGGTTTTTATTAACGTAAATCTAGGATTTGTGTCCGATAGCTATAAAATAATACATTTTGAGTAAAATATCAGAAACAGAATTTCCATCTAATATTATGTTTAATTTGAAATTATGTATTTTAGAAAGTATTCAAGGTATTGTACATTGGTCAGTAAAAATCCAAAGCATCTTATTGAATCGCCCTGAAAAATACGGCTCAAACTAAACCAGAACAATGCATAACGTGCCACATAAAGAAAAACTTAAACTAAGAACAATGCATAACGTGCCACATAAAGAAAACAAAAGACAACATTAAACCGGGATTTTAAAGGCCCGGTTGGGCGAAATTTTCGGGTAACATTATACCCGTACATTAGGGCTAAGTGATACCGTCACATTTGGTGGATTAATTCATCATCTGAATTGCCGTGGCCAAACTGATGGCCCGGAACCCCCTCCTACTGGGGGGAGGGGGGTATGTATGAAGGCTGATTGTAATTTATTTCGAACCTTACTTTGAGAGAGCCGTGGACATTTGGCGGTTAAAAGAGGGTGTTGGGTTAACTTTGGCTCGTCTGCTAAAATGATTGTTTAGAAAGGTAAGTACCTAACTTGTGAGAATTGATAGTCGGTAGAAAATATAATCTTGAATTACTGAGGTCAATTGTTTAAAAAAAGGGTCTTTATTGAATTGATGTCAGTTTTTCTCGTTAGAATTCTGTTGTCTCTTTTTCATTTTAACTTTCAGTTTAGGTTATTTTTCAATATGGATATAACTATTCTGTTGTTGTTCTGGTGTTGTTGTTGTGGTGTTGTTGGGCCTTTAATTAGGTAAGGTTAGGTTTTTTAATTTCATTTTAAAATTGAATACTTTAAAATTAAATTAAAAAACCTAACCTTACCTTTAAATAAGCGAACATAACTTTAAAATTTGTAGGAAGGTCTAATAAATGTTTTTATAAGAAACTAGTACTTGGAATTTTACTTTTAAATCGTTTTACTTTAAAAAAAGTATCAAGATGTTAAAAAAATTATGGAGTTCATTTGTCTGTAGCCGTCGTAGCTACTACTACTTGCTACGAACCACGGCACGCTACGAACGGAGCAACGCAGTAAAAGTTATTGATAATTTTAAGTTGCAAATATGTTATTTTTGTTAACAATCAAACTGTATTATTTTATATTTACAAAAATATTTTTATAAGTACATTGTTATTTAATTATGACTAAAAAAATAAACTACTAAAATATATTTAATATCTTACCGTAAAAGTATAAAAGTTTGCCCTTTAACATAACTTTGCCCACCGCGTCACAGTTCAGTAAAAACGAAATAACTTAAAAGTAGTTACAGATACACTTTCTGAAGAAAGTTAAGAAAGTGTATCTCTAACTACTTACATGCCTATTCGGATTTCAAGATAATCGCAAGATCTTGAGACGATTTATAGATCAACTAGATCTACATTAGATATCGACTAGATGTGACTTGGATATCTAAGTCATAACTTGTCGAAATCGTTCAAGAGGACCTCCAGAATCGCGGAAACGTCAAATACACATACATATCTATCTTACAAATATCTTTAAATTATCCGTATCGTAACTTGTTGAAGTCTAGTAGAAATCTAATTAATTTTCCGAATCGAGCCGTTAGTTATTTCGCTTTTACTGAACTGTGACGCGGTGGGCAAAGTTATGTTAAAGGGCAAAGTTTTATTCTTTTACACATACTAACCTAACTAAATACTTCCCAAAATACCAGTTCCCACCGCCACCGCCCTCACGTCCCACTTTTCTCCAACGACTATTATTTGAATGTCTTTCAGGCCGTGAGTAGGGTCCACCCCCACGCGAGCGCGTGTGCCGTGCTGATAATGTAATTAAAACAACACCTTTATTCTGAACACTTCACTGTTACTGTGCCGCGATTGAGATGCTCTGTTTTAGCGATTTTTCACCTTTGTTAGGGAAACATATTTTTAGTAGAATTATATAGACGTGTGATCTGTTAGTTACTTTAAGTGTATGTCATTAACATTCACTATTTTGTTGTACTGTGCTATAATGTCACTTATTGAACAAAGAACATCTTGTAATACCATGCTTGCAATAAACGATTATGATTATAATTAATATATTCATAGGTTTTTTTTTTGTAATTTGTGTGAGTTTTTTATAGGTAAGTATGTATTTGTCCACATGAGAAGCAAGGAAAATTGAAACATGGTTTTTATTAACGTAAATCTAGGATTTGTGTCCGATAGCTATAAAATAATACATTTTGAGTAAAATATCAGAAACAGAATTTCCATCTAATATTATGTTTAATTTGAAATTATGTATTTTAGAAAGTATTCAAGGTATTGTACATTGGTCAGTAAAAATCCAAAGCATCTTATTGAATCGCCCTGAAAAATACGGCTCAAACTAAACCAGAACAATGCATAACGTGCCACATAAAGAAAAACTTAAACTAAGAACAATGCATAACGTGCCACATAAAGAAAACAAAAGACAACATTAAACCGGGATTTTAAAGGCCCGGTTGGGCGAAATTTTCGGGTAACATTATACCCGTACATTAGGGCTAAGTGATACCGTCACATTTGGTGGATTAATTCATCATCTGAATTGCCGTGGCCAAACTGATGGCCCGGAACCCCCTCCTACTGGGGGGAGGGGGGTATGTATGAAGGCTGATTGTAATTTATTTCGAACCTTACTTTGAGAGAGCCGTGGACATTTGGCGGTTAAAAGAGGGTGTTGGGTTAACTTTGGCTCGTCTGCTAAAATGATTGTTTAGAAAGGTAAGTACCTAACTTGTGAGAATTGATAGTCGGTAGAAAATATAATCTTGAATTACTGAGGTCAATTGTTTAAAAAAAGGGTCTTTATTGAATTGATGTCAGTTTTTCTCGTTAGAATTCTGTTGTCTCTTTTTCATTTTAACTTTCAGTTTAGGTTATTTTTCAATATGGATATAACTATTCTGTTGTTGTTCTGGTGTTGTTGTTGTGGTGTTGTTGGGCCTTTAATTAGGTAAGGTTAGGTTTTTTAATTTCATTTTAAAATTGAATACTTTAAAATTAAATTAAAAAACCTAACCTTACCTTTAAATAAGCGAACATAACTTTAAAATGGCAATTTAAATACACACTACTATTACTGTAATTTATTTTTGTAAACCTGTGTTGTGTACAGTGTACAATAAAGTGATTACTACTACTACTACTAAATATTTAATATCCGACCTATCTATCGTTATAATTATTTTGGCCATCGAAAAGTATCTACCTGCATAGATCTTGGATACCTTATTATTATTAATACCTACTATGACGAAAACAAAGACAAACTCTTTTTTTAATTATAACACTTCCGAAATCAAAGATCAAAACAAATGTGTAAATCGTACAAAAATCTCACAAAGGGGCAATAAGAGCTACATCGCTTAGCTGTTGCCCTTTGCCCCCCCGAATTAGTCAGCCCCCCTCCCCCCAGGACGAGTGTAAGGATAAATGGGTGGGCTGGCTCTTCGGTTAAGTGTAGATTTTCCGAATGCGGTGTTGATGATGGTGTCTCGAGTTGGAAGTTTATCGATAGTTTTGGTGTCGATAAAACTTGTTCGCTGTACAATATTCGGGTTAGGGGAGGTTGGCTCTTAAATAATTTTGGTTAGCAAATTACAAGCAGGTTACAGAAAATATTAAAATTGGCCGTTAAATAATAGAAAATTCTAACTAAAGTATGTTTGTTGAGAAACAAAATTCTATATTGATATGGTAGGCAGCTTGAACTACATCGATTATCCCGTGACAGTGAGACAATAGAATTCTACAAAGAAAATAATAATAGGAATATAGCTATATATTACAGACAAAAAACAAAAGACATGTGGGCGTGCGATGTTTCAGTACACGACACGTCCGATCGCGCGAAGTGGAGAGAAAAAACCAGAAAAGCAGACCCCACAATCAGATGGGAATAATAATGCTGAGGAGAGAGAGATTACAGACAAAAAACATATTTGATAGTTGAAAGTTTCCTTTGACTTAAGCAAATACATTTTAGCCTTCTAGGCATCTTACCAAGCGATCACTATGGCTATTTTTGTTATTTAATTATTTATAAGTTTTTAATTTAAGTATTTTATAATGCTCTTACCCACTTGTGTTTCATTGCACCAAACAAAGTAAAATCCCATTGTTAATTTTATATTAAAGAAAAAATGGAAAAATTCACCGCTTCGGACAAGACTCGAAATTGCTACTTTGTGGAATACCTATCCGATTGCTCTTAATCAAGGTATACACAATTACACATCTACCTAGCTATGTGAGTTTTGAACTATCCGTGCTAGTTCATTAAATTAGAAACAAAGTAAAATGTAAAAAATATCGATATTCAGATCAGTAAAACCTAAGTCAAGGGAATTTTTAGTAATCCAGTTTATTCCGTGACATCGCTTCAAAAATAAATATACTTTTTTATTATTGTAGCTTTCTGTTTTATTTACATAAATAGATTTACAATTTGTAACTGAAAATACAAAATTATACAAAAATATGCAATGTTAAATAAAACCTAAACACAAAGGAAATCCATCGATAAAATAAGGGCAGCCCTAACTCAGCAATTTTCCGAGACCGTTGGACAGTGGGGTTCTAAATACTCGTGTAAAATTGTCCACATTCCCTCCCGGAACCTTTTGTGCTATATATTTCTTTGTTATTTACCCCGGGGGTGTCTACCTTTGTATGGGTGGATGAAATACTAATGTGTAGGACCGAAGTAGGTAGCGGTTTAGAAAGTTAAGATTAACTGTATGTTGATGGAAAGTAAGAATTTATTTTGATTCAGATTTTTTTTATGCGTCACGCTTTTACGAATGTTCTCCACTACGCTTGTTTATTCGAAATATGTAGGTATAGATATTTAGGTAGGTATAGTCAGCGTCAATAATTAATCTAGTCACAGAAAAAAATGTCAAAGGGGTAGAATTACAGACACCCACGTGTATTTGCACCTTTATTTCAGTTCTTACAAGTGACGACACTTTCAGTAGGTTGTACCTTGTACCTACTTACTAATTAATAATTAAATTATCAAAATGTGCTTAACAACAAATAACCTGAAAAATTTGTGACAGTTAATACAGTGCTAATACTTAGGTTAATAATATACTTACAGAAAACGAATTACTAAAGTGTTTCACAAAACTGGACTCAATTTTATTCAAGAAATTCACCACAAAGGCTCCAAATTGTTCTTAACCACGCCTCAAACATTCAAAATCTTCATTAAAAACCATTCTGTAGAATGTAATCAAAGCAATAGGCAAGATAGGTGCGCATAGTTACAGACACACCTGCGTAATTTGACCTCTCTAGTCTTGCCAAAACTTAGACAAGCATATTAGAAACAAGGTGACCAATAAGACGTGAGAGCTCATTTTAAACTGGTCAAAATCAGAGGGCCTACCGCGAACCAACTTCGACGTGTTGCCTCTCTGTCGCATTTGTAAATTTGTACGTAAGTGTGACAGAGAGGCAGCACGTCGAACGTGGTACGCGGTAGGCCCTCAGTGCTACAATCCGAATCAAAATTCAAAACCGCGCTCTCTCTTAATCCGTGTTGAGGATCACAATAAAAGGTAATACATTTTAAGTCCCCCAAATCTGCCTCAGGAGTTTGGACCTTGGCTCTATGGCTAATGAGATTATGATCCTTTGAATGGCACGGAAATAAGATTACCCAAGCGAAAGCAGAAGGTGAAAGGGAGACATTTTGTTGTAAAGTGCGGCGCACAGTTGACGTGGTAAGGATATCTACTCATTATCATTAAGATTGAGCTGGTTTAGGCATCTACTTAGCTCAATAGCAAAATTTTCAATTTATCTAAGGCGGTTGTTTGACTTTATAGTTTGTATAGAATGGATTCATATATTTCTTACTCTTTACAATGATCTATGCTGAATCTTAAAAGTCGGCTCGATTCTGCAGGAAAAACGCACGTTACAATCCCCGTCGCCCCATATAATGTCAAATGTATTTCTACTCGTGTACCTAACCGTAAAAATCACATTTGGTATTAGTTAGATGTCTTAAGCTAGAAAAACATCGATCAAGTCAGGTCACCGACACATAGACACTTCCCTTTAGTTTACCGACAACCGGTAACTTAACCCTTCGCACGGCTTTTCCCGCATTCGTCCGCCTTTGACGTAAATTTTCAAATTCACACAAAAATCACGTAAACTTTAACAGCATTTTTTGCGCAGCGTTATACAATAGGGTAATTCGCCAGTAACTGGCCACTTTTAGTAACTGGCCGGCCTAAACTAAAAATGAATTCTATTCACCTATAAATAGAATTCATTTTAGTATAAGGTGGCCTGAAAGCTGGCCAATCGTAACTGACAGATAGGCCAAAAGATTGGCCACGTTTTGTAAAGTAAAGGACGCTTGTCAGTGTAAGGTGCGGCGGTCCAGGCGCGGTGGCTGCGTGACGCGTCTCATTTGCACCGGCAATTACTGCGGCGTGGAGCGAATGTCTGAACTAACGCTCAGACTGAGCTCAAATACTGTTTGACTCTAGTACTTACAAGGTAAGAAAAGTCAAGCAAAATTCACAATAGTGATATTTATTTCGGGCTGGGGTGGTTAGTAACTCAACGAATGCAAAACGATAAAATAAGCGCTTGCCATTGTTGCTTCTTCGCTCTAACCAGTGGCTACGAATTAAAACCCGTCTTTTTTAATTGTCGAGCTAAAAAGTTTATATATATCAACATAATTTGTCGCTTTAAAGCTTAAGTAATTGTTCAATAACCAAAACAGTTTGGAATCTAAGTAGCTTACCAATTTGTTAATTTTTTTTGAAAAATAATTTTGGTATAAAAATGTATAAAGTCATATGAGGCAAGAAGAACATCAGGGCAAGAGGAACATTTGTATGGAATTTGCATACTTTTACTGACTTAGGCAAATTAAACCTGAATTATTTAACCTTACAGGACTAAATGCTAGTGCCTGTTACATGTAAACATTGTAGGTATATTACGTTCTTATAGTTATGATACATATCTCGTCTCGTCTACTAAATAAAAGGGTTATCGAAATACTTGTCATCTCGATAATCGTTAAAAATAGTAGGAAAAAACAAAACTTTATGGCAATACTACAAAAAAGAAAAACTATAGAAAAATAACTTAGATACCTACAATAAATAAATCAAAAATGCTTATAGGTAGGTAAATACGTTAGGAATATACATAATACACCACTCTACCCGCTCAACCCACGCGCTGCCACATGGCCAGTTGGGGCTCAACCCTTTCCTTGCGCCCCTGCTGACCCCAGCGACCCATTCCCGTTTTCTGTAAACGCGTGCCCTAAAACGGTATTTTCTCATAATAATACTGTATTTGTGAAACATGTGTCTCGTGTTATTTTTATGGTTAGTGTTGATGTGTCGATAAGTTATTTGTTTGGAATGATGTGTCATAAATGTTGAGTATTTTGTAAGCGGGTTACTGATTTGTTAGAAATTGCATAACTGCTTATATTATTATTAGGTAATACCTGCCTATGATTAAATAAGTTTTCTTATTTGATACAATACGTCGTTTGAGGAATAATTAAGAAGTTACCCTAATAGTAAGTAATTACCTTTAATTAAATTATTTAAAGATTTTGATAGCCAAAGAATATATTTTAACCCTATGTAAGTTGTCGTATTTCCTTATTTAAAACGTATTTGTTTCAATGATAACGGCAAATAGTGAATAGAATCAGGCGCTGCTTTGCGGAAATCCATATTTATTAAAACCAAAATAGCAAAGATTAGCAAAGTAATATTTTGGTTTTAATGATAATTGATAACGGCAAAACTTTATAACTATGCTTAGTTATTTTTACAGTCCACACTTTAATTCAGTATATAGGTAAGCATTCATAAATAACCGTTTAGTTTTGCACACCTACAGAAAATGTTTGTTCAGTTGGTGAAATATGAGAGTCAGTACGTAATAAACGAATCTATAATATTTGAATAAGTACTTGGATTCATTTGAAAACCGGTGCCTATGTAAAAGTTATGAATGCAAATATAAAACAGGTTTTTTAGTAACAACCCTTGTAATGTTGCAAAAACCATTCGCAAAAGCTGCATTGTTAAAATAGCAGATGGTCAAAATTCATTATTATGAACCGATGCAATAGATTTTACCATAAAATAATAATAATAAATTTGCAATGTTTTTAAAGCTTGTTAATAAAGTTTCGGGTAGGAAACTGTAGATATATTCTTCAATAAATGTTTCAAGCAAGTTTTTATTTTTATATCGCGAGTTTGATCAAGATAATTTTACAGTTACATTATAGGTACATATTGTAATATTATTAATAACTCTTTCCTAAAATCTATATATGGCTCGTGTACCTATATGACGCGAACAAGTGTAGGTATTATATGTTATAGTAGGTATATTTTTTATAACTTAAAAATATTGTTTTAAGATATATTAGGTAACAATCTAACAATGTAATACATTAAACACACCTTGAATTGTGTTTTATTAAACACCTTTTGATACACTTCACCCTTACCTATCGATTAAAACTTTCTGAACTAAACGCAAAAATCAATAGAACTTTCACTGATACACTCCAAATATTAAAAACTAATTCAACCCCAAATGGCCCCCACTGCCCGTTGTCCAGCGGGGCGTGGCTCTCACTGTCCAATGCCCCGTGCCCATTGGTCACTCGCACACGGGTTATCGGGTCTTATCGGACGATTGGGTGTTTATGTCCAACTGGAATTTCCCTCGGGCTATCGAGGGGTTAATATTCTTGTTGGATTTTTGTCGTATGAGGAGTTAAAGGGTGGCGGGGTGTTTATAATGAGATTATGTTTACTTTGATGTTAAATAGGAAATGTATTGTTATCTGTCGTATTATCTCATTACTACATAATAATAATATAATTATAAGTTGTGATTTGAAGATCTCTGAGCGGTAAAAACTTAATAAGTAAGTTAAACCAATTACGAAAATTTTGATTTATGTCAATCAATATTACAAATATTTAGTTGCATATCGTTCCTATTAAGTTGGATATACCTTTGGTACTGTACCTAAAATAAAATTCTGCACCTCCCTAGGTGTATGAGGTATGAGAGTTGAAATCATTTGTTTAGAATCAAAATGCTTCCAATTAAGTGCTTGAAAGTTTTCCTATTTGGAAATGGAAAGTTTCTGTCGTCATAAAAAATAAAGGTAATAGATTCTTTTAACTATGGATGATTGGAGATCACTCTAATAATAAAACTAAACTGGCATGTCTGAGTGGATTGAGTAAGGGAATAGAACTTCTACCCAGTTGTATTTTGGCCACACAGTTTTGAATTGAATTCGCACTTAAAATAAATATAATCTTATTTTCTATTTGATCTGATGCCTGTATTAAATATAAAAATTATAGAACATTTAGGTACTCCAGCATACAGCCCGTCTGATGGTAAGCGGTCATCGTAGCCTACACCTGCAACTCCAGGGGTGTTACGATACACTACTTTAACATAAAAGGTATTAAGGATAGGTTACAAACAAGCACTGGCTAAAATCATTTAAGTATTGTAATATCCTTCCTTTTAGTTTTGCTGGAAAAATGCAGATAATCATATCTATTTATTATTTATTTTATCTAGTATTTTTATCAGTTTCCTTGAAAATAATCTTATTGCTGTTTTATTGCAATCTTATTTTCTGAGACTAACTTCAACTTCCATACTAGCGACATCTAGTATGCAATAGACAATGTATTAATTACGCCATCTACTGGAATCTGATAGTACTAATAGGTCACCAATCGATGTGCTTAAAAGTTTGAACCTTAAAATCTTATAAGACTTGGGTAATTTCTAATAAACCAAATTAAAAGTTTGAAAAAATGTTTACCACTAAAACTATCGACCTAGAAACATTTGCTACAACTTTGGTACCTACTTGTTTTATTATGAATTCCATTTTAATATTTGAAAGAAAAGGGTAAAGTTTTCATTGTTTTTTTAACTGTACGAAAGAAAAGGGGGGGAAAAGTAAAACAAAAGTAATAATTATAATGTAACATACTAAATAATTATAGGTACCATGAACGGTAGCTTAAATAATCAAATTAATTATTATGTATCTGATAATAAAAATAAAACTTAAATTTTTAATGAACATATAGAAATATAACGATAGGTGTTATGAACATACAGAAATATAACATGTTAATAACTTATTAATAATTAAAAGAAGTTTAAATTTTCTTAATATTTTTTTATAACCTACCTACTATATATATTTATTTCTTTATGTAAACTTTGTTAGACAAATATACAACAATGTGCAAATAACAGACTTAATGCCAAACGGCATTCTTTATCAGTCAACCATAGGGCCCAACAGAGATACACAGATAGGTACTTACCTACATACAATGGATATAAAAAGTTATCGAATGACTTATAAAAGCAAACTTTGTACACTTAAAAACTAATTGTACCAAACGAATAAATAAGTTATTGTATTATCTTATCTTAGGCAAGTCGCGTTTTACTTTGGACCACGCGCCAAAACTTTTCCAACAAGTTTCAACCCTCCGCTAGTTTCCGCTACTCGACGGTAGATGGCGCTAGTAACACCGAGTTGCAAGCTCCGTTGAATGTCTTAGACTTTTCAAACTGCTGAATGAGGCTATTCATATTTTATTGGTGCCTAGTTTTACAGTAATATAGTTAATTTTTATTTCAATCGAATAAAGTAAAAAATGTTCAATGTATATTTGTGTAGGTACTTATCTATTATTAAAGTTATTGAGTTATATAAATGTTCGACTTCACAGAATTTTGGTTATAGATTATTATTATTCAAGATGACGTGAATACATTTTCCGAAAAACTAAAGTTTTATAACATTATTTAAAGAACAACCTCCTGAAAGAATAAGGACTGTTCAATTTATTTTGTAAAATCTTCAAGCGTATGATGCTCTCCAAATGTTTTAATTATTTGGTTCACGTTTAATTTGAGAGATTTGTACATATTTACGATTTTTCGCAGTGAATACTAGCCTGTGCACCGTAATTGCAGAACTAACTTGCAATCGGCGCGATTCGGGAAATGAATTAGAGATTCACTAGATATGAAATAGTAAAGATATGTGACGTTCCACGGTAAAAGGTAACTTACACCTACCTAAACTATACTAAATGTACTATTTAACTAAACAGACTTGTAACAATTGTTACCAATAAACTTTCATTTTCATTTTTTTTTTCTTATGGCGGCTGGCGCTTACGCTATTATTAACGCCGCTCCAATATTCGCAGCCGCAGCCGGGGCAATGGTACCTTTTGCCGTGGAACGTCACATATCTTTACTATTTGATATTTAGTGAATTTCTAATTCATTTCCCGAATCGTGCCGAATGTTCGGGAAAAATATTTGACTATTAGGGGACAAATATGTAGCAATAATTGATGAATAAGGGATTGATAATTAATATAATTATATTGTTGTGAGCTGTACGTCAATTGATTTTAAATTATTTAACCGATTAAAAGAGGTGTAAGAGTGTCCGCTTAGTACACTGAACAGTCCTTAGGTAATCTTAATCAGTATAAATAGCCACAGTAAGGGCCAGTTGCACCAACCTCTCGAATTAAATCTTCTCGGGGCAGAGGTGTACGGTTGGATCCGGTAAAGGTTTATTTGACGTTCATAAGCGCATTGTAATATGCCTACTTGAATAAACTATTTTTTTATCTTTATCTTTTATCTTTAACCACATTTAACGGACTGATTAACGTCAATCAGCAGTGTAGTATGAAACTCCCCATACAATAAAATTTAGCGAACGCTTTAACGGTGTCAGGCGGTTTGGTGCAACCGACCCTAAGTGAGACTGCTACCATATATGCTGCTTCGCATAGGTACTCATGAGGCCAATTCAAACTAACATGTTGACATCAAAATGATGTCTAAATCATGTGTATTTCGCTTACTTGCCGTATATTTATGTTATGGCGCGAGCGAGGCGCCCGGGCGACTGTCAGTCCTACCTACCTTTCATTTTGATATCAGAATTTATGTCACTTTCATTTCGAAAATTGTATATATTTTTATAAACTACGTCGGTGGAAAACAAGCATACGGCCGTACTGATGGTAAGATGTCACCGTAGCTAATGGACGTCTGCAACTTTAATCGTGTTACATGCGCGTTGTCAGCCCTGTTCAACAGTTGTATGAAATCGAATTTAAACTGTTGTGAGACATACTAATATATTATTGATTAATAACATATACTAATATTGAAACATGTCGCGCGAGTGACTTAAAACAAGTGTGTCTAAACCGTAAAATTATTCAATAATAGTTGTATGAAAACTGAAAAGCCAGGTCCCATTCTATGAGAGCTTGTCACTTGATTTTATTAACAATCGATCGTTTTTTTACATATTTGATTGGATTTTTGTTTATTTTACAATTGCAAGCTTCTGAAGGCTTCTGGGGTTTCTTTTTAGTAGGTAACCTAAGGAGGTAGGGCCCGATTTCGGAAAATGTTTTTAATACAGGGTGATTTAGAAGACGTGAGCAGAATCAACCCTACGCATTACGTAAATGATAAACTATACTGTTTCGTACCAATATTAGATTTTTTTTTTGTATTGATAACAAAAAGTTTTAAATTATTGACAACATGCATAGTCACCCTACAATTAGAATACAAATATCGATACTCTTTACTTTATCCGTGACCAGTGTCAAATTGAATGTCATCAGTCTGGTTAATTGCTGTTATAACGGTTAAAAAGATAAAAAGGTATCATCTCTATTAATTAGGCATTGTAGGGTGACCATGATTAGACAATTAAACTTTTAGTTCATAAAAAGTTAAAAAACAGGAAAAAAGTGTGGTATCACTTAAACACGTTGGAGAACGGTATATTCACATTCATCGAGTGTGTAGGCTTAGTCCTGCTCACGTCTCATGAATTACCCTGTATATTGTTAAAATAAGTCCAAATTCCTTTATTTAATCAGTCATATGACAGCACTGCACTGCACATCATTTTTAATTTGATTTTCGAATCTACGAGCGAAATAGAACCTCTAATACTGCCTCTGATTGAGTCGTTTAAAATTGCTGTCTGTACTATGTTTGATAAATTAGAGCATACCTATTCCTGGTCGTCGATCGGGCTCAGGCATAAATACTCACAAAAGACTGGTGATGATGCAGTATTATGATGACATCGAGCTGATTCTGATGATGGATACCGAAGGTACAGCGGGGGAGGGGCAGGTATAAAACAACAACAACGGAACGTCATTAAGGGCCGGGCCGAGCATTAACATTGTAAGGTACTAGTGCTCGACATGCTAATGCCCAATAGATGACACCCTGCTGTCACCTCTATTGACAATGACTTCAGTTTCAAGATGACATGTACTGGGACCGCATCGAGCACCAGTACCACCACCTTAATGTTTGGGGACAATCTTACACAGATCGGCCGTACCCCAAGTACCCCAACTAAGCAAGAACCAAATTGGTTCTAGGTGACATACTTAGATTTATATCATCTATAACTCAGAATCAAAATACGTATTCGTGATTAATATGTACAAATAAATGACTTCACCAGGATTCGAACCCGATGAAATAAAAATTACTTTCAGACCATAAAGAACCGAGGTAGTAGAAAGTCACATTTGAGAGATCATTCCTAACAGGCCAATTCGAACGTGCACTGCTCCGAGTGAGTACGTATTATATTATTTAGTGCACTGAAATCAAACCGATATTAAAATGATATTGGAATCATATCAGTAAGCCGTCGTTCGCGCGGGCGTCTCGCTCGCCCTAATACTTGTGCGGAAAAGTCTGAGCGAAATGAACTCGCGAATGACAGTTGTGATTCCAATATCATATTAATAATATCGGTTTGATACAAAAGATACAAAATGTGATTGGATAGATCTCGATTTTCAGAAAGAATGAGGCAAATTTTGATTGGTCACGTTACGAGCTAAAGGGGTTAAATGAAAACAGAGAATTTGATTAACAAATCGTGGATATTTATTGAAATAAAAATAATAAAAATGAAATATAATAAAAACAGTTCATATTTCACGTTGTTACACAATAAAATTTGTCTTAGTGTTTTTTTGTTTTACTATTTTGTCTCCGTATGTCGTTCATATCAAGGAAATTCAATACAGTGGTATTTTTTTACATTATCAATACATGCTATCGATTTTTACTGTTTTTTTGAGACCGTCAATTTTTCAGGGTTTTATCGTTAGAATTTGATGTGTGCTTTTAATTTGATGTTTGAAAATTTGTCGGTTTCAAAAAACGAGATAATATAAGCTCCAACTACCTATGTGATAACTAAAATATTGAGCAAGCGGTGTATGAAATTATGAGTCAGTAAATAAAGCTTTATTTGAAAACATATTAATTTCGCTACATAAAAGTTTTATTCACTGACTTATTAAAAGATCTTTTATGAAGATTAACATCGGGAAATGCAAAGAGTTATTCTAACAATGTACCTAAGTGATAGAAATGACAGTTTGACTGAATGTAAGAGAAAACAGAATAACGTGCCTAAGACCTGTCCAGACAAGGTTTGCTTCAAATCTTAACATAATAAGATCAAAAACATCAAACCAAGTAAACTGAAGAGGCCTTAAACAATTTGAATACCATAGACATCACGACTGGAGACAAAACACTTCTATAATTTCCTTACATATTTATCTAATATAAATTCTATCATAATTTACATTAAGTACGTATACTGAAAGATTTCACACTTGGACTAATTTAGGTACGAGTGAAAGGTTCCATAAATCACGAAAACGTCTTTAAAAACAAAACTGGAATTATTTTTCAGTCTTAACAAAGAAACTAGCTCTCGTCGGCTCGACTCGAACATGAAACTAAGGTCTAATGCTTCTCCCATAGATTCATTTTGATTAATTTAAACACTAATTAAATTTAGAAATACGCAATTACTAATAACACGTAGGTACACTTCAAATCGATTCCAATTTTGCTTTCTACAATACTTAAAATATCGATTACAGGAAACTCACCGTATTTTCCAAATTTCGTTTATTTATTTTCTATAATTTCCGAAACATCTTGTCTTCTATAAATATGAACATCAATAGGTACTCGATTTACATATTATACTTATATCTAATATTTACAAGGTCTTAACTAAGATAGGAAACATTTGCTTATTATTGTACAGTAAACCCGAAAAATACCAAACAACTTACTTCCAAACACGTACATGCTACACCGAACTATGAAGATCCTAAGAAAATACTGGAAAAATCTATTCATAATTGACACTATACAGCTTACAACTAAACCATACATTAAATCAACATAGCTTAACTTTGGCATTGGTTTCCACATTTTCTATAAATTAAAACATGTCAAACAAAGATCAATCGAATGTAACATTTAAAGATCATTGAAAATGAACAGTACAGCCTCAAAATAAAAACATAATTCGCAAACTAACATTAACAATGCAACGGGAACTGCTCAACACTGGTTCAGCTCAGGCCTATACGATATGTCACTTAAGATATAAATAAAATTAATGCCCTTCGGTGCGGAAGCTCTCGGGCTAATATTGCAATCATTCGCCAACCAATTCAATTCTTAAGACTAGAACGTTAGTGTGATTCAAGCGGTAAGAAACGCAACGATTTTAGGCCTAAAATATCTGGCTGGGCGGCGCAGGCGGCGGTAGGCGGAGACCACCCCACGGGTAGAGTCACGAGGCCTCTTCTCGACACGCGTTCGAGTCGTCGGACAAAGCTAATGGTGCACCGTTACTCTGATTCACGACGCACTTACGCATGTGCTTCTCGAGTGTTGACGGTACTGAGAAGGGCATCTCACAAAACCGGCAGCGGTACACGTCCTTTCCCAAACGACCGTGCGTCTTCATGTGTCTGGTCAACTTGGAGCTCTGAGCGCACGCATACGAACATAACTCACACTTATAGGGTTTTTCACCAGTATGAGATCGCCTGTGGACTGTCAGATTTGAGCAGTTCTTAAATACCTTCCCACAGTATTCGCAAGTGTCATTTCGACGTCCTTCTTTTGACTTCAAGAGAGGGTTTTGTAAGAGACCATTGGTGTTTTTGAGGCCATCGAAAATATTTTCAGGTGGTCGTTGTGCGTGTAACGTTGGCAGCCACCAACCCTCACCTCGTTCCATATCTAACTTCATCCGCTTGGAAGCATCAAACGGATTTTCAAAAGGATTAAACAAAGGGTGTGGTTGCGGCGGCATTTTTGCGAATTCTTCTTTTAGCCGTAATGCAGCAGTGGGAGGCATGCCGTTTGGCTTGTCGCTGGAAGGACCATTGTTATTGTCACGGTCCTTTGCCAGTTGCCATTTAAGCGAGTTTCCCGATTCCTGTAATGCCTGTTTGAAAGCTTCGCTGTATTGAGCAATGTTTGATAAACCGAATTTATCCATTAGTTCACCAACAACGGAAGCGGAAGGAGGATGAGCGGGTAGAGGAAGAGATTGTTTTCGGGGTGGTGCGGAAGGAGCACTGCTATTTGATACAGTTAAGTCCTCAGCTTCCTCAACGTCCTCGCCATCCTCATTCTCCTCGTCTTCCTCACCATCTAATTCCTCGTCTTCTAGATCTTCATCTGAGTCATCCTCACCGGTGTCACCACCCGACTCTCCATCTTCTGTATTGGCATCAGTTCCCCTATGCACTTTCATGTGCCTTTTTAATTTGGAAACTTTCTCAAACGCTTCATCGCATTCACTACATTTGTACGGTTTCTCGCCGGTATGTGTGCGGCGATGCACCATTAAATTATTCTCGAAGCGGAACTTCTTTCCGCAGAACTCACAGGAATGTACAGCCTCGTCATTATTGCGTTTTGCAGACGGAGTCGAAGACGGGCGATCGGGAGGCGCGTCCGCGATCGGCGGCTCCGCGCGGCGCTCCGGCGACGTCGAGCTATGAGGCCTCGAAGCGTCGCGGGGCGCGTCCACCGTCCCGGGTCCGGCGCCCACCGGTGGAGTCTGGCCGACTCGGGAGGGCGACGGGGAAGCGAACGGCGGCGAATGCTTCCTGGGGCTAGGAGAGCTCGAATTGCCTGTGGCCGCCCCTGGACTGGTCGTACCGGCCAGTTGCCGCAAGCGCTGCGAGTAAAAATCCAGCTGGGGTTCAAGTGATAGTGGTTGTGATACTGGAGGTACTCTGTCCCGAGAGGAGACCGACGTCGGTATGACGGGTGGTCGGTCTGCCGGTGACGGGAACGGTTGGTGAGGTGGGAGGGAGTTGGCCGCTACTGCTGCCGCGGCCGCAGCCAAATTGATCCCATGGTGGCGAAATTGCTCTGATACCAGTTGCTCCATCCTGAACCTATGGTCGTGATGGTTTGGTCGCGCGAAAAGTGGTGCGGGAGGAACTGAGGGATGAGCCAGCGGTGGTAAGCTTCCCGGGAGTGGCATTCTTAAGAGACCACTGACTCCGAAAGGCGAATGCATATCCGGAGGAGGTAGTAACGGGTGGTGGCGAAGCGACGGTGGCGGGAGCGGCGCGCCAGTTGATGAGCACCCCGAACTCGAAGAAGATGTGCTCGACGAGGAATGGTTCTGCTTATTAAGATGTTGCTGTGGAGCGTTATCCACGTATATCTTGACTCCATGGACATGCTGCACGTGCTGCAGCAGCCTCCACGCCGAATGCACGCGCGCCTTGCAAGTGGAGCACACGTAGTTGCTCGGCTCTGTGGGCAAAGAAAACAAACTTTAAAAATGTGAAAACTAATCTCTTAGGGGAAAGGTTTCCAATAGAAGATTTACAGCAATATTAACACGGGCAAAGTGTCTAGTAATAGCTCTCACATATCGTAGTGTTGGGCCTAGGGAGTGTGCGTGGCGCGCATGCTAATCAGAAGGTCCGAGGGCCGGGTACGTCGGCGGCCGTGAATGATCGCTCCTCCGTGTCCCGCAAGATTCATGCACCTCTAAAATCTTATGAAATATAAGGGGCCGGGATCACGTACCGGCCCACTGTTGATATTGAAATCTATGTAACATTATCCCGGATGAGAAAAAAAAAAACGCCTGAGTGTTTAATTTTCATATTTCATATGGTGTCTGGAGATTGTAACATGTGCAGTTTGGATTACCAGTGATAAGTTTAAGAATTTCATTTTATTTAGGTTTACGAGAGAAATATAAGGTACATATAACATGCTGAATAGGACCAAAAAGATCAATTACCTACTGTTTATTATTCCTTACTAGTCTTTTTTTACTTGTAGGTACTGATCTGCTAACAGTTTGTATGTTTACTTTGGATTCAATTCAGTAAAATAAAAGGTACACCTATAGACAAAAAAAATTTGATTCGCAACAAGTAAGACTACGAAACATGTAATATATCACTTATGATTAATATAGAAACGGATAAAAAAAAATTGATTAATTTAATTCGTTTAGTATCGACTAGTCAAAACAATAAAAAAATAAACTATTGTTTCCTAATGTTCAAGCTCAGAAGTTACGCAGTGGACGCTTGGTCAAGCACCGGCCGAGCAAGGCGGAGTTTTGACAGTAATTTGATTGCTCATTGTGAGCGCGGGCCACATTTTATTGTGGAGACAATAACGTTCTCAACTAGTGTTGGGACATAATGTAACCTATTTTTAATAACACATTTTCTATGGTAGTTAAAATTAGTTTTTGAAAGGAAACATTTTTGGTAAGTATCAAAAAGCAATCTAGATACAGTTTAGATTAAAATTAGTAATTACTTAGTAACCAAATAAAGGTAACGTATTAAAAGATAAGTTGTTACCTAATTTTCTTATTGTCAATATATGGATTTACCAACACCTACCACAAATTCTAATAAACGTAATAATTAAAATTATGTCCCTTTGCAGAATAACTACACATTACAGTTCTGTTGATCCAAAACTGAGTTATACTATTCGTTGCGTTAGGATACCTACCATTAGTATTTTCAAGATACCGTTTTTATGCACACTAGTCTTCCTGCTTGTTAATTTTTACGATACTAATTGATTTAATAAAACTGTTTTGCACAATAAAATAAGTACAATAGAAGTCAGGTACTTGTGCAAATTTTATTGTGGCAATGGGCTCAAATATCTTACTCCTCACTTAAAAAATCTTATCAAAGAAGCCGGTTTCAGCACTAAGATGACTAATACGCGATACCTTATAAATGCGTAATTTTGTATCGATGTGCCAGTTCCCAACGATAACAGCACTAGTGGGCGCGGCGATAACATCGGACTGTTAAGATGCTTATTGAATTGTAACGGTCAAATTGGTGCCGGCCAGATTTTCTTGTACCATTGAATTAATGCTTCGAATTTATTTTTGGTAAATAGGTAGGTACATTAGGCGTTATGTATCTATTTGTTTCGCTTTAGAGCGCTTGAGAAAAATATTGTTTTAAGGCAGCTTTAATACCGAATATTATGATGTTTATTGATGTTACACAATAGGTATTTATTTATTCAATCCAATGAAAAAAGTGAACATCGGTAGGTAACAGTATCAGTAGTTGTTAATTTAAAAAAAATTACCCTATTACAGGGTGGCCAAAAAATAACTGCATTCCCGTTACCAGGGAGGTTTTGGGATTAAACTGAGCAACTTTTACTATGGGACCAACCCGAAAATCGTGAAAAAAAAATTTACCCTCCCATAGAATATGGACCGGCCAAAATGTATGAAACAGCCAAATTTTTTTTTCGCGATGGGGATTGGTCCCATATTAAAAGTTTTCGGCCAGCCTGTATATTATCGCCACTTACATTATTTATTGATTCAGTTTAATTATTTTTATTAATAATTGTAACAATGAAGTAGCATATGCCAAGTGCTGAAAATACACGTACAAAAATCTATAGGTATTTATTAAAATTTTACCGTTCATAGAAATACAACTCATAAATATTATGACCTTTAATAGCATTGTTCATTGTGTCTGGTCATCAAGGTAGAGACTGCAGAAAAAGAAGAATAAATTCTCATTTCCGTGACTTTCCATTTCCCGTCAATTCGATTGCATTTTTCTTTTGAATAATGTATAAATCAATTTTCTTACTTCTACCTACAGCGTTAGCATACCTCAGTTTATTTTGTTTTACAGCACATTACATTGTTTTATTATATGATTTATACTTCGTGTAAAATATGATGAAGTTTTTAACTACGCTGACAAAATTGCACGTTAGCAATAAAGATTTTTATGGAATCCTAATTTTAATTAATATAAAATTGGTAACGCGTTGGCCCGGCAATCCAAAGATGCGAGTCCGTTGACCAGAGTTGATCATTGTTGATTTTTTAATTGTGATTGACATCTCTTTATACAATTTATAGATAGTAATGTGGTACGTCCCACAATAAAGAAGCAAATATATTAGCATTTAAGAATACTATATTTATTTATACACTAAATGTTCTAGACAAGCTAGTAAAAATAAGTAAGTAAAATACAGTTACAGATTTTTTTTTTTAAACGTCAGTGTGTCTTCTACCAGTACTTGTCACTTTAGACGTGTGTCGTAAGTACGGTCAACAACGAACTTAGTAGCGGTCCCGGCTTACAGCGATCGATGCCGGATTACACCGATTACAGACCGAGCCGTAATTTAAATCGATTGTTCGATAAGATCTTCTCGCCTGACCGTACTTTTACAGGACGGTTTAGTTTTTTAAAGTAGACTTGTAATTTGCTTCTGATTTGTTTTGAATAGGATTATTGCATATTATTGTATAGGGTAATTCGACAGTAACTGGCCACTTTTAGTAACTGGCCACCCCAAACCAAACATGAATTCTATTCAGCTATAAATATAATTCATTTTTAGTATAAGGTGGTCAGTTATTGAAAGCTGGCCAGTTATTGAAACCTTATACTAAAATGAATTCTGTTTATATGTGAATAGAATTCATTTTTAGTTTAGGGCGGCCAGTTACTAAAAGTGGCCAGTTACTGGCGAATTACCCTATTTTAACAATTTAGCATTGATAATTCACTTTAAATAAATTAGAGTCCGTCTAATTAAGCTAACTTTGCACCGATTTGAATACAACAAAGTGAGAGAGTGTCATTATAATGTGGAAATTTTACATTAATGGTGACATGGACACACTTTGTCGTTGCAGAGTTATCGTGGTCCGACTCTAGAACTATTTAATTTTGTTGTGATTACTTTATTAGTTTTTTTTTTTTTAGTTTTTTTATTATTTTTTTATTCAGTTAGGTACGTATTACGGAACAAAAATAAACAGATGCTGAGAATATATCATAATATCTAAATACAATTTGAGCACGGCCTGTATAAAACGATTTAATAGTGATAGGTATGGATAATTGATACGATTGAATCTTGATAATATTATGGACTAGTGTGGGTGGTCAATCACGGGCATTAGCTGTCATATTATTTAATTTAGATTGAATATGAATATATTCTACTGATTACGGCTTAATGCGTTTTGGTAGTGTATCTATGTATGTATCAATATTATTAATCTGTGATAGATACTTATTCGCAAGTCATGGACTGTTAAAGGATATAATATTTAAAACTTTCGCATTTTGAACACATATTAACTCACATTTATAGACGGGTCTATCGCGAATTTATTTTATTAGCTTTATTTACCGACGTTTAGACACAGGTTTCACTGGTCGTGGTCGCGGCTAACTGATGCGTCGGTAAATAAAGGTAATAAAATAAATTCGCGATAGACTCGTCTATAAATGTGAGTTTAATATGATAAAGGATTAGTTTGGCTACTTTGTATTGTGTATATCTAAAGCGGTAGTATTAATTATTTAGGCAGGCAGCTACTCCAAGAGTGATAAATCGATGTAGACACAAAATTAACAACTCTAAACATATCATAAAAATCTAAATCGACGTTCTAACAAAGTATGTGCGACATTCGAAATTCAAATTTTCCCAACCAGCCAGCGACTGTTATGGGTCACAATTTGCACCATTCGGGTTATAACCGGGTGGGTGGAGGGGGGACGGTCATTCAGCGCAGCGGCGCGACGGACATCCGCCGCATAACAAGTCGATGGTCGCGTTCTTATTTCGAAAGATACGAAATGTGAATTTGCGGTTTTTAATGGTGCGTGATTGGTTGTTCCTTTTTTAAATTGTTATGATGACGGTATATTTGACTACTAAATCAGTTTCTTTTTTCGAACTTGTAACAGACTGACATCGTACGTTCATTTATTTACTCTCTCGGAAATTACTGAATCTGTTAGGATTGAATTTCCCGCGTTATATTGGCACTGTTAATGCGACAGTGAACTCGGAGCGCCATCTGGCTTTGAATCTGTAAACTTGTAGGTAGCTTTGTTTTGATTCACGGTTCACTACCCTGCGAGATTATAATATTATTATAAAATTTAATGTTTAAATAAAAAAAATAATAATATTCATTTACTTTAAAGCAATATTTATTGTTTAATTAATTGAATATTATTACTACATTGTGCTTTTTAATTTATCCATGTTATCCTTAGAGATGCCATCTGTTGTAAGGAAGATGAATCAAAATACGCGGGAATGAAGTAGACTAATCATATGCAAGGGTAGTAAATGTTAACCAATCAAAACTTGGGATTTTGGTTCGACCTATGAGGAACTTGCATTAACATGGCAGTTTAGGGGTTCTCATAGAACCCGCGAGCGAGGTTATTTAAGGAATCGAAAAGAGGAATCGAGGCTTTTTCCGTCAGCAGAGCGTCGAGTCAATAAGGAGTCCTGTGAGTGTTAGTTTGTAAGGAAAACCATGTGTTAAGCTTGTTTGCAGATATGAGGATTAGCTGCTGTCTTCACGAGTTCAAGATTTGGACAAGAGCCAGCAACCTCCAATGGGCGAGACGCCGCTGACAGCACCTGGTACCATGGTTGAGCCATGGGCGTGAAGACCGGGCGTGTGGTCACCGCGGGGCAGCTATCAAAAGCACTGCATCTTGCAATCATCGAGCGAAGCTTCACCTGGACCGTGGGCGTGTAGAATTACACGAATCCATCACGTGTCTGCTGCCAATCAACTACTTGTCACGGTACGTTAATTCATTTAAACTTAATTATTTGCATGTCATTTTATATCTTGAGGAAACCTACATACATGTTGCATTCGTCCATAGGTTGCATTGATGGCATACTATCCGTAGGATTTTAGGTTTGTTTGATACTGGCGAGTTAAAAATAGAATCATTATTTTTATATTATCGTCGTGTGAATAGCGGGTAGTTTGCATAGATCGCGTTAGATTATACCCTCCATTGTGCGACAAAAGTACAATTTTATTCATGGTTAATGCAAGTCCGATCCTCGTACGTTAGTGTATTTTAATACGTATAACAGACTGGATTGCAGTGTAGTCTATTCAATTATATTTGTGCAGTGAATACCTTAATCATATATGTGCTGGGGTGATTATATTAAGTCAAATTGAAGTTCGTGTAGTGAACGAGCGTTCTTAAGGTTATGGATTAACCGACTACGAAGGGAATAGGAACGATAATGCGTTAGTTATCATCTATGAGTGTATGTAAGTGTATTTTATGTAAGATCGTACTCCCATCTTAGATGCTTGCAAGGTGCTTGCAATCCTTCAGGTGTTGAGGTTAATTCGTCTGCACATTTGCTTTCTATATCATTACCATACTTAAATTGTATTCAATTTCCAAATACCGCATTATAAATAGATTGTTCAGTAGTTACCCTTAATCGAATTATCTATTACTATCAACAGAGAATTAGAGGAGTGTGTATGTATGTATTTTCCCCGTTTTATTTAAATGGTAATGTGAACGCGTCTTGATTTAGATATAAATTAAATAGGTAGATGTGTTCAATTAAGTTGAGTTAGTGTTGCATTCTACGACTGTATTTTTGTCGTTTACTGTAAGTAGTTAATTACTTTAGGTATCCATATCGGTCATAAACTTCGATGAATAGTATTGGGCGTAATATTAACGAACGTTGTAGATTAAATTGACATGTTTTAACATTATAATTATACTTAAATATTTATTCTTGGTTCGATAGTAAAATCCTAATATTTTGTAGCAATAAATTATAAATTATTTTCAGTATAAGAGATCCATTAACCTTCATTAATTTAATGATATAGAATATATCAGCAATTCTAATTGAACTTTACAATTTATAATATTCATAATTGAAATAATTGTCCCTATACATGCTTAGATGTCTTTGTGCATATAAATCATTAGCTCTGTAGGGCGTAAATATTTAGTTACATTAAAATTAGGTACCTATTTAAACCAGTTACTTAATACTTTATTAAACACTATTTTATTTCTCAATTTCCGGTTCACGAGCGGGTGCGGCAGCGAGCTTTGTTCCATCAGCGGCTTCGGAGTGTCTGTCTCGGAGCATCCTCGTCGGAGCCTGATCAAAGCCACTACTACGGGCGCCAGATGCAAGTCCTACCTTCTACATGAAGAAGCGACCGGCAGCGCTATGCCACATCTGAACTTTCACTCTACTCATTGGATTCGGTGCAGTAGTCGCCTGCGAGGGACGAGACTTCTCATCACGGCGTGAGAGCATCGAAGCCCCGCCAAGCAGATCCTAATACCTAAACGGTGACGTAGATCATTACCAATTATGTTAGGTGTACTACAACGGTTAAATAGGATTATTGATTTATTACGGTGTTTATCTGTAGGTAGGATTATGTAGGATATTAGCCATATAGGTACGTTTATATTATTACGGATTCTGGTTTAAAATGTAGGTACGGATTATATTTATTTACGATTTAGAAATCTAGTCTATGATTCTTATGACTATTTGAGAAGATTTATCTGAAATTAAATGACTCTTTGACGATGTGAGATTTCTAGGAGTTCCGGTAATGCCATCTGTGTGATAATTGATATCTATTTAATGATCGTGATTAAATATTCATATTTTAATGCAAGTATTCACTAGTTCATACAAATGTATGACTTTAAGTTAATCATATACATACATGTATCTGTCTCCTACGATCTGGTTCAGCTTTAGCTGGTTGCGAATCATTATATCAATTGTAGAACATTATAATTACATTCCTAGTGCGTATCATTTATCTTCTACTATTGATAATATTTGCTAAACAGATTGGTATATTTCTTATGGTCTTACATATTATACTTGAGCTACGAGTCCGTGTGATTCGCAAACAGCTATACATATGCAAAGTTCAAGAGTCATGAAATGCTATTGTGGGTGTATATTTTGACTATTTGGTATATAGTTTGACCTATATCTAGCCAATATTTTACACTTGCCCCAAATTCATTTGTCATATTGAATCGTCATTTGACTAGTGTGGTTAATACCTACTACCATTTTGGATTACGCCAAGTGAAAGTATATTATATTTATTTACTAATTGTAGTTGTTGAAACTTGTCACATATAAGTGGCTGCTTTAACAATGAGGTACTTAGTTATATCTGGAATTGACGTCACATTTGATTTTTCCAGTTATGACAAAAGGTTTCAGTATTACCCAAGTTCATTTATTTAAGATATCGCTAAGCAATGGCTTTATACCAGGTTGATGAAATACGTCCATGTGTTTTATTATAGGGCCTGTCCTTGTTTCTATGAAGGGTGTCCCGTCTTTGGTCACACCCACTGAAAGTGATCTTTGAAAAGGGCTTGCTTCAGTGGTGTAGCACGGTCAGTGGAGCTTGCTAAGTCTATTGATTGTATTAATCGTATGATTCATGCAATACGTTTACTAACCTCCCCTCACTTGAGGGCCGTGTATCCCGGAGTGCCAAATGGCTGCTTATCGAAATCTGTTTGGATGCGTGTAAATTACGTATATATATATATCCTTTTAGATTTTTATAAGACGTTTATTAACCTCCCGTGGCGAGAAGTCTGTATTGGTCGTTTGCTGGTGCAAGCCATTAAAGACTCTCTATACCATATATAGGACGAGGTGGTTTTGTAACAGAGTCAACGTTGATACAGATTATTGGCGGGGCGCTAACCCCTTTGCCTTTTCATAGAAATCTGAATCATTATTGGGTCTTACTTAGGTAATGCTCAGTAATGAGGACAACTTAGATATAAGTGTGTTTATTTAGTATGATTCAACCTGGTTTTGAACCTGTAATGCGAATGCTTAGCCTTATTGTATATTGGGTAAAGGTAACCAATCCTAATTCCACTGGCTTCTATTCTACTTTTAGTAGATCTATTATACGTTCGAGTAGACTTAAAATAAAATAATAAAATGACTGGTCTCATGATATTAGGGGCGACTCTTATATCATTGCTGTGTTTATGGTCTCTCTTGGGCACTATTTGTCTACTAATTAATCACTAGGGTCTATATCTCCGTATCTGCTTGTTAACCTGATCCATCAGTGTGAAATACTCCAATACGCAAATATATTGGTTGCATTGCATGAGTGGTTGGTTGATAGGGTTTTACCAGAAGGTAGTACAGTCAAATACACGTCTAACGCATGAGTTGCATAATATGACGAAACCAATTTGGTTAGCATGTTCGATTTTATTTACCCAAGGACAGCATTTTATGCCGGTCACTAGGTGACTTCCTAATTGGGTTAGTTGTTAGGGGCCCAAGGGACAGTATTTTATACCGGTCACTAGTTGACTTCCCGCGGGATGGTTAGGGACCACCAAAAGGGTTGAGTATTTGAATGTACGTCCACGTGACTTTTACTTCTCTGGTATTGCGTGGAGTGAATCACATTGGGACTCTGTTTGACATAGTTGCCTATAGTAGCGACGTATGCACAGTAATTTTGTAAGGCACACAAAGTGGCCTTATGGTTGATTGCAATCAGTTATTTTATTTTACAATGCTATTTTATTGCAGATAAAATCGTAAGACGCCAGACCCCTCCTTTGTCCATTTCTAAACTTATTCACAACATAAGCTAATTTATTATTAAATATTACCTATAGGTATATATATTCTAATATTTAAAATATCTTGACTGGAATCCCTTTGAACCTTTAATCTGCTTTCATAGTTTCAGACACCCCTCTTATATTCTAATTTATGATTATTTTGAATTTAATAAAACCGACAATAGCATTTTATAGGAAGAAGGTAGGTTTTATAATATTTGTGTTTTTAATAAATAATACTTATTCAATTATTTCGATAGGATTTTATGAATTCTACCATCCTCTAGGAGCGTTACCAGTTATTTCTAGTTTCTTGAGGTTTAATTTATTAGGTAATACTTGAGTTTTTTTTTATTAGGCAATATTCAGGATCCTTAGGATATATTTTAATTTCGTCTTATTTTAGGAGCGTTTTCTGTTAAATCTCTTATTTTAGGTTGTTAGTTACATATTAGGAAATATTTAGAATATGTATTGTGCTTGCTGGAACATATTACTGACTTTGTTCTGTTGTAACATGTCTCACACCTCAGAGAGCTTTGGTTATTACTTGTCATAACGTTGGTCTGTAATTCCCA
Source organism: Cydia splendana (assembly GCF_910591565.1). Taxonomy (NCBI): domain Eukaryota; kingdom Metazoa; phylum Arthropoda; class Insecta; order Lepidoptera; family Tortricidae; genus Cydia; species Cydia splendana. The sequence continues at coordinate 8,695,731 of NC_085973.1, read as the reverse complement.
ATTAGATGATCTTGCCGTACCTTGCTTATATATTTACATAAGGTTTTATTTCCCACTGTGACATATTTTATTATGTTTGTGTACAGGTTAAACTTGGGCAGTCAGGTTTTTGTCCCGTCTTGTTTTCCTGACTTAGGTATTTGGCCCTAGCAATCAAGGCGGTATATCCCAATGGGTCCTAATCAGACTTCATTGGATATAGAGCTTATAAATTATTGAATTAATTTAGTTTACATACTTAATCGATTCGAATGCAATAAATCAAATTCATTAGCATTCAATACCTTGTTTATTTTATATTTCATTCCCTCTAGCTTAGACCCTTATTTACTTAGTATTATTCTCCAAAAGTTTCAATAATAGAAAAGGTTGAGGAAAGTTTCAGTATTTCAGGTTATAAAGCTTCTATAGCAGAGCTTAGGTTGGGGAAGACATTACAAACTGTCAATAGGATTTGCTACTATGGAATTTATATGAAATACTAGTATGTGACGTCACGATCAAATTACCTACTCTTTATAGTTATATAAGGGGTTTTAAAATAGAGATCGTGTCTAAAAATAACTGCTGTCTACGTTTATTTTAAATACAGACAAATACCCTATTGTAACAATTAATTCAATTTAGTACATAAAGTTACAGAAATAAAAATAAAATGTATGCTACACGTACCTAAGTTTTTCACGCGGTTTTGACTGAGCTGCATAACGATTTAATAGAACATTATGCTGCTTTTAAATACATCATTTTGAATTCAGTTCAATGAATATTGTAAGGCCTAAAATAATTTTTCTTACGTCGTTTGTTTTGTATCCGTAAATAACTAAGATTTTCCGAAAAAAACTCATTTCAAAGTGACACATTAGCTGCACACCACTATCTCAAGAGTTTAGCAGTTTGTAGTTCCTCGCGGTGTCCGCGCAAGGCGCTGGAGTGTTATTACAATCGCTTGCTGAGTCAATCGTTTAGACGATCCATTATAAGTACAATCTCTGATGTTACACGATTGTTACCGGGTCAGAGTTCACGTTATAATAGTCACATCGACAGCTCGAGTCACCTCGTACTCATAATGAAAGGGAATGGAAGGACTGGGGTGCGAACAACTGTCGGCGGCGCCGGATGCTGCGCGCCGGCTTCCGGCCGAGGGTAGTTCTCCGGTACAGCGTTTTAGGCTCGACTTTTCAAATCTTACATATTCCTAACTGAAACTGTTTAAGACGTGTCATTGGATTTTTTATACTTTAGTTTTAAATTTATATTCACTCATGCAGCGATACCTAACTAAGAGTCATATTTGTAAGGACTCTATGAATTTATTTTCAATTCCATGGTTAAATGCTGGTAGAGAATGCGGTAAGGATAATAAGTCCGCCACTTATTTTAAACTAGTTAATAAAATGTACAAAACTTTTACGGATCAGCGCTAAGGAATCAATCAACTAAGTACCGATAGAACATTTTCACAATCAATACGAACAGATTTTAAATCGAACTAGAACACTTTAAATTAACTAAATTATATCTTTTATTTGTACGCACTAAAAATTATTTGAGACTGAATAGTTCATTTTATAAAATAATTCACTCAGAACATGCACCGTCGGCGCGATTCGAGAAATGAATTAGAGATGCACTAGATATGAAATAGTAAAGATATGTGACGTTTTACGGCAAAAGGTACCTTATGGCGGTTTGGCGCTTACGCTATTATTAACGCCGCTCCAATATTATTGTGGCCATAAGGTACCTTTTGCCGTGGAACATCACATATCTTTACTATTTCATATCTAATGAATCTCTAATTCATTTCCCGAATCGCGCCGTGTATGGTCTTAACTACACTGCACATAGTGCTGTGATTATCACTCGCAAGCGTACTTCGCGACTGAGCGTCTCTCCAGTTATACACCCGAATCTATACTCTACCTAGACCGCGTCTATAAAACCTACTGTCCACGGAGCAAATAAAGGATACGGTGGACCCCCCCTAGAGGGTAGGGGGTCCAGACGGGTGGTGTTTAAAAATTTCACCCCCACTGCCTTCAGCTTCACAATGCTGTAATCAGCGATTGCCTTTTGAAATCGAAGCTTGTGCTTAATTTTTGTTTTAGTTTTGTATGTAGCCAATAGGGCGTATTTATCTGCGGTAGTTTTGTAAAAAAAATCTTGTTCATTTATGAAAAATGGTTGCAAATAGCTCTTGCTAGCTCTTCTATCAACATTATTGAAAAATGTTCCAAAATTCAACCAACACAGCATATTATGACTTACTTTGGTACTACACAGTTAAATTAAAAGAGATGTATTGTAAATATGTATGTTTTAAAGGTCGTAGAAATAAATGCGCGGCAATACCTACAATCAATTCAATCAATCAATTTTGTGAAGTCCCCAATCCGCATTGGGCTAGCGTGGGGACTATAGCCCAAGCCCTCTCGCGCATGAGAGGAGGCCTGTGCCCAGCAATGGGACGTATATAGGCTGAAATGATGATAATGATGAATACCTACAATATGGAATATTAGGCAAAGCTCTGCGTAGGTGGCACCTTTGTGACACATACTGTAAACAAACCACATTGACACATCACAAGTCACGTCAATCACATGGCCTACCGCGAAACAAGAAAATCGAAATTTCGTTATCTAATCTCTCTATCACTCTTGCAAATTCGAGCGATAAAGAGGCAGATAACTAAATTTCGATTTTCGCGTTTACCGGTAGGCCCTTGTTAACAAACCGCCTTGATGCATCAATGTCATATTTTATTGTCTGTGAAAACTTGTCAAAAACAGTTTAAGGCATATGTATAAGTTAGTCTATGAATTTACTGAGTCGGTAGTGCTCTGGCGGCAGAACATTGCAGTAATATCCCCTAAATACATAAGTCATATTCAGTAGCTAAAAAAAATCTCGTTTGTATTATGTATGCCACGTGATTCGATGTGAAGGTTAAACTATTTTGTCAGTCAGTCTTTATATAATAAAGACAAATCAAATAACAGTGACTGTATTTGAGCGATTATTTGTTTAGTAAGTGATCTGTTATCTAATTTTAGAGGACAATTGCCTGATATTACTACACCTTATAACAGTTATAACACAAAGTCCCCCGCGGCGTCTGTCTGTTTGTGTGTATGTATGTTCGCGATACACTCAAAAACTATTGAACGGATCAATAGAATGATTCTCGAAGAAGGTTTAGGTGTACAATTTGTTAAGATGTATGTAACGCGTGCGTGCGCATTTCTTTAAAAATAAAGCTAGGTGGCATAATAGGTAGAGGTTGGCCACCTCGAAAGGATGGGTGAAGATCGGGCAGCCAAAAGGGCCTACTTGGGTCGACCAAGTGGACGCCGTCCTGTTGGTCGTCCTAAATACCGTTGGGCAGATAGAGTGGAGGCAGATCTCCGTGAGCTTGGCGTTGGCGATAGCTGGCGGTCCGATCAAAGTGGTGTGCTGCTGTGTGCGGAGCCTTAGATAAGCCTTATAATTATAACTATAGCTGATAACAATCATTTGAATACTACACTCCTCACGTGACTTCGTTCATGTGACTTTTACGTAGAAATGTGAAAACTTTACAAAATATTGGAAAGGTTAACCAATTACCTATTTTTAAAGTAATATTTTTGTTTCAATTCTATAATAATAGATGTAAGAATTCTATAGCTATTTTGTAAGAGTAAGTTCGGAAAATGTCCGTTGGCACATCTACCCACTTCTACGCTTGTATTGTAAATGCTTGATACTCTCTCTGTTAGTAGGTACCTATTACTAATGTTTAAAACTCATTTTCAACCTGATGATTACCGGAATTAAATGAGCCATAGGTATGTAAATTTAGATTAAAAATATATTTCACCAAATTTTTATCTAGATCATATATCATGTTATGTTCGAAATTTATTTTCTTTTTCTATAATATAAAAACAAACATTCACACACAAATTATCCCACCAAATGTTTTTGGTATAATTAATATGATACCTGACATATTATTTTACTGACTCATTAAACTCGCCAATGTTTAACAAGCGTCTGGGTCGTAAGTAGGTACGCAACTGTAATTGAATTTACGAGGAATGACCGATTTGACCGTCGCCAGGCATATGAATACAAGTGTTATGCGAAGGATACAAAAAGTGACCCCTAGACTTTGAAAACATAGTTCAGTTGTTTTCAGAGTGTACAAAAAGTGTTGGAGAAGAAACAAGAGTCAAAACGATTATCTACATGTTCGTTTCAATACCTACTTAATATTCATACATATAATTACCTATATTATTCTAATAGATACAACACAATCAGACAAACTCGTGGGATTTCAAAAATTAAGACGCACAAACATAGGTACTGTTGAAAATTCTGATGTAGAAATCGTTCTTAGGATTAAATATGTTAGGGACTTACAAAATTTACTCGACGCATCGTTAACGAAATCCCGAAGAATGCAAGTAGATACGAATATATTCTACGAGTAGCCCTTGTAGCCTTCCTTTACAACCATTATAATTTTTATAATTTAAACCAAGACAAAATGTTGGGGAAAATTATTAAAACTGACACCAATATCACGGCTCGGCACACAGGCGTAACCAATCATGGAGGGTGCGTACAATTTGTGAAATGTGATAGTTTACAGAAATCAAGGCAAAATGGGCGAAGCGGGCGGTGCCATGTTTTTTATTAATAATTTATTTTCCTGCGTTTAAGACAATCAAATGTCTGCCTATGTAAGGCAATGTAACTAATACTAAGGTAGCTACAGACAGCTAATGTGACTTTGAACATTAGAAAACGTAAGATTTGAAAACAATATGTCAGGTGTCAGTTGTCAAACTGACCTCTAGACAGCAAATAAAAAAAAGACATTGTTGGTGTGTGTGTGTGTATAGATGTCACCTTTTATGTTTTTATATTTTACTGTAGGCACGTTAAATAAACTTGAAACCGTATAAGTACTTTAAACTAGAGGTAAATATTACAGTAAAATCTTAAACAAACGAATTTCTAGAACATGAAATATCATGATGACATGTTTTCGTCCCAAATTTGTAAACTACATAACTTAAGTATAAACTTAGAAACCTTATTGATCCTGTGGACATCACAGTACAAAACGTTATTGCCCAAAATTGGCCCTAACTTAACACATGTGGCGGCTATTTTAAACTCGTAATAACGCCACACGTGTGACACACCCATTACCACATATTACAAAAAATGCGAGGGAAACAATAAAATCGGGGGATAAGTGGACGTTGTAAAATTGATTTTGAGAAAAGAAGAGGACATGGAGAAGACTTGTAATCAGCACGTAGTAAGAAATATTACTTAATATTTAACTTGTAGTGGAAAAAAATGTAACTACCAAAAATGTAGTTGAATACTACGATTTGGTAATAAAACAGCTACGTACCAAAATATTACTACGATAAAAACACCCCATAAAACGTGTTATTATACAACAATATGTATAAATTTACTACAGATCATACCTATAAGTTAAAAAAACATCAATCGCTTTGCCAATCAAATTCGCTTTTAATTAACAAATTCCCCACCGGTCACTCTGCAGTACACAAAGCAACCATGGGAGCTATTCGCCGCGACCCGTCCAATGCAACCGACACAACAATCCTTTAGATTCCTGACCTAGGGGACCGCAGATAAATTAAGCCATACTATTCTATAAAAAGCTTGTCAGAAAATATAGATAGCCCATCTCTACCCGTTGCGTACCCGGGGCAATCTATCACAGAAAATCTATGATATATTTACACACACTGAATGCATTATCGCCATTCCTAAATCAGCTATCAACGGACTCTTTTCACTAAAAGGGTGAGCTCCACTATAGAAAAGGTTGACCCCTCATAAAGACTTATCACTTCATATACAAAATAAGGCTATACTAATCCGAACTATCTCAAGCCAAATGACGTTTAGAGAAGCAGATCTTAAAGATCAAATTTCAATGTACTCAGGCCCGTAGATCGGATCTCGCCAAAGTTAGCGGTAGTTTTTTCACAACAATCTCCTCTTGGACTTAACTTACGTTATCGCGCCCACGAACGCCACGAGGAATGGAGCCCGCACGTACATAATAAGGACGATATTTCTAAAGAAATTTAAATTCACCCGCAAAGGTCCCGAGTCCCAAGATAGGATTAAAGATTGGGCGCAAAGATGGCCCTTTTGTGGCCGACCCTTAAGAAAACATGTCTTGATATGGAAATATCTTGAACGGGACGTAATCGAGGAATCATTTACGGGGGCGATCGCTTGTCGGAAGAAATTATCAGAATCTATGAATGCTTAGATAATTGGTCAAACTTTTAACCCCCGGGTTTGGGATGACGACGTTTATTTTGCATGAGCGGAGAAGTAAAAAGCGTATCATTGTTAAGTCATATCGGACCGAGCATTGCGATGCGGTAGAGCGTGCACGCTCACGTTTAAAAGGATAATTTCATCTGCGGCAGGGGCGCCGCGGAACCGACGCGGCTACAACTGTCCAGACCGCATAATTGTCATTGCACTGCAATAAGAATGACCCTGCAGGCGATGGACTCGACATGCAACCAGTTGGAAAAAACAACACCAATGCGTAAAAAACATGACGTCCGAACTAACAATTTTAACCCTTCACCAAATTGAAACGACGAAACAAGTAATTTGAATACGAAACACCTATATAGCTCGACAATCCTTCATTAATTTGTAAGCCAAACAAAGGATACCAAATACTGGACCCACCGTACACTTGAGCCAATATTTGTTTTGATACAAATAACTGACGGCCATCGGTTCTCGGTTTTGTGATGGTAATGACTGTGGCAGACCTTGTGGACACAGTATCCATATGTCATATTCTTTGTTAAAAATTCAAATGATGTATAAATATGGGAATCTTTATACATAAAATTCTTAGAGAAATAGTCATTGACACGAAATCGAATATCAGTTTGTTCTAAATTTAACTAGGAGCTTATTCAAAGGACACGCGATAGGCACGAGACAATCTTCCCCTCACCTTTACATGGCGACGTCACTTCTAAAATTAAAACCCACTTATTTTAAACCCGCCACTTAGCCACCTTCCCGTCTGTACAAAAACTAAAAATATCCCCGACCATTGTGTCACGCTCAAAGAAGTTCCATAGGTCACGGCAGCGCATGAGCATGTACCGCGTGTCAGGAACACGCCAAACATTTTTTATCTTTGAAAAAATTATAAAAGGCCGCCTAACAATAGACCTCAGTAGCATCTTTGACAATTATAATATCAGTCGGTCGTTTATGAAATGTCATTAAGGCCGTCTTGTTGTCAATCGATATTAAACTCTAAGCAAATAACAACAGGAGTTTAAAATGCCAGAACTGGTTTTGAGTATTCAGCTCGTCGTCATGGTTAACATAAGGGTCATCACAAAAGGCACAAGATAACAATGAACGCACGTCAATCGTGTGCTCATGCAAATATTTTTTTCTTCCGAAACCTTCCCCTTATCTGTTCATACAGCGATGGGGTTAATTAATATGTACAATATAATACAATTAAATTTATATTCACTTTTTTAAGTTGGCGCGAGGTCACGACTTACTGTCACCATTAGAATTATGTCCTTGTTTTGACAATACGATTCCATTTGAATGCGGTTTTAATGTTCTGTAGATTTATGGATTGAAGTCTTTTGTTTCTGGTTATCAATTTAATGCGATATTTTATTATAACGGAGCCCTCATGCTTTATTGAGCACGGCTGGTGTGACAGCTCACTCGAAGGGGTTAATATTAAGGTTTAGGATAAACGCAATAAGCCGAAACAACTGGTGTCGAGTCAAACCTGCAATTGACATTTCGATGATAGCGCAATCGTATTACGTTGCAGCACTATTTTTCCCGAGTTTTTATGACGGAATTTTAATAACTCTTTCATAACGTTTCCTGGTCTCAAAATGTGAATTGTCTGGTTTCAGTTAGCGTTAAACTTCTAAATCTACAAAGCGAGGTAATGCGGGTACAGAATGTTGTACGTTGCACAAATTCGGGTTTAAGAAAGCTTTTGTTGTGCAACGGTTTAATACAAAAGTGTCAAATGACGGCACATCTGCTCCCACAAAGGGTTACGCTCGGCTTTTAGATTATTTTCCGAACCACCCCCGCAAGATTGCTCGCTTATACAGATGTTCGTGATTTTAGACGTTTATTTCTATTAACTATGGCTTAAAGGATCGTTGATTTTTTAGACAAATTTTGAACATAATAAGTAGTAAAACTTTTAAACCAATTTCGTTTCATGGTCTACAAAGTTGAGTGCAATTTCATTCTAGAAGATGGTTTGGAAGGACTAAAATGTTTGTAAATTATGTTGTTTTTATTTAATGCATATACATTATTATGTTTTCTTTCGACGTTACTATTGGACAAAATTATATCTAAAACGATTTTTTTTACAATTGCAATTTCTTTGCCATGCCGTATTAGTAACTACGAAAAAAGAAATTCAGGTACACGTTCGGCCAGAATGAAAGCACCCCTTGCATCAATAAGCAGCTAAAGTGACGAGATATAACTACGGAAAGAAATATATGGACAGACGATGACATCAGCATTCCACGGACCAACATTGTTATTGTGCAACATCTCGCAGACGACAAAGGACACGATAAAATTGTCTTCAGCGGCCGAATCCTTTGACACAAAGCGATTACCTAAGAATCATTTATAAACTAAACATGACCAAACGGCGATGACGTGAAGCTTCTAAATAATAGGGAATTTGTCAGTCGCACGTGTCTATTTGGAGATATATTTGGCTGGAAGATATGCGTCATCTCTGTATAGGGTATTATTTCATATGTAATAATCCGGAGAAAAGATTAAGAACAAAGAAATCGTAATACCCTTTAAAAAGAAAGAACAATTATTTCCTAGATGACAGAGTAATTTTGTTGTGCGGGGCAGGTATCCTCGATTTTCGACATTAATTACATAGATAAAAGCCCCTAACACCAAGCATTAGATAGATAGAAGGACAATTGTTCGTACTTACCACTGTGCATAGTATTAGATTCAGCGTCAGCAACTTCCGTCCTAGATTTCTTTTGATCATCTGGCGAGGCTGAAGTATCCATGTGCTCTTGTTTGATCTTGGGTTTGATGTCTTCATCGGGGGAACTTGATGGCATTGGTGATGTTGATGCCCTCCGCTTTGGTGTTGATACACCAGCGTCAGCTTCTGTTGGTAACAATATTGTTTATGCTTATTAAAATCATAGAACATGCAGAAGACACATGGTCCAAAACATGTCAAGATAGAATAGTGATTGAGGTTTACCAATAGATTTTGCAATCATGTAGATTGATTTATGTGAGACCCACTAAGAGTCTTCAGTCGACCTTAAAGATTAGGAGACGACTTACCGTCTAATAACCGCTTTGGCGTGCTAGAAGCACCTCCATCTTCAATGAGATCAGGAGGAGCAATTGAAGGGCTAGCCAGCGGCGGTGTATGGACTCTGCTGCTGGGCGGTCTTCTGGCTGTTAGCAGCGATGGCCGCCGTCCGCTCGCGTTCGCGCTTGACACCTGGCCGGGTCGGGACCCGTCTTCAGGGTCAGAGTTAGGACCTACGATGAAGACAGATATTTGAAAAAGGAATTGAAGAGATCACTATATATAAGATCCACTTAGTTTGGCTGAAAATTACAAAGTGTAAAAGGATACATCGTCAGAGATTGACGACCGGTCTGGCCTAGTGGGTAGTGACCCTGCCTATGAAGCCGATGGTCCCGGGTTCGAATCCTGGTAAGGGCATTTATTTGTATGATGATACAGATATTTGTTCCTGAGTCATGGTTGTTTTCTATATATTTAAGTACATATTTATAAATTATATATATCGTTGTCTGAGTACCCACAACACAAGCCTTCTTGAGCTTACTGTGGGGCTTAGTCAATTTGTGTAAAAATGTCCTATAATATTTATTTATTTATTTATTTATTTATTTATAATACTATCAAATTCTTAGAGATAATCTCGCTAATGTTACCAGCTGTAAATTCAAACTCTTTTAAAATGATTAGTTACGAAATACGAAAGGTTAAATGCAACGTCGTCAACTACAGTGTGACATGAACTTACCTGCACTGTAACAGTGGTAGGACGTGAGATCCTTGTCGCACGACGAGATCTTGTGCTGGATGAACCGCACGATGTCGGCGAGTGCGAAGGCGCGCCGACACGCGCCGCAGGTCAGCGTGTCGGACATGCCCGGCGTCGGCGAGCCGCCGCCTTCGGCCGCGCTGTCCGCATCCGCTGAAAGAAAAGGGAAATTAAAAAAAACATAGACGATATCTTTATCATTGTTACTCACACTCTTCATTAAAGTATGTACCAGCCGACTACCGGCATTCAAAATTGACAGACGTAATTTAAACGTAGAAGTTTGGTGTTACCTACAGCTTGAAACGGGAAGGTTATTGTTTGAAAATGTACGAGTGTTTTCATTATATATGAAGAAAATATTTAAAACAGTATAATAACATTTTTACAATATGTATAAATGTCTACAATATTTCAGATTCTAAGTAATTTTTGCACAATGAGATTCTTGAAATTTATTTTCGCTTGTGATTGAACGGATTCTTAGGCATTTTTCTAAAGATGAAACGGTGTTTTTATATGTAAAATATTTTTAAATTATTCTGAATTGGCCAATGGCGTCACTATGTAAGTGTGTACTGATACATGGTCCGATCATTACTCACTGGTTCAATATTTAAACAGTTGCTTGGTGTACACCATAACATCATCTACCCTTGTAAAATTGCAGGTATTTTAACTAATTACAGTCTTAAGACCAAATTTTATTATTTAATGAATACGAAATGTCAATCAAAGATTTAGATATTTCATTTAGTAAAATATAATGATATTTAGCTAATACTGAAATGTCAGTGATGAGATTTATGACTAGCCTTACCACGACGGCCTTATAGTTAGGGAGGCGAATAGGGGAATTTTCGGCAATACTCGAGCGTGGCAGTTAAAGATATGAGAGATACCTTAGACCTAATAGAACAACCTTGTAAAGTATTTAGCTCTATATGTAGTGACGCGCGCCTAGGATAGACGATCAGATTAGTAAAAAAAAATGGATAGTCTGAAATACTCGAGCGCCTCAGATTAAGATATTGGGGGTTGATTTTAGTGTTTAAAGACTAAATTTAACTAATCTGACGATAAGTCTTTGACGCCGCCGAGTTATAGGGTCGCGAACTTGTAAAAAAAAAACGTTAATCCGGCATTCTCGAGCGCGATTTTTTTATTTTTTATTTTGAAGAATATAATCTAAAACTTACTAAAAATACAAAATCTGCCGGTTTCCGCATGACCGGAAGTGTGGAGGAGCCATTTCGTCTTCCTAAGAACGCGTTGCGGCATATAAGTCGCGAACGATACATTTTACAAAAAAAAAGTTTAAATTAACAAAAAAGGTAATTTTATTGTCATTCTTAAATTCCCCGTTTTATCAAGGAGAAAGAAAGGAAAAAAAAGAAACCAAAAAACCTTTTTCGGTCAGATTAAGAGAACCCACCAACATTTTTGTCAGATTAAAAAAATATGCTTTCAGGATACCGAGATAAACCTCCCCTATGAAAATCTGACGCGCTCGAGTATTTCAAAAAAACTTTTTTTTTTGCATTTTCAAAAATTCATCGTAACTTATCGTCACGCCGAAATCGTCAGTTTTTTTAAAGGAAGCTTCCTTGGGGCCTACTTAACACCCCTTCCGAAAATCTGACGCGCTCGAGTAAATTTTTTTTTTTTGCATTTTTGACTACTTTATATGCCTACCCCCACCACGCAAACCGGCAGATTAGTATACCGTTGTTATCAGAGGCACTCGGGGCATACGTAGTATCAATATCTGACGCGCTCGAGAATGCCCAAGTAACTGTTTTTTTTAACATTTTTGAAAAACCGTACACGCCAAACCCACCGCTAAAATGGTTTTTGCCATACGAGCTTTTCTTTTCGAAATTATTTTATCTTTCGATTTTGATAGGTCTTGACGGCGCCGTTGAATTACGCCATTTAGCTACCTCGCCTCCCTAACTATTAGCAGTGTCAAACTGACACATTCTATAACGTCTGCGTAACTTACTTTCTATACATCTCGCTCGCACTAATAGGTATACGAGTACGCTGCATAGAAGGTAAGTTAAACACACGCTAGCGAATATGTCAGTGTCAAGGGTGGTAGCCGTAGAAATTAGAAATGAATTTAAACAGTATTGTGAGATTAGTATTTACTTGCGATGGATCCCTATTAAGGTAAGGCAGTAATTACTACAGTTTGGTCATATTTTTAAAGATGCTATTGTAATAACTACAGTTTGGTCATATTTTAAAGATGCTATTTGTTTGGTCAAAAATGTCGAAATATAACCTGAATATATGTACACACAAAGCGTCAATTCCGTAATTGCACGTATTGTTTACACATTGCGGTCCAAGGAACATGTCGTCCGAACACAAAAAAGTGGTCCGCGACATATGGACAATGAAACTTTCATCCCTTTGAGTGTGAAATTACATTTAATTATGAGTTGTAAGTCACGGTGTTTCTTTAAGGTGTCAGGTGGTTTGACCACTTATCTCTGAGCAAAGGATAATGACAGCGGCTTGCGGTCATGGAAGGGTTTTTTGACTCTTTTGTACCAATCGCTTTCACGTCTTTTGAATTTTTAATAAGATGTTGCTCAACGGTGTCAACTTGATGTCTTTTATGTTAATAAATTGGCTCCCTAATTAGGGGGGGCTGCATAACAAAAAAACTGTTATGTTGGTAACTAATAATCAGACCAAAGGGCAAGATGATAAAATTGGAACCGTCAAATTTAGTTATGAGGCAATACTAAAACTCATGCATTTGAAATTAAATAATATGTACTTAGATAAAAACTACCAGGAAAGTGCCAAAAAAAAAAGATTTGTACATTTATTTATAGCGTAATAATTGAGGTAGTACATTAAGAAATAATTAACCACAAAGTAGTCAAACAATACCGCAAAAATATATATGTGCTTGATTTTATTGCACAGGATTTTGACAATTACAAAGGTGTTTCACACACGATTGGTCCGCGTTCTTCGGATCAAGGCGCTCTTTGGCTAATTTCACACAAGTACCGTCTATAACATTCCGTTATTATTATTTCCTTCGCCATAAAAGAAATGTAGGCCGTTCCTTAATGTACAGGGGTGAAACCTGAGTACTAAATTAATATAGGGAAAAAACGTGATTCGACTGTTTTGTTTACCGTTGTACCTGGGTTTGTACAGGGGGTTTATTATGTAAATGTGTCATTATTAATGGGATTTTTTCACGTTTGCTCAACGGTATGGCTCGTGGCAAATAGGTTTTGTTTTTTAATCTACCTTTTGGATTTATTTACATATAGGCACGCTTCGTTTTACATTTAATAGAGAAAACGGAAGTAAATTTATATTTCAAGACAAAAAACGATATTAATTAACCGATATGAACATATAGAAACATACAAATAACTAAGAAGTATAGCCTGTCCGATTTCTAAGATAAGAAGATCAAAGTTCGCATAGATTTACTATAGCGCACTTGATCTTAGAAAAGCCTAAATACCTTATTTTTGTTAATTTCTTAGTCCTCAAATACTATAAACATATATTATACTCTAATACATGCTCTAATCATAACCCTACTAAAGTACCTACCATAACATACAAACACCTACACCTAGTATCGACTAAATATGAACCCAATATCAACGACATTAGATTACCTATGAAACCGTTTACGTTCACGTAAATCCGTGATCAAATGCCCACTGGGCAGCCAAGCCACTCCCACCCCACGCGACTGGACAGTGGTCAAACACATGCGCCCTGGACAAAACTTTACACCCGAACTAACTCCACATTTCCGACCGGTGATTTATCGAAACTATTGAAATGAGGGTGTTAAATACTTTAAGCTTTAATTGTGTGGGCGGGTAGTTACACTTTACGACCACTTTGTGTACCTAATAAATAGTCTATATAACCTTTTATGACAATACATTTAAGTGGAAACTTTTCGCTTTATGTTATCGTACCGTTTGTTAGTATTTTATAACAAAGGACTACAGTTGTAATTGAATGTAGGTACTTGTAAGTTTGTATTGGATATTGTGTGGCTCTGGTTTATTGAAAGGCTCTGTCTAGCCGCAAGGATAGTCTAACGCCTCAGGTGACGGTGTAGGGAGAGCCACCCTCCAAAAGGGCTGGAGACCGAAAAGTTTAAATTAGCTCGTTACCACACACGCCGTAACACGCCAGTTTTATCTGAGTTTTGTTTTTTCGCTACAGAAAAGGTCACCGCCGAGTAACTTGTGTGTTAAAACAAACTTTCGACTTGGACGTCGCATTAATAATTAATTAAGTTTTGTCCCGACGTGCCGCGATTCGTACCCCCGTGTTAATTTGCTTGTCGGAATTATACGTGTTACAATTTGTTTTGTAAGCATCTTTTAGAAAATGTATCTAAAATTCGTCAGTTATTTTGGAAAATCTTTTGACTGCCTTTTGCGTCATAGATGAAACTTTGGAATCTATAATTTCTATTATATTAAATGATTGATAGCCGTTCTATCCATAATATGTCTAACAAAAAATGCATCCAACTCTGACATTTCGGTGACCACCGTGTCCAATATTAATTGGCAAGGGATAGTCTATTGTGCATGGAGCTTGAGCCACAATAGGTCGAATAAAAATAATAAGAATAGCTATCGAATGTTGCGGGGGTGTATTGTGTTGTATTCCGATTGTGGGTTGATTTTTGGTAATAATAGTGAAATTTGGAATAATTATATATGTAGCAGCAATTGAACTGGAGCGAAAGTTTTATTCCGAAAGTAGTCATTACTAATAATTGGATTTTGGAATGCAAAAATAAGATATTGAAATAAGTCTTGAAGTGATACTTAAATTGATGTTTTCGTTAACGATAGTTATGTATTTGTTTAGATTTATATTTCGTAAAGGTTTTTTTTTCATTCAGAGAAATTAAGCAATATTTTTTGTTACTTTAATTGGCTTATCGAATGTTCTTGATTTTATTACTACAACTATGTATACCTAATTATGCCTTCTTTGTATCTAATGTACATATTTATTATTATGCCTAACTGTATTATCCTAAATTAAAATTCCGCAGACATCATGTGACTCCGAAGTCCTCCGTTCTGTTTACGTTTTGTCTTTTGTGCATCTTGAATGGCGGTTTCGGCGTCTTTGACGACTTTATTCAGTGCTTGAGTTGGCCTGAGGTCGGAAATGGACGGGAACAAAGACTGTCGGTATTGCGCTTTAATAAGCAAGGTTTTAATAGAATTGGTCTTAAGGTCTTGATAAATTTCAGTTTGTCTGATAAGTTTATTTCCGTTAAAAAGTCTGTAAGTGTGCACAGTGGTCATTTTTTAATTTTGAAGTGAAAACTTCTTTAGCGGTGCACTTTTGTGATGGGGAAAAAATATTAAACTCGCGACAGGTCACGTGACAGTAAGATTCGTAAGACGTAAGACGGACACGTGACCTGATCGAAAAACTGTTACAATGTCGTTGAGTTTTCACTTCTGCCGGCACTCCCGAAATGCAACCCGCTGTTTTTTTTGTAAGTAGGTATACTAGGTACATGTAAAATGATATCGGAACCAATGCAAAGGAACAACAGAATTGAAGACTAACTATACTAAAAACATTTTAAATTGATGACATGCGTATTTAATTGCTGGTATACGGGCGATTCACTCGTAAAAAATACTTTGACGTTTCAATAAAAGGTCTAAATAAAGCGGGCGCCCAAAGTGTCCCTTATGCGAATTCATATATTTTTAATAAATGTAATTTTTCCAGCCTAGAACCGTAAATAGCCAGCATACCACGCCCATCTAGGCCTCCACTTGGCCATTCATAGGAGGCGGGCTGTGTCAACACCAACGAATGACGTCACACAACTCAATATGGCCACTTTCTACCCTTTGCTTTTTATAATTACTTAGCTAATAAACGGTTATGTGCCAAGTAGGTACATATAGGGTACGCTTTAAGATGTGGCTCAAGTACAGGCTAAAGTGTGCACCTTTGATTGGCTACGGGAAGCCATATTTTATATTACGCAGTCGGGCTTTTGTTTATGGAATTGTTTCTTTCATGTTAAATAATCTACGATTTTCTAACTTACGTCATTACGTAGAAGGCCATTGCTTTCTACGGTATCATGGAGACAAAAGTGATTTAATTATTCAACATTGCCTTAAAGAAACACTTCAGTGAAGAAAGCCTCGCTGAAATCTAGCCCAGGCGTTACTAGTACTTTTCATTGTTGGACAATTTGGGTGTGTAAACTTTAACAATGTTATTCAAAAAAACTAATTTGCTTGTAACAGTTGTAACGTTATGTTAGTCAGAATAGGTTTTGTAGCATGCTTAATAAATTATAAAATAATAATATTAATAATTATTTTTTACGGGACTATAAGTAAAAACCTGTAGTAAAATCAAACCAACAAAAAAAAAAACATTAAATAACTGCAATTATTCGTGCCATGAGACCAACATCACATCTAACATACCACTAAATAAAGTATACCTATAAATAAAATGGGATTATTTAAGGGGTCGATTCTCGCCCACCGTGGCTAATCAAATTACTCGACGTAATGCGAAGAGACAAAAACGGTTGATTATATCCATATTTTTTACCCCAGAGAGCAAAGGAGATCACTGCCAGATGCCAAATTGTTTCAAGGTGTTTAACTTATTAAATTTGCCCCTTGACAGGGTAATTTCTCGTCATTTGGAGTATTAAAGCTAATGAGTGTTAAAACGGGAAACTTTTTTTTTATTTGTATGATGTCGTTATTAAAGGCGATAGACACAGAGGTTATAGAACGGAGTATCATTCAGACTTATCATTTCACCCGAAGAAAAGTTAAAAGTTTTAGCAAAAATACATGTTACATTTACATAGAGTCGGTCCATAAAAAGTCTGCAGCGGATTTGATAGCCCACGCAGTGCAAGTGTCATTTATACGTCATAATTTCATACAAGTTTGACGTTTAAAATAACACTTGCACTGCGTGGGCTATCAAATCCGCTGCAGACTATTCTTGGTCTGACTCTAGCACCCGCTATCACTCTTATTCAGGGGTCGGAAACCGGTATTACCTTCATACCTACAAGTAACCGGTTAATGATTTCGGTTAATCGTAAACCGTGCCGTTTTTTGTTCTTTAAATCAATAATTTTATAGATTGAGGCTAATAAACACCCATTTTAAAATAAAAATAGTAAAATATTTAAAAAAGATAATCCAAAAATTGTAAATACCGGTTACCCCTGCTTTTATTCCTATGGAACTTATTTTGTAAACGTAAAAATTTAATTATTCATGTTAAATATTTTGAAAGAAAAGAAGTTTCTGTGGCAGCGATGACAAGTATGTACTCGTATGTTATCAAAGCCATATATTACATAGCAAGCAAATTCGTAATACCTACCACAAAGGTTGTCAAGCTCCTGAGGGAAACACGAAAAAACATCGGCCACTGATTACATTAGAGCGGGTCAGTAATCCTGTTACCGATATCTAATATCGGCTCGAATGTTCCAGATAACTGAAGGAAAACAGGGCCCTCCAGTGTATTGTCCTTCGTTAGAGGGATTTCATTTTTTTTTTCACGGTTTTTTCGTTTTAAGCGTGTAACGTGATGCGGCGGGGGTGGCCCCTTAATAGAAAAACGTCAAGTGAAAATTTGATGAAAATTTATTAATTTTGGACGGTGTCCGGTTTTATGGAGAAACTATTCCCCAGACAATTAGCTTAAAATGATATTAACCCGAAATAGCTACACCATAAGATGTGGGTATTTAACTTTCAAAAATATGATGTTAGCCATTAAAATGCATCTTTCTTGATAAAATATCTCATTTTTAATCTGACGCCTCCAATACCATAACCATAACATTAATTTTGGTAAAAATATAGCATCCTTCAATTAAAATTTGTTAAATCTACTGTATCTATTCTACATCCCAAAATCCAGCTGAGAACGCCTTAATCATCTTAGCGAATGAAGTCCTAAATAAGTGGTAGTAAAATCTACAAGTCGAATGCAAGCAGCCACAAAATGTGCTTATAAATAGCAACCCTTGTGCGAGAGTATTCTTTCTGGAGATATTTGTCACCGTACAAGTGTCAATAAAAACGCCACACCGGACTGTCTTGAGCTCTACGAGGCGTACTAGTGAGGGGAAATGGCGATTTTTTTTACGAATTATCGATAGAAAAGTAAGAGCCAGTTGATTACATAAGATAGAGCTATTGATAATTTAATGAACCACAAAAATTAATGGTAATAGTCATATCTATTTTTCTAAACTTATTTTAACCTTAGCCTTTAATTATTGTGCAGTTAGGTATTAGTTATTTATTTAATGCGTGTCATACAGTAAAGGTCGATGGGTTGGTGGTCGTCAGAATATTATTGTTCCGATAAGGGAAAATATGGATATCTACAATGGAGCCATAGAGCTTATTATTTAATTGTGATGGCTTAACTGTCCTCAAATAAACTATGAATGTATCAGAGATCCCAATAAACCATAAAAACCAGTTACTACTTTGGATTAGAAGTTTTAAATATAACACATAACTAGGAACATTTTTATGACCATATAAGCAAAGACCAAAGTAAGATTAGTAACCTGGAACACTTTTATACAAAATGTAATTACACTTAGGTCGTAATAAAATCCGTCTAAAGCTTATCGACATTTCGCCCCTCCCTAGCGCAATACCGTTAAAGCGGACACTTAACCCCTAATCCAGCAGTTCCCGGGCATTTACGGCAAAAATCTTAATTCCGCCTCTGTCCTTAACTGCCCGATAGTAATTATTGCCAGACACCTATTACGAGTGTATGTATACGATACATATGTGTATGCTCTGATATTTTTATGTTTTGTGAGAAAAATAGATAGGTACCTACTGCAAAGTTGAGTTTTTAATCTGATGTAAGTATGATTGTTAAGTAGATATGTAATTTTTTTTTAAATGTCCAATATTGATGCGGTTACTGTATAACAGGTAAATAGTTAACTAATCATTATTAGGTAACTATTTAAGGCAGCTGATTTCTATGGACCGATAGATAAGACGGTACCGTACACAGGTACAATACAGGTACGGTCAGTTAATTTATTTATAAATTGACTGACTTTGGGGTCACATCTTAAAACTTTTTTGCAGTAGAACATATGCGTTGCGAGATTTGCATACGGTCAGTTAATTTATTTATACACTTATTAATATTTATATTTATTAATTTAATTATAAATTGACTGACTTTGGGGCCACATCTTAAAACTTTTTTGCAGTAGAACATATGCGTTGCGAGATTTGCATTTTTTACACGACTGCCCAAAAAAAAGAGTGTATTGTTTTCAGCGTTCATGTTTGTATGTATGTGAGTTTCTTTATTCCACCTTAACTTCTGATAGCCTTAACCGATTTAGACGTATGGTACATCATTAGAATCCTTACGTCATCCCGGGTGACATAGGCTATGTGACGTCATTATAAAAACAATATGGCGGACTTAATACGCCATATTACGCAACCTTTAGAAAAAAATATCGTGCAAACCTATCGAGTAGGGTATCAAAATGAAGGGCTGTGAAAGCCGATTAATAATATATACGCAACATGTGGGTTTAAGTTTAAGTTTGAGAAAGTAAGAATTGACAAAATATGTTAAGAAAAGCTTATCTCATAAAACCAAATATTATTATTGAATGGGACATTAAAAAGAAGGGGTTTGACCGCTGATCATAAAAAAATATAATTTTATTATATTAGGTACAGTATACTACTCATAGTTTTTAATACACCTTCTAAATTGCGCTAATGGAATCGAAAAGTTTAAAATATAGCTTCTATTTATTAATCGATATGATGCAGTCTCTCTAAGCTAACTCTGCACCAACTTTGGTAGAACAAATTGTGAAAGTATCATAATAACCGTATGTTTTTATTTAATTTTAACATTTATGATGATGATATTTTCACACTTTGTCTTAGCGAATCATCAAACATCATCAAACATCAACATTTATTCAGCAAATAGGCCACAAGGGCACTTTTACACGTCATCATTGAATTTACATACAAGGAAAAATAATAACATCAACAATTTTATAAAATAAAACTAACAATTCAATCTAACGTATTACAATTACTAAGAGATGTATATGGTCTCTTAATGTCGAATTACATAAAAAATACAGATACAAAACACAAAAAAAAAAATCTATAATATTTAGAGGTGTAAATGTCTCTAGGTGTCAGAACTATAAGATTATATAGTTTATCAAGTTATCCTTAGAGATGTATAGGGTCTCCAAGAGTCAATATCCTGTATAATTAATACATTCATTAAGAGAAAAGAAACATACGAGAGCAGAATGAGGCGTCTCACTGTAATTAATTAATAAAAATAAAGTTACTAAGTATAATAGCTTGTGTTAGCTTAAACAGACCAGTCTCCACAAACAGCACCCGTTCACGAGTATGACGCGTATCTCAGCCATCGCCTCCCTCAACCTTCATTCGGGAATGCTATGCAAAGTCAGCTTGGTATTTTCTGGATAAATGATTTCTTCTAAAAAAAATTGTAGATTCTTTCCTAGGACGCCCGACGTACGTGGCGCGCTGTACGCGTTCCAAAACCGGGCGCCTTCGGTGTCCTCATACTAAAAGCGTCGGGCGTAGCCCGACGTACGTGACACGCTGTACGCTTACCAAAGCCGGGCGCCTTCGGCGTCCTCATACTCAAAGCGTCGGGCGTAGCCCGACGTACGTGGCGCGCTGTACGCGTTCCAAAACCGGGCGCCCGCATACT
Organism: Cydia splendana; assembly: GCF_910591565.1. Classification (NCBI taxonomy): domain Eukaryota; kingdom Metazoa; phylum Arthropoda; class Insecta; order Lepidoptera; family Tortricidae; genus Cydia; species Cydia splendana. Next base: position 8,674,729 of record NC_085973.1, on the reverse strand, counting down.
AATAGAGTCGGGCGTAGGTAGCCCGACGTACGTGGCGCGCTGCGCGCGGTCCAAAGCCAGGCGCCTTCGACCTTCTCATACTAAAAGTGTCGGGCGTAGCCCGACGTACGTGACACGCTGTACGCTTACCAAAGCCGGACGCCTTCAGCGTTCTCATACTCAAAGCGTCGGGCGTAGCCCGACGTCCGTGGCGCGTTGTACGCTTACCGAACCCGGGCGCCTTCGGCGCCCTCACACTTAAAGCGACGTACGTGGCGCGCTGTACGCGTTCCAAAGTCAGGCGCCTTCGGCGCCCGCATACTAAAAGAGTCGGGCGTAGGTAGCCAGACGTACGTGGCGCGCTGCACGCGGTCCAAAGCCAGGCGCCTTCGACCTTCTCATACTAAAAGAGTCGGGCGCAGCCCGACGTACGAGACACGCTGCACGCTTACCAAAACCAGGCGCCTTCGGCGTCCTCATACTCAAAGCGTCGGGCATAGCCCGACGTACGTGGCGCGCTGCGCGCGGTCCAAAGTCAGGCGCCTTCGACCTTCTCATACTAAAAGTGTCGGGCGTAGCCCGACGTACGTGACACGCTGTACGCTTACCAAAGCCGGACGCCTTCAGCGTTCTCATACTCAAAGCGTCGGGCGTAGCCCGACGTCCGTGGCGCGTTGTACGCTTACCGAACCCGGGCGCCTTCGGCGCCCTCACTTTTAAAGCGACGTACGTGGCGCGCTGTACGCGTTCCAAAGTCAGGCGCCTTCGGCGCCCGCATACTAAAAGAGTCGGGCGTAGGTAGCCAGACGTACGTGGCGCGCTGCACGCGGTCCAAAGCCAGGCGCCTTCGACCTTCTCATACTAAAAGAGTCGGGCGCAGCCCGACGTACGAGAACGCTGCACGCTTACCAAAACCAGGCGCCTTCGGCGTCCTCATACTCAAAGCGTCGGGCATAGCCCGACGTACGTGGCGCGCTGCGCGCGGTCCAAAGCCAGGCGCCTTCGACCTTCTCATACTAAAAGTGTCGGGCGTAGCCCTACGTACGTGACACGTTGTACGCTTACCAAAGCTGGGCGCCTTTGGCGCCCTCATACTAAATCGTCGGGCGTAGCGCGACGTACGTGGCGCGCTGAACGCTTACCAAACCCGGGTGCCTTCGGCGCCCTCATACTTAAAGCGTTGGGTGTACCCCGACGTACGTGGCGCGCTGCACGCGTTCCAAAGCCTGGCGCCTTCGGCGCCCTCATACTAAAAGCTTACTAAATCTGGGCGCTGGAGGCGCCCTAATACTAAAGGAGTCGGGCGTAGCCCGACGTATGTGACGCGCTGCACGCGGTCCAAAGCCAGGTGCAAATCATAAAACATATGGTTGGTTTAAAAAATCTAAAAAGTATAAAATAAAATAAATTAATTAAAAATTAAAAAACACGACTGCGAAAAAGCGAACTGAAAAGACAAAAATAATTTATAGTTGTGTTAGTTACCCAGTCACATGATTGATATTTTTCATTGACTGTACCTGTGTATTTTATTTCGATTGCAGTCGGGGACCTTTTAAATGGGAAAATGTCAATACATCAAGGTCCCCGACTGCAATTGAAATAAAATACACAGGTACAGTCAATGAAAAATATCAATCATGTGACTGGGTAACTAACACAACTATAAATTATTTTTGTCTTTTCAGTTCGCTTTTTCGCAGTCGTGTTTTTTAATTTTTAATTAATTTACATGTATTTTTTAATGGAATTGCGGGTTGACGTGATACTGTTAGGATATATTTATTGTGGCAAGCAAAAAAAATGAGTTAGTGGCCATATTTTGTTTAAGGTTTTAATTATAAATAATAATAAAAACTTTTTATCCAAACCTACCAAATACACTTTTAATTAAATTTTGGTCTAGAACATTGCTACTCCTTATAAAACAAAGTCCCCCGCTGCGTCTGTCTGTGTGTATGTATGTTCGCGATAAACTCAAAAACTACTGAACGGATTTTCATGCGGTTTTTAGCTATCGATAGAGTGATTCTTGAGGGAGAATACTTAAAGTATAATTTGTTAACCTGTGCGAAGCCGGTGCGGGTCGCTAGTGATGATGATGATGCTCTCCTGACCGATTTCGGCCACAGCGACTGTGTGCTCTGGAGTAGGCAATTCTTAACTCGTGTTATTAGAGTGCAGCTGATCCACTCTCTGGTGCGCCCTTAAGTGGCTCACGTACCCTATCTTCTTGCTAAATACTCGAGCGCACTTTGGGCACGTCAGCACACCACCTATATAATTGTAGGAAATTGAGGCTGGCGGCCGAGCCTTAAGCTCATCTCGTTTTTTGTCGAGCTCACTGCGGCGTTCAGCCTCAAAAATGCTAACTCGATCAATTCGATTCGATTGATTGGGTCGCTAGTTATATGTATGTAGGTATACATATGTACAAACTTATTTTTAAAGGAAACGAAAATTTGAAAATGTCACAATCTCAAATACTTTGAGGCTATTTCCTGTGGCCATATAATTTATGTTACAAATTTCCTTTAGTATTTTAAAAAATTTCGCGGACCGTAACAGTACATGGTACGGTTCGCGCGAAATATCGGCACTTTTCCGGGGTAATAAAAGAGGCACCGCGTCCGGCATGGAGGCCTGCCAGCACCCACCCTTTACTGCAGTCTTAGATTCTAGCTTTTATAGGATAGAGCAATTTATAATCAAAAGACCAGACACAAATACGAATTACGAAAATTTATACATTATGTTATTTTTTGGTAACCGTTCTTTATCAGTTACCTATGTACCTACAAAGATAAATGATGTTTTTCAAGTAACATCATTATTTTGTTACATCACAGATGTTTTACAGTCTTATAAGATTTTGTACAATTTATGAACTTGAATATTGTAAGGTTCAGTAAACTTGAACGAATATTAAAAACACAAGCACAATAATTCACGAAACGAAAACGGAGCACTGCGGAAATAAAATAGAATGTCCTAAATTTCTTCCAAAAGCTCATATTTAACTACCATATTCCATTGAAAATACAACTCTAATTCGTAAGTTTACAGTTTGAATTCGTATACCGCTATATTGACTCGAGAGTATTTTGAATTTATTATCCAGTATACGTTTCTAGTCTGGCCTTTCCTATTAGTTCGCGGTCATTATTTTGACAAACAGCCTCCGTGGCAAGAAATTTGTGGTCACTGCAGAGTTTGCACACAATTTTATCTGCAGTTGTATTTGTATTTGTACAGTGCCTTGATATAGTGGCGAGGTTTCTTGGCATACGACCCGTATGACTTTCTATGCATGCCCATTGCCTTAAGCAAAGCTCCATTTATGACTGTCGGTACGGAAAGAGTAGGTATAACGTTTATGGCAAACCGATACAACTCATAAAATATCCAATCTCGACGAAGTAAATAAATGAACTTAATTTGTGGTTCGGACAGATCTATAAGAATACATATAAATATAATATAACGTCCACTTACGTTGCCATTTATATGTTAATGTGAATAGCATCCGATTTCTTTAGATTCGTACAGAGATAGCTTTCGGGGGTAGATATCATTTTCACTGCCTTATTATTTTCCAATTTGTCTCCAGCATTCGTTATTGCCTCGTTTATTGCGGACCCACCCCCCTATTAACTTCGATACTTTAGCATTACACAAAAATATTCAAAATAAAAAATAAGTGAGCTCCAAAAATCAGTCGGAAATAAGTAGCAGTTATAATTTAAAATGGGTCAAAAGCTGATTTTGAAACCCACTAAATTACCTTTTCGCCTTAAGTCGATTCCAGAGTCGAAAAATCTTGACTTACTCCTCGTTGAAAGATCCATTCTTCATAAATATCCACAATATTACCACTATAACTTAACGAGAGCTAGTAATATAAGTTCCTTATCCTAATAGAGAACTAATAAAGTAAACTTAAAACTAAACTTAAGAATTCGCAAGTCCGAACGACCACTGGGCACTGTGGGTAGACTCCTTGAAGTCATAAAGCATGTGATCATCTTCGCAGATGAACACAGACTGACTGGCTACCTCGATAAACTTCGAGTCCCGAAATTTCAATGAAAAAAGAACCCCCAGAGTCCCAGGTAAAAAAATCCCGTATCAAAACCGCCATTTCCTAGTGACCCCGATCGCACTCCCATCCCTTTGTTAGGCTCCTTTTATTTATAATAGTACATTTTTTTCACACACGGCACCCCTAATAATGTGTGAGCAAAAATATGCGTAATCGTCTCCAGTGCCTATGAAATAGGGGACCCGCGAAAGTTCCATACAGAAAAACACAACTGTCCCTCCATTTGAATGGCAAAAAGTGCATGTCACTACGAAATGGCATTAGCGGATGAATATGATTTTGCACAGATCTGAATGGATGGATGACTTATAATTGTGCCGCGTTATATTTAGCATGAATTATTGGTTTGACGTGGTTTTTGTGATCGAATAGCTTAGCCAGGACATCCATAATGCGATGTAATTTCGTAAATTCGGGTTTATGATTAAACATAAAAACGTCAGATGAAATCATCAAAAAATCCTTTCTATATGACATAAAACTTGTGTAACAGAAACAAAAAAAAACTGTCTTCAAATAGAAAAGTTGCGATTAATACGAATTCGTACAATTATCACCATGAAACAAAAACATAATAAATGAAACGACACAATTAAGCCGCCAATAAGTGCGAATCCACCTTTCAAATCTAAAGCCAAATACTTCTGTTTATGACTGAACAAAAGACTTCTTTGAAAACTGGAAATAAAGTTACGACATCGGCTCCAAAAGTTATGAAACTCTTCTGTAATGAAATTACGACAATCATATTGGCGAGCAAAATGAGTGACCCTACATTGTTTGCTGTTTCTAGGTAAACAAACATGGAAGATTGACATCCAGTGTACATCTGGTATTCTGACGCAAATAATGGGGGATGCGATAAACAATATAATTTGATTTTCCTACGGACGGTCGGGACAAATTGCGTGTGGTATTTAGCAGGAAATGAGAAAACGCTTGTGATTTTTGGGGCTAACGCGTAAGCTTGTAAAGGCCATTTGAATCGATGACTATTCATTTGACCACGAAATGTAAATAAACGTATGTCCACAATATTAATGTTTGAATGCATTTTCAATTTAACTAGTACAACTTATTTTTTAAGGTGGGGCGTTAGTCAGGTTTATGTTACATATAACTTTTTGTTTTATAACGGCACATAAAATATTGACCAGTTTGAGGAGTACATCTTAATTGATTGGTCCTATTACAGGACACACCCAGTATAAGGTATTTACTATTTAACTCTCAGTTATGTGTCAACTGCTACCATTAAAGGTATCATATGATAATATGAAATTCTATATATTTATTAAGCTTAATAAACTTTTATTTACGTATTTGCCAGGTCAGTTTTACAGGATAATTATTTTACAATCCTATGACATTTAGCTTATAAAACTTTTTATGCGAGAAAAATAAAATAGCGTACAAATACTACCAAGTTTTGAAAGCTGATATAAGCTCTGTAATTGGTTGCTAGCATTTGAAAAACTTTGCTTTAAAATATCAGAAACGACCAAGAAATTTGACTATCCTATCCGGCAAGTATTACTTACAAAAAATGTTGACAGAATCGAGGGTAGAACAAAGTTTTTGCCACTCGTCCCGCTATTCGGCCGGTCAGATTGGGCTACCTGCACCGTGTGAAAACGGAACAGGTGGCTTCCGACCCGGCAATTACGCCGGACAATGCGACGCGTGATGCGCGGGAGTTGATCCAGTCGCGGTTTCTCTTGTGTGAATCCACTTGCAAACCGAAAAGAACCAAGATCCAAAGGAAACTACTGCCATTTTGTATTCTGTGGTATTGTTATACGATTCCAAATGGAATGTTATGGTTTTTGTAAATAATACGTTTTTCGAAAGTTCATTTCGAAAAAGTAGTGCATATTTTGTACTTTACTTGATTGTGGTTCAACAATATCATTAATGACATTCTTTAATATTGAGATAGAGACGGCTTAATATTTTTAAATTGTTGGTGTTTATGGTGATACCGTACCATCTTCAAATCAATATGATTTGAGTTATTGTATGAATTGAGTTCGCATTTTTTTTTATATTTATAAAATCATAGAGCAAAAAAAATTAAAAGCAAAATTAATTTAATTAGCTTCATCAGTAACAGACGCGTTCTAATGGTTACGCGCTCACGCATTTAAAAGCGGAAGGACCGTGGAATCAATTTATCATGTTTGCAAAAAAAAACTTTCCCAAATGCTCTGATTCTGGTCAAGGAATCTTTTGTTGGTATTGTGTAGGATTCTAAAAGGGTTGCGGTATCTTCGCAAGACAGCGTGGGACGTTTGCTGACATTGCGGTGTTATTTTACATCTGCATTTTTTTGACATGTCTTATTACTTATTAGACCAATATAAGTGCTTTGTAAATATATTAAGAATTCAAGTTTTCATTTGTTACCTGTATTTTTATAATTGCACATAATAAACAGTCGGTAATGCTTCCAAAGGATATTTGATTCTAAAGTTCGTAGGTAGGTACTTTGTTAAAACAGTATCCTTCTTAAATAATAGACACCTACATAAATTACAATTTGATGTTTTATGCCGTCGTGAGTGGGGTCCTATCCTATCCTTTCAGGCCTATTCGGATTTCGAGATAATCACAAGATCTTGAGACGATTTAGAGATCAACTAGATCTACATTAGATATCGACTAGATGTGACTTGTATATCTAAGTCATAACTTGTCGAAATCGCTCAAAAGGACCTCCAGAATCGCGGAAACGTCAAATTTGACATATCTATGTTACAAATATCTTTAAATTATCCGTATCGTAACTTGTTGAAGTCTAGTAGAAATCTAATTCATTTTCCGAATCGAGCCGTTTGTGTCCCATAAAGTTTTAACTCATAATGTATTGTTTATCAGATTATCATTAGTCCTAAAACAGAAACCGTTAACTTTTCAGGATTTTCGTAAGGTTATCCTATAGATGGGTTAGGTTAGGTTAGGTTTGTTTTATGGCAATCCTGAAAAGTCACGCGTTTCTGAACAAAATAAATGATGACTAACAAAAATGCGGACAAACAATAAAGACCCCGTCGTGAGTATTTTATAAACTAATGCTTAAGTATAAGAAAATGCTATACATACAAACTTTTACAAAGATTGTCTATACACTCATAAAAAACCTGAGGTCGCATCGTTCTCATCGATCATTTCCTACATCTCGATTAATCTTTCACGCCCAGCATAAGGAGGCCCCTAAATGTATCGATATTAAACTAAGCGCTGTCGGTACTAATGTTGACGGTTAGGGAGGGGTCAGATTAAGATGGTCGGTATGGGTGAGGTACGTTGATGAAACCAATTACCGTGGCGTGAATTAAGTCGCTTAATGCCTTGCAGTTCGCATCACAGAGTTAGGAATAGATGGAAAAGGCAATGGGATACAAATGTAACGAAGTTATATACGTACAGCATGTCTGATTATTTAGCTATGTAGGTAATATTTCAATGCAAAAAAAAAGGTTCACTTTGATATTCTTCTTGGAAGAAAACATCGTTTAGTGTAAAACTATATAATCTACTTAATTCAAATTTCTAGTTCTACTATTGACTTTTCAATTGAAAAATATGAATACTTATAAAAATATGATCGGAACAACGCGAGGAAGATGATGATGATATAAAAATATGATAATTTTTTGAAAATATGACTATATTATTTGGATATTTAAAAAAAAGAAAGCTTCTTCATCTAACACCCCGGGAACAACAATGACCCCAACGGATACCGCATTTAAAAATGCTTCCATTAAATTCAAAAGTTTCAATCCGTTCCCAACAAACAATGGCGGGTCAGTCGGCGGTTATCAGGCGATCGCGCATCGCGTCAAATTTATCGCCGCCCGCGCCGTTTTAGTTGCGTGAGAGTGTAGAACCGAGCTATTGCGATCACCAGTGTAACGTGATCTGGAGGTCCATGACAAACATACTTAATTAGAGATCCCTCTTATACTAGTTGATCAAGTGACGAACTAGCCCGCTAGGTGAGAGATAGGAATGATACGTCTGCGTGCTAATCTTATACTTATACTGCTTACTTTCGTATTCGTAAGTTAAAGGGATAGTTCAGACATAGAAGTTCTGGAGACAAAATTTAATTACTTACAGACAATGATAAATTCAATTATCATAATTTTTCTTTCCTATGCTGATCGCCCCCAGCTTGGATTGTAAGTGTACCTATATTTTTATAAGTAGGTACATATTATTTCTATCCTCTTGGGGTTCAATGTCCTAATACTAGTAAAAAAAATCTCCAAACCATGCAGGGATCAATAGTATATGAGAAAAGCATCGATAATTGAGTTTATCGATATAGGAACTCCCTTTATTTTTGCTGTTTATTTACTTAATATGTTTGATTCGTTATTATTACATTAGTTAAGTGATTTTTGTGCTAGTACATACTACATAGTATAGACTCGCAGAGTAGTAGTAGATATTTAGTAGCACTAATTAAATTATTTTTTCATATAACATGTTTAACGCTTGAGTTGCCTACTCTGTTATTTGTAGCTTCATGGCAATTATATAGATCGACGGATTGTAAGATGTCAGAGCAAAGTATTTGTAGGTATATTAAAATTAATAAACCAAAAATAGGTATATAGGTATATCTACTTCCACTACAATTAACATTTGAACTCGAAATATGTTTTTTTTATATTAAAAGTTTTAAGTAGGTAAGTTCTTACGAATGCAACTTTTAATTTTAGGGTTTTAAGAAATAACGGTTACAGTAAAACTTGTTGTTGTTTTTAAACACATTTTAGGTACTTTGAATATAACCTTTATTTAAGTACTGGGTTATATAACAACGGTTATTTTTTTATTGTTTATAACTTTTTCTTTAAATTCATAAACCATAAGAAAGTTATGGGTCATAAAGGCGCGAAAGCTTTGTTTTAAAGTGACCTCAATTAAACGGACACCGTGCACGAAGACGTAAGTGCAAAATCCCAGGTCATCGGAAACATGAGCGGTCACATCCTCAATGCCTGTCGAATGACCTGTAGGTAAATGTAAAAAAGAAACCCAAAATATAAATATTGTGCCAAAAGATATATTTTAAACAGTGCGATTGTGAACCGAACTAAAAATAATTTTAAATTTGATTGACCTTTAGGTTGACTGGTAATTTGTTATGGTATAAAAATCCATTTATTTACATAAAAGATATATACAGTGGTACTTAGTATGTTCACTTTGTATAATTTGTATAGGTACTTCTAGTTTATGATAGAGATCAATTTGAAAATTATATTATCAAAAAGTTCTGAATATAACCTCTAGACATCACGGCAAACTTAAACAAAATAATGCTTATTATCGTCACATTCAGTTCTGTGCGTTTTTAGCTAATAGTATCTTCTATATGCTGGGACAACGCGAGGAAGATGATGAGTATCTTCTCAAAGTAAATAATGCCTACTCTTCATAAAATTTCATATCTTTACGCCATTTTTACTAAACCGGTCATAAAGCAAGAAAGTTAATCTCCGCTCGCCATAAACGCGCGAAACCTTTGTTTCGTACTCACATGGCCTCAATTAAACAGTCATCGCACAGACGGATGTAAGTGCATAATCTCGGCGCAGGTCATCGGTAACAAGGCGAGCGGTCACGAGTGCCCGGTATGGGAAAGCTCCCAGCATACAAATGCAGTTACGACCGTATGCCGCTGGGGCGTAAGCGTGTGATGGAGCATAGATTCTGGGTGATTTTTACCGTAGGTTATTGCTAATTAACCCATTGAAAGGGCATTTTAAAAGCGTATAAAGAGTTTGTAGATTTTAAACACAGATGTCCTTAAAGAAGATAGATTTGCCTGCAACTGTGACCCTCTAACTAACCTCTGCCCATGCTAACTACAATATTGCGACTGCATACACTGTAGTCGGAAATGCACCTTTACACTCTTAGGAAAGGAAATGTTCAATGTCGTTCACACAGCGTCTATGCGGGAAAGCCGTGTGAACGATTTTTAACGTTTCTATAAGTACAAATTTTGCTGTCACTACGGTATTCGATAAAATCCCGTATACGGCATACGAGAAAAATTTACTCCGTGTGAACCTAGCCTTAGCTAATTAACCCATTGAAAGGGCATATTAAAAGAGTTTGTAGATTTTAAACACAGATGTCCTTAAAGAAGATAAATTTGCCTGCAACTGTGACCCTCTAACTAACCTCTGCCCATGCTAACTACAATATTGCGACTGCATACACTGTAGTCGGAAATGCACCTTTACACTCTTAGGAAAGGAAATGTTCAATGTCGTTCACACAGCGTCTATGCGGGAAAGCCGTGTGAACGATTTTTAACGTTTCTATAAGTACAAATTTTGCTGTCACTACGGTATTCGATAAAATCCCGTATACGGCATACGAGAAAAATTTACTCCGTGTGAACCTAGCCTTAGCTAATTAATCCATTGAAAGGGCATATTAAAAGAGTTTGTAGATTTTAAACACAGATGTCCTTAAAGAAGATAGATTTGCCTGCAACTGTGACCCTCTAACTAACCTCTGCCCATGCTAACTATAATATTGCGACTGCATACACTGTAGTCGGAAATGCACCTTTACACTCTTAGGAAAGGAAACGTTCAAAATCGTTCACACAGCGTCTATGCGGGAAAGCCGTGTGAACAATTTTTAACGTTTCTATAAGTACAAATTTTGCTGTCACTACGGTATTCGATAAAATCCCGTATACGGCATACGGGAAAAATTTACTCTGCGTGAACCTAGCCTTAGCTAATTAACCCATTGAAAGGGCATATTAAAAGAGTTTGTAGATTTTAAACACAGATGTCCTTAAAGAAGATAGATTTGCCTGCAACTGCGACCCTCTAACTAACCTCTGCCCATGCTAACTACAATATTGCGACTTGCATACACTGTAGTCAGAAATGCACCTTTACACTCTTAGGAAAGGAAACGTTCAAAATCGTTCACACAGCGTCTATGCGGGAAAGCCGTCTAGCCGTGTGAACGATTTTTAACGTTTCTTACAAATTTTGCTGTCACTACGGTATTCGATAAAATCCCGTATACGGTATACGGGAAAAATTTGCGCCGTGTAAACCTAGCCTTAAGATATTCCTAAGCGGCGATGTATATTATCTCTCAGTTTAACATTACTTCAGTGCATCAAACAGATTGCAAAATTTTTCACCTAGACTCCTACTTAACCCAAATGACTTCAAATAATGTTAGAAACACCACCAACTCTGACCCTCTAACTATCCTACGCTTATGCTGAGAGGAAAGTGGACGACCGCTTCTTAATACAAACGTAGTCCTTATTTTCCTCTTTGGATATTGACATCACGGATAATGTTTCTACACAATTAACCTTAGTTATGCCCCCTTTCGATGTTTTTCGGTTTTCAGTTATTGAGAAAAAAAAATGAGTACTAATTTTCGGAAGCTCCTAAATTTTATACTAAATAATTATTTAAACGAAGTTAACTCAAACTAAGGAGCATAACCGTGTATAATATAATTAAATGAAATTGTGTAAAAATATTTTCTATAATGTTAATATTCAGCGAGGAATAAAAGGACTACATTTGTATGGAGAAACGGTTGCCCACTATGCTCTTAACTACTAGAGGAAAGTGGACGACCGTTTCTACAATGTTGCGAGTGTTGCGACTAGCGTACAGTGTAGTCGGAAATGCAACACCTACGATTGGGATTCAATATCCTTTGAACCGAGTTATTGTTTGCGATTATTGGTATTGTGTAGTTCGAATTGAAGTTTTGGAGTCAAATTTACATTTATTTCGCTTAGGTTTTTGTTTTTGTATGCCTTGTAAACCTTCTGAACCCCTAGTGTGACGGACGTACGCGTTTGCGTTAAGTTTCATTTTGTATGGGATTGAACTGCGCGCCAAGTGGGACGTTTTGGAAACTCAAAAACCCATACAAAATGACACTTAACGCAAACGCATACGTCACGTCACGCCACCGAATGAAATTTACACTAGGAGTACTGTTCTACATTATTATAACAATTTTCCAGTTCCATCAGATCAGATCATACTAATACCATAACAATGTAAGTAAAAGGCTCCATTTTAAATATGAGAGACAAGAGTCAAGACCTTACGACGGCGCTTCCGATGTGAACTTCAATTTGAACTGTATACCTTGCTATTATGGTTCAAATTAAAATCCAACGGAACATGCAGTTGCTGCTTGCTGTCAGAAATGGAATATTACTTTAATATGTTGAGTAAATCTAAGAGGGTTTAGTTTCCAACCTCGTTTCTTCAAATATTTTAGCAATTGCTTTTGTGATTATTTAGGTTCCAAAAATGGAGATCTGATTTATGAAACAATGGTAATATATCCTTCATCACGCCTTCTAGATTCAATTCTATCACATTATCACAAGTTATTGTTTCGTTTAAGATAAAGTGGGTGTTAAAAATCATCAACACAGGGCCCAGTGAAAGACGATAGTCGATGTTCGCTTATGATTTATGTTGTGTTGTTTCGTGTGTTGTGTTGGTATTGTTCTGGTGTCGTGGGCGGTTGCTAGATTTATAATACTTTGCCCTATGCTTTGACTAAATACGATTAATGTTTTAGCGACTTGATATTCGAATGAATGATGTGGATTTAATTGCTTTGTCGTGCTATAATTTTGATCTATTTGTCTAAACTTAATTGGTGGCGGTTTCATGTTCGGTATCTACTTCAAATGTAACAGATTTTATTGGATCACTGTACTGCCTCTCTTGGAATGCTAATTCCTTGAAATAAATATTTTTGAATTTAAATTTAATAATTTGCTTTAATATATTTTTAAATTGTATTTTTATGAACTCTGGTAATAAGTATTAAGAACTTTTACGTATTAAACTTAGTGAACTCCAAAGGAATGCGGCACAAGACAAAAAATGGTTAGCGTTGGTTTGTTTACGCGCGCAAACTGAAAAAACATCCTTTTGCGAATCGAAAATGGATGTAATTCAATAGCGCGCTCTATTAAATACGTCCGTGACGTGTGGTGAATATCGCACAGAACACGATCCGACGTGGTATCAAAAGGCTTTGGACAAGGGTCAGGAATCCGAAGATCACGGGCGATGTAAAGATCAGGTAGAATAAAGAAAAAAAATCTGATTTCGTCGAATAATACTTGGATAAAACCGTAGAATCGGAAAGAAATTAGTGATCCCAAAGTAAAAGTTATGTGAGCAAGTGATATTTATGTAACTGTACAAAATCCTATACCTAAATATAAACTAGTAGGTGTTAATACAGTTAAGTTTAAGATAAGACTAGAAAATATTAAATTTACTTAATCCATATTTTTATCGATATAGATAAAGTACAGATTTGAATCAGAACGATCACAATCAACGAACAGAATAAACCTGAACCGTACAATACAGCAGCCGTCGATTAAAACACAATAGCAAAAAAATGTAGAAAGTGACACTTGTAAACCCTTTTCTAGTAAAATTGATGAAAGGAACGCATAATGATACACAATAGTTATTTTGCCTATGCTTCGGAAACCAAACCCCATTCGGCATTGTAGAAACGTTATCGGGCAGTATGTGGGTGTGTGAGCCTGTTTTGCCCAAAAAAAATCTTTTGACCGATTGTTTGTCAAAGGACCACTGTGTATTTTTTGTCGAGGTGTTTATAGGAGTTTGACCATGGGAAAATATTGGAGCTTCAGGTGCCTCTATCCGAGTCGGCCCAACCCATTGTCAACCTGTATGATTTTGATAAATCTTTACATCCTTTCTTTGGCTATTTGATGCGTTTTAAAATGTGTCCACTGACTTTTTTCTAACAGCCCAACTATATAATAAGCATAGTTTCGAATGACCTTTTTATTTATCAGCCTTTCAAATGTGTTGCAAGGCAGTGCTCCAAAAGCTGACACCTTCAATCTGTCGACACGTCTCAACCTAATAACACCTACCAAACTTTAAATCGTCTCTAACATTGAAAGGCCGACAATGACAAATTGGTATTAAAGCCTGACAAAGATGGACTTGAGAGACTGTCCACCCACTCCCGGCTATTGATCGCGGACTAACAATAAATTAATTCTTGTTATGAACATTTTTTATCCCATTGTATTTTGGCCGAGTATTTATTTTCGTAGGCCCCGTAATTGAGCCTAATGGGCGGACATTGGTCAAAGATTTGCCCCGGGATGAAATACAATGGCTTCTTTTAAAGCAACGCATTACGATAATTTGTTAAATGAGTCTGTTAGAATTTAAGAATGATTATAAGGATTACTATATTATACGCTAAATATAACGTCATACTGGTTTTAAATAAAACTAGGGAAGCTTTATATTTATTTGTCGAGACAAATCACCTTAATACTTTCTAATTTGATGATCAAAATCAATACTTCGAATAACTTCAACAAAAAAAGTGGCTACAATGAGCACCGATTTCTTGTACGCGATAAGTTACTGAAGGTGTATTATCATCCCGTTGCATCTACATCCCAAGATTAAGTCTAAACCGTTCACAAAGATGTTTAGCTACTGTTTTTATTGTTTGCAACACGATTTGTATTGTTAACAGGGGTAATCCTTTTCTCTGTCAATGGATTGTTTGTTAAGCCCAAATGTAAAACGTAACCTATTTGGTCATCCGATTTCCTTTATTTCCCGTGATGAATAATATAAATGTCGATCGATCGAAATACTATATCTTTTTAATAATGCCCCCAACGTCGTTTTGTACTGCTTAATGGGACCGGACTAATAAATCCAATTTAAATGTTACCAGGACCTCCATTGACATAACATATGTAAATCCATACGTCTTTATCTTAAGAATCACAAATGCAAAATGCCGATCGCTGCGGACATTTAAAATAAAAAAAAATATGTAGCCGGTCCACTTCGATCGAAATTCAAAACGGGTGGCCGCCGTCCGCTGAATCATTATTCTAAATTCGAAAATTAACTTGATTCCCATAATTTAAATATCAACTGCCAGTTCCCGGGTTGTCTCCTTTCTCCTGTCCCTGTTCCGCTCTAATGTAAAGATGTCGATTGCTAAATTTATATGTTCTCTTGACGAATTCAATTTATTGGTGCTCTTCTTCGACTTGCATTTGTAAGAGATGGGACTCTTGATTCTTTCCCACGATTGCGTATGAAGCTGCATAACTACATGCAATTTATAATAGGCGATCAGTTTCAGCGACTTTTTAAAGAGTTTATTTGCTGTATTTTTAAATAAGCCGTTTCTGGCCATGTTAAATATTCCCGTTGTGCAGTTTGATAATGTTAAATATTTTAAAAGATAGATTCATAAACTTTTTAGTTGAGTTGATCAAAAGTATGTTCATATTTTTTTATTTATTTACTATCCGTCTTAATTAACAGGACACAAAACAGAATTTTCCATCGACCTCGGTTTGTTGATTTTCTTTAGACTATACATACATTTCAATTGCAATTGTCAATACAAATGTTTTTCCAGTATTCAATGTAATTATTATCATAATTACTATAATTACGGTAAGGTCAGTGATAGAGCTATAAGTAACATGGCATCGTGATCGATAAATCCGGTTGTAATGCGATTCTGCGATATCCTTAATGAAGACATATTGAATCGCCAAGCGGGAATGGACAAGATATAAGCAATGTTTAAATTGACGTGCGGCTCTTTTATGTAGCATTCATTCAATTTTGTACCGCATCCAATGGCATCGAAACAATATACAACCAATATATTTAGTTGTTTTAAAGAGGTATAAATTGACCTATGAAGAAAAAAATGTTGGGTATACTTTTGCAATCAAAGTTAAAATGGATTTATCATACTTTCTGACTCCGTTTAACGAAGGAATATTCTAAAAGAAAAACATAACTTACAACAGTTTAAGACAGATGTGGAGAATACGGTCACAGTATGTAACAAACGATACCAATTAAAAGCCAGATATCCAAACAAAAAACCACATCAATTAGCGACAAGGCCCGTTGCAAAAAGGTTGTCCCACGTTTAATATTTTATTTGGCCGGGTCGCGCTCGCCGTTCTAAAGTTAACTTTGATTTTTAAAAGTTTGTTGAAAAGTTACCGCGGTGTCTCCCGTCTAGCCTCGTGCCTGATAAAGTGATTTTACGATTACTGAATTCACACTTTTGAGGAGGGTTTTAAAAAGCCGAAAGGTTTCGGTGTCTACCCTTAGGCCTAATTGGGATTACGTTAAAACCTGTCCCTGGATCGTTTAAATTTTTAATGCCCCATGACACGGTGTCATTTAGTGTAACATCCCTAATTAGAGTTAATAATGATAATGTATCCTTGAATTATAAAAAATATACCCTGCAATTACAACGTTTTTGTGTGCTATAACTATATATATAGGACACAAAAGGCTGGTTCAAGTATACGAATGGGGTTCGAGATTCCATTGTTGGGAACGGCAAAAACTGAGTACCTCGAACTTCTTACGTTCAAAATAAGAACAAACGTGTCATCGACGAAATGACGCGTGTCGACCAATCGGGCGCGACGGCCGCAGATGTCGGTGACGTCATGGTGGCAGCGACCAATGAGAGTGGTCCGTCGCCTCCGGTCAACTTGGACTAATTGCCCATGTGTGCGATAACAGCTTTGAGATGCCGTGCGCGTGCACACCGCTCCGCTCTGAATGAGTATTGCACGCAGAAATCATGGAATATTTAATTTTATGATGTCAACCTTCTAGCTTAACTAACTGGTTGTATTGCAAAATTATTTTTGCACTTTATTTATTATTTCCTTAATTCGTTTGCTAATTAAAGAAGATAATATTCCTGGTTATTGATATGGATATGGTCTTTGAGTGAATAGGATATTTGATAGAATTTAAGTTGATCAAAGCTTAATCTATCGCAAAATTCGCTTTAGGGCAAATGTTTAAAATCCCTGAAAGTAAAATTTTGAACATCCACAAATCAATATTTTTGAAAATAAAATTTTAGGAGCCTAAATTTTTAAGAAAATTTTGCTGTCTTTATCAATTCGATAACAAGTAACAAACTTTCTTTTCTCATGTCACAAATTAAAATTAAGCATCAAACCAACAATAACACAAAGCAGCTTAAACACAGGTTTGCACTACAAACAGTACAAACAAACACGGACAGTTACAATTTCCGTCAGAGAACGTAGATATATCGTCCGTTTAATTTAAGCTAAAGTAAAGCATGAGAAATCTTCAGTGCAACAATGTGCAATTAAAATATATAACTGTTGGCCAGTGGGAACGCGTGACAATGGTAAATACAAGTTAACGAAGTAAAACAGTATCTCGTGTTTGTAGTGGTCAATGGTTACTGGATTGTTATTTTACTATTATTTTTTAGTTTATTGCTTTTTTTGAATAAGCCTTCTTTGTATTGTATAATTTATTTATCTCTTGTTCATTTACCTGTTTGACAAATATTACTTTAGTCATTGTGTTTCTTAATTGTTCAAAAGATTAATTTTAATTGTTTCAAATATTGGCATGACTGTATTAAATATTGCTATTAATAGTACTTTAAATATTGTTTATTTTCATACCATTTCTCAGAATGTGTCCCCTCTTAAATTTATCAATACGTACGTTTATAAAACATTTTTCTCTCAATGCCTTTATTTCGAATATTAAGGAGACCTTGCTAATTTTTGCATTAGGTAATTATTTCCATAGTAATATTAAAGCACTTTTATTATCTTTGTTATTTGTTTATTCGCATAGGTATAGCAAAAATGTATTATTCTTTTGAACAGTTCTTTTCCCATATAATTTAGTTTCTTTTATACTTATATTTTTAGCTTTAAAAATCCCACAATTTCCATCAAAAAAGTTCCCGCAAACTTTCCACGCATTGACCGCGCACCCTTATCTCTTATAGCGAGCCAGTCAGCTGATGAAAGCCCTTTCAGCTCGGACAACGATGACCACAATCGTCTTGCGTCAATATTGACACAGGGCCCGGGTATTAAGTAGCTCGTTGCTCTGAATGGAGTCTCCGAGGTACAGTGTTTGTGTCGGCTGTGTGCGGTGTTTCGCTAAATTTCGTGCCTTTGACGGCGATTGTCTTATTAGAGATTTAATAGGAATCTTACTGCAAATATTTGTATGCCAAATTTAAATTTGGTTTTGCACTTTTGTTCAATGTTTATAGGGTTAAATTCTGGCCAGCAGTTTGTAAAAGATTGATTATCAATGGCTATCATTGATTATAGTGTTGATTGATTATCTATTTGTGAAATGTTTTGCGACTTACCTTGCGCGATGCGTACAGCTGGCATCTTGATTCTCATCTTGATTTGATCACCTATTTTTAGATCTTCAACAACTTCTTTATCAAAGAAAATTTTATCTAAATATCTTCGGTATCTGGCGACAGTTCGTCACTTCACATTCACAGCCCCGACGGCTTATCGTTCGGTGTTTTAAAAAGTTTTTGATAAAGGGGTCGAGATGTCACTGGATACTCGAAAGTCCGACGGCAGAAAACTTGCGTAAAATTTCTAGTCATCTTCGTAACTTTTTCATGTTTAGCAAATTATTTTGCACTTATCAACTTGCTTACTTTTTTCTTTTCATGTTGCTGCGCACCGGTTGGCCCTTCGGATGTTTATTCGCCAAAATTTGGTCATACGTTCTTATCAACACTTGAATGAGCGTCTCAGTGTAATCTAATCAATCCACACCTAGTGGCGATTTCGTTATTTGGCGAACGTGGCTGTTGGTCACACTTCAGATTTTATATCTTGATAAAACTTCTTCACTTTTCAGTTCGAAAATATTTGTTTGCACTGTCTTTCGCAAAGTTCACTAAAATGTTCAAATGAGACGGATTTATACTGTTTATTCAAGAAGATTAAAATCAACGATAAGAGAGTAAAACGTAATAATTTTCAGGAGTTGTATTTTCAGTTTACGATGTAGTCGTCGCGTTCGAGTACCGCGTGTGCGGAGCGGTGTAGCAGGTGCGCGGCCGACCGCCCGCTCGCGCCCGATGTCCGAGAGCGTCTGTCCTGTGTCCCTTCGCGCGAGGGCTCCGCGGCCTCCGCATGTCCACGACTCGCGCCATCTCGCTCGGCCGGCCGACGAGGGCGCGTGCGAGTCCGTACGGATAGCCAGGGGTTACTCGCGGTCGCAGCCGCCTCGGCTGAACGAGCGAGACCGAGCGTACCTCCCGCGCGGCGAACGCCCGCGCGCGACAGAGACGGCCAGCGATCATAAGTGCCG
This sequence comes from Cydia splendana, assembly GCF_910591565.1. NCBI lineage: Eukaryota > Metazoa > Arthropoda > Insecta > Lepidoptera > Tortricidae > Cydia > Cydia splendana. Next base: position 8,655,385 of record NC_085973.1, on the reverse strand, counting down.
TGCGTTGGTGTGCGTGCGCGGGTGGGGCGAAGATGCAGCGCGTACAAAAGAAAAGGGATAATATTTGCTTGCATATTTCATGACTCGATTAGGAGATGGAATTTTTAATTGAACGGACCTGTGAAGTGCGGTCAGTCTCCGCTTAGATTTTAAAAAGTTCGGTAATGAAATGCTAACAATTGATTTTTATTAGACTCATCCTTTCTCCAATATGCAATGTATTGTACCTGTATTTAAAAACAAAAAAAATAAGGTTTAAAAATAGCAGTTTTGTACCATTTACCCTGAAAATATGGCTAACTCGATGGAAACGAAAATTTTACAATACTATTCTATTACGAATCAAATCGCTCCCCGTAGCGCTACGAATGCTACGCTCGTAGCAACACGTGTTCGTAGACGTCGCATGAATTGCATGTAAAAATATTACTTCGACTAGACTAGTGAAAGAAAATGTTTACTGAAAAATATCGGCTAGAATGTTGTAGTCTGAAATGTTAAAGAGTTAAAAATGTTGTCGATAAAATGTACTAAATAATGCACCTCTCAAATACGCACGAAGCTACGCTGCCCCACTACATTTTTCACTCTCACCCCGCCAAGTTTTAGAGCACATTTTTCCCGGCGTTATTTTACTTAAGACGCCACGAGGAACTTATCTCGGTCGGTCCTTGACTTTAATAAGTTTTATGAGTGTCAGTCGCGACTTAACTGCCGCGAGAACGCCGGCGAAAAAGAACTTTTTCATAATTGTTTCTGAACGAACTCTGGGAACTTTACGTTCGATTTTTAAATTCGTGAATTGTTTTCGCAATTTTGATTGATTGACGAAAATTTTGTCAACTGTTTCTGTGATACGAAAAGACGTTATTTTAAATTAAGGAAATGGCAAATGAAAACGTGAATACTTTTTTAACTACATTGTTTGGATACGAACGTATACATGTTTTATACGATTCCTTTGAATTTCCCCGTCGCTTGACCAAACACGCTATGATAGGCTGAAAACCCGTGGTCATCCAATGTCCAGTGTGTGATCCAACCTTGAAAATATCCCCATTCCTCTCTAATCTTCACATACATTAGGAAAAGATAGAGACAAATAGGCTGGTCCGTTTTCCGAAGTGAAAAGCGTGGGACATAATGACCGATGTATGTCTATCTCGGTCGGGAGTAGGGTTGCGAGGGGGTGGTGAAAGGGATGGTGATGTGTAGCACGCATGTGTGTCCGGTGCCGCTACTCGCCGATAGGGGGCGCGTGGAAAACTATGTCGCGTTTCGTTTAGAAATGAACCTTAGCAGAGGTTCGGATCAAAGTACGAGTATTAAGAGAAGAAAGGTTTTGTTATGACGCTAAAATGTTATTGTGTAAAATGTTGTTGTTCTCTCTTTTTCAACTGTTTTAATCTTTTGATTTGTTTTTCATTCAATTTAAATTATTTATTTATTTATTTAGTTTATATTTAGGTTTAGTTTTTAGGGTTCCGTAGCCAAAGGGTAAAACGGGACCCTATTACTAAGACTCCGCTGTCCGTCCGTCCATCCGTCCGTCCGTCTCTGTCACCAGGCTGTATCTCGTGATCTGTGATAGCTAGACAGCTGAAATTTTCACAGATGATGTATTTCTGTTGCCGCTATAACTACAAATACTAAAAACAGAATAAAATAAAAATTTAATTGGGGCTCCCATACAACAAACGTGATTTTTTACCGAAGTTAAGCAACGTCGGGCGGGGTCAGTACTTGGATGGGTGACCGTTTTTATAGATAATGGTACGGAACCCTTCGTGTGCGAGTCTGACTCGCACTTGGCCGGTTTTTTTATTTAAATCTAAACTGTATCTAGATTGCTTTTTGATACTTACCAAAAAATGTACCTTTAAAAACCTAATTTTAACTACCATAGAAAATGTTATAAAAATAGGTTACATTACGTACACGTAGATAATGGTACGGAACCCTTCGTGTGTGTGCGAGTCGGACTCGCACTTGGCCGATTTTAATTAGTTTTATGTTTAGTTTATGTGTTAGTTTAATTATGAAATAAAATTTTATTAATTAAATCAAATTAACGATTTATTTTCATATATTTTATTAGTATAATTTAGTTTTTATATAATATTATAAGTATTAGTTAAATTTTTAAGTAGGTTTATTTTAATTTTAGTTTAGTTTTTAAATCTTTAATTCATAGTTAGTTTTAATGTTGTTGTTTTTTTTATTATTATGCTCTACTTATTTTTTTCTTTTTAAAAATAAAATTAGCGATACCTAATGCTTTCATGATAAATAAGTATTTTTTACTGTCTGTATATTTACCTAAATATGTAGGTAGTTATGTGAATTGGCAGGTGTTGTAGCTTAAGCGGATATGAGGTTTTTATTTATATCTATTCATTATGAACGTATTTCTCTCTATTTATTTTTTGTGGATACCTAAAAGACTTTACTTATCTTATATTTTACACTTTTTTAACTGCATTTCATTTTCTGTGTTTTTTTAACTGTATGGTGCACAATAAAAAATATTTACTTACTTAGATATGTGACGTTTCACGGCAAAAGGTACCTTATGGCGGTTGGCGCTTACGCTATTATTAACGCCGCGTCAATATTATTACGGCCGCCATCAGGTACCTTTTGCCGTGGAACGTCACATAGGTAACTTTACTATTTCATATCTAGTGAATCTCTAATTCATTTCCCGAATCGCGTCGCAAAGCCTTACTGTCATACGGCGCGATTCGAGATATGAGAGATTCACTAGATATGAAATAGTAAAGATATGTGATATTCCACGGCAAAAGGTACCTTATGGCAGCTGGCGATTACGTCGCATAGCGCCGCAATAATATTGGAGCGGCGTTAATAATAGCGTAAGCGCCAGCCGCCATAAGGTAGGTACCTTTTTCCGTGGAACGTCACATATCTTTACTATTTCATATCTAGTTAATCTCTAATTCATTTCCCGAATCGCGCCGATAGTAAAATATAAATATGTGCCTATATGTATTTATTTTTTCAAAATGCTTACAACTAAGCAACATAACTTTTTCTGTCAACCGGTAGTTGCATAACTGCACGTTTCGTATTTTTTATCTTCCTCTCGTGACATGTGTGTGACAGGATACGCGGATTGCTTAATTTGAGACTTGTAACGCTATAGCCACGAAAGTATCGGATTCGAAGACGCATTCACTGAGTTTTTTGTTCGCGACATTTTCAATGTGTCGACATGATGTGCGTTGCGATATGTTGTTTCAACTTTGTCACCAGGCTAAGCTCTCGGTACATTTTTGTCTTCGAAAAACATATCACTGAAAGCTTTTCCTTCTCCAAAAATGTATGGACCTTTTAGTTTAAATAAAATGATTTGAATTTTATTTTTTATAAAAACTTAAAATTAAACTAAAAACAGAATAAAATAAATATTTAAATGGGGCTCCCATACAACAAACGTGATTTTTGCGCTGTTTTTTTGCGCAATGGTACGGAACACTTCGTGCGCGAGTCCGACTCGCAATTGGCCGGTTTTTTTTATAAAAATACCCCGCCCGCAGCCTTGAATATTACCCAATACACTATTTCTCGCTATTTAAAAAAGTGGCGATTGGTTAATTAAAATGTCCCATGTCTCGCGGAGTTATAATTTTGACGTTGTCAACATGCGCAATGCAGTTGAATTGCTTGTGGCATAATTCACGTGGGGTCATTTTTGAGCTAGACTCAGAGTTCTAAAGTTATTGTAAATAGTTCGTTGAGCCCAGTAAGTAAAGTAAAGCAAGGTTTAGATTTGATGTGTGTTATTTAATGTTCAGATATAAAATTGTACAAATGGCCGACTTAATGCCTTATGTTAGTCTTATTCTTATAACTTTCACACCTTCATGAAAACATACAGGATAACATAGAATATAACTCCCCCAGAAAAAATGCAACTCCACAGTTATTTCAGCCGATGTTTGGTCATAAATTATATGTTTAATTGCCATGGACACCCTTTCCCCTCGTCTGAAAATAAATCAACACTTACTTACCTAAGACTCCGTTCAAGGGCGTTTTGGGCACACGTGTGTAAAACTAAAATATGCTTTCACAATGTCAACATTATCTATAGTTGTGAAGTATTTTTGAGATTCCTCCTTTATTATTGTCTGTGCGATTAAAACAGCTACGTACCGATGTGGTAATATATATAATTTACGTATTACACTCGTGTAGGCTTTTCCACTTCCTACTAAATAAATAAATTTATTAAATTTCTATAAGTTTAGTACATGCCGAAACTATTTAAAGAGAACTTTAGGAAACTCTAAGATATAATAAGCAAAGTAATTATTTTATGTCCAGTATCAGTTATTTTTAAATAAATGCCTACCTACGTTTAAAAGTTGTAGAAGAGTAGAGCTTGCAATTTGTAAATGAAGCAATTTATTTCTATTGGCAACTTGGTAACACGTCAGTCACTTCATCTACAACAAGTGAAGTGACTTGACGTGAAGTGACGAGTGACCGACTAAGGTTGACTCACGCTAGACCGGGCCGTGCCCGGACCGAGGCGTCCGACATGTCATTTTCTATGACGGCTGATCGAAGCACGTGGTGCTTTCCATAGAAAATGAAGCTGCAGAAACTCCGGCCCAGCCACGGCCCGGTCTAACGTGAGTCATCCTTTAGATTTCTACAACGTGATTGCATCTTACTTTTAGGAGTTAAATATATGTTGTTATACTGACTTAACAGAAAGATTTTTTTTATTTAAACTATATTCATTTCCCGTCTACGTGAACAACCAATCAGAAATACACGCTCCTTCGATACTACAGCGTTCCTATCGATTAACAAAACATAACAATTTTAATTCGAAGCTCAATTGTTAATCGTCAATTAGGTACATATGCAGTGTATCAGGCAGATTACCTAAAGCTGAGTTAGTTGGTTGCACCATGTACAATTGTTATCCTTATTTCATACAACGAAAGAGAAAGGGATAAACTACATAAATGGTTTTTTTAGCGTACCTTTCACTCATAAAATAGGAGCAAAATCAAATCTCCGATCATTGACAGAATCCATTTAATCAGCGATTTCGTTTCGGCCGCATGTTTGGTGACCCCTTCCCCACAGAAAAACACGTGTATTTTTTGAAAATTTTCCATCCGATAGGTCAAGGGCTCATGCTCCAAAATTTTGTAAAATAGACTCGCTATTTTGAAGTGCGGAGTGAAGATTTATGTTTAACGAAACCGAGAAAAAGTAGAAATACTCATGTGGTAGGTATTTTTTCTTAGTTTCGTTCACTGTAGAAAAATACACGTGAGGTTTCCTTATACCCCCCTCCCCCAACGTGATTTTTTCGTGCCCCCGTCCCCCCTATCGAACCTTGCGTGATTTGTGCACAAGACCTTAGATCTAGGAGTCGATTCTAATTTAATAATTTGTTATGGGTGTGAACTGGTTTTGATACGACCTATATCGAATCACGCACGTCTTTCACTTACGCATGCACCAATCAGCGCGAGCGATCTTCAAGGTCGTATCAAAATAAAACCAATGTATGAAGTAATGTATTTAATACTTATTCCCCTGTTATTTGACGTAATTAATTTTAATTGTAATTTCATTTATTCAATTGTAATTTAGTGTAATTAAATTTAATGTAAATGTGTTATTTAATTTATTTGTTAGGTAAGTTGACATTTGTTTGTATGGTAACTTTATCTTGTATTATCTTGAGAGCGTTTTGGGGTCACCTGTAAGCCCGGAAGAGTTTTCCACAAAAAAAAAGTAAACTACTTAAATGGCTTTGTGATATGGATTGTTGAGTAGTTTTAAATTATTCGCATATAAGCAAGTTTCTTCCGGTAATGCATTTTTTGTGACTTAAATTTTCCAAATTTGACTCACGTTGTAGGCTAAATACTCATCACAAAAACTTCAATCAGAACTTCAGACTTAAATTATCACATAACAAGTTCCATTTTAATAGGACTTAAAACCTGAGCGACAAAACTACGCAAGCAAAAACTTTATTATCCCTGAAAACTATAGTCCAAAAAGAGCTCCAGAAGGATTCACCAGTCTATTCAAATACGACGTTTCATGTGTGTTTAAAATACATGTCCCAATGCAAAAGAACTTAAGTATATAGAAGCCACAACACTTTTACGACATTTCATGCCAGAGACAGCAATCCTTGGTAGGAAGCTCGATCTTTAGCGTACGCCAACGTGTAGATAAATCCGAGGAACATTAATTTCTGCAACTGCCTAATAATTAAGGAAAAACATGGCGACGCCGCACTATGACTCAGGACCTAATTTAGGTACTAGGAGATAAGCATAGGCGACTTTGATGTGGCAAGATTAGAAATTAATTAAGCGAGAGATTGGATATATATTTGTGAAAGAGATATGATAGTATTACTTGTTGTTTGTTAATCTCTCGGCGAGTCATTCTTAACTTGGTCCGTTCTTAGGCACCAAAATTAGAACCATAACAACATAACACATTTTCTGAAAGTTACGTTTTTATTGAATAACTTTTGGGAAAAGAAACTCCTAATAAGTGTAATTACTAATTAGTGATTACTAATAGCATGCACTATGATAAAGAAACATTTTCCCATCAGACACTAAACTTATTGTTTTCGATACTTCCAAACACCAACATATCAGGGTGCCCGTTTTGTGTCTCTTTATCACTCCTCCATATTAGTGCGACAGTGGCAGTTGCGTTTTGTTAGCTACGGGGCGTAAACGATTGGCATGTTGGCAACTGGCCCTAAATTAGTCAAAACTAGGTAGTTCTGAACTTTTACTGCATAATTTACATAAATATTCAAGACAGTACATTATATTGTGTTAAATAGAATGTGACAGATCAATCACCACACAATCTTGAAGCTAACATTTAACTGCATTTTGTAGTCAATTATTTATTTGCACATGAGTAAAGATAAGGACGCACCTGGAGGGGTATTATTTTAACTACATGTATTTTGTTTGTATTAGTAAAAATAAGCTAGAGCAAAATAAAAAGTAATAAAAAAGGAGTAAAGGGTAAATTTTTGAAGAGGGTGTTTTTTCGACATTTGTATGGTAATTTTTTATTTTTGGAAAATCTAATTTATAATCATAGTTTTAGGAAGGGTTTTTAACAACAAAAAATATACTGTACGAGGCACCACTCTACTTTTTGTAGTTAGTTAGATATGGACGTTTAAAGATCGAGATTTGTATGGCACTTTTGACATGTAGGTATATGGCATTTTTTCGACATTGTATGGCAGTATCAAATTTTTTATGCCACTATTTATTCTTTTTGTGGCATTTATAAGAACCTAGCGACATTTGTGTGGCACCTTTTTGACATTTGTATGGCACTCTGTCGACATTTGTATGCCACAATCGACATTTGTGCGGTCAAAATAGCCGTATAAATGTCGCCATATAAATGTCGCCAATAAAATTTTTTTGCGAAATTTCCTACACAATACAACCGATTCACTTATATATTTTACTATATATTTTAACACTATATTTGCAACTATTATTATAAAACACAGATTTTTATTTCGACTGTGTACCAACATATTAAGCGTCCATACAAATGTCATTGTAGTCGTACCAAAATATATCGAAAGAGATTCTTACCTGTTTTTATATAAATTAAACTGTTTCCGCGTCCACGTTCGATGGCAATCGACGCCCAACTAACCGCACTATTGCGTCAAAAATTTAATCTAACCGTTATTCAATAGACAAAGAAGATTTTGGGGGGTATCTTTAAGTCATAACAAAACAAGTGCCGCGCGGGACAACGATAAAAAGACTTCCCTTGTTTTATTAAATAACGCATTAATTTGATTTGTTAGACCTGTACCCCAAAGGCATAAAATTGTTGTAGTAATTCACCTAATCGCATTTCACCTCGATCTCATATTTAATTTTCGCATTGTGTCTCAATAGTTTTTTTTTCTAGTGGCTATAAGTTTTAGTCGCATTTCACCTTCTCTAGAAAATGCTCTTTATAAAAATACAAAGTTATTAATAATACGTTGCGTACATCCAAAGTTATGATTTTTTTTATTGGCCTATGCCGCCAAGGGACACGCGAAAAACGGCAAATTTCGCCGTTTCTGATATTTCACATGCGATTTTGTCAGACACAAATAATATTTAAGGTACAGTTTTACATTTTTTAAAGCTTATAATATATTCAATGAAAATATACATATACATATCCAGTCTTTTAGTCCTATGGACTTCGAGTTTTAGCCGTGGGACAACAAAAAATGCCAATTTGAAAATTGACCCTAAAAATAATTAACAACTTTACTCTTATTTGATCAAGGAAATTGGCAGTATATGACAGTAGCGCTCCTGTCAACGCCGCAGCAGTTGCCATCCGCATATCAACTTTTTAATGAATTTTCGGTGACCCATCAATCCCATCATATTTTCGGCCTCTTTATTCTTACAAATAGTTCTTCTATCTCCATCTCTGGCCGGTTGCTTCCGCTCAAGCGTTAGACAATGGATAGACAAATTTCGTAAAACAGACCGCGACCGTAGCCCAGGGCGCGAATTTACAAAAGCTATACTATTTCAGTCACGACTCAGATTCTAATAGGTGAGCTTTTGTTTATGCATATTACTTGACAATATCTATACCGTTTCAGTAAAAAGTACTCACTGAAATGGATTAGCTTTTGGCATACATATTTTCAAATATTATTTACGCCAAAACCTAGTCAAGTTTAGTAAGTTCAGTCACGTTTGAATGTGATATCAAAATTTTAATAATACTCATTTACTCAAATGGTTTACATTTTGTCGCGATATATTTAAACATTAATGCTCTCACAATACCTAGTCGAGCGGAGTCTCGCCGTCATTATTCAATATTATTCATCGAGTATTATTTGTACGACACTAAAGTTCACTGAATATTGATTTCAACAATTATTTTTTAACTAAATTACCTTTCACCTAGTATTCACGTTAAATTGTCAAAAAAGTAGTTTAGGTTAGTTTGATCTGCAACCTCCAAGAAAACGAAATGTTGCTGGAAAAGTGGGTTAGGTTAGAACTGCGACCCCCCAGAAAACGAACTGTTACCAAAAATTTGGGTTAGGTTAAGTTAGAACTGCGACCCTCAAGAAAATGAACTGTTGCCAGAAAAGTGGCTTAGGTTAGGTTAGAACTGCAACCCCCAGGAAAATGAACTGTTGCCAGAAAAGTCGTTCTATGTAAAGAAAAGTCGGTTCGCTGTTTGGTCGCAGTTCACCTAACACACTCCTCCTCGCTTCGTTCGTCGTCGCACCTATCTTGACTCAGTGAACTCTGTCAAATGACTAGACGATATCGTATTAATAATTATCTAGCAAATGGAATGATTTGACCAAAGAAATGACACTCCAAACCTTGTGCACATAATAATAATATACTTAACAATAATTCTATAAAGTAAAACATTGTCATGATGAAAATTTGGCGAATGTTGGTTGCCAAAGTAAATCATCTGCGAAAACTTGTCTGGCAAGTGAAATTCGGACACTAAAACTTCGGAGAAAAGGCAGAATAGCATAGTAAATCTTGGTCCTTAAATAAATCATCTACTTCATTATGTACCAATGTATTATAAAATACAGTCGACTTATAATTTATATTATGATTTCACACTAAACATGTCCTAATAAGAAATCTCAACTGATATAGTTGTTAAATGAAAAAAAAAAATTAGGCATTTTTAAGTAATTAGCACGAACAGTAATTAATACAATACAATCGGAGTCATTACTAAAATATTATTCAAGTTTTAGATCGCAACAAGCTAGCATTTGTAGCAACAATATCCATATTAATTTAGCCAACAAAGTCTATACGATTTGAGTAAATTTCTGTACTGTAATGGATTAGGGTTTGGTCAAGTTTTGTCCAAACAAAAGCTAATCCAGTTCAGTTCGCATCCGGACCTTATCAGTATAGGCTTTGTAAATTCGCGCCCAGGGCCTAGTATGCCCCGGCGTTAGACTCGGGCGCAGCTCTGCGCAATGCATCCTGCGCCCACGCGATCGATATTCCCAGGCTGACTCATCATTGCCACACCGATCACTTGTATAAATTAACGAGCGCACACTTTACGCGCTAGTCTGTCTTTTCGTACACGGTGGGCGTTTTAATTTGTACAATAATTATTTATTTACTTTATGCTAGCTGTAGTAAATTTTAACCGAGCGACCATGGAGCGCGAGCAGAATTTCTCCATTTCGCTGTGGAAAAAATGCTTTCGTACGTCAGTCCGGCTTTTCTCATGTATGTGGGTGTCATTTTTCAACCAATTTTGGTGAAATTTTGTGAGCAGGTTCTACCTAGGTATACTTATTTGGATTTTTATTTTGTTCAAATACATAGGTAGGCGTGGCTCACTCCGCGATTTTGTCGTGTCGCTACAAGTACATGAGGCCCTCACCAATTTTGGTGTCTAGCAGTAGTAATTGCCGCGCACCGCTTCGGAACGGAGGCCTGCTTGCGCTTACATCTCTCGTAATAGTCGCGTTTTGTTAGAGAGTGAACCTTCCGTACTTTATTTTGTGACATAAGTACCATGTACTCCATTTTACTTAAGTTGAGCAATTGCAATCAGAAACTTTGAAGCTGTTTTACCTACTGTTAAATTTAGACTAGCAAGTTAATAATCACAAACGAATCCGTAGGCACAAGTTAACTAGCTCCTCGCCGATTTATGCGCGCTTTGCACAATCAACATTGTGCGCAGTGTACTACCGCGCACGCACGAGTTATGAGCGCAACGCGCATAATGAACAATACCGCGTTGCGCGCATAGCTTCTTCTGGTTATGAAAGTTTTAAGGTTATAATAACAAAATATTATGAAAGGTCCAGGAGAAAACGATGAAATTTAGTCCATTTTAAGGCATTAATTTAGAGATAATTTAGTACCAATTTTTTTATTCATTTATTTTTTATTCGAAGGGCAAACCTACCATAATTTACATATAGTCTGACAAAAAAGAGTAGAAGTTAAAAAGTGGCACCACTGTAGTGTCGTCCCTTTCAAACCAATTTATATAAGAAAATGGGACGACACTATAGTATTGCCACTTTTTAATTTCTATTCTTTTTTGTCAGACTGTAAGTTTATTTACAATTTAGATATAGATCGTCTGAATATAGATCAATAAAACATTGTGTGGCAAAAATACCTAAACATAGATCACTAAGTTAACATCCATATTTTTAAAGAATGATGAGATATATGTTAATACATACATACATACATATTAATGTATAATCCAAATCAGAGGAGGCTTGCGTATTGGGTAGCTTAGCTAATGAATACGATCATAATAAAATAAACTATTAAGGTGGTGCTCGACATGCTAATGCCCAATAGATGACACCCTGCTGTCACCTCTATTGACAATGATTTAAGTTTCAAGATGACATGTACTGGGACCGCGTTGAGCAGCAGTACCACCACCTTACACATACAAATTAACTAAGACCTTTATGGTCTCATTGATGTGACAGAATATTTTGTAATTTTAGACAAAAGTGAACGGTAGCTACGTTTATGATTAATAGCCACATCATAACCTAACATTTTGAGATTGCAGAGATAAAATAAAAAAATGATTCTTATAGGTAGAGTATGTTCATAAACCATAACAAAATACTTAAGCTGAAATTGCGGTAAATTTAAATAGAATTCAATTATTGTCAAGTGCCCAGGCTTTTTTTATTTAACCAAGGGCTACTTTTGAACAAAAGCAGAATTAGACAAAGAGGCTGGGTCCGATTTTTTCCAAGTTTGGCGCGTGCCGGTACATTATGCGAATTGAGATAACATCTCCGCTTACCCTTTACAAAATATAATAGTACTTATTATGTATGCGTTCCTGGTCACCGATTTTAATTTGCTTAAAATGTTCTTGCATATAATTTAGGGAATTTAGCCACTGAATTGTGTCAACGATAAACAACATAAAGAATTTCTACAGATTTATTACCTACCAATCATAATTATCATTAGTCAATCAATTGAGGCGTCTTTTAATTTTATAGCTTGTTGCGTGACATTTGGAAAATTATTATCGATTCTTCCTGGTCTTAAATCAGTCAAGCTAGAAACATATTTTTCCATATAAATATAGGTAGGCACTTTATTCGAAAATATGTATATATATAATATCAAAGATATTTCTCCATTTTATGTCTATGGTCGCCTAGAAAAAGTCACGCTTTGACTTTGACTAAAATTATGCAAATGTAGAGTTCGTCTAAGCTACGAGTAACTTTGCACTGATTTGATTAGAATAAAGTAGAGGAGTGTCACTCATTATAAACGTCATTCACAGAAAATTACATAAATGATGATATGGCCATACTTTGTCATTGCCAATATCATACGTGGTTGGACTTCTAAAGCTGCGTACGCATTGCGCGTAAGTACATTGCCACGCGTAGTCGGTTACGCGTGTCCTGGAACACCATGTCCGTACTTGCAGCTACGCGTACACTCTAGCGAGCCGCCATAGTTGGTTTTTGGTAAAATGTACGCGTGGAGTGCGTATCCCGACTACGCGTAACCACAGGAATGCACTGTCCGTACGCAGCTTAATACGTCAATAATTATTACATCGACTAAGGTTAATTGGAAAGCTCCAAAACATAAAATTAATAGCCACTGTTAACCGAAACACGTGCAAATTCCCACATCGCAATCTTTTCGAAACGTCCCGTTTATTTTTAATCTAATCTGGTAATCAGCCGTGCCCCCACACGCGTGGTACTGGCAGGCACGAGCTATTGACCCGTCCGACAATGCCGGGTCACTCAGGTGTTCGACAAGCCTTTGAATTTGGGGCTTTTTGAAATTAGAATGGCTCTTTGGTCAGGTATTTGGGCAAAGCGTGTTTTTGTTTTTAAATGCTTTGGCGGTTTCTTTTAGATAGCTATTAGTTGCTTTGATTTTTATTTTAATGTATATTCAATAACAGTTTTGAATGATTCAAGGGCAGCTAGTTGGTTTGTTTTTTTATTTTTATCTATATATGTATAATGTATATTCAATAATAGTTTTGAATGATTCGGGAGCTCGAAAACAATACAAAAGGTAATCACGTTCAAGTTTATGTATATTCAATGCAAAAAATGGACAATCCTTCTTACATAAGAACGTATCAGTCCTAAGAAATATCCTAAGAAATAAGCTTGACTATAATAATTTACTGTGCAGGTCAAAGGTCGACAGGTATAGGTTTGGAGAGGTTTTAGGTGGGTACCTATAGATTAGTTAAGTACACTGGGTTAAAACTGCGACAAAAAAAGTATTACTGCACTGCAATTTAGAAGATTTTACGTATTGTTTTATACCAGATAGTCATTGTAGTTAAAACAAATTTGTTAATAAAAATTAATCGAATTCGGCCAATATGCGGTGCCTGGCCGTGCCATACACCTGACACGTTATTTTTTGGGGTAGCTTAGCTGACGGCCATAAATGGAGCTTGCTTCTTTGTTAAGCTAAAGCAGCTTAACTTACTTCAGAATGTTAGTTGCATACGTCCTTTTAAGTTTATTAAAATTCGGCTCAGATAGGTTGAATAAAAACTTAACTCCATACAATCAATTGAAGAACACAGAGCCCATTCTAGTAAGTACCTACTTAAATTGAAATGGGGCTCATCTTTACCACTTCTCTATTACCTACTTTTGGGCTGATTTAGCCGGCGCGCAAACTCGCATGCGATTTTAGTTACATTGCGGTCTGTTAGTTAGTTATGTCCAATTCAACCGACCGATCAAAACCCGCAATGTAAGGAAACTCGCATGCGAGTTCTCGCATCGTCTATGAGCCCTTACTAAAGTACCTTACTTTATTATAAAAAACACGAAACCATTGTGAATAGATAGCTATAGATATTATCGAGAAAATCTACAGTGCAAAGATATCGCCAGAGATTGTTCATTTCGTAAAATCAAAACAGTGCAAACAGTTTGGCTTTGCTGTGTTCAGGTAAAAAGAGCAACGTATTGAGAAAAAATATCGTTACCGTCGGTAGTTTGTCAATCACTTCTGACCCCGCTGACCCTTGGCCCCTTGGTCAAGTTCGCTCCTAATTATTCCTGATGACGTAGAGGCCAGGGTCAAAACAACAGCCTTGAATTTACATACAAAAAGACAAGAAAAATCTCCATGTCCACCGCACAGTGGGGTCTCTGTTTTTGTCACTTTTGGTCGCCGTCACTCGTTTAAACAATGGAAATATCCTTAGATAAATTACGTTTTAAGTTTTTAAACTTTAAGGATGACTCACGCTAGACCGGGCCGGGGCCTGGCCGGAGCTTCCGGCGCTTCATTTTCTATGGAAAGCACCACGTGATCACCGATCAGCCGTCATAGAAACTGACATGTCCGGACGCCTCGGCCCGGGCCCGGTCCGGTCTTGCGTGAGCCATCCTTTATGTGGACTGCGGTTGAACTTTGGATTCGAACGTCATTTAATTTTTGTTGATGCAGTATTTGTTGAATATTTTATTTTTCGTTGCAGTCAAGATCAAGGATTTGACTATTGATCTTTATGCAGATTTTATTAGAGAATAGTTTTGTGTTGTTTACCATCATCCACACTGTTAACTGTACATCGGTGGACCTTATGCGTTTTGTAATAAGGTCCAACGATATACAGTCAGGAGTGTTGTTGCTGTTTGTTACCCAATAAGAAATATTTTTTCTTATGTAATTGTACGTAAACCCATAATATACGAGTTTGTTTGGTATTTGATTATTTTGTCTTTAATACAATACATTTAAAAAAATCTACGATGTAGTCTTATCATTATGACTACGGGTCATAATACTTTAAGGGGGGCCCACTGATTACTAGTCCGCCGGACTTTATCGGCCTGTCAGTTAAATGCAAAATTTGACAGCTCGGAAGAACTGACAGGCTGATATCGTCCGGCGAATAATCTGTGCGCCACTTTAAAGCGTTTTAAGTACATATTTATATCTTAATGCAATATAGATCTACAGGTGTCAACACGACACGTTAAACTAGACTTTATTGGCCTTCTGTCAAAGTATAAAATTAAATAACGTTATTTTTCTCTGGCGTAACTACTATTCGTAATCTCTCTTCACCTTACGAGGCCTATGTTGCTAATTTAAATATTTCAGCGGCTTAGAACATGTTTAGTATTAATACTAGTCGTTGAATGTGAAAAGTTACCATCATTTACATAAATTATAAGTGGTTGCATAAATATTTTTTACGTCTTTTCGTTAATATTATGTTTTATTTGCACGTAACTATTTGACTCTTGTATCATGATTCCCTCCCTTTGCGTATTAGGTCATTACCTATGAAATTGGCGTTTTGTTCGGAGAATTTCAACGAAACACGAATTTCCATACAATTAATTTTGCGGATATTTTTTTGATGGCTAATTCAAACCAAACAAAATTTTTCCAGTAATTTTTGACACCTTTAAGGTATGTTTTCAATATCTCCATTTCTTGAAAATTGGTACCATTAGAAAAATATAAGTAATTTTAATACTCGAACCGACAGCACATGAAAAGACCTATTTTCAAGGCTTAATTCTGAACACTTAACAATAAAAAATAACAATTAATTGTATGTAAAATCGTTGTTTATTGAGTGCACTGTAGTTTTATTGTAATTGTGTATGTACTTTTGTAAATAAAAAAAAAACTAGGATCAGACTTATATCTATGAACAAAAACGCCAATTTCATAGGTAAGGACCTAATATCTAGGTGTATGTGTGACATGATTAAGGTTGACTCACCACTCACCCTAGACCGGCCCTAGGCCCAGACCAGAGTCGTTCTAAAGTGAGTCATCCTCTACATGCGAATACGTTATTCATAAATTATACGTTTGTGGCTCATGCCCAATCTGCAGGTATCAAAAAAAAATACAAAATGAAAACCATAACTAGGGCAAAGGTCATATGCTAAAAAACAATAAGCTTTTTTGATGATAGTGGACTCCCAATATAGTATAGAGTTCCGAATGAATATCATACGTTGTTACACCTTGTTCTCCTGTAGGTACCTACGGCGCGGAGACATGTACTTACACTAACGCAGGCCAGTTTGAGGACTTTGAGGAAACTAGATGCTTTCGAAGTCTGGATTGATCACATATTGCATTAAATATCCAGAGCAGACTTTAACGTCAGAGCACCTGATGTAATGGGCAAGAAATTAGAATTACTTAACACTATTAAGAGTTCTGGCCAAAGAAGGCACTCTTGGTCGAGAAACCTTAGTTGTAGACTTGTAGCACTTGTGAACTGTTCTGTAGTGCAGTTATCAGTGTTATGAAGTTGTCTAACTTTCGATAGAGGAGCAACTAGAAGAAGAAGGGTTCACCAGATTGAATGTGCAGATTGATTGATTGTATGTACGATGACTGTTCCTAGCTGGAGTTTTCCTCTCATCTAATCGAAGGTTAGCTGGAAGAGATCCCTTATAGGGATAAGTTCGCCTTTGTACTTCCATTACTGTAATTTATTTTTGTAAACATGTGTTGTGTACAATAAAGTGATTACTACTACTACTACTGTTTCAGCGCAGTGCTAGTTAGAATACATTGTTGTGCGTTAATGATATCGGTGTGAAGGTTTCGCTCGTAACAAATGGACCCCGAGTTATAAACGTCTGTCTCTAACTATTTCTGATTTTGAAGTTACACTTGAGACTTTTATACAGCTGTGAAATGTGACGTTAACAGAATTCTGAAGTGATTGGGAATAATGTCGCATTTGTCGCAATTCGATCTTCTTATCTCAAGATCTATCTCGCGATAGAGCCGTTGCTCGAATGACACGTATTGTCAAATAGAACACTGGAAATTAAAATCACAATCCAATGCCTCCGGCAGAATGGGCCGAGCATTATTACCCTTAAGAGGTCTTTTGTGCGAAATCGACGGCTAAGTAAATATTTTGACAAAAGTCCGTTGCGCCATATTAAGTTACTAAGAGGACAATTGGCGTATGAATGGCTACAAAAAAAACGGAATTAAAATGAGACGGAATGTCGAAGTTTTTCTAGCGGACAGTTTCTACGCTGAAAATATATAAACAGGTAAAAAATGGCGTATGCAGGTTTTTTATCGTATACACGTGTACGTTTTACGAAGGCTACTTTTAATACTAATTATGCATGATAACTGACATGAATATCAAATAATATAGGCAATGAATATTTAACACGTTATTCGCGAGACAAAGAGAAACTCCAGTCTTTTTTCAAAACGAGCAGACGAATCGCTTGAAGATAAGCAATTACCCCATGGTAAAACACCTAATACTGACATTCTTTTCGACTATTTTAACACGTCTTGCAAAGTTTTGGTCGAAACTAAGTCAAAACCGAACATTTGTTTTCGGCCTCGGCAAAAAAAACCTGTTTCCATCGAACACTACGTTACATTTACTTACCTGTTTATCGCTTATTTTTCCTAGGTTGTTTATGATCTTGACTGTAAGTAACTGCTCGATTCTAACTTTACGATACGTCGACTGACACTGACATATCTAATCCATATCGTTTCTAGATCTATTAATTGACGTAGGTATGTTAAAGTTCGAATCGGGCCGTAAGTTAGTTACTATTATGTAACAATATTTTTTTACATTGCATTTAGAATCAGTAGGTTAATTCACTAAATGCAAAGCCTTCATAATAAAGGAAAAGAGTGAAAGTTTTGTCCCCAATTTTCTTAAAATAAACTTGATCGCTTGCCAAAACATCAATATTGTCACACCACACCACACCACATATTTTGCAAACAGAGGGGAAAGTACACACTCATTTTCACTGACCACAATGACTAACATCAATTTGACGACTTTTTTGATATAATATATGTTTAATAAACTAGTACAACACTGTTTTATAGCAGTACAGTCACCTGCAATAATATGTTACTCTTCGAAGGCCGCAAAAATATGTGACACGCTCTTATGGCTCTACAAATAACTCAAATAAGACCGGGTCTTATATTTTTGCGGTCTTCGTTGTGTAACATAATATATTATTGCAGGCTTTTAATTGTCTATCCCCATAAATAGAATTATTATTAACGGCCTCCTAGCCTAGTCGGTAGTGACCCTGCCTACGAAGCAGGAGGTCCCGGGTTCGAATCCTGGTAAGGGCATTTATTTGTGTGTTTATCACAAATATTTGTTCTTGAGTTATGGATGTTTTCTACGTATATAAGTATTTATATATATGTGTGGGTATATTATATATATCGTCGTCTAGTACCCACAACATAAGCCTTATTGAGCTTACTGTGGGACTAGGTTGATCTGTGTAAAATTGTCCTATAATATTTTTATTTATTTATTAATTTGCTGCTTAAACGAGTACTAATGTTGTAGGTAATAAAGATTTTGGTATTAGTTTAATATCTATAAATCAAAGCATTTATTTACATACAATATATATACAGTGGTACTACTAAACGAAATTAATAACTAGCTTAAATCTAAAATAGGCCCTTGAGGCATTGTACCAAGGATGCTGGCGGCATTTCCTCGCTGTATCGCAATGCTGATACGTTGTGCGAGGTAGCCGCCAGCTCTTCGGTCACCAGTTACGTCAACCAGACGCTTCGCGATTTCTGCGAACAACTTATGCGCGCTGGGACCCCATGGACCTAGAGTTTCAAAAGTTCTATAAATTAAAAATAAATGCATATGTCCGTGTCAAGAAGTATGCATGAGTAAGTAACTATCCTAAGAATAAATTTAAATACCTACACTATAAGTGACCGAAGCTCGAATCAGATTTATTGTGAATTAAATAAGCAACCAAGCGCTACCAAAAAAAGTTAATAGCTCAGTCAAATAATATAAAAGGCAGTCGCCGGGAACAAATCAAATTATTTTTATTAAATAACTAGGTGTCTGGCCTCTGCCACCGGCGGATTTCGTCACTCTTCTTTTAGTGTATGACATCTATTTCAGTTTACGTATATAGTCCAAAACATGTAATAAACATAACCTCAAAATTTACAAATGCTTACTTAGGCAGACTATTATAGGCACCTTGACTTTGCTTAAATTCATGCACAATCTTATTTAATATATGTACCTATTGGTAATTAATGGTGACAACAGAAATTTCTCTTGAAATAGCAACGATTCAGAGACATTCCACTCCACATTCCACAGATAAAACACAGATGACTCGCGATTTTGGAATTATTCGAAAACATTGTAGCTAACCCGCGATTTTTCAAATTTGCCGCCTTTTGCTACTGACAAAGTTTGCTTGACCAAGTATACCTATACAAGGTTTGGAAGGTACCAATAAGAAGGTCTCGCTACGAACGCCTGTCTGTCGAAATGTTAGATTCGAATTTGGAATAAAAGTGAACCAGCGGCCACGCGGCCTGAATGGCAAGTAACGGCCGTGGGCCGCCATGTGGGCTGAAGGACATTCTAAATTCAAAATAGGTATTGATTTTACTTTTAATTGAATTTATATTTGGCCAGTCAAGTAGTAGGCATTATGAGATTATGACACGTAATAAGGCATATTACGCAAAATTCTGCGTAGAAGGCGTCTCAAGCGCAATCACAGGGCCTACCGCGAAACATGAAAATCGAAAGTTCGGTTTCTGTCTCTATATCCCTCTTGCCTATTCGATCGATAGAGAGGCAGATAGCAAAATTTCGATTTTCGCGTTTCGCGGTAGCCCACCTGTAAACAAACCGCCTTGATGCATCAATGTCATAGTGAAAACTTGTCAAAAAACTGTTTAAGACCTAGTATGTATAAGTTACTCTATAGTTTAGTATGCGCACTAGTGCTGCACTCTGGCGGCAGTACATTGCAGTAATACTCCCTATTGCACGAAATAAATCCTCACTCAAAGCCTATCGGCGCGATTCGGGAAATGAAATAGAGATTCACTATATATGAAATAGTAAAGATATGTGACGTTCCACGGCAAAAGGTGGTATGGCGGCTGGCACTTACGCTATTATTAACGCCGCTCCAATATTCAGCCGGGGCAATGGTAGCTTTTGCCGTGGAACGTCATATATCTTCTTATTTCATATCTAGTGAATCTCTAGGTAATTCATTTACCGAATCGCGTATGTCATTGATCAGTGCATATCGCCCGCGTTTAGGTAATTGTGCGAACGTGGCATAATTAGTAAAATCATATCACTTGACTGGTAGATAATGCCTCATGGCATTAAGTTCGCCTTTTGTACACTAAGTTTATCTTAAAGTACATATAAATAAATATCAATATCAAATTAACACCGACATAAAAAAAACTTAATATTGCTCTATTATCAACATTTTGCAAGTACTTCGTATGGTTTCTTTTACAATTTTTAGGGTTCCGTACCCAAAGGGTAAAACGGGACCCTATTACTAAGACTCCGCTGTCCGTCCGTCCGTCCGTCTGTCACCAGGCTGTATCTCACGAACCGTGATAGCTAGACAGTTGAAATTTTCACAGATGATGTATTTCTGTTGCCGCTATAACAACAAATACTAAAAACAGAATAAAATAAAAATTTAAGTGGGGCTCCCATACAACAAACGTGATTTTTGACCGAAGTTAAGCAACGTCGGGCGGGGTCAGTACTTGGATGGGTGACGGTTTTTTATTATTTGCCTATTTTTGCATTATGGTACGGAACCCTTCGTGCGCGAGTCCGACTCGCACTTGCCCGGTTTTTATTGTTTCTAGAGTTAAGCTACGAAAAATTTGCAGCGATTTTGATAGGCCTCGCAGTGCCAGTGTTATTTATACGTCATAATTTCATAGAAGTTTGATGTTTAAAATAATACTTGCACTGCGTGGGTTATCAAATCCGCTGCAGACTTATCTTGGTCTGACTCTAACAGACTTTAATTAGTTTAAATCAAAGAGTGAAACTACTGACATTATTCATATTTTTGTTGAATAGCAACACTTTCGTCAGATCCTTACTAAACTGTTGATGGATTATTACGTCTTGCTAACTTTTCATTCATTTGTTTTAATTCTTAACGGTCTACAACTTTATTAAGGAATGCCCTTTAAATCTTAACACCAACTACTAAGGTTCAGTTTTGATTGCGATAGCAGTGTAGGAAGTTTTGTAAGCCTATCGCACGAAGAGCTTAATGTGGGCGATGGATTATTATTGTAGGTACAGTCAGGAAAAAATATTTTTAATGAGCACGTTGAGCCAAATTTGAAGAATGAAAAGTAAGTGTCTTATTCCCATGGTAATACTTACCTACATTTTTCTAAAGAAAATATTTTGCCCGACTATAACTGAATCGATCACTGCTGAAGAAAACCATCCATTATAGATCTCCACAACGACTTAAAGCTTGAACAGATCATCAGTTTTATTAAGGTCATAAGGATGACTCATGCTAGACCGGGCCGAGCCCGGGCCGGGGCATCCAACGTGTCATTTTCTACGACGGCTGATCGGTGATCACGTGGTGCTTTCCATAGAAAACGAAGCCTCGGAAGCTCCGGCCCGGTCTAGCGTGAGTCATCCTTTATCATGCTAGTGTTACGTTTTCTAACACTACAAACTACATTAGAAACCGTAAAATGGGGTGAGTAGGGTCAAAACTGAAATTCAAACCTCGATAACATTTTATTTTTACATATGAAAACTGAATGGTGTATATAATAAGTGTTCCGGACGTTTGTATTTTAGTTTTTATTTTATTTTGGGTAGTTCCATTTCATAACTTTGACGATAAAGGGGAAAACCCACCTCACCCCGTAGTGCCTCGTATTTTGGGTGAGAGGGGTTTTCATACAAAGGTGATTTTGGAAGATTGTTGGATCGATTTTTTTTTATTATTGGAATACATTATTTTTGTAGCAGTAGCCTTAAAATCCCTTCTCACCTCCCTCTCAAACCTTCTCTCCCCATTCATAACCCACCTCTCCCCGCGAAACTTACTCACCCCGTTCTACGGAACCTATGTTTTTTTAATCCATATTTAATATTTTACCGTCTTCTTTTCTAGCGGATAACAATTAAATACGCCCAGCACTAACAATAACGTTTTTTAAACACCTTATTGTTTCGTGTTTCTCGAATGGACTGTAGGCTGGACAACAATAGGACCGCCAGTGGGCAGTCCGTTTAGCAACGCGTAATCTCTCTTCATCTGAACAGTGGAAACAATACAGTAGGCTAGCGAAATTGTTTATGAATTAAAATAGGACCAAGTACATTTTGTGATAGTTTTTGTTTCGTATTTGAAATCAAAATTACTTTATTTTATTGCGTAATTAATTTTAACTTTATATGGAAATTGTTTTTTGGGGATTAATTAATTTTACTTTTACTATAATTTTACTACATTTTATCCATTCATTTGCAAACACACAATACTTATGTATGTACCTATAACTAGAAACTAAACTTATTATTTATTCTTAAAACAACGTTAAAATGATCAACAAAAAAACATCTAATGACAAATATTTACGAATATTGAAACGAAACATTATATGTACCTACTAAGAAAAAAAATAACACAAACAATGACAGTTAATAAAATAGTTACGCACTATTTTTGTCAACTCTTTGTATATTTTTTACATACAGTATACGAATGTAAAAAATATACAAAGTTATATTGGTTCATCATCATCATCATCATATCAGCCAAAGGACGTCCACGTCCACTGCTGGACATAGGCCTCCCCCAAAGAGTGCCACAATGACCGGTCTTGCGCCACCCGCATCCAGCATATGTTGGTTATAAACGTTATATTGGTGATATAAATAATTGATTACTTAAATGAGGTTTGACTTCACTCTCTTCAATAAAATAAATAAAATAAAATAATATAACCCTTTATTTCGACCTTAAATTTTAAGTAATACTGTTCTTGTCGGGTTATTAAATATTTGTCAAAATAGTCAAACATACTACATTAAAAATTATACTTACATAGATTAAAGTTCATTGTCATTTCGTTAGAGTTGACATCGGTCGACTTGCCTTCCCTAAGACCTTCCATTCCTCTCTGTTAGTTGCTCTTCTTGTCCATGTCAGAGTTAAATAACAGCTTCACAGAAATATAACCTACTGTAACTTTTCCCTTACGAAAATCATAGGCTCACATTAATTACGCTCACTTACCGCTCATTATAAATAGACAAAACCAATTATACCGTTTCACAACTCCGTCGAACACAACCATGATTTATGTCACTTTTTTGTTCTGATGACGCGCACTTACAGCCGTTTAGCGATGTTGCAATGATGAATTATAATATAACGTTGCTTTATTTTTAGTTGGAAAGTAGTTTGTAACAAACTTTACCTGCATTGAGGTGGATTATGTAATTTATTTAATGAAACCCATATTTTAATAAAAAAACTTCCGTGAGACACAGACATATTAAATATATTATTTTTCGACTTAAAATACGTGAGTGACCCGTTCTTAATATATTTGAAACACATATTCCTCACTGGTTCTTTATTATTTATATAAAATACGTGCTTTTGGTACAAATCTAAATCGAAATGTCACATTATTTTTATATGTCAATGTGTAAATCTAGAAAATCAATAAACTAAATCGCCGAACATGTATGAAGAGTCAAAAGTAAAGTATAATCTTATCCTGTTTTTTTTTCAGTCGGAAAATAGGTTCCTGCAGATCTACCTGAAGACTAGAATCAAATCTATCTTTATTTTTATGAGGTTAGTTAAATAGATCCCTCAAAGGGTTATATAATCGCCTCTGTAATTATTTAATGGTATCTTTGCACCTATTCTTTTGTGCATAAAATAGTTGTTGTTAGTATTTAATTTTGTTTTCAGTAATAATTAACCCTTTTTATTATGAATTTGTGACAGTTGTGGTTGAGACGTTTGGGCGTTGGTCGCCGGACACTAAAACACAAGTTAAAGAAATATTCCAATACAAGTTGGTGAGCCTGGCGACCTCCAGACAGGGGCATATATTGGCCCAGAAGCAAATTTTAGTTATTTAACGGGGAGATACGGGTATGTCTTGGGGACATCGGGTTACTTTAGGTTTTGTCGTAGTTTGAAAGGTTGTTATGATAATTTAATATACTCTTAGCTCGACAACGTGAAGTCAATCTCATAAAGTGTGTTATAAACATTACTTTTTCACTTCTATTTGTAAAAATCCGATAAATTATTTAAAAAAAGCCCTGTACTCACAAGGAGTTCAAACAACAACATTTTAAAGTAGCAACTCTTTAAAGCATCCAAGTATACCTTCTAAAGAAATTCTCAGAACATGTAAATAATAATTGGTCAAAACAAACGTCACAGCTTGCCCAAACAACTGTTGTCCATTCGAACAAACAACATAATCCTTTACCTTTGAACATCAGTTTTGAGCACGCGTCACCGCAAAGCGCAAGCGACTATCCTCATCACAACGTAAAAAGGACATAACTGTCTTACTAATAGAGACCTCATATATCATTTTTATTAAAGCAGAAGCATCACATATGGCTGATGGAGCAAACCAAACTCAAGACGTTGGTGGTCATGCATAATGACTTATTCCAGTTTTGGGGAAACGCAAAGCGGTCATTTTTTTATCGTCAATATTCTAAATTAGATGGTACTCGATAACATTATTACGCTGGGTCACAGAATTAATAATAGTACTAGGTAAGTACAGAAGGTTCACTCACTAACAAGCGCGAGCAGGCGTCCGTTCCGTAGCGGTGCGCAGCAACTACTATGCCTAGACACCAAAATTGTTGTGGGCCGCATGTAAGTACTTGTAGCGACGCGACGAAATCGCGGAGTGAGCCACGTCTGGCTGGGTATACATATAATAAGGGGTGGTCTTCTTCAGTTGATTTTAAATCATCTTTTATTTATTTAGAAATAATCAGGATTTTGGTGCAAAATTCTATCAACCCCAGAAACTTCCTGTCTCGCACAGCTGTGGAAAGAACTCTCGGCCCGATTCGAACTTTAAGATATGTCAAATATTACGACTAGATACGATATGGATTAGATATGTGAGTGTCAAATGTGGCGTTTCTTCAAACAAAAATGTCACTTTTGACACTGACATATATCCATATCGTATCTAGAGGTAATATTTGACCTATCTTAAAGTTCGAATTGGGCAGTCTGTCGCCCGCGTACAGATACGACCTTCGAATCTTCAAGAAAAGAGCGTACTCTCATCTTAAAGACCGGCAAAGCAGTTGTACTTACCCCTATGTTGCAGGTGCCCATAGTCAACGGTAATTGTTTACCATCAGGCGATTCGTCCGCTTGTTTTCCTCCTATATCATTAAAAAAATGACCCCAGAAGCTGTCAAAAACCGCGTATAGACACAAGCTGGTAGGCGTTGGCCGGCTGCCAATACAAGGACCCGAGTAATCACTGTATCTACAATACGAAATGTAAACTTGTCCGACACGGCCGTAATTTGCATACAAGACGAGAAATTCTGTGGAGTAGTTTTATAAAAACACATTGAGAAGTTTTGTAGGTTTGAAGTCACTTATCATACACAAACACATAAATGACCAATCAAAGTGTAATAAGACATACTATTCTTAAGTACTGAAATAAGTTTCATTAATGTTAACAGTGTTGTCAATTAAATCTTAAGCTTTTTTTACAATATATGGTTTACTTTACTTTTTTATTTATTTTTAACTTTTTATGTAACGCTTTATTTATTTATTTATTATTTATTACCAAATAGGTACACCCAGCTGCAAAAGTGCATGGAAACTTATGAAATATCTCCATACTTACTCGTACTGTGTCGGTGCAATTTTTTAGCTTGCTCTACAGTGAGCTGCGAAATTGTATGGAGAAATTATGAATGTATTCATTGATAAATCCGCCATGCATTTTAACGGCTGATGGTACATCAACCCTAGTCTAAGTTTTAAGTACTAAAGTTTTACAATACGCAGTTACCAGAATTTTACTGTAAAACATATGTCCATAAGAAACCTGCAATCTTCTCCACCAGGTTTAGTCACAGAGTTGGCAACATTTGGTCGAACCGCGAAAGTGGTCGGCATTGTTTGACATACAAACCACCACACGTAATCATGTCATTATTGATTTTTATTTTGTTGTTGAAATAATTTATCGTGACCACTTTCCATTGTGCGCCAAAATAGAGACATTCAATTGAATTTGTACTTTTATAAAGTTATCAGGTACGTATTCATTTTCTTTTAGGATAATTAGTGGGGAAGAATACTTTAACTGTATACAGCTGTCATGGTATGAAATACTAATATATATCGTATGTTGAATTAAAAAAACGAATGACAACCATTAGATAGTGCTTTGGAGATATATAACATATTGTGATGTTGGATGTTGCCAAGAGCCTCAGACAATCTTCTGCATGTATTTTTTTTTCGACTATAGGTATTAAGACCAGGTTATCATTATCAACCATCTTTTTTTGCAAATTAAAGTTCTTCGATGGTTTTGGCACGGAAAAGGGCATAACCTTGAACAACTAAAAACACCCCGATAAGATGTTAAAGATGTAGTGAACGTGTTACCTATGCTATTTCAGTCAGTCTCAGTACGAAAAGTACTGAGATTAAATGAAGTACCTAGCATGACAAATACGAAATTTTGCGAGAAAATACGATGGCAAAGAAATATGCACTACCAGCGCGATTCGGGAAATGAATTAGATATTAACTAGATACGATATAGTAAAGATAATATATCTTTACTATTTCATATCTAGTGAATCTCTAATTCATTTCCCGAATCGCGGCGCCAGCCGCCATAAGGTACCTTTTGCCGTGGAACGTCACATATCTTTACTATTTTATATCTAGTCAATCTCTAATTCATTTCCCGAATCGAGCCGTACATCTGTAAACGACAAGCGGTCTGGGTCAAAATATATCTGTAAGAATAGGATTTGAAGTTAAGCATCGAATTGTACTCTGTCCACTCTTTAAGCGCCACTTGCACCATCCCACTAACCCGGGGTTAAGCGGTTAAACCCTGCAGTGTCACATTGTACAGGTAACCATGGTAACTCCAGGTTTAACCGGTTAACCCCGGATTAGTGAATGGTGTACGTGGCCGTAAGACTGTCAATTTACGAGTAAACCGACTAAAAAACAAAAGCCAAACACACTCACGCATCACCAAACATGTTCAAGATTCATACGGCGCGTGGAACACAATAATTTGTGTCGGGGGAGGGGCGACAGATTGTGCGTCCGGTAATGACAGGCCGCGGGCCGCTTGTCCACTCGCGACCATTCAATGCAAATACGGCTGAGTGTACAGAGGGCGCAGACACGGCATTGAGAACAAATATGATGCAAGTTATTTTGTAATACTGTTGACCTTTAGTCTACTGCTGTATCATAAGGCACTTAAACTAAATAAATACATATAAATATATCCTTAAAATAAAACTGATTATTTTCATAATTTGATAGGCCACGCCTCTATGTATTATTAAATTCATCTGAAAATATAAACATTATTTATAAATTAACAAGATTTATTATTCCGAAAATCTGACCTCGTGAGATCAATTCAAGAGATACAGCGAGCTGCAAATTTTTATGAACACATTGTGAATGAAGTGGCCATGCAATTTTGCGGTTGATAGTACTTTACCAATCAAGGTAGTAACGTTCCTAAGAACTTTTCTTCGTAAAGTTTTTGTTTAATTTTAGTGCTCCGTAGAAAACTTTGCTCACGGAGCTCTCATGGAGTCACTTCTTGCAAATCGGCTAAATGCGTTTTTAATTTTTGCGATATCTCACCTAGTACCAGGCTATAAAAACATAAAAAAAAGTACAAACTCAATACAATCAATTCCCGTTGCGAGATGTCTTTCCGATTTAAAAAAATAAGGTGTCAGATAAGGTCAAAAAGCTTGAACAATAAACAATTTGTTATTTAACACAAGGTAACTGATGACCCCAACCACGGCTACATTTAACCTCCGCCTCTGTCAGTGCGCAGCTCTGCGCGGTCACTGATGACAGGCCGGCCCACGCACGCGCTCAGATCACACCTAGCGCGCCATTCATACTGGCTTTAGGGTTCCGTCGCAATTTTCCAAGAACCATATTTAGGCACAATAGAACAATCTATGCCGTCATTAAACCAATATAAGTATCTTATACAAAACTAGTTATTTCGGCCCGATTCGAACGCAATCAAATATATTTTAGATTATTTAATTCATAATGCGTTAAAATCACATAAAAACAAAACCGCAAAATTTAGTTATTACATTTAAAACTGAGTTACAGGTAAATTGGCAAGCCATTTCCCTCAGTTGGAAAAGGTGACATATTTAAAAAAAATTGTGTGTTGGGTTAGAAATCGGTTAAAAATCGAATTTGAGCCTTTTTCTACCTGACAAAGTGGGTATGTCAGCGAGGTAGGTACTAAGAGAGAAAGATATTATGTAATGGAGATAACTGTGAAGGTTAATCTCTTCCTATTGACGAATGTTAAATAAAAGTGCTCTAAAATTATCCATTTCAGTTCAATGCAAGATATTAGTGTTACCTATTATACATAACACCATAGTCTAATAAAACATGGTCTTCTCTTCCCAGAGTGACTCAAGCCTGAGTCACAATAACATTGTCACTTTATATGGCGCTATCGCATATTATCTTAAAGCGCTGTCGCATGATGACGTAGGCTTGTGTCAGTCACGTGACCACGAAAAGACGGGAAGAGAGTACCAGGCGCAGTATATTATTATACCATGACATAACACGTATTTTTTTCAGTCAACCGTTATTCTATGACTGACAGTAAGTTATAAGCTTTGACGTAACTTCTGATGAAGTCAGTACGACTCGTCCGATCGCTGTTTTATTCCCCGCTCGCGCTTGACCAATGCCCGTCATGGTTCGTGAGTGGGCAGGTTTGTTTCATCGTGCCGGTTGCGATGCTCGCTTTCATATCAGCCTATTTGAGCGAACACTATTATTGTCTTATAGACAAATTAAAATCTATTTTTTTCTATTAAGCTCTTTGAATAAAATAAATCTATGCATGGCACAAAGTATAGTAAGTAGTCAAGTAAGTATAGTGTCGCTTTAATAACGTTTAGTATTATGTTTATAAAACGTATATTATGTCAATAAGGCTTTTGAAATATAGGCTTTGTAATGCCTAATTAAAATTTTAAATAAATAAATAATAAGCGCATGCGCGATGTACCCATTTAGAGTAAATAAACATCATATCAATATGTATATGTGTGTAAAAATGTAACAGAATATTTAAAAGAATGTCAAGAAATTTAATCATATGGAAAAGTTTCACGTAATCATACAAACCTCTGCGTAAAGCATGACTCACGCTATACCGGGCCGTGCCCGGGCCGAGGCGTCCGACATGTCATTTTCTATGACGGCTGATCGGTGATCACGTGGTGCTTTCCCTAGAAAACGAAGCGCCGGAAGCTCCGGCCTGGCCTCGGCCCGGTCTAGCGTGAGTTATCCTTGATTCAACCCTATAATATGAGTAATGTACATATTTTTACTTAGGTACGCTAACAGCAGTTAAGCCTATCAAAGCCTACTGAAGAGGCCACTGTCCAACCTAAAATTCCATCAAACTCAAAAATCCGTTGCAAATTTCCCAATCATCACAACATTCCCAACGTGAATCGCATCATCATTATAAAACAAAACACATGCAGTGAAAGGTTGCATACAAAACAGCATTAGCATAAGGTCCGTCCTGGCCAGTATGCTAATAGGGACATGAAATGTCATAACATTGCGTTGATGACTGTACAGTTCTGCGGCCACACCCTGCCCCCAAATATTCAATGGGTCATTCACGGACCTTATTCATGTTTAAGTCATAGACAAGATTTGATTTTGATTTAGTTTTGTTGTAAGTATACATCCGGTGACCAAACGGTCATTGTGTTTTATTTGGATTTTTGTTTGCGCGATGAGGTACTTACTAGATGAGGTTTGGTTCTCTTTCTTATTTCTTAGCTATTCATATTCTACCGTATTATGCCTATTTATACTTCCTTTAAGAGTCTATACAAATGTAGTCTCATTTCTCCTCTCTGGATTTTGACATTATGGAAAATATTTTTACACAATTTGTTGTATGTAATGTTGTACATACATAATTTTATATAAAGTAAATATCCAGATATTAGAAAGAGAGAGAGAGAGAGAGAGAGAAGAGGAGACGGTGTTGTGTTATGCGAAAATGTACCAACCAAAACAACATTAAGAATAAACCTTCCTGCTTTGAGAATAAGCTCAACTAGTTGGTTATATGTCTCTTCGTTTTTGTAATAACTAGAAGTACGAAAATATAAAAGTGATGGAGTTTAAATCTCACAAGACGCGGGATTGCACAGGTAGCGGCCATGTGTGTAGGTCCGTCCATAAAAACTCATTAAAAAACCTCATTGTGCGGCCTTTGTCCAAACTTTTTTCACCTTTTATGCTTTTTTGCAAGGAAAAAACGGTTTTATAAGATCTCAAAGGAAACGATGCGAATGATTCCACGTTTCATGTTTCTTTGAGTTTTTTTTACGGTCTATTCCTACGCCTCCGGCATTGTTGGCCTCTATCGATCTAATCTCCTTTTGATAGACCTCCTTAGCTCGATGGACCCCTATTGTCCACTAGTTTTTGAGGTACGTTAGGAACATTCAATTTAAGGCTGGGAAAGAGTTGATGGATGGATTTTGGATGCGATTGGTAATTTATGGTTATCCTTTACGCAATTTTGATTAACGTCTTGATTTTCCCCGATATTAAGATCGTTAATAATCGTTAACAAGTTTTTATCAATTATTGTGGGTAGTTAAAGAAAACAACAATCTAGAAAGATAAAAATAAAAGTAGGTGGTATCTGAATGATATGTATACCAAACCATACCGAAAAAAAAACGGACAAGTGCGAGTCGCACCCGCCAACCGAGGGTTCCGTACTTTTTAGTATATGTTGTTATAACGGCAACAGAAATACGTCATCTCTGAAAATTTCAACTGTCTAGCTATCACGGTTCATGAGATACAGCCTGGTGACAGACAGACGGACAGTGGAGTCATAGTAATAGGGTCCCGTTTTTACCCTTTGGGTACGGAACCCTAAAAAGTCTGTTTTCACGATAGATGCATGTAAGTCAAACCTTGTAATATTTCTGTCATCAAAAAACTTGCAGTCAAAATCTTACTAGAGATACCTGCAAAATGATTTCTTCGGAATCGCATCCAAAAAAATAACGCAACTCTACCCTTACGACCCGATAAGTGTCACGCATACGAAACTGAAAACTTTCAACCAACTTTAACATGCAGTTGTAAACACCGTCTCTCAAACTTAAAGACTATAGAGATGTACTGCGTTTCAGGTTTACCCGATTACATATCATAAGTTTGTCTCAAAACCACAGTTTTAAGAAAAAACCTTTACCGTTAGGACACCAACGCCTTTTGCATAAATCATCTCCATGCTGCAGACTTATTGGTCCCTTTTCGGAAACGGTTTTTGTGAGATAACGTTTAAGTTTTGTATCACGTATGTGGTTAATTTTAAGTCAGGCTGTGATAAATATTTTCTCATTTTTAGCGCATTTGAAATTTCTTAAAGCGTTTATATAGAATCAACTCAAATAACTAGCTAGCCTACAATACTTGATCACATTATGAAGAGATGAATTATATATCAATACTACCTGTGTCACTCCAATTAGCAAGAGTAGGTATGTGTGTGTTTTACAGACTAATTTCAGAAGCAAAACTGAATTGTTTGTTAACTTATCTCAAGAAGTGAAATGTACCCTTGAGAGAAATAATTAATTTATTCAACCATAATTATTAACAATCTTATAATACAATGTAGAAAAGAAAATGCAAAGCCAAATCATGAGATAATTTACAAATTAAGACAATTTTATATTACCTTTTGTTGGTGCGATTATTACTGAAACACAAGAACACATATAATATATCTAAGTACCTACATATTATACCAAACGGCAAATAAGTAGCCGAAACTTTTTGTCACGCCGAAACCTTAAAAATCATTAGTGTGCCCAACATGTGTTGCGATACCATCAACCATAGAGCATAGACGATATTAAAAACAAAGTTTATAGTCCAACGCAAAAAATCCCCGTGACGCTGACCGCCGTGAATTGGTGTTTGTCTCTGGTTATCTTGATTCCTGTATGAAATATTACAAATTGGTTTCTATGTCTGCAACGGCAGTTTCATAGTTTTTTTTTTGTTTATTATGTATGGTAGTTAGCTGCGACAGTAATTTCTAATTTATACATTTAGGCACTGATTTTATTATAATGTCTACAAATATAGCTTTGATGCAAGTAGGTAAGGTGCATCGGGGTAATTTCAATTTCAAAGGTTTATGGATGAGTCAATATAAATTGTCGTGATTGGACTCGAAAGTTATAATCATGTTTTTTTCTGTTCATCCGTTTTTTAACTTATTTATTACACCTTATGCAAATACAAAAAGTATTACGAGATAAGAAAATATGTATGTAGGTACAGGTACTTGATATTGATAACGATATCCTGAAAGAGTACGGAAAGTGTTCATAGGGCATTGAAGTAACTTCGATTGCGGTACGTACCCCAAGACACTTTAAATAGGTATACATAATAGGTATGTAGTTTTACATATAAAAAGGTGTCCAGTAAAGTACACTGTGCACACCGCACAGTAGTTCCACTGGCAATTTGTAGTAATTTCTATTTGATTTTCTATCATTCAAACTTAACTAACAACATAAATGTTTATTAAGTACACTTTAAAAAAATACAAGACGTTTCAAGAGTTCTAAACAACAGGTCTGTGTTTCTTCACAAAACCTTCGAGCACCGTCAAGGGTCTAAACAGATTCTTATCATGTCTTTAGTTTTTGCCACTGTCCCAAACGTAGGTCAGTTTTTGACAAAAAATGTCATTCTCACGTGTAATATTGGAGATTTATGTTGCAACCTGTTCGTTCTGAGAGTTTTGTATGGGACGTGACATCACGCCCGGCTAGTCAAATGGACATACATTAGTTTTTATTCATCCTGTAGGTATAAAAGGCGTATTTAATTTAATCGAGCAGATGATGATGAGAAAAACTGCAATATAAAACGCACGATCATGATTGCAGAGATACTCAAGAGTGGTCCTAAGAGAAACATTTTTTCTATGGCGTAATTTGAATCATTCTTGGTATCTACCCGTATTAAGCAGACACGTACTCCAACATTAATTTAAAAAATAATTAAAATTAACTTATACTTATACCTGCCTACTTAAAGTCAAAGTGTACCTGTATGACCTGAAAAAACAAGTATTTCCAAGGTTTGAAAACTTCCACAGATACTTTTTTTAAATGACAGTGACTTAATGAATCAATTACTCGTAGGTACGTCGAGAATCTTAATATTAATATAGGTTCATTAGTAAGAATAAGAATTAACCAACGATCCACACGTGGCCGCCAGAACGCTGTCCGATGGGCATCGTCAGTTATTTATGTTTCACTTGTATCTACATATGTTGCGTGTAGATTTGTAGAACATTTAAGGGCCCGATATGTTGACAAATTATTATTGTAAGCGTTTAGTATGCTTACTGTTTTGATATGTTGAAAATTTCATAAGCAAAAAATTTTTTTTGTCAAGTTTGGATTCAAAATAAAATAACAAGTTAGGCGCAGTATGCCCCATGTTGTAATACGTGTAATCCGAAAGAAGTATGAAAATAATTTTTAAATTCTTTGAAGTTATAGTCAAAGTATTGAAAAATATTCTGAAAATTATACTGAAAAACACAAGCTCATGCGGTCCGGATGACATAAGTACGACGTTGATCAAATATAACATAGAAGCTATTTGCGCACCGCTGTGTGACATTTTCAATACGTGTATTTGTGATGGGATTTTTCCAATTCAATTTAAAACTGCAAAAGTGATTCCTTTGCATAAAAAAGATAGTAAAGAGGAGATATCGAATTATCGTTCTATTTCTTTGTTGACTGTACTTTCCAAAATTTTTGAAAAGGCTATAGCAAATAGAATTATTAATCACTTCGAAAAATGCAATTACTTTTGTTCTCAACAGTTTGGCTTTAGACAGAATCGAAACACAGTAGCAGCTATTACTGAGTTGGTCCTAGACGTTATGAACAATCTTAACCAAAATTATAAATGTGCGGGTATCTTTTGCGATTTAAGCAAAGCTTTCGACTGTGTAAACCATAAAATTTTAATTGATAAGTTGCAATATTACGGAATCCGTGGAACGACTCTAAAATTACTGACATCCTATTTAACGGATAGAACCCAATTTGTTCAAATAGTTGATGTAGATAATTCCGGTTGTGTTAGTTATGTTAATTCTACTAAGAAAGCAATTGACTGTGGAGTCCCCCAAGGATCTGTCTTAGGGCCTTTACTATTTATTATTTTTGTCAATGACTTGCAATCCTAT
This sequence comes from Cydia splendana, assembly GCF_910591565.1. Lineage (NCBI taxonomy): Eukaryota > Metazoa > Arthropoda > Insecta > Lepidoptera > Tortricidae > Cydia > Cydia splendana. Next base: position 8,620,832 of record NC_085973.1, on the reverse strand, counting down.
ATAACTCATGGTACACCTTATCTTTACGCAGATGACACAAGTATAATAATAGGTAATGAAAATATTAATTTACTTGAAACTCAAATAGGCGAAACTTGGGAGGAATTATCCTATTGGTTTGAATGCAATGGTCTTAAAATAAATTTAGACAAAACTATATATTCTCCTTTTCTCAGACACACAAATAGCATATCGTATGATTTGCCTCTACCTGTAGCAAAAGCCGATGATGTTAAGTTCTTAGGTATACATTTAGACACACAATTGCGCTGGTCCAGTCATATAGAACTACTAAGAAAAAAATTAGCCTCAGCCTGTTACACCTTGAAAAGCCTCTCTAAAATATTAAGCTCATCTGCACTTAAAACAGTTTACTTTGCATATTTTGAAAGCCTAATGAGATATGGCCTTGAGGTCTGGGGTAACAGTGTCCATGTGAAATCTGTTTTAATTTTACAGAAAAAAGCTGTGAGATATGTTGATAAGGCGAGGCCACTTGAACATTGCCGTCCTCTATTTGTGAAGCATAACATATTGACTGTGATATCACTGTACATATACTTAGTCTGTATTTTTGTATATAAAAATAAGAACCGATTTGTATGTAAAAACAAAAATAGACACCCTAGATTAAGGCATAAATTTGACATACCATTACCAGAATCTAAAAATTATATACATTTCAAAAAAAGTCTGGAATACATGGGAATTAAAATTTATAATTTTTTAAATGAGGACATTAGACAATGTGATAATATTATTGACTTCTGCAAAAAATTGAAATCATTTCTAATAATAAGACCATTTTATAATCTTAATGAATATTTTGATAACGTGACATTTTAATTGTACTTAATTAGGTTATTATTTTAATTTAAGTTAGTCTAAGATTTTGCATGCCATATTGTGGTAGACCATACATGCATGTACACAATAGCTACAATATGTCCCTATAATACCCCAATGACATGTAACCATGACAACTGTGTATGTTCAAGCAAAATAAATAAATTGAAATTGAATTGAATTGAATTCGTGAAATTAAACTTTTTTGTTCATTTTATTAAAAATGTATGTACCTACTTGTAACTGTAGGTAAGCTTATATCAAAACGGTTAATAATATCATATATATCTTTCTATGTTATTATATCAGTCTTCTCTTTGGAACTACACAAGAGTATCTACTAATACGCAGTTCTAATGAGGAGCCAAAGAAAACCATTCCAGACATACACACACACACATACACATAGTTATATTGAAAACTTGTTTTAAAAGCATTAGTAAAATATAAAGGAAACTGTCTTGTTTTTATAGTTATAAAATATAAAAGTATGACAAATATTTCAGTTGAAATCTGTTTACTAACATTTGACCCACTGCGTCGCTCCATCCTGCGCAGACCAAACAGTGGTTAAAAATAACTACGAAGGTGGACAAAAAATATCGCCTGAGACGCTCACATGGACGACTTTGCGCAATATGGGTTTTGACCCTTGTAACCAACGGATATTTGTTTTATCGAATGTGCGTTCTACAGGATGTGTTTTGAAGTATAACTGTGTGTTAAATGTTATATTGCTGCACAATATTATTATATATCTATACATTTGTTAATATCGCGTTTAATTAAAGATCTACATCTTGTTTTTTGATCTAAATTACAATTATGTATTATATACGTATGTACCTAAGGTTAAAAAGTCGATGTACTCAGACTACTTTATTTCGAAAAAATGATATTCATGAAAACAATACACATTTCAACAAGCGAATATTGTACCTACTTAAAGTTCTATAAATAACGTCTTTGTTTTTATACGTGACATATATTTTTACAGTAACAGATCTTATCCGACACATATCTTTCCATCGAAAAAAACATAGAATTCACACGTTCTCCGTAGTTTACCGCAATCGTAGCATTTGCACACGCGATCGTAATAGCTAGTATCGCATATTAATTTAACACACAAAGCTGGAGCACGCCTACGCGTAAGTTTTTTTTGCGCCAGGTCACGGGTAACGGTGAGAGCGCAACGACATCCAGATGCGGCTAGCGGTATTCTGCCCTGCTGAGAAAGAACGAAGTATCTACGACCCATACTCATATAGTTTTACTGCCTTGTGTCGCTGGGCGGCCCACGGTTTTTTTTGTCCACTGGGAGACGCTGTCGCACCAGTGGGTTTTGGTGAGAATCGTAAATATGGGGCTGACTTTAATAAAAGATTAAAGTTATTTATTTGTGAAATAATATTTGGACGTAGACTAGTTTTAACGACTATACTTAGATAATGTTATTCTACTAAAAATAAATAAATATACATATACTTATAAGGGCAGTTAATAAATTGTACGCCTTAAGGCTAGTTCATTTGAATGACGTGAGAGTATTTATTTCTCTAGAACGCACTCCTTAAAATCTGGCTCTAGTAAATCGACTCGAGCTCACTCTGCATTTTTTGCCGTGCCGCTGGCAGTAAATCTTGCGTGAACCGAACTAGATACCTATTGGCAATTTTTTTTAATTATCTTTTTAGTGACCATATTTTCACTCAAAACTTCGCCAGCCACTTGAGAATTACAAAAATAATCTTAATTAATAGCAAAAAGCGTTCAAACATCCGCCGCGACCCCAGGATCCAATCGGCCACAAAAAGCCAGCACAATCTTTCCCACATGTGGTTTACACCGCAAACTATGTAACCACTAAATTTACCTACCACCAAAAACCTTAACACCTCTGTATCTTACGCATAAAGTTCAAAATTGTATCGTTATTTAATTTGCCAACAGCAAAGATGAGGTGGTTTTTTAAACTAGGTTTTTTCATCCCCGGATAGTAGGTCGCAGGTTAGTTGACGCAAGGTGCACAGTAACGGAACACTTGGTGCCAAAATAAACGGAACGTTATTTGACATAACGGATCGGTGATAAAGGAAGCTTTTGTTTTTGAAAGCTGCGTGTTTGCGGTCCTGTGTGAAGGTTGTGGTCATAAATTTGAAGTAAATTAAGTCAATATTGAGCCTAAATGTTAATTCTAAGCGGATTTTTTTTTTTGAAATGTCCAAAGTTTTAACAACAAGGTATACATATTTTTTGAGGAAATTCATTGAATATTCTGCATCCAATTTGACAAATCAATTAACAAGTGTTACATTATATCGGGACTATCGATAGTTTGTAAAATATTCAGCGTTAAAAAAGAGAACTAACTCATGTATTTAAATCCAGACCGAAAACTTTAATAATATTTTTTACTTTTTACCAATAAGTACGAACTTTTAGGCTCCAACTTTAACTAGGTTGAATTGAAAAAAATACGCTAAACCGTTTTCTCACATTTGTATTAAAAATTACGTAATTATAAACAACAGCGCACAGAACATAAGACAAGTCTTCTAAGCACGAAATTTAAATTAAACAAAGGATAAATCATAGTTAAATAGCCTTGTGAATAGCCTTCGTGGTACTGTTAGCCTTTTGTGAGGCGTCGAGAACACGTCGCCGATCAAATAGGGCATTAAAAAGAGTTATTACTATATATAGTTGACAGCGCGTTGAATGGCAAATACAGAGATTCATATGAGAGCTTTAAGATACTGGGATGTAGTGGAGCTGGATGAGAACTGTATATTACGTGATTAACAAAAATATTGGATCAGAATCACACTACACAATGCACAGAGTTGGGCGACTTAATTCCAGCCTCTATCTTCAAAAGTCCAGGAACACACGAAAGCTTGTAATCACCAACAGAAGTCACCTTACAAGTCATTTTATTATAAAAGGACCTCCGTCCTCCATCTGTTTTACAAGTTAGAAAATTTCTTAAATTTCGGGGAATTAGGTATTAAATATGTTAAGGAGCCTATGTTAAGGGGGAGGCCTATGTTCGTTCAGCAGTGGACGTCTTATGGGTGAGATGATGATGATGATGAGGTATTAAAAGATTTTTTTAAATATTTTGATCCGGCTTTTTAAATAAGGGAAGCACACGTTGTCTACATACTGTTTTGACTGCAAGAAACAATTTGCCCTTCCTTTCTTTACGCAAACTGATAAATCTGTAGGTAATTCGGTCTTGTCGTCTTAGGGCCACTTGCACCATTCACTACCCCGGGGTTAACCGGTTAGACCTGAAGTTACCATGGTTGCCAGTACAATTTGACACTGGGTTAACGATTTAACCGGTTAACGCCGGGTTAGTGGGGTGCAGGTGGCGCTTAGAGGCTATTGCAACCAACAAAACTCGCCCCTGACACTCGAATAGAGATGGAATCGAATCGAAGCCACTGCAATAGAGATGGACTTTCTACGAAATTCGATTTTCGTAGTAGTCTTCGATTGGGTCTTAAGCTTCTATTCCTATACAACTTTATTATAATAATCCCTTAATTATCTAAATTACATTGTCACATCTAGCAGGGTAAGTTCACGAAACTATTATGGGTCAACGTTGTGGTTAACACACGAAATCATAACCATTTGAACTTTCTCTAGCTCAATGCTCTGTAGTTACATATAAAGCTAGCAAATAAAATATATTTATGTCCCTGGTTAGCCTTAAAACCGCTTAAAGGATGACTCACGTTAGACCAGGCCGTGTCCGGGCCGGAGCTTCCGGAGTATCGTTTTATATGGAAAGCATCACGTGATCGCCTGTTATGTCATAGAAAAGTAAGCTCCGGCCCGGACACGGCCCAGTGTAACGTGAGTCATTCTTAAGACTCCTCTTTGAAATCTTTCAGTACAGCTATAGAGTCCATCTAAGCTTACTTTGCACTTTCTATCTTCATTCAGCGCAACTCTAGTCACATGCACGTCCTAAACACGTCCTTAGCTACGCATCCTCGCACATTTCTTGTGGAAACGCAGCCTTGAGAGAGAAAATATCGAGAGGAAACCAGACTAATCGCGATATTAAGACCTAGTTTCCCCTCTGGGTTGGTCAGATCGCAGCGAAACTAGCGCTTGGGCCAATTCTTCTCCAAGTTATCCGTTGCAAAATGCCGGAAAACTCTAGGAGGAAGAAAGAGTTCAACCGTATACAGTTTTAAAAAAATATTTGATATCATCAATATTTAAAACTCTCATCACGTTTCACATACGGTACCGCAAGTGCAGCTTTCCATTTTTTCTCGAATTGTAAAGTGCAATAATTTTCGTCACGTCTCGCTACCGAAAACAATAATTCTCGGCTTTCGTCAGATAAGCGTGATAACGCATGATGGACGATTGAGCAGATATTCTCACGGTTGACGAGAGAGCGACGAGAAGTGGCGGTAACATTTAGACTTCACGTATCGTATATGTTACATAAGATGTCCTGGGGCTACCCAAGATGATGATCGTACATCGACATTCGTCACTGAAAAGAAAAATTGTAACTCAAAGAAAATTTGGAATTCAAAATATTTGTTGCAACTAAGCATAACAAAATTTTATTGTAAAACGATAACTGGTGTATGCCCATATTAGCACAGACATTATTTCTGCATAAACCAGAAGCAACTTGTTGACCCATGGCCCCCATGGGTACCTGTACCTACGCCTCAGTCCAATTTTTACGAGCTTTTATTTAACGTATGTATGTTCTAGTCAAATCTTGCAAGCTAAATTAGACCCACTTTCCATTATTCAATTAAGCTGAAACTTCACATATGTACATAATTATGTAATTTGGGTGACAATGCAATATTATGGTACTGTCGTGCTGATCTGATGATTAACACAGGAGGTGGCCATAGGAACTCTGTGATAAAACAACGCAAACTTATTTTGTTTGGTTAATTTGATAAAAAGCTAACAAAAATGAAATTTTTGTCAAAAAAATTTTTACTTCCAAAAAATACAGTTTGAAGCCACCTCTGCCACTACCTAACTACCTTGAGCGGATACCGGCTGATAACGACATCTGATGGAGATTGATCGCGCAACTGCAAACACGCCTTAAGACAGGAACCGCCTGGACCTGATTACGTGACAATCAGTGGATCTGTAGTTTTAGGGTTCAATGTTATAAATGTTTTTGGCATAAATTTCATTTTTGGTACACGCTTTTATCGCTGACTGTACTTTTCTTACGACAGACAACTAATACTCATCGAGACAATTCTAAAAACCCCTAACACAATTAGGTTGCGTTGTTTCATCACAGAGTTCCTATGGCCACCTCCTGTCTCCATCATCAGATCAGTTCGACAGTACCATATTATTGTATTGGCATCAGAACTACATACAGCTGCCAATTTCCATGACGCTACAATCCTTGGAAGATGGTTAAATTAGTTAAGTACCTTAGATTCCATTACATAGTTACATACAGGTCGACCTAATAAAAGCTTGTTGATTACACTTCCGATTTTAAAATCATGTCGTGAGAATTTTACTAGTAAATTATAAGCGGGCAATCGTGAAGTATATTTGTCTGACCCTAATATATATTATTCACACAAAAAAAAATATCAAGGAAGAGACAAAGACAGAGCAACAACCGCCTTTCCTCTAGACTGCATTGGTACAGCATCACGTAGCGCACGTCCCGGCGGCTCGTAAAGTGTGGTGTATTTATTGCGTGCGCCCGCGCAGGGTTGTGGCGTAGAAAGTGCCTGTGTCTCTGATGGCTCCTCTACACGATGGGCCAGCACCGGCCACTTGCTCCCTCTAACGCATAAACGCGCCCCTTGGAGTGGCCGGCGCTGGCCCATCGTGTAGAGGAGCCATGAGGTTTGGGGAAATTTGGTTGGTGCGATAGTTATGAACGACCAAGCTAACCGGACCCCAGGCTCCCATGAGCCGTGGCAGAATAAAAAAAAAAAAATTTAAAATTTAAATCTGTTATTTCCCAAAAAAGTACTTAAATCTACATACATATGTGTGCAAAATCTCTAGTATGAGATTATGTGCGCGGTCACTAAACTCGCGTTTTGTTGTTACCTAACTAATTCAGAATATAAACAAATATCTACTTACCTTAATTTAGCTAATGGTTTTTTTTTAGTTTGTTTGCCAGTATATTTGCCAGAGCATTGTCATTTGTGAAATATTCTTTTAGAATATTATTGACTTGCGACTTATTATTGAATGCCGTGATAGCGCGAGGAAGATGGATGGATAGTTATGAACGAATGAATGATGCTTTTATTCGAAACACACATACATAACAACATTAAAATAGGCTTAAATCTAAGTAAAGTTAGGTAGAAGTTACAGTGGTGGGTGGTTCCGGAAAAGGATAACATAGAATAATCTTATTTTTATAAGCTTTTAATTAACTTGCAATGTTTGTACAACATGTTTGGGTTAAATCTTGCAATTCCCATTATATGATTGAGCTGAAACTTTACATACTTGCGGTAGATGGGTAGCAATGCAATATTATCATATTGTTTTTTCCTTTCAACAGTCAACTAATACTCACCGAGCCAATTCTAACAAACCCAAATAGAATGAGGTTGCGTTGTTTTATCACAGAGTTCTTATGGCCACTCCCAGTCTTCATCATGAAATCAGCTCAATGGTATTGAATTTATCACCCGACTTTTATAAGTATGTATAGTTTCAGTTCAGCTAATCGAGAAAGTGGGTCTAAGTAATTTACCTTGCAGGATTTAATTACAACATACAGTCAACGAGATAGATGAAACTAAATGTAAAGTATAAAAGCTTTTAATACAATCACCACGTACAAATGGGACATCAATATAATCTGAGTCAATTTTAATGAATAAATCAAAATTTTAAGGTTAAATGCATCTAATCGTTCATCTGGTAACAAAACACGCCAAATGTTTGATGGACATTGTGTCCATAAGCGACCGTGATGCGGCTAAACGGCCACCTGTTGCTTATCCTGTTATATCAGAATATCGCGTTTGGGCCATTAATTAAAGAGAAATTTATAGACGTGTATGGACAAATCGTCGTGGATCTTGGAGGAGGGTT